>NC_134483.1:122504083-123146583 GCF_040206685.1 Ascaphus truei
TGTTCTGCCCAATCCTGGGCTCAGACCTTGTACCTTCCCCCTCTATACTTAAGGAGCTGCATGACTAAATTTGTTCAGTGCCTCTCCCCTTGAGAGAGGTTGGAAATCACACAGAGGTGTGCAGGGACCTGGCATCTACTGTCCCCTCTCCTTTGGGGAGTGAGGAGTGATAATTATTCCCCTTACTCTATTAGGGAGTCAGGGAAGAGAAAGGACTGCCTTGGGTGCCCTGGGCATGGGTGGATGCCCAGGGACCATTCAGAGTGTGAAGCCCATGAAGTGTACTGTGCAATGTATGATCTGACCTGCAATAAAGTGTTCCAGTGTTCAATTATACTCCTGCCTTGGTGTGCAATCTATCTGGGTGAATGGAAGTAAGTTCTTCTGAAGGGATTGTCTCCACATCCCTGGAGCCTGCAGCAGATGAAGATAAAGACCAGTAATGTACCCCAGAAGCCTGTCCAGATGTCCCCAATACCACCGGCGGACCACTCAGTATCCTGGGAGCCAACAGGTAGTCAGCATTACACACCATGTAATGGCAGAATCTCCCAGAGGGTTGGGGAAACACCATTACATGTACAGTAGGTCAGCAGATCCAATGGACGTCGACGAAGCAGCCCAATGGACACATAATAGAGCAGTTAATATGTGGGAAGCAGAAGATGACATTTACACGTGCACAGTGCACTTGAGCGGTGCAGCTGCCAGGTGACATCAGCAGCAGCTCGAGCAATGGGAGACAGACAGCAGCAGTCTGGAACAGCAAGAGAGCAGGCTGACAGGAGCGAAGGACAGATAGGACGCAGGAATCCAGTGGTGACAGCAAGTACACATGACAGAAGGGTTGAAATGGATATTGGTGAGTATGATATAACCAGGGTCTGGAGGGGGTTTAGTGGGATTTAGAATCAGCAAAGTGATAGCATTGGTGAATTAGTAGGTGAAATAAAAATGTTAGTAAGCAAGTTAGATGCTTCTACTGGATCAGCTGTTAGTGGTATACAAAGTAGTGATACTTTAGGCCTGATAATAATAAGGAAACCTGCTAATGCTATAAGTTTATTAGGTTCAATTGTATCAGAGTATGCATAGGGAGGTAAGCTCATTAAAAATGCATGTGTTGAAAGATATGAAGAAAAATATATGGAAAGGTGAGTTTGTGGACTTACAGTATTGATTATTGATACCTCTGGATAGGAGACTTTAAAAATAATAGATAGAAGAGCAGAGGTCAAATTTGGTCCAGGTGAAAGAAAAAAGCAGTTTGGAAATTGGTTGCAATATTTTGTAAATTTGGCATGTATTATTGGTGGAAAGACTCCAGAAAAGTTTTCTGAAATGTTTTGCTACGTGAATAGAATTTTAGGGTCCTATAAAGTGGATGGTGTCATGGCCTAGAGGAAATATGATGGCAAATTTTGCCAGAGATTAGTGGTAAAGCCTAATTTAAGATGGGACAAAGGATGTGGATTTATGGCTGTCATTGATGATACCTCAGCGGCCATCTCCCTTTTCAGTTGTAGCCAGCACTTCAGGACAAGTAATGAGAGCCAAAATAGGTGGTAAAGTATGTGCATATTTAAGCAATAATGTTCACACTTTGGTGGGACGCACTCAGCGACCCGATTTTTCAGGAAGAGTAAAACAGGATTTAGACCATGATTTAGGGATACTTATGGGAAAGGGAATGACACCAGTGAATGTCAGTGAGAGGGGGCCATGATTAGACATGTACACCAAGAGGCCGGAAGCAAGAATCATCAGGGAAGGATTCAAGGAAGGTTTTTTAATTCCTTTTGAAGAAAGTTTCTAAAAAAATATTGAGAATAAACTGTTTGCAGAAGTTGCGTTACGTAGCATGGCTGATCCTGTTCGAGGAAATTCAATTTGCAATTTTAGGATTTCACCTTTGGGTGCCAAAGAAAGAAGCAGGAAAGTGTAGGTCAATCTACAGTAGCACCGATCATATCCTAGAAGCGAGTCAGCGAACGATGGGATTGAAAACAAACATTGCACGGTTAAATACCATATATATCTTTTGACAGGGCTTTAGCATTGGTAAGAGAAGCTTCAAAAGGAGCTATGTTAGCCATTACCAATATTAAGGCAGCCTTTGATTTGTTACCAGTGCACCAAGGATGTTTCCATTTGTTAGGGTGTCAGTTTAGAGCAGGGGAGCACAATCTTTTCCCCCTGCGCCCCCCTGCCTGCTGTTCACTTGTCTGCGTGCCCCCCCTCCCCCCCTTACCTTGGTTCCCTGCATATTGGCGTCATGATGTCACGTTGCCATAGCAACATAACGTCACATGACCCCCTGGCTGAACCAAGGTAAGTGATGTTTACAGAGGCCTTTGCCACTTCCCCGGCATTTAATTTAAGTGCCTTCGGAAAGCATGTGGGGCCTCTGTAAATCCCACATCCCCCGCAGATAATATAATGTTGTTACTTATTGAAAATGTACAGGGAAATGGGAAAAGGGATAACTTCAATACAATAGCGTTGAGTATCTAGGTACAATCTAGCAGTGGTGGGGTTCTACCAGAGGATTCAGAATTGTTAAACAGAAAGGTAGCTGAGATAAATATAAATTCCTCTTAATTGGTGCACAACCTCATCGTCAATTGATATAAGGATCATTTAAATTAACGGCAATTAAATAATGCATTGTTCCTGTCGGAACATAATTAAAAAGTATCTTTTATTAGATTATTTAAAATTAATTCAGCTACTGAACAATATACCCTTGTGAGGCAAATTAATTAGAGAGAGTTTAGCTGTGTCTCATTTACGGTAGCTGCCTGCTAATTCAGAGATAATGGTGTATTTGTGGACACATTGTAACTCTCACAGACTAGTAACAAGCACTTGTAATGATATAGTATTGTATTTAGTTCAAATGTGCTCCAAAACATGACAAATCCTTAGAAATCACAAACAAAATTTAAACATTAAATATTGACATGTACTAAAGTATAAAGACTGCAGTTACATACACAGTGAATTTAAAATGTGCTTAGAAGGCTCTGAATTACTGTGTTAATACTTAGTTTGTTACCACTAAACCTCAGTGTGGCATGAAATGAATGCATGATACCACTGGTTTAAAAGTGCATAAATGTACTGATGCTCTCCATATAAACTTGATACCAGCATATAACAAACATGGTTATATAAAATCTATTCCTCTGAGGATAAATAATTGCGGTTTGGCTCTCTATAATAAGTGGCTATCTAAACTCTTGGGAGACTATCCAATGCTGTGTCCAAACATAATGGATTCTTAATTAGACATACTGTAGATCCCCAGAGCAGAGAAAGCGGGTGAACAATAATATCGTTCAGTGCATTCCTTGAACAACACTGCTACTTTAGGGACACCAGTGAGCTCTCTGCCAGACTTTCTGATAGAGCTTACAGCTGATAGCCCACTAGCATATGCAGTGCCAGTGGTGATGGCTTGCGTGTAAAACCTGGTGCACGTTTCGCCACCTAGTGGCTTCCTTGGGGTAGCATTGTCTTCCTAGACCTGCTGTTTAAATAGGCAGTCATTCAATTGGTGATTGGTTGCCATGGTGATCTTATAGCATCTCTCAAGGAGAGTTCGGGATCCTGAGGCAGAGGCCAGGCAGGGAATGAGCAAACTGGCGCTCGTGCGCGGTGACATCACGCTCCCTTCTCAGCCGGGAGATTTGTGGCAAGCTAGGTGCGTGCACAGGGTGTGTGTCGGGGGATGTGGCCATGATGTCACGTTGCTGGTTCGCCCTCATTTGGTGAACCGCCACGTGACACACCAGCGAGAGTCAAATTCAATTTTGCTTGCAGTGTGAGCGTGAGCACCCGCTCAGCATCACCTCGGCCGCAGCCTGGGGCCTCAATTATACCAAAAACTGCAGAGCTGCAAAGCGATCCGGTGATGTCATCGTAGCTGTGCTACAAGTGCACATGCAGAAGAGATTTGTAGCGCTACTGCAGGGAGACATGCACAGTTCTTCACTTCCTGTTTTGTTGAAGATGCACTGTGATTGGCCATGCAAATCACGTGATGTGGCCGTAGTATGAAAAAAAAACAAAATCTCAAATCTCCTCAAGAGACAAACACTCTGCAGTACATAGCACCGCTTACATTGCGCTTGGTATGTGCACTCTTCATTGTTTTGTTTAATTTGTTTTTCACATCAACGGATCGCTTTGCAGCTCTGCAGCTCTGCAGCTCTACAGCTCTGCAGCTCTGCAGCTCTGCAGTTTTGGGCATAATTGAGGCCTTAGTGTCACAGGAATGGAGCATTGCAGAGATACACTCATTAATGATTCTGCTTGCAATAAATAAAAGGAGAACTATTTGAGCAGGGTCTTAATGGAATTGCAAAATTTATTTTCAGAGGTATTAAACTGAGACATATTTAATTGCCAACAATAAGCTTACTCACATAGATGTTTATGTTGATATATCAGAAACTTTATTGTTGAGAAATATTGATTTGGCTACCAACTGGTAATTATTAGATACGGGGAAATAGTACTTCTATGATCTAATTCTGAGCATAAATGGGATTCTCTTTGAAAACAAAAGAGGATGGAAGAGAGGTCAACTTATTGGATCCATAGTTCATGTTAGGCATTTATATGGAATATATAGATTTTAAAGTATATATATATGCTAAACTAGCCTAGTCTAGGGGATGATAGACGATAATATACAGACGAGACACCGAGTATTCTAAAGCTTGCCTTAAATTAGCCCGGCCACATTTTGGGTACATGCTGGGTGTAACCTGGCTAATTTAAGGCAAGTTTAAGGCATTTATGCATTGACTAATGACCCATAGGATTTACACAGCAGGGGTCCCTGGCAGTCTCATTAAGTTTGAATGGGACTGCGAGGGACCCCCGCTGTTTTTCTGATGGGACTTTAATCAATGCAGAAATGCTGGGTCTAGTTTAAGGCAAGTTTAAGGCATATACCCAGCATGTACCTGGGTGTACCTGGGTCTTTTTGGTGATTGCCACTGGTTTGTGTTAGAATAGGCGCAGTCTCTGCTGTATGTTCATTTTCTTAAAGGGAGGGGAGCCATTCAATCAAGTACTCCTCTCCCTTAAGGGTGATGTCCCATCACTCCAAAAAAGGGAAGGCATCGCATGGTACATCCCCCAAACGTGATTGTTCTATGTGATTCTAACAATTTTGGTAGAGAAGTCATTCTCTGCCAAACCTGATGTGTAGACACATGGTACATCTTCCTTTCTGATTGGTGGATTTATGATTTGTCAGTCAAAATCTCCTGACCTGTTACAGAGAAGAAAGAAGAAAAGATTCCTCCCTGGTAAACACAGAGGCAAAGAATTTGTTTAATACCTCTGCTTTTTCCTTATCTCCAATAATCTGCCTACTCATCTCACACTGAAAGGGTCCTATGTTTTCTTTTCTCATTTTTTTATTATTAAGGTACTGTACTTAAAGAACATTTTAGGGTTGACCTTACTTTCTATTGCAATCCCTTTTTCATTATCCATTTTTGCTACTGATGGGACGGCCGTTATTCGAACGGATCTCAAATCAGTTTTCATGTTGACCGCTGTATTCCATTCAGTATTTCCGTGTTTTGACCACTATTCATGCCGCGTTCACGCAATCCGGCACCGGGCAGCCACACGCGGTTGATCTGTTTAATTTAATGGTTTATTGTTTCTTTGGATGCAATTCTTCGCATATCCGCCATGTGGCAGAGGTTAATGAATGATAATTTGGTTGCTATACTTTGCGTATACGCCAGGTGGCAGAAATTGATGCATTTAATGAATTGTATTGAATTGTACACTGGCGACACATTTAATTGCACTGCGGCCAGATCCGCAAGCCGGGAGATTTCCCGGCTTGCTAGTGGCCGCCCCTCGGCGTGCCGCGCGTCATAGACGCGCGGTCACGCGTCTTCGGGAGCGTGCGCCCCCTGCACGCACGTCCAGGGGCTCCCCGAGGGAGCCCTGGTGTCCCGCGATCGCGGGACAGCGGCAGGGGGTTCCGGGGGACCCGGCGGACCCGGCAGCGGTAGGGAGAGCGCCCCGATCGGAGGGCGCTCTTCCGCTGCTTCGGCGCGCGCCCGTCACACTCGGGCGCGCGCCAGGCTACTGCTGCGGCACAGAACGGGCAAATGCTCGAATAAACTGTGCCGCAGCAGTAATGTGCATGGTACAGTGCTACAGTATACAGTATTTTGCTACAATGTAAGGGTGCAGGTTTTTAAAACAGGTAGCACCCACGTCTATACTGGTACATACTTACAGTGGCCCATTGTGAATTGACCTTGATTTTCAAAGACGTTATCAAATTAGGCGTTCTTAATAAAAAGCTTTGAATACTCAATGTGTGCCCTTTTCTTTCCCCGCACAATAGTTGAGCTGAGTGGACATTATGGCTACACCACAGGCGTATAAAAAACCTGACAGTAGTTATGCATTTTTTTTTTTTACAATCTTTTTTTCCTTTATTAGAGACACATATAAAAAATTACAGACAGAGGTTCCAATCGATATGGTACGTAACAATTTGAGGATAGCTGAACTTGATTGTGGGGTGAGTGCATAGTCTCAATAAATCGTTTTCTTGGTTTTTGGTAAGAAAAGAAGAGCAGGGGGAGACTCAGGGTGGGGCGATAGATGGGGATGACAGGAGATGACACCGAGCATCTTGCCGCCGTAAGTATAGCAGAAGTCAACCTGGCTGCAGGGGCTGGAAGGTCCTCTATTGGACTGCCCAGCACGTATGTCAGAGGGTCCAGGGGAACCTCCAGGCCCAGGGTTTCATCCAGTAATCTCTGAACTCTGGACCAGAACTGCTGGATCTCAGGACATGTGCACCAAGAGGCCTGAAACGATCGTCGGGTGTAGGCGACGCGCTAACTAATGACGTCAGCCGGTTGCTGTTCTGGAGTCTGAGACGGAGCGCGAGTGAATGCCAGTGACCCTGCAGCTGACTGGTTGTATAATACGATTGGGTGTAAATGCGCACCACACAAACTGTGCATAATTTAGGCAATGATTTGAGTAGATTCTATTGCGAGGAGCACATAACATAGGATCATTATTGCATAGTATGTGGTGACGCCCTATGGGTATTTTGGGCTTATTAAAGCCGGTTTACCTTGTGTGTCAAGACTCAGCACGGGAGGCATATTATAGCCTGCCCGCGTGGACATTCAAACCATCAGCTGCTGGTGATACAAATAGACGCATAAAATTCAGCTTTATTATTGTATGACTTGAATATCTATCCACATTAGAGAGTGTACCTATTTCAGGCACCCATATGTGCTATTTACCATACCATATTGCACGCTGGCATACTCCGTTGTCACCTTCATTAGAGCACCTTTTAGGTGATTTTATATAATAGTTAAATTTATAAAAATATATGTTTAATGTATTTTCATTAGAAGAGTTAATCAATATTTAATTAAAGATTTTTTGTTTTGTATTTTAAACCTTCTGGTATCCTAAATGGTTTGGAAATCTGTTTCCATCTACTCAGATATATTTTTAAGTTGAGTGCAAATATATGGGATTTCTTTTCTGTGGTTGTTCTTGGACCATCCTATATATAGATCACTGAATATTTGGATTGTGCAGTCGTCCATTTTAACGTCTCCCGCTCTACTCGCAGCCGCAGAGATTTTTTCTTTCGCTGTATACACGTGGTATTTCACTATCACGTCTCTTGGGCGATTAGGGTCGGGCAATTTGGGACCAAGGGCTCTGTGTGCCCTATCAAGCTGGTGCTCGTGTTCGGTGAGGTCGGGGACAAGCTTCAAGAACATCTGCCTGAGGTAAGTTGGGAGGGATTCCGGTGGGACTGCCTCAGGGATCCCCCTGAATCGCAGGTTCTGTCTGCGGTCCCTGTTCTCGTGGTCCTCGATTGTGTTTTTCAGGGCGACAATCTCATGCCCCATTCTTGCCAAGTCGTCCTCAAAGTTAGAGTGTGTGTCCGCGATCGTGGAGATTTGTGCTTCCACTGCCTCTGTTCGCGCGGTTAATTTGCTGACATCTGCCCTTATATCACGCAAGACTTTCTCAAGGTCCTGCATGAACCCTTTCCGCATCCTGAGGAGAAGGGCCTCGAAAAAAGCAGGGTTGAGCTCCTGCTAGGCTGGAATTTTCTGATAGAGTTCTGCTGCCTCTGCGGAGTCCTCATGCTCCTCGGCGCCATCTTGGAAATCCGAGGTCGGCTCCATCTGGCGCTTAGCCGGTTGAAAAAACTTTGTTACGGGATTCGGCGCTTTCTTTTGATTCTTCCCCGTCATGCCTGGCTACTTTGAGGAGGTTGCTGGGCACTTTTTAGGGGGATATCGTGCCGTTTGGAGTGCTTTTCTGGTAGCGTTATGGGGAGGGTGTCGGAAGCTCTCTTCCTACCCTTCCATTCATGGTGATGTCACCGGAAGTCCTCTGTAGTTATGCATTTTTAATATATTCGGCAATAAATGCTGCAGCAGATAAAATGGCGACTGTATCAGAAATATATGAATATTTAAATTCGAACTATGATTTTTACAAGTTTTCACCAGACATTCATGGGTGGAAGCGTGCGATAAGATAAACCTTAAGTAACGATCAGTGTTTTTTTTCGCATTGCCCCTCCTGCCAGAGAGATTTGCGGGTATTGGGGTGTCATGCCAGAATTTCACATTACTGTATGTTTGATCATGGCAATTTCAAAAGAAGAAAGGTCGGCTTTAACACATATAAGAATCGTCAATCCCGATCCAGCAATGTGCCGGCAACAGCACCAGCACCGGCACGTCCGACTGTCAGTGAAACCTGAGGAACGGCAATCCTTTGTACCTGTCCCCGCCTGAATACCTGGAAAATTTCCAGCCTGAGCATGATTTTGTGTACAAGTACCAGCAAGCTTGCATTTACCAGTACCAAAATGATTTCCTGCTTCATCAGCTGTCAACTACAAGTGTACCAGGTCAGCTGTCACCTGTCAACTATAATGCAGACTTGAGGAGTCACAGTGAGTCATCACCTCCGTTTGGCAAAGTTTATAATGAAGGTAAATATACAGTACAGTAATGTATTACACTGTATTACACTATACTGTACTGTACAGTACATGACAGTATTACTGTAAGTTTAGAGCTGCAGTTCAAGCTTGCGTGTGTCAAAACAAAATGATTTTTTAAACAATACTGTACGTACTTTACAGTACAATACTGTAAGCGAGTTGACGGGACAATACTGTACAATACTGTATGCGAGTTGAGGGGATGTTTCTCTGTAGAGTGCACTTTGAAGAATGATTTGATTGGCCGTCAAAGTATGTGACTCTGCAGCTTAAAAATGTAGGTAGAGGGTGGGGTTGAAGAGTCACAGCCAATCAGAAGTTTGTTCTTATCCTACAGACACAGATGTAGTATATTGCTTGAACGGCTGCTTTAATTCCCAATGACACGACATGACGCATGCGCAATACCGGTAATAATAGCATATTTGTTTCTTTTTCCCCAGAAAAGAAACTTTGACATCAAGCGGAAAAAAACAAATGAAGGGATTTGGATGGACCTCCAATATTGCTTTTTTAAAAAGTTGCTTGCTCATTGTTTGCCATGTAGGCAAACATTTAGTGACAGTGCCATTTTTATTAATAGAACAATTGTGAGCTTTATAGAAAACCTTATACTGTACAGTATGCTGCTTTTTTAATCTTCAAATCTTTTTTTACATTGTACAGTACTGTCATCTTCACAACTTTTCATATAAACACCAAAAATAAAAATGTATATCTTTTATTCTATACAGTATGTATTATTAATTATTCAATGCTTTCAACTTTTGCAACAGTACTACTGTTTTTCTTTTACTGGTATGTGCATGCGTGTACTGTACTGTGCTGTATATCTCATTTTGACTTTTTTTTTTTAATAACAGGTAAGAGAAATGCCCTTTCATTACATTACAGTATGTGAAGTGCAATGCTTTGTTGAACTGTTAATAAGAATTTCAGGTCTGCAATAGGGGGTCGGTCAAAAAATACATTTTATTTTTTAATTCAAGTTTTACAAATATATATTTTTGGGGGTTATCGCCATGGGCTTGCATAGCAATTATGGATATTATGAGATTCAAACAGTACTGTTGCTTTTTAATTCCACACTAGTCATGTACGTTCTTTCTGAGGTGGGTAGCATACTGTAGTACTGTGATTTTTAGGGGGTGTGGAGATCAAAACATTATTATGACCTGTTGAGAATATGTCTTTGAACTACAGTACAGCTTTGAACTTCATACAGCTCACACAGCTCGCACCCCCCCCCCCGCACACACACAAGGCTCAATGATTTCAACTTCTTATCAACACCTCTGACAAACCATGCACCATGCCACGCATGCGCAAGTGCGATAAGCTAAGCCCTTCTAACTTGCCTTTTCTTCAACACAACACTCCCCCCCCCACACTATTAATAAGATTAACATGTTGTGTGAGATACAGGCCTAGCTAAGTATGCCCTTCTGAAACTGCTATTGTACAAAACAAGTCAACTTGAAGTTCAAAGCTTATCAACAACACAACAACAGAGCCCTCCAACAGAGCCATTCACATAAATGTACTGTTGCGTGATTATCATGAGCTGGGCAGAAGACATGTTGGAAAATCCTTAATGCAGGAAATAGTATTTTTCTATAGAATTTTATTGCATTATTAACAGAAATGATTGATTTAGCAATAAAAATATAATAATTTTAAAAAACATTTTTTGTTTTTCTATATATTGTTTTCCAAACTAATACGAAGTGCAATGCTTTGTTTGTTGAACTGTTCATAAGAATTTCAGGTCTGCAAGAGGGGGTCGGTTTAAAAAATAGATTTTATTTTTTAATGCATACCAGTTACACAGTACAAAAATACAATACAGTAGCTCTTGTCTTTCTCTTCGTTATGGCATTGCGAGATGGGGGAGATTGGGGAGAGAGGGGGCTGCAGCTCTGAAAATACAGTATTTCAAAAGATTTTTTTAAAAACAATTTTTTTTTTTTTTGGCAAACACGATTTTCTATATAGTAACTACAGAGAGAGGGTGGGAGAGGGGGGTTTGTGTAAGATACAGGCTGGTTTGTAAATGAACACCGTACTATTATCTTACACCCCCCCCCTTCCTTTTTTCATTGCGGCAGTTCTGAAAATGAAAAGAAACAATAAATGCAGACATGGTTAGTTTGAGTGCCATACAGTACTTACAGTGCTGTAAAGTGCCTGTATCATACTTACCTGTGCCTGATTAACAGAAATAAATGGTTAAAACAATAACAATACAGTATTGATTTCAAAATATTTTTTTTAAAAACAATTTTTTTTTTGCAAAAACGAATTCATTCTTACCTGTGCCTGATTAACAGAAATAAATGATTAAACAATAACAATATTTCAAAACAATAAAAATAAAAAATAAAATGATTAAACGCATTAAACCATAAATCTATGTTTTTTTTGGTAAACTTTTGCACTACAGTAGAGTTTGGGAAAAGTCGTTCGCAAGACGGTTGCCACTCCAAGCACAAACCCTTGTATGCCTCAACAGGTCATTTATAGTGTCTCTCACAGCTCTCATAATTGTTGGGGTAACACGGAAATAATGCTCCACTTCATTCAAAATGGTCTTTCTTATATTTGCTGGCAGAGCCTTCTTTCTTTTGTTTCCTTCATAATTTACATTGTGGGTCCAACGGCTGTACATCTCAAAAGTGACGTGGTGTTTAAATATTGACAGGGCAAATTTATGAACTGCACCAGCACTTCCAGTCTTGTATTTCTTCCGGGCGTGCTGGGTCAGGTCGGTCAAGATGATGTCCGGCAGCATTACAATCCTGGATGCTGGTGTACTTCTGGCAGCGGGCGAGGGTAGGCGGTCTGGGAGGATGCTTTCCTCCTGTCGTGGCCTTACCGGAGTTGTCATCTCGTCCTCAAAGGCATACTGGTACAGACGATCTGGTGATGGATGGGGCGAGCATGGGGGGCTTGGTGAGGGAAGCATGAAGGTCACATCATGCAGGTCACTCTCCTGCTCCTGCGTCGGACATACTGGTACAGGGACAGGAACTCGCAGGAAAGAATACATCCCCACAATCTTCCTTTCCATTTTCTCCATGTTCCTTCCCATCTTCTCCATGTTCCTTTCTATTTTCTCCATGCGCATATCCATACTCAACATGGTCTATAAAAGAAGATCAACCATTTGATCCATGTTGTAGACATCTGCATAGGTGGGTGGTGGAGGAGGTGACCAGGGGGTGGCCAGGAGAACAGCGTAGAGGATGGTTGGTGGAGCTGGTGACCAGGGGGTTGGCAGGAGAACAGCCTCAATGATGGGTTGTGGAGCAAGTCGGCAGGGGGTTGACAGAAGAGCAGCCTCAATGATGGGTTGTGGAGCATCCCTTTTTTTTTCTCAACATGGGCTTATTGAATGAGTGATTTAAGAAACCATTATGTGAAGCATGTTTTTTATACTTTATTTTTAACATTCTTAAAATCACTTGCATTTTAATTCTACTGTACTTATACTGTACTGTATGAGGTGACATACTATAATTTTTATTTGGGGGGGGTCAAATGATTCTGATGAACAACTGATTCTGTACAGTTTATCAATGACACATTTTTATATATTGAAATGGCCAACGAACTTTAATGTAGGTATAGTACTACTGCAAGTTAATAGACAGTTAAACCATGAACACACCAAAAAGTATATTTAAAGAATGAACAATTTTATTTGTACAGGATAATAAAGGAAAAAGAAATAATACAAAGATACAACGTCGCCTCTTCTTCAAAATGTACAATCTTTTGTCATTGAGAGAGGGGGGATTAGGGCAAATTACTGACGGTTATTACAGTATGCACACAGTACAATAAGTTTGCACATCTCCCCCCCCCCCCTTCCTGTAGTTCTGCTTCTCTGAAAGGAAAAAAAATCACCAGGATTAGTGCATTAAAGGCCATGAGTATTTAACAATATTGGACTATTCTGTAACTACTGTCTAACTATATACAGTATAACTGTATAAATTCAGTCTATACTGTACTGTACAGTATATAACTATACACTGTAAAACTATAACGATACTAGGTTAGGCAGTACACACATGTCTAATAAAAATGTACTGCAGAGTACATACTGTATATAAAACTATATATACTGTACATTAGAAAGTGGAGAGTAATGGCTGACATAAAATTGTTAAAATGGTTATTTTGAGTGCCATACTTACCTGTACCATACTTACTGTACCTGTACTTACCTTACTACAGCACAGTACAGTACCTTACTACATCCCTGTGGCACTCCCATTACACTGTAAAAGAACAGGCAACATGCTAGCAATATAGTTATTGCATCTTTGTACTGCGAGTATGTCATTCCAGAAACTCATTATTCCTTTTGCTAATTCATCCTTTTTGGACGGTTTCACAACTTTTCTGAAATGATCCTTCAGCGCATGCCACACTAATTCTATGTGGTTCAAATCTGGTGATCTGGAATGGAAGAAAAAAATACCAATTAGTTGAACAGATAAAAACAGTTTAAAACAATGAGAAAAAGATCTTCTACACTGGAGTACTTACTCCAGTGGCATCTTAACCCAGTTGATACTGCTCGTAAGAATATAGGCAGGAAGGCGGTATGTTTTGGGTCATTTTCCTGGAAGAAATGGTGACCAGATGGGAAATCATGCCTAATGTATTCAACAATACGGGTGACAATATGCTCTTGGAAAAATACTTTATCCATGTTTCCTGAAAAAAGAAAAGAAAAATGTAACATTAGGTAACCAAATATTGTACACTACAGTTGTACAGTGCATAAGGCCACAGCATGTGACTTTGTGCATTATTTGACCCTCAAAGATGATGGTACATGATGGTACAGAATGTACATCATGATGCAACATCATCTTTAAAATGGTACATCCCCCATGATGTACATACATGATGTACCTGATGGTACAGAATGTACATCATGATGCAACATCATCTTTAAAATGGTACATCCCCCAATCCGATTGGCTGGTGTACCATGTGACAAGGTTCTTTTTTTTTTAAGGGAGTTATGTCACATCCTTAAAAAATGGCTGCCCCAATCTCTCAACGAATTTGGAAGTAGTTGGACTTTAAAATTAATCACACCAAGTCTCTGGCATTAATGGTCAACTTGCCCAATGACACAGTTAAGCTCCTAAAACTTAATTTCAAATTTTTTATGGCAAACTCATTATATCCCCTATCTTGACATCAATATTATTAAATCCTATGAAACTCTATACAAATTCAACTACCCCAAATGAATGTAATCAGAAAGATAAAGAAAAGCTCCCTGTACACTGGCGACACAGTTTATTACACTGCGGCCAGATCCGCAAGCCGGGAGATTTCCCGGCTTGCTAGTGGCCGCCCCTCGGCGTGCCGCGCGTCATAGACGCGCGGTCACGCGTCTTCGGGAGCGTGCGCCCCCTGCACGCGCGTCCAGGGGCTCCCCGAGGGAGCCCTGGTGTCCCGCGATCGCGGGACAGCGGCAGGGGGTTCCGGGGGACCCGGCGGACCCGGCAGCGGTAGGGAGAGCGCCCCGATCGGAGGGCGCTCTTCCGCTGCTTCGGCGCGCGCCCGTCACTCTCGGGCGCGCGCCAGGCTACTGCTGCGGCACAGAACGGGCAAATGCTCGAATAAACTGTGCCGCAGCAGTACGCCGCACAAGAGATCACCTATACCTATGTTAAAACTTACTATTTATTAATAAACAATTAAAATGTGTTTATTGCAGCAATAATGTGAACCAAAGTAATTAAAATTATTAAATTAAAAACGGAGAGGTTAACTGTGTACCCAATAGAAACTGACAGTGTAGGTCAAAACCACTATTATCAATTAGAGTGTCCCACAACTATATAATTATACTAGAGGTGGTAGTGATTTGGCTACAATTTAATGTCGTTTGAAAACTACTCCTAGATGGTAGTGAAGGGTGTAACCTGAATTGATGTGTACGGTCAAATTGCCAAGTGGATACAGTAATAGATCAGGTATACATACACATTTGTGCCAGACCATCAGGTTCAAAATTTAGTGAGCCTGTGGGTCTGTCATGGTGAGCAATAGCAGTTGTCGCAAGATCACAAAGTATGTGTCTTGTACTATGAACCATGAACCATGCAGAGATTGAGGTGTAGTCAGAGTGTTGTGCTTCCTAATGAAGTCTCCGAAACACTCTGAAAGGAATAGGCAACAGACCTCTCCGATATAGCCAGCGTACTAGGTGGTAACGCTTAGCTTGCCCTACATATGTTTCACCTGTAGTGGCTTCATCGGGGGCGTGGTAGACACGTGAAATGTACATCGGGACGTAGGACGTCACGTTGGTGACGTCATTCGAGTGGCGACTTCCTACAGCTCCTACAGCTGGAGACACGAGCAGGCTTGTATCGGGCTTACACTACAAAACATATGTTTGATATCTAATCGTGCTTGTTACCGAGAGTATGTATATACCTACTGCTACAAACATGAGAAGTTACGAGGCATTTCAGCTTTAGATACACCCTCTGTGGCATATATATACCATAAGGCTGAAATTGTGATATACCAGGTTTTTCCACTGAGCTGGTAGTGACCCGTTTAGTGTACCTACACATCCTGAGATATATGCTGTGAATTACTGCATCGTGTAGCACTTTTGGCTTAAGTGGCAAGTGTTTTTCTGACAGACACAAACAAATGTTACCATCTCTCTGACTTGCCACACGCAACGAGTTTGCATTGTATGCAATCACTTCACTATATAACTCAGCTCCTGGATACACAACCAAGCATTAATCACAGTTACCCTAAGTGTAATAGCCATATACTATTAAGCCTGTTATCATATGAATGTATACACATATTACACTGGATATTAGCAAAATTTATACCAGCTGCTATATTTGGAAGTCATGATATGTGTGTGCATTTAATAGTCAATTATACTTACCCTATTTGATCTGCACGTATCAGCCACATGAGTATGGGGATTTTTAATAATGCATCTGTGTTTTTAACTTTCTATGTAGAAGTAATAATGTTTTATTATTTTTGATATCCTCGGTGATTCCGGATACACCTGACTGACTTGCAGTATACCACTGCGGGACCACTGTGTCCATCATTATAATGTGTGACATTTGAGTGCTACTTATAAAGGGTTTCTTTTCTGATCAATTCTTTTTGATCAACACTGATAAAACTACATTTAAACCCTTTGCAGCACCTGTCATTTACAATTTAAGATTTAATTACACATGGTGACTGCTGTCTCACTCACTTATCTAATGCATATTAATAGAACAATATATTGTATCCTGTTGATCTACTGTCTCTAATATTTTTACTTACCGGATTGTTTTTCTTTACATTGTAGGGAGACAACTCTTCTGGTGGACAAAATAAGTGAGGAGAATGATGAGAAGAGTGCATTAAGGGTCAAATTCACTCTGCAGGAAAATCACAATCTCACTGTATCCGAGACCAGCATAAAGAAGATGAGCTGCAGCATTGGATGGAAATATGGACGTGTGAGGTTAGTACTGGACAGTATAGGAGGTAAAAGTGTTGTTTAGGAAACTGTACTGTACCGCTAAAATTATTTATTCCTTGTCATTACAGAGCATACCCCATGATAAGGGACGCAAAAAAAATCAAAAGAGTGGTCCAGGCCAAGCATGGATCGACAATGGGGAAACTTTCCAGGATTGCATCTTCACTGACGAGTCTACTGTGTCGCTGGAAAGATTTGCAAGCTTTGCATTCCACAAAAAAGGCTGCATATCTTTGAAGCCGCGGCCAAAACACCCTGTGAAGCTGCATGTGTGGGGTGCCATCTCTAGGCGTGGACCAGGATGCATTGTCATCTTTGAAGGTAAAATATATCAAATATAATGTAGCCTTATGCACTGTACTTTACTAGTGTAGCCTTACTGTATGCACTGTACTGTACTATTGTGCAGTTTTTTGAGCACTTTTTCTTTTCTTGCTATAGGAATCATGAATAAGCTTTCTTCCAAGACAACATTGTCCCTGAGATAGTGCAATACATCACACGCGAGTTCCCGAATGGTCACCGCTTCTACAGGACAACGATCCGAAGCACCGCGTCAACAGCACATATCCTTGAGCGCAGTATCAACTGGGTGAAGACGCCAGCGGAGTAAGTGCGGTAACCGTGTCTCATTTTTTACCACTGTTTTTACTGTATACTGTATCTCTTAAACTAATTGTCCTTTTTTTCCAATGACAGATCGCCAGACTTCAATCCGATCGAAATAGCCTGGCATCAGCTGAAGGACCATATCCGGAAAGTGGCAAAACCCTCCAAAAAGGACGAGTTGTTGAAAGGCATAATGAGTTTTTGGAATGATGTACTCACCGTGGAATGCTGCAATAAATATATAGACCATATTGCCACTGTGTTGCCCATTGTGATCGCGCGTAATGGGCAAGCATCAGGAAAGTAGTACTGTGCTGTAGTATTGTAAGTACAGTATGATACAGGTAAGTATGGCACAGATTTTTTCTTTCCCAATAGTCAGAGTATATAGTAGTTACAGGTTTTTCTTTACAAAGAGAGCAGCACCAGCCATCAGGTTACAGTACATAGTATTTAACAGTAGTCAGAGTATACAGTAGTTCCAGTATAGACTAGTTTGACAGTACTACAGTAACTGCCTACTAACTGCTCAATTTTTTTCTTTACAGAGAAAGCATCACCAGCCATGTACAGTAGTACTACACATCACACAATGCCATAATACAGTATGCACATAACTGCACTAATTTTTTGTTCTCTTGTCATTTCAGGAAAAAAGGGTGGCCTGGAGGGAGGTGGGGTGTTGTGTCCAGTCTAATCTATTTGTACAGTAAAATGTACTGTATATAAACAGCAGTAATGATGTACACAAAACCTCTCCTCTCTCAATAAACTACTGAGAATGAGGAACAAGATAAAGACGGAAAAATAATATTACTATATATATATATATATATATATATATATATATATATTATACATTACAGTATATATTATTAAATAATATTCTTATAAATGTGCATTATTCATGTTTCCCCATATTTTAGAAATGTTTTCTAAATGTTTTTCCAATTTCAATCTGCCAAAAGAACTTAATAAAGACTGCATTATGAATTATTCATGATTATTTTTATATTTGTATTATATATTTTTTGGTTCCTGATAAAATAAAATAAATATTTATTCACATTCCTGCTAATCATAATCATTGACAACAACCACACCCCCCCCCCCCACCCCTACAGTACACCAATGAATAAGAATGAATGACAAAACAACATGAATCAGTTAATGGTTTTTTTAACTCTCAATTCTCACAATGCTGTGCAAATCAGATTTACATTTCAAAATCGAGAAGGGATTTTCCAAAGCGTTACTGTAAACAATGCCTCAAAGGCTTGGGGTGGTTGGGTGAGTCATGCGTTAGCTCACATCTCAAAGAGGATTACATGTAGGCGCAGTGAGGTGATTGACGCTCGGCTAGGGACGGATTAAAAACACAATGACTACAGTAGCTTCAGAAAATTAAAGACTCTGTGGGGGGGGGGGGGGGGGAGTTGGGTGAGTCATGTGCAGTAATCAGCTAACTCCCATCTCAAAGAGGATTACACGCAGGCGCACTGAGGCTTTGTAGCTTGGCTATGGACGGATTAAGAACACAATGGCAATATTCAGAAAATTAACGACTCTGTGGAGAGAGGGGTTTGGGTGACTCATGCGCAGTAAGCAGCAAGCTCCCATCTCTAAAATGATTAGAGTACACGCAGGCACAGTGAGGCGATTGACGCTCGGCTAGGGATGGATTAAAAACACAATGAATAACTAACTTCAGAAAATGAATGACTCTGTGGAGGTGTCTGTCGATAAGAGTTTGTGTGTGCGTGGGAAGGGATGAAGGATTAGTTGTGCAGCAGTTCAAAGAAATAACATACTGTAGAGTACAGTAATTTCAAAAGGCAGTTCATCATAATAATATAATTTGATCCCTACACCCCCCAAATACAGTACATAAAAAGCACACAAATCAACCATGTGCAGGCAAACGCACAGATTTAATATCGTAATATCAAGATTGTTTTTGCAGGCTTGTGGATAAAATAACAGTTAAAAAATCATAATTAAAAAATTTTGGGGGGGCACTCAAGCAAGCAGTGGTGGGTGAAGTTACAGGCGCATGAGCAGGAATAAACTAGCTCCCATCCGAAAGAGGATTACACACAGGCGCATAGAGAGGTGATGCTCTGTGCAAATGAAATTTGGGTGAGTCATGTGCAGTAATCAGCTAACTCCCATCTCAAAGAGTATTACACGCAGGCGCAGTGAGGCTTTGTAGCTCAGCTATAGACGGATTCAGAACACAATGGCAAGATTCAGTAAATTAATGACTCTGTGGAGAGGGGGGGGGGGTTGGGTGACTCATGCACAGTAAGCAGCTCCCATCTCAAAAAGGATTACACGCAGGCGCAGTGAGGTTTTGTAGCTCGGCTATGGACAGATTCAGAACACAATGGCAAGATTCAGTAAATTAATGACTCTGTGAAGAGGGGGGGTTGGGTGACTCATGCGCAGTAAGCAGCTCCCATCTCAAAAAGGATTACACGCAGGTGCAGTGAGGCTTTGTAGCTCGGCTATGGACGGATTAAGAACACAATGGCAAGATTCTGAAAATTACCGACTCCATGGAATTTTAAATCCTTGAGCTAGCGTTCGTGGGGGAGGGGCCTACAGGATACAGCCGCAATGAAGTTCAAAGCTAAAGATATACTTTAATTTCAAAAGGCAGTTCATCATAATAATACACCCCCAAATACAGTACGTAAAAAGCACACAAATCAAGCATGTGCAGTCAAACGCACACGGTCGCAGTCAAAAGCTACAGTACAGATTGAATATCGTAATACAGTAAGATGGTTTTTGCAGGCTTGTGGAGAAAAAAAAATTACAATAAAAAAAAATTATAATATAAAAAAATTACAATTAAAAAAAATTGTAATTTTTTTTTGGTCACTCACTCAAGCAAGCAAGCAGTGGTGGGCGATGTTACAGGCGCATGCGCAGTAAATTTCTGCTGTAAAGCAGGAATGTGATTGAAACCAGACACACGTTCAAAGGAATGGTGTGGGAGAGATGTACTGCATTGTAGAGAAGATAAGAAGTTGAAATACCCTGCAGTGCAGTTAATTATCCTGAGCGAGGGGAGAGCGCTGTATATGCCGAAATGTGACACTATTATAGTACAGTACACGCCTATGCGTTTCAACAATTTTCAAATGAGACATACTGAGACATACTGTACTGCAGAACAGCACTGCAAATGCATGTATACTTTAAATATGCAAATTTACAATTACTGCACGCGCACACACAGACTGTGTACTGACGTAGGTTGAACCGCGAAGGTATTAGACTTCCAAAACAAAAGCTCGCAAACGCCCCCTGAGTTTTTACACGGCATTGCAGTATTGCAGACAGCGAGAATAAAATGCTAATATCACGCACGCGAAAATAACGCAGTTCACTCCGGGCGAAAACGACAAAAATCCGCACCTAACCGGGATAATCCGAGAGCCGCGGATCTAGTCGACTTAGACTCAGATCGGCCGCCACTGTATGTGAAAGAATCACAATCTCTCTACTCATAGATAGATATCCAAACCTGTACTTGACCATAAGCCTTCTGGGCAAGTGGGTAAGACCTGCACGGAGGTCGCGTCTCCAGGCTCCAACCATTTCTCTCAGTAGTTTCTGACTGCAGCAGGGAAAAACAGCGGGATACACACAGGGGTAACAGTAAGACACATAAAACGACACATGTAAGTACATTTAATGAACGTCCGGTGTATGGGCGAGACCAGTCCCCTCCAACCGCCTTCTTTGCCCCTCCTGGACGTTCAGGCTTGGCGTAGTCCGGGATGGACCTCCCTCCCCCTCTACCGCCCAACATGGCTGGTCCATAGGGACTTCCATGAGCCACTCAGAGGGTGTACCTCCAGTACCCATGCGGAGACCCATGACCAAGACGGGAATGGAGGGCAACCCCAACCCCCCTCCTCGTTCTCATGAGCTATCCATAACTGTAAAACGACAGTTTACGAATTAAACTTTAAACTTTCCAGCGTATTATTCTTCCCCTTGAAATTTCTCCTACTTCCCTCCTCTGTCTTCCACCCGAATTTCTATGCTTGTCTATCGCTTGCGGCCCTATCTTCTCTATTCTTCCTGGCCCTGCATTTCCCTTCTTCCCCCCCCCTGATGTGATCTTGCATATTCTAGCATAGCCAGGGGTGACCTATGTTGTAGACTGAGTCCCGGTGGGTCTAACTCTGGTATGGGGCTTGAGGGAGACCACGGTGTGCTTCCGATCCCCCTGGTCCCCACGCTCTGTAGGACTGAGCGCTTCTGCTTCCCTCTTCAACATCATCTCACTAACTTGATGACTAGTCTCCTCCCCCTACCCCTCTTGCTGCTCCCCGAGCACCCTTGGGCCGCGATGTCCCATTCCGCTACTATGTCCAGCACTTCTGGGTTTCGTTGGTCCCATGCCACCTCTCGCGGGAGATTGTGCGGACCCGTCGCCTCTTGCTGACGTCACTCTCGGTCCTCCAAGATGGCGCTCGCTCTATATCCGGTGACGTCTTTCCGGGGGATGCCATTTTCTCACCAGAAGCCCGCGAAAGAGGGAGTCCTCCCACCTGCCCGCTGAGGTGAGCTCCACTTCCGTGGTTCCGCCATGAGGTCTTCAGCTTCCATCAGTGCCGATTTTTGCATCTGTGCGTTCCACCACTGTCCGCCATTCTGCGAAATTGTGTTTTTATCCTTCTAGGTTCTGTGGGCCTCTCAGGGAGCTGTTTTGTCTGGAAGTCAGTGCTTTTGATTAGGAACCAGCCAGAATTCGGGGGTCGCTTCTTAAGGAGTCCATCTAGAGTTTAAAAACAACTTTCGCCATAACTGCAATAACTTTGTCTTAACAAACATGTTTTCAACGTGTAGCAACCATTGTTCTGCTCAAACCCCGTCCTTGTCTGCTGTATCACGGCTTGCTCTGGACGTGCCAGCTATTTGCCAGTCAGCCTCCTGCGTTTGCTCTCTACGGGGGCTGCTTGTTGGACCCTCCTTCACTCCCAGCTTATTGAGGAAATCCGCATTCTCCTCTATCTCCTTTATGGAGATGGCCTTCCTGTTTCCAATGACCAGCAGGCCAAACGGGAAGGTCCATCTATAGCGAATTGCCCGATCCCTGAGGGTTTTGGTAATAGGCTGCAGCTTCCTCCTCCTGGCCAAGGTTACCGGGGAGAGGTCTTGGAACAACTGTAATGTCGTGTCTTCGAACCGGAAGGACCCCTCTTCTTTTGTTCTTTGGAAGACTGTGTCCCTGGTCCTGAAATAGTGCAGCCTAGCGATTACATCGCGCGGCTTGCTCCGCAGCTGTAGGTCTGCTTCTGAGGGCCCTGTGACAGCGGTCCATTACCAGTTCACCTTCAGGTACATTGGGGAGCAGCGCCATTAGCCACCAGGAGACAAACCCCTCTACATCTGTGATTGCCTCAGGGATGCCGCGGACTCTAATATTGTTGCGGCGATCCCTGTTCTCTACATCCTCCTGTCTGTCTGCTAATTCATTTATTTGAGTCTGCATGTGAGGTGCCTTTTGTCCAATTTTTTCATCAGTTTCGAGGTGGCCGCCATCTTTTCTTCTAGTGCCCCGGTCCTTTCTCCCAATTCTTGCACTTCTTTCTTTAAGTCCTGCATTTTGACATGAATAAGTGCTTTCATGTCCTGATACAGCCGGTCGAAATCGCACCGGTGAACTGGCAGTTGTTCAGGCCCTTCAAGGGTATCCTCCTCTCGCTCTGAGTCCGAGCCGGCATTTGATTCTGGTGCCATTTCTGCTCCGGCGCTCCGGGAGTTAGGTCTGCCGAGATATTTGCGGAGATCTCCCTCCTTCTTCTTCTTGTTGGGGTTTTGCGGCGTCATCCCGGTATCTGTTGCCGTCTTTCTGGGATATTTTGTATGTTTATCGATGCGATTTAGTGGTTATTTTACAGCTTTTGATGAGGTGGGGGACGGAGCTCAAGGCTTATGCTGCCATCCACCTCACCTTCGCGCATGTGCCTCCACTTTTGTTGATTTAATGCACATTGAATTTACATTGAATACACATCGAATATTCATTCCTCTGCGCTTGATTTATTTTCTAAAGCAGTGATGCCAAGGAAAAGGATTTCAAAGGATCTTACCATGAGAATACAGGATATCTACAAGAAAGGACACGGACTTTTACAGATCCAACACTGGTTAGTTACTTCGGGCCTATTTAAAACCAGAGACAGAACATGAAACATAGACAGAGCTCAGTGCTACATCCATTGACACAAATACACGGTACAGTGCCTAAATATATATATATATATATATATATATATATATATATATATATATATATATATATATAGATAGATATCTTTTGAATAAAATGGTCTTTTAGTTTACCTCTTTGGCCAAAGTGTTGTAAGCCCTTGAGCCCCTCCACGTCTCAAGGGTTCTAACACTAATATAGATTCTTAATAACCTGTACATTACAGGAAGAATGATTTATAATAAATCTGTCAAAATTAGTTGCATAGTTCTAAGTCTGATTGAAGCTCTTATTAACCTGTATAATACCAGGAAAAGCACTCTGTATTAGATTTGTCACAATCAAACTGCATGTAAGTTCCCATGAGCGTGGAAGGTGGAATGGAGTAAGTTTTAACCATTTAAAAGTGGGAGGGGGTGAGCTTCAAACTAGGGAAGGAGGAGCCACCCTCCAAATCAGCAAGGACCAGCTAAACAAGAATATTTAGGCTCTGTACCATGTATTTGTGTCAATGGATGTAGCACTGAGCTCTGTCTGTGTTTCATGTTCTGTCTCTGATTTTAAATATATATTGCCATGCTCAGTAGCACTCCTCTTTAACACTTATGCGCATATATATATATATATATATATATATATATATATATGTTGTGGTTATTTTGGGGGTTCAATATGAGCATATAGGGGTCCTGTATGTTTAGTTACTTCGGGCCTCGGTTTAGCAAAAAGCACTGTCAGTTATCATGCCCATGGAATGGCAAAAAGTGTAAAGCAGAGTCCCACAGTAACAACAGAGTAAGTATTTTTGTTTTCATTACTGTTCAGTATGTAATTAGTGTATTACTGGTAAAAATGCATTTGTGTGTTTACAGTACTTGTTTCCTTGCAATTATTTTAGAGCCTACTGTAACTAATTGTTCTGTTTTCCTTTACTCTGTAGGATGACAAAGCTTCTGGTGGACCAAATCAGTGAAAATTAATGATGAGCGTTGTGCAGCAAGAGTCAAGGCTGGTCTAGAGACAACTCACAATATCCCAGCATCTGAGACCAGCATCAGGGCGATGAGATGTGCCTTGGGATGGAAATATGGACGTGTAAGGTAAGTGTCTTACTGTAGCAAAATACAGTACTGTATATAGCATATAGTACTAAATAAACTTCAGTATACAGTAGTAATACCTCCCGCAAATGCATTATGATACAGTAATAATAAAGTTAAGTACAGTATATTACAATAATATTTTACAGTATGCAGAGTGCTGTGCTGTAGGTAGTACTGTACAGTAGGTAAAAGTGTGGTTTTACTGTACCTGTAGAATTATTCCTTGTCATTACAGAGCGTATCCGATGATAAGGGACACCAACAAGTTCAAAAGAGTAGACAAAGCACGGGCATGGATAAAAGGGGCGAGACTTTTCAGGATGTCATTTTTACTGACAAAACAACTCTAGCTCTTGAGAGATTTGCCACTTTTGCATTCCACAAAAAAGGACGCCTATCTCAAAAGCCAAGCACCCAGTGAATATGCATGTGTGGGGTGCGATCTCTAAACATTAACCAGAATGCAACATCATGCAATGTACATCATGTAACATTTTACACTCAAATGTGACATCACAGGCCTTATATTAGGCTTGTCCCATCTCATTTGAGCTTAAGAAGCCTACGAGACAACATGCACCCCATTAGATTACAACTAAAAAAGATAGAAGAAAAGAAAGAAAAAAAGAATGAAGAAAGAAGAAAAGAATTAAGAACTCACCAGGGAGACGTCTCTGCAATCAAGATTTCATCACAGACTTCTTTGCATCGGCTGTTAAGGATTATTGTATCGAGGGTCAAGAGTTGGTGCTCACGTAGGATGGGGGTGAAGACATCAATGGTAAGAAAAACATTGATTGTGTTTTTTTTAATTGTGTATTTTTTTTAGGTAGCCAATTGACTGCGAATTTGTTTATATATGCCCCTTTCGGGCAATAGATAAACACAGTGACAAGCAATGCATTTTTTGGCAAATGATTGTTTGTATTTAATTGTTATGTTTTGAATTTTTGGTTATTGTTTTTATTTAATTGTTTTGTATTTTTAGGGCTTGTTTTTATTTAATTATCTTTTGTATTTTTGTTTATTGTTTTTATTTTAATTGTTTTGTATTTTTAGGTCTTGTTTTTATTTAATTGTTATGCTTTGTATTTTTGGTAACTATTTTTATTTAATTGTTTTGTATTTTTGGTGCTTGTTTTTTTTTATTTGATGTGTATTTTTGGTGCTTGGTTTTTTGATTTGTTGTGTATTTTTGGCGCTTGGTCCTTTGATTTGATGGTATATTTGGTGCTTGGTCTTTTGATTTGTTGTGCATTTTTGGTGTCTGTTTTTTTTATTTGTGTATATTTTTGGTGCTTGGCTTTTTGATATATTGTGTATTTTTGGTGTGTTTTTTAGGTTGCCCATTGACTGCCATAGTGGCAAATAATGCCCATATTATATGGGCATGGTTTAAAAAATCAGAAGAAGGAGAGAGCGCAAAACACATAGTGTACCCTGTAATTTAATTGCACAATACCAAACGGTTAAAAACACTTACAGACATCCGCCATAAGTGTGCACGAAAACAGAAATTAGGTCGTCTGTGTAGTCCCACTCCAGTAAACGCTGCAGTCGTAGTTCTTTGTCCCGGTCTGCACTGACAGCTCCAATGCTCCTCTCTCCACGGCCGGATTGATACCACTTCCGCGTCCGCGTCACATGGGTAGTGATGTCAGTCCGTTGTGCGTCAGATCACGTTGCTTCGGGATTAGCTTGGAGCCTTGTGATGCTCCTGTCGGCTGAATATGGCTTGCAACGAGTGTTGTTGCGGGGGGTAGCAGACTCAATGCCACTAGAGACACAGCTCAGCCCTCATGGTTTACCCTGTGCCAATCAATGGGTAGAGGGTGGGGGTAGTTGCCCCAGGAAGGGTGATTAGGCCTCATAGGTGGGTAGAAGGGGTGGGGGGGGGGTTAAACCCTATATTACTAGTTAGTTTATTTTATTGTACTGTTGCTGCCCATGGAGGACATGGATGCAGAGGATTGTGATGAAGATGGCCTTCATCGTGGCAGGGGTAAGTGCAACTTATATTTACTTTATGCTGCCTGGATATTGTTTTATTTTTAATAGGCAAATGAGCTATTATCCAGATCTGTATAATAGTTATATTGCCCATTACTGTACTGTACTGTAAGTACTGTATGTGTTGCTGGGGGGAAGGGATGTTGGGTAGAGGGAGTGCCCATTCATTACCATTTGGGATACCTTTGCTCCCATTGAGGACATAGGTAACTACACTGGCAATCAATGGGTGTATTGGCTAGTTTTGTGTTTGAATCTTTATTGGGTGTAGTCAAGGTGGTATTTGGCCCATAGTGGGTGTTTATGCCTACCGGGTCGGTAGCGTGATGGGTTAACCCCTTCATTACCATAGCAATAGTAACTGCTAAGGTAATGAACAGATAAACTCCTCCTGCTACCCTCTCGGTAGGCCTAAACACTCACCATGGGCCAAATACCACCTTCATTCACCCCTGCTACCCCCAAAAACTGGTCATTGGTATTTAACTTCTTCATTACCTTAACGGTTTGCCGCTAAGGTAATGAAACTGCCTGTAAATGTATTTTTTTGCATTGGATGAAAGCCGGGGGTCTCTGGAGCTGGTATTAATGTGTTTTAGCCCTGGAGACTCCCGGCTTCAATCCGATGCAATTAAAAATATTTTTTTTTTCTAAGTCCTACTCGCAAATTCCATCTCACCAACGTTGGGGTGGCAAGATGTGATCAGTGATATGCTCACTAGGTGAGAGCCCAGATGAAATTATCGGAGGTACTAGAATAGGGTGATTTTATCAAAATGGCAATCAGGAGCTGTTTTTCAGCTCCCGCTTGGTGTGTTTGAGCAGGAACGAGACCGCTCGGGGAGGCACACTTCTCAATTGAGTTTGGCATGCTATCAAAGCTTTCTGAATAGCAAATTTGCCAAAACATTCGGGAAGTGCTCAAAATCCCGATGAGTTAGTTATCGAAGTTTATAGTATAGGCCCCTTAGAGTGATTTTCCTTTATAGGTTTTTTTATTTTGTTTGTTAGAGTTTGTGTTCATGTGTGATTGACCACCACTGTCCTCAGCAATCATTACACATTTTTATCTACAGTATTTTCATAAAGGCTTTTTTATACTAATTTAATTGATCTCAAGTTTCGTGTGTAGAGTGCAACTAAGTTGGGATCTGTACTTATCCATTTTCCCTCCTTACTCCCCCACCAACTAAGGCTAATAAAAGAGCTCTCTCTTTCCCCTCATAACCTCCCTGCCCCTCCTCCATTTTCCCTACTTATCACATAAAAAATAACATGCAAGCTAAAAAAAATACCTATGTATCTTCCATTCTCACTAAATTTGTATCTTAATTTATTATTTGATAATAACCATAGTTTTTTTAATTATATTTCAGACCTACGTACTGTACAGTAAATGGTGTTCAAAATTGCAAATCTCCTAGCTGAAACCTGGAGATAAAGGGGAAGTATAATTTCCAAAATATATTTTGGCGCTGTTTTTAATGGCATCATCTGTTTGGAGCAAGCTAGTCAAATAGACATCTGATGCGGATTGCAAGCCAGGGAATATTTTAGTTAATTGTGGGAATTATCATTACTACAAGCTTTAAGTAACGTACCTTTAATTCAACAGCCTTTATTCAATATGATTTCCTTTGGTGTTTTCAGTGAAAGAGCAGAATTCAACAAATGCATGAGAATAAAACATCTCAAGAATGGAGGGGGGGGGGGTGCTATTTACAGCTTACTGTACATCTATGGCAAACTTTTGCATTAGAATTTATGTTGCTTAAACACTCATTTCATCACATTGCAAAATGGTATGAAACCTTTGTAATAAGAATTAGCTCAAGTTTTTTTGTACTCAGCATGGCAACTTTAAGGGCGCCAGAGCTACAATGCCATTGATAAATCATTACATGTGATAATATATTGATTATGCAGCCGATAAAGGAGAAAAATTATGTATTCTATGCTTGATTTTGTGAGTGAGTTTATCTTAAATTATATTGTGTTTACTGTTGCCATCATTGAAAAATACATTATTCAGGGTGAAAAGCAATAGCATTATAGCGTTAATATTTAATTTGATTTAAAAAAAACAAATCACAGCTCAAGATGATTCAGTTATTTTTTAGCTCAAGATAAGCTGATAATGAAAGAAACAATGCCACCCTGTCAACTAAAAACGTTACTACCCATGTTATGGTGTCTTTTTTTCTACATTTACAATTCAAGGCCAATTGTAGAAGCATATATATTATACGTTATATAGTGCTGGGCGCGTGCTGCGCCGTGCGTGCACGAATTTTTAGTTGGCTGACGTCAATGAGCCTTTCTATAGAAATGCCGCGCGCACGGTAGGGAGAGGGGAGCCGACAGACAGCGGCGAAGATGAAGAAATTCATCTTTTCGCGCCGCTGTCTGCGCTCAAATGTATGTATATGTGTGTATGTATGTATGCATGTATGCGTGGATGTGTGTTTATATGGATGTGTGTGTGTGTGTATGTGTGTATGTGTGTATGTGTGTGAATGATTGCAGAAGTTAAAAAAAAATATTCATTAAATTTTTTTTTTTCTTTAAAAAATCTATCTAGGACTTACATTCACTCACACAACCCATGCACACACATACACTCACATATACATACACACATATATACATTATCTGCAGCTCCCGGCACTATATACAGGAAAAGCATGCGGCATGTGCACGCGCGTTCGCATAGGAACGCGCGGCAGCACGGCCGCATCCTGTATATAACAGCCCTAAGAAAAGAATAGCAAGCCCACTGTTTTCAGGAGGATAGGGAAGCATATAGCAGACTTCATTAGTAAAACTAAAAGGAGGCTGTTCGCATGCTGCTATTTATATGCAAAACACAATGTGCTTTTGTGCTGGGGTTTTTATACTCCTCCAAAGAAAATTGAAGAATGCATTTTTATCTTTCTATCAATGTGCAAAGAATAGCTTCACTATATAACCCTATCCCTTCTCTTCCTCATTAACTAAACTCTAACAATTTTAATGGTCTCGCTCTATGCTCTGTTTAAATACATATTGTACTGTATGACAGATATTTTTAGTTGTCTTATTCTGGGCAGTCTTTGGTGCAGCACCCAGTCTATAGATCATACTTTGAATTACAAATATGTATATATTTTTATGTTTGAAAAATAAAACAATAAATATCTTTAAAGAGAGAATACAAGTAAATAATAAATTGCACTTTGAATTACATTAAAGATATTCCCTAAAATAATGAAAACCTAGGTCTAGTGCAACACAGAGTGTGCAAAATATATCTTATTTCTAAAATTGCTTTTTTTCTAAATGACCTTTATTATACTGTACATAGAATGAGAACATTCTGATGTCTGGATCAAATAAAATATTCTCAAATAAAAGTGGTACACTGTCAATTGAATCATCCCACAGGACTTAACAAATAAGGGACATAACAACAGTTACAAATACAGCAACCACAAAAGCAGCTCTAAAAATAATGAAGAAATATTTTTAAGGAAGAAAATTAAATATATAATGTTCTATAGTAGTGTTGTGATACATGGGTTTCCAGAAGAAAGAAGGGCAAAACTGCACACATAATTATCTCTACAGTCTTTGAATTACCCAATAGTGACTTTCTATGTGTATATATTGTAAGTCTCCCTTTGTTATCTTCATGAAATAATTCTTCCTTACCAATTTCTTTATTTTTCTTCTATCTGTATTTTTTGATTCTGAAATAATAAATGAGGAAGATACACTGAGGCGCATAAATATAATACTGATGGTTTGTATTGTATTGTATTGTATGTCTTTATTTATATAGCGCCATTAGTGTACATAGTGCTTCACAGTAGTAATACATGTGGTAATTAAATAAATAACAGATAATATAAATAACAGATCATGGGAATAAGTGCTTTAGACATAAAAGTAACATTTCGGAAGAGGAGTCCCTGCCCCGAGGAGCTTACAGTCTAATTGGTAGGTAGGGACAACGTACAGAGACAGTAGGAGGGAGTTCTGGTAAGTGCGTATGCAGGGGGCCAAGCTTTATGTATCGTGTTCAGAATATCCACAGTGCTATTCATATGCTTCTTTAAGCAAGTGTGTCTTAAGGTGGGTCTTAAAGGTGGATAGAGAGGGTGCTAGTCGGGTACTGAGGGGAAGGGCATTCCAGAGGTGTGGGGCAGTCAGTGAAAAAGGTTTAAGGCGGGAGAGGGCTTTAAATACAAAGGGGGTAGAAAGAAGACATCCTTGAGAAGAACGCAAGAGTCTGGATGGTGCATACCGAGAAATTAGGGATGAGATGTACTGTAAGGAGGGGCAGAAGAATGTAAAGCTTTAAAAGTGAGGAGAAGAATGGAGTGTGAGATGCAGGATTTGATCGGAAGCCAGGAGAGGGATTTCATGAGGGGAGATGCTGAGACAGATCTAGGAAAGAGTAGAGTGATTCTGGCAGCAGCATTTAGGATAGATTGTAGGGGAGACAGGTGAGAGGCAGGAAGGCCAGACAGCAGGAAGTTACAGTAATCAAGACGGGAGAGAATGAGGGCCTGAGTCAGAGTTTTAGCAGACAAACAACAGAGGAAAGGGCGTATCTTAGTTATATTGCGGAGGAAAAAGCGACAAGTTTTAGAAATGTTTTGAATGTGAGGGGCGAATGGGAGAGAGGAGTCGAGTGTGACCCCTAGGCAGCGTGCTTGAGCTACTGGGTGAATGATTGTAGTTCCAACAGTAATGTGGAAGGAGGTAGTAGGGCCAGGTTTGGGAGGAAGGATGAGGAGCTCTGTTTTAGCCATGTTGAGTTTAAGGCGTCGGAGGGCCATCCAGGATGATATAGCAGAGAGACATTCAGAAACTTTGGTTTGTACAGCAGGTGTAAGGTCAGGTGTTGAAAAGTATATTTGTGTGTCGTCGGCATAGAGGTGATAATTAAACCCAAAAGATGTTATTAGGTCACCTAGAGAGAGTGTGTACAGAGAAAAGAGAAGAGGTCCCAGGACAGAGCCCTGGGGTACCCCCACAGAGAGATCATTAGAGGAGGAGGAGGTGTTAGCAGAAGAGACACTAAAAGTACAATTGGAGAGGTAGGATGAGATCCAGGATAGAGCTTTGTTCCGAATACCTAGAGTATGGAGAATGTGGAGGAGAAGAGGGTGGTCCACTGTGCCAAATGCTGCAGAGAGGTCGAGTAATATGAGCAGAGTGTAATGACCTCTTTCTTTGGCAGCATGGAGGTCGTCAGTTATTTTAGTGAGGGCTGTTTCGGTGGAGTGAGCAGTGCGGAAGCCAGATTGTAGAGGGTCTAGGAGAGAATAGGTGTTGAGAAAATGGAGCAAGCGAGAGAATACAAGACGTTCAAGGAGTTTAGAGGCAAAAGGCAGGAGGGAGACAGGTCGATAGTTAGAAAGACAGGTAGGGTCAAGCTTGCTGTTTTTGAGTAATGGTATGACTGTTGCATGTTTGAAGGAGGATGGAAAGATTCCAGAGCAGAGGGAGGAGTTAAAAATGTGTGTAAGCGTAGGGATTATAGTAGGAGCTAGAGGTTTTAGGAGATGGGAGGGAATGGGGTCAAGAGGGCAAGTGGTAGAGGGAGAAGAGGCGATCAACAGCGACACATCCTCCTCTGAGACAGTGGAAAAAGAGTCAAGGAAGGCAGGAGGAGAGTTAGGAAGTGGTGTAGGATGGGGGGAAGAAACAGAGGGGATGTTCTGCCGTATGGATTCCACCTTTTCCTTAAAATAGTCAGCAAAGTCCTGAATAGTCAGCAAAGTCCTGGTTTAACGTAATGATAATGGTGGCCAAGTTTCCCACAGAATCAGCAGTATTATTACATAAAATACAGTTTATTAGACTAAAAGGTAAACATAATAAAATGTACAATCAGATCCTATTAAAGGATCTAACATAACATTGGACACCTTATTTGATTAAGCTTAATCAAACCGAGTTGTGTATACAATTGATATATATCAATATAGCAAAAACCGGACTTGAACTAACACAATGCTGTAACCATATGGTTAATGTTGAAAATGTCCTGATATTTTCTTAATATAGAAACAATATGTCACAGTCAATAGGTAAGTATCTTATCTTTTTATAGATGAAAAAGATTTTGTTATATAGTAATGGAGTCTCGGTCGTATACGCAATGGTTGTTTGTTTGGAATGCGTCTTTTCTGTTCCTTAAAGTCAAGATGTGTTGCTAGCTTTTTAAAGCTGGTTTCCTCTTCACTTGGGTATATGTATGTTCATCTGCTGTGTCTTTATACTGAACTATTCACATTGTCCCGTGAATGATGTTATGTACACAAAGAGGTTAGTGCAGTAAATACATGCTGTATAAAAGTGATGGTGCCGGTAACTTTGTTGCAGTCTTACTTACGGGCTCCAATTTCGTATGTGCATTGTCGTCACTCACTGCCCGGGTGGGATTGAGGTCTGCTCACTGCATCCGTACAGAAATCTTCCCGCACTGTGCGTCCGTTTGCTGTGTTTGTTATCTCTTCTGGCCCTCTATTTCACGGCTGCTGTATATTGCAATTCTCCTTGAAACTTTATTTTCTTTCCAGCAGACAATCCACGCAGCGTCTTTAGCAGGCTGAGCTCCAAGCGACCTCCGCATCCAAATCAGATATACAGATACACAGATACACCAAGCGTCTCCTCCTCGCCGCTCCAATTTTGGCGCCAAAATTAAATAGGAAGTTTGTGTAGGTGTTCACACTATGGGTGCTTGTAGATCATAGGAGTCCCACCCTAAGCGTTTCACCAAATCTAGGCTTCCTCAGGGGAAGGATTGTGTGCTAGTTCAAGTTCGGTTTTTGTTATATTGATATATATCAATACATAGTGTGTACACACAACTCGGGTTGATTAAGCTTAATCAAATAAGGGGTCCAATGTTATGTTAGATCCTTTAATCTTTTTGATATGCACATTTTATTATTTTTACCTTTTATTCTAATAAACTGTATTTTACATAATAATACTTCTGATTCTGTGGGAAACTTGGCCACCATTATCATTACGTTAAACCATCAGTATTATATTTACTGTATGCGTCTAAGTGTATCTTCCTTTTTTTCTGAGCATGTTTTTGGGGGAAGTGAGAGCCACCAATTTTCACTTGGCAGCAAAATATACACCAATATAATTATAATTATATTTAAACACATCAGCGCCTTGATTATTTCCTTTTCACTTAAATAATAAATGTCCCTTATTACCTTTTCATTAATACATTGTTTCCACCTATTACCTTGATAGATGTTTTTCTTACAGGTAAAATTAATGTGAGGGAAGTAAAACAAGATATTTGGAGCTGAAGATTGTTCTAACTTCAAGTAGAATGCACTCTTTCATTAGCAGCCATCACCTTAATAAGCTCCAGCTTGTCAATGGTTTTCTACCAATTTCATTGGTGCAGCATCAAAGTCTACCTACAGTATTTAACATCTACTTGCCTTTGTTTGGCTCTACAGCTGGGCAAACATTATACAAGCTATGCACTTTAAATAAATGTTGAATTTACAAAAAGGCAACTATCTCCCTTTCCATGCTATCCATTCTCTAAAAAATCAGGTCATACTTTGCTTCCACTCTGTCCCTTTATGTCTGTGTTGGGACATGTGTTCCAAATCCACACTACATTGTCAACATGTGTCTGACTGAGCTGGATCTGATGCAAGGAGCTGGGACTGGATTGGATTGAACAGGGTCAGTGTTCGGCTTAGCAGGGTCCAGGTTTGCTGAGCAGGATCCAGGACAAAGTGAACAGGGTCCGGTTTGACTGAGCTTGATCCAGGGCGAGTTAAGCAGGGTTCGGGCTGAGATGAATCAGGTGTGAGGTGAGCAGGGTCTGGAGCTGGGAGCAATGGGAATGGGGGTACCTGGTGATAAAACGGGGTTCCTTGTTTGAAAAACTTGAGAGGAAAGGCTTTTGGGCATCTTTTTCTTTCTCCATGCCATTCCCAGATTCACCTTAGGAATTTTGGGTACTGCTCGCTTTTCTTTCCCCACTCGCCTTCTTGTTTTTGAGGGTCTCTAGTACAGCTGGCATATTTTCAAATTCTCAGTATTTGACCTGAAACCGCAGCCAAAAGTGGGCTCTTACATCCATAGAAGCTGGATCGATCCATTATTCAAACAGAAGATACAGTATCTGAAAGCACAAGAAAACAAGAGCTAGTTCTATTGAAGATCAGTGAGTGTGGCTATGAAATTTCTATGAGCTTTTATGTACAATAAAGTACTGCTGACATCACAGGGGTAGCATTCAGTGTTGGGCGGGGCTACGTTTGACTACTTTTATAAAGTGTAGAAAGTAGGCGTATACGTGTACCTGTCGCTTTACCTTTATTATACAGCAAAATGTTCAACGAGGCAATTCACATTGAATACACATTCAATAGTAGTCCAATCCTTCTGAAAAACACCAATGACCAAAAAAATGACCAAAATAAATAGCATTGTGATAATGCACATGTACAAGAAGGGATACAGAACAACCCACGTCCAATGGTGGCTAGAGGACGCGGGCATCCAGGTGTCACCAAACTGTGTTCGGTGTCATGCCCATGGGAAGACTAAGATTCGTAAAAGGGTATGCCGGGTAAGTACAGTACTATACACACTTCTGTGTCTAATTTTTTTCTTCACGCAGCCACACAGCATGCCTCAGCACTCTTATAATCTTTATCATCCTCCTCTTTTTTACTGGGAATTGATGTGGCTCGTGGATAAGATCAGCCATAAAGAATATGAGCACTCAGCTGCAGAGGTACAGGATATTCTGCAGATGAAGCATGATCTTACAGAGTGTGAGATCAACATCATGCAAATAAAATGTTATGGGGGCTGAACCTCTGGACGTGCCTGATAAAGAGCTTTACTGTCCAAAAATACTGTGGTTCTTAAACGTTTCATGTCTCTGTTTACTAGCTTATAGCATGATTATTATATAATGTATGACATTCTGTGAAGTACAAAACTTTCCTTATAATCACAATTTTTGGGTATGATATACCGTATTTGTCTATGGTAATTAATCCTACTGTAAATATCCACATACAATACGGTACTGTTATTACTTGTAATTTCAGAGTGTTTCCCATGATAAGGAAGGCTAAGAAGATAAAAAGCGTTAACCAAGCACATGCATAGATTGAGAGAAGAGAAAGGTTTGATGATGTTACAGTTCCTTTTCAAATAATAGCTGACCCAGCCAGGGCTATACATACAACGCTAAATTTGAATTACTGCCCTCTTCAGGCCATGGTTCACCTAGGTTAAATCGTGGATAACTCGCGTAACAACTTGTTAAAATCTCATGGCAGGGACAGGCTCGGCTCAGGATGCTGGAGAAACAAATAGGCTATATCTGTATCTTCAAATATAACTATGAAACCTTGTCCAACTCTTGAGATTGCTCTTCACAGATTAAGCTTCAGTTGATGCTTTAGCCAAGGCTTCAGGAATAAACTTTTTCTTCCCTGAATTACATAGTGGCAAATCTTTCCAGGGTGACTGGAGAGTAAGGGCACCTTCTCCGAGATGCGATGCCAGGGCACTTCAATCTCCCCGGCAGCCAGACGTATGGAGCTACCTTGCTCCTGGCACGCCTGGGGAAGCACACCCAACACCCCGGGGCAGCCAACTCACCCTACCGGAACGGCAACACGGACTCCGGTCCCGGAGCCATCTGGGTTGGACTCGCAGTAGATGTCCCGACAACTGGAACACAGAAACCTGGGTGAGTCGGTCGCGGGGCCCACGGGCCATATGTAGGCCTGCGGTGTAGAGATTTCCACCAGTTGCCTCCAAGGACAGTAGGGCCTGGTCATAGACTGCTAGAGGCACTTTGACTTGCCATACAGAGCTGGCAGGCCGCATATACAAGGCTCTTCAATTCAGAAGGAGAGTCCTGCTGTCACACCCCTGTGGAGAAAGGCTCTTCACTAACCATGGTTCAGTGACAGCATTCCTTTCCAGCGACGCTCAAAGAGGACATCAGAGCTGTGGAGGATTCACCAACTGTACAGTCCGATGTCTTCTCCTACCTCCATATGGGTGAGATGTCTCCATCTTCGACTCCTCAGGATCCGGTTTTGGCCTACTCAGACGAGGAGCCAGATGGAGCCCTGTTTGGTACGCCGTGGGGTGATACACTTCCGGTGCAGCCGGATGTGATCACCGCCGAACTTGTGCCTGCCTTGCGGTCTCACGAGAACCGCACCTACAGATGACATTGCTAAGATGGTGGCTTTGGAACTCAGTATGGGACCTGCTGGGGTGAATGTGAAACCGCCCACCACTGCCTCTGCTCCCGGGAAGGTTCCGGCTCATGGAAGGGGTCGTCAGATCCCTATGACTGCTCCACTGCCCATTCCCAAAGGCCGTGGTAATCCCAAGTTTGCTGCTATTTCTGGACTGGCCATGGCTACTGATAGGCCCGATACACCAGCCCCAGTTACCCCTGCCCTGTCACCAGCCTCTACACCCAGCCTGACACTGTCCGTTCAGAGTAAGGCAAAGGCCAATCCTGTAAAGAACAACCGGGAGCATCCTAGGCCCAAACCCTTGACTCTACTATGACTATACTGCTCTAGCATATTTCTAACATCTTCTCTCTGCCTAACATTCAGCTGAGTCCCGATCTCCACCTGCTCCACTGTACCTCCTTGCACAGCCTCCCCTAAGAAGTCAGGCAGAGCATCGCTTGCCTGATCTCCCATCGGTGGGCTACAAATGGCTAGCACCGATGCCAAAATCAGCGCTATATACTCCTTGAGCATATTGATATGAAACAACGTCTTGTTCCTATCCATATCTATCTGTACAACGTAATTGCACTCGTTAATCTTCCGGAGTACCGAATACGGTCCCGTCCAGGCAGCCATTAACTTGTTCTCCCGAGTAGGCTTGAGAACAAGTGCTTGCTGACCTGGGATGAACTCCCTACTATGGGCATTCCAGTCATACCAATGCTTCTGCTTGGTCTGAGCGGCCCTAAGGTTGTCATGTGCCAACCCCATGACCATCTCCAACCGGTCCCTGAGATCTCCTACATACTGAAGCACAGAAGCATCAGTAGTAGTAGCCTCCCCTTCCAATCCCGCACGGAATATGTCCAGAGGTCCCCGGACCCTGCGGCCATATAGCAATTCAAAGGGAGAAAAAACGGTAGATTCTTGCTGGTGCTTCACCCCGCACGCATCCCAGAGACACTGCAACAATTCACTCAGGAATTGTGTGCCCTGGTCGGTTAGGATCTCGCTAGGGAAACCTACCCTGGTAAAAATACTAAGCAAAGTCTTATCTACTGCCCTCGCGTCTATAGTGGCAAGTGCTGCAGCCTCAGGGTACCGGCACTACAGCCTCAGGGTAACGGGTGGCAAAGTCAACCACCGTGAGGATGTAGCACTTCCCGAACCAACTGGGAATCATAAGGGGTCCCACAAGGTCCCCACCTTCCTCATGCCACGTCCGGCACCCCAAACCAAAAAGACCTGGGCAACATGGAGTGACCCCGGTCCTCCATCAGGCATGGTCACTTGCATTCCAGGGCCCGGGACCAAATCCTCTTGCTGCACTATATCAGGGTGCACCAGGGTAACAGTTGCACCAGAATCCAGCAAGCCGTCCGCTTGCCGGTCTCCGATGGTCACTTTTCTCAGGTGCTTCTTGCGGACATCATTGGTCTGCATGCCGACTGGTGCCACCTGATGTCCTCCAATTTCCACTGCTGGTCCTGAGGTGACAAGGACAGGCTCTTCCATGGACGTGCCTCTGGGGTTAGCTTCAATGGCTGGGCTTGGCTCCTCTCTGTGTGCCAGCCGCACACGAGCGACCGGCCTCACAGCTTTGGGACGGTGGCCCTGCTGGGCTTCCCTGGACCTGGCACGGTCTGGGCAGTCTGGCCTGATATGACCAACCTTATTGCAGTTGTAACACCGCCTCTCATGTTTAAATTCTGTAGGGGTAGGTGGTTTACCTCCCGCTGCAGGCGTGAGTCCATTGCTGTGTTGTCTTGTCTCCGTGGGCCGGAGTGGCCACTCCTCTGGGAGCTAGTTTCAGGTTGATCAATGCCCTGCTGGTTACATAGTCGTTTGCCAGCTTTGCTGCATCCACATGGGTTTTGGGTTTTCTGTCAAACACCTGACGAAGTTGAGACATTAGTGGGACTGACGTAACAGCATTAGGGTCAAAGCCGCCATTTTGTTTGATTATTTTAGTCCGCCATCTTGTCTGCCATCTTGTCTTTGTGAGTTTTAATGTCATCTTTCTATGTGAAGAAATCTGTGTGAAAGAGAGAATGTAGAATATGAAGGAGAGAAGGAACCCAATATAGCACTCAGGTTCACACTCTGGTGGTAAGTGAATGATTTAAAAACATAATCTTTATTAAACAACAATTATAAAATATTGGTCGAGCGACGTACTAAGGGTGGGTTGATCCTAAATAAAGAACACCATTTGGGTCTGGATCAAAATAATTAGTGTGTGCCAGATGAATTTAATAAATCACTGGTACTGAGTTCGCACAGTATTCCTGATGCGGACCTGTGTGGTAGGTGATTATTCCAGGTGTGTCCGGGTAAGTACTGAGATTGCAGGTCACAGAGATATAATATATAGTACTTAATGGTAAGCGTGACCTAACTGATAGACATAAAAAACAAATACACTATGTATATCAGTGGTAGTATAGTACAATCAGCTAAGCTCCTCAATGGAGAAGTGTGTGTGCCCCTATCAGTGTCAGAATGACCTAAGGTTAACCCTCTGCGTGCTATACTTGAGGGGTGTGTGGACCTATATATACCAGCGTGGTAGGAGTCAGAGGTAAGTATCCTGACTAAGGTCATAAGGGTCAGTATCCCAATCTGGGAGACGCTGATGGTGGGGGGCAAGCTGTTGACTCACACTAAACAGAGTGATTTTAATTGAAGCTGAAGGAACCTCACGGATGGTATGCAGCACCCCAACACTGCAGGGCAGCTGCAGTATGCTGAAGGTACGTTCCCTCAGTACTATGATGCCGGAACACTATCCCTATAAACACCTTCAGGAGGCTAAGAGTGACCGTCGGGGCACTTTTGTCCTGTATAGAAATGCACTCGCAGACTACCGCATTAACTCGCGGTCTCTGAGAGTCATGAGGAGGCAGTCCTGATCTGCGCGTGCACGTGTATACTAAGTGCCGACGCGCGCGTTTCGCCAAGGGCTTTTTCAAGGCGCCTTGAAAAAGCCCTTCGCGAAACGCGCGCGTCGGCACTTAGTATACACGTGCACGCGCAGATCAGGACTGCCTCCTCATGACTCTCAGAGACCGCGAGTTAATGCGGTAGTCTGCGAGTGCATTTCTATACAGGACAAAAGTGCCCCGACGGTCACTCAGCCTCCTGAAGGTGTTTATAGGGATAGTGTTCCGGCATCATAGTACTGAGGGAACGTACCTTCAGCATACTGCAGCTGCCCTGCAGTGTTGGGGTGCTGCATACCATCCGTGAGGTTCCTTCAGCTTCAATTAAAATCACTCTGTTTAGTGTGAGTCAACAGCTTGCCCCCCACCATCAGCGTCTCCCAGATTGGGATACTGACCCTTATGACCTTAGTCAGGATACTTACCTCTGACTCCTACCACGCTGGTATATATAGGTCCACACACCCCTCAAGTATAGCACGCAGAGGGTTAACCTTAGGTCATTCTGACACTGATAGGGGCACACACACTTCTCCATTGAGGAGCTTAGCTGATTGTACTATACTACCACTGATATACATAGTGTATTTGTTTTTTATGTCTATCAGTTAGGTCACGCTTACCATTAAGTACTATATATTATATCTCTGTGACCTGCAATCTCAGTACTTACCCGGACACACCTGGAATAATCACCTACCACACAGGTCCGCATCAGGAATACTGTGCGAACTCAGTACCAGTGATTTATTAAATTCATCTGGCACACACTAATTATTTTGATCCAGACCCAAATGGTGTTCTTTATTTAGGATCAACCCACCCTTAGTACGTCGCTCGACCAATATTTTATAATTGTTGTTTAATAAAGATTATGTTTTTAAATCATTCACTTACCACCAGAGTGTGAACCTGAGTGCTATATTGGGTTCCTTCTCTCCTTCATATTCTACAGTTTACACCCAAGCACCGTTCATATCATTTTTTCACCGCAAGAGGCTGCAGCAGGGGTTCCCCTACCATTTCTGAAAGAGAGAATGGAATGTTTTCGCTCCTAGCTGACTTTATTGATCTTTCTTCATCCAATCAGCTTCAAATTGAAAGTGTTAACAGGCCAGAAGTTGTGAGAAACCTTGAGATAAGCTCAGATTCTTACAGAGAAACTGATTCTCATACAATGTGCCAAGTGGCAGAATAGGTACATCCCATTTAACCCCATAATGGTTTTTAGCATATAGACATTTATCCAGTATTGTTATGTATTACAAAATGACATCAGCTTTAGTATTGTTATGTATTACAAAATGAAGTAATATTAGTGACGCGCAAGCCCCCATTGAGGGAGGACACTTTAAGTTTTTAGGGTATAAATATATGGCATTCCGTGTTATCTGGGAGAGAGCTTTTTGTTTTGAAGCTGTCTCTGCTGTGTGCACCTGAAATAAACTCATTTGATAACTGAATCTTTGTTGTAACATTTTTACAGCTTTTACACACCCATGCCCTCACCTCCAGGGGACACAGCTGCAGCAATTGTTCCTGATACATTAGGTCCAGCAACGCGGGAAATGTAGTGATCCCACAACCCTCCACCCACTGTGCCCCATGCAATGCCATGCGGGCACCGTAATTGACAAAGGACTCTTGAGGCTTCTTCTCGCTAGTCCTGAACTTGGACATGGTCCCAAGGTTCAGCAAAGTATCTGGCCGCTCCTCATTCTCTTACCATGCACCCCAAAACTGGAACAATCTACCGGATACTCTCACAGCCCCCACCAGTCTAAGTTCTTTCAAAACTAAAGCTGTCTCACATTTTAATGTGTCTGTAACTGTTACATAAGTCTATAATATACTGTATATTATCTCTAACTGGGCATGCAATGTCTTGTATATAATGTATACCCTGTTCACTTATGTAACTGTGTTTATAACCATGTATTACTGGTATTTGTCATCGTAACTCTATGCCCAGGACATACTTGAAAACGAAAGGTAACTCCCAATGTATTACTTCCTGGTAAAACATTTTATAAAAATATTAAATTAATTTGATTCAGCATATCATAACTTTCTCATATAATAAGTCTGACATCATTATATCTAAATGTATTGTGTCCTTATTGATGTGGAAAACACTGATGTATGTTTTTTCTTATAGGAAAAACAGCAGTGCATGCTGCATAGGCTGTATGGGCCACACATTCATTGTACCCTGCCATTGTTGTTTTTTGGGAGTTCTATCTGAAACACACTAGGTGACCATCTGGCAATGGAATGTGATGGATTAACCTCTTCCTCCTCCCCATGGTCCTTACCCCCACCTCACCCCTGGTCGTTATATGTCTGCAAAAGAAGGGGGTTCATGTTGTGCATGGAGATGAAAAGGGGGGTTTACTGGACTTTTACTCCTTTTTACAAAAAGTTATGTAATGTTGGAACATAAAATTAAAATGACAATGTGTCACGCTTGTGCTCTCCTCACAAGCGCAGGGAAAAGGGGAAGGACCCATTAGCGAGGTGGGGAGGCCGCAGGGGATACGAAGGGAGTAAGTTGCCGCGCAGCTGGGGATCGGCGCACATAGTCACGTGACCGCGCCGCGCGCATGAGAATGCGCGACGCGTCCGGAGGTGCGGTGCCTACTCAGAGACATGAGTGATCCAGCTGCATGTGCGTGCATGCTCTGTCAGCAGAGCGGGAGTGCGTGCGTTCTCATGCACCAACGCGGGGGTTGCGGGAAGCCAACGCTTCAGCACGGGAGTCTGGAAACAGAAACCAGGAACATGGGCATGGCATGGAGTCCAGAGCACAAGATAACATCCAGAGAAGGGAATTGCTTCTTGGAGAACGTACAGACTTCTTAAAGGCATAGTGACAGAAACAGCAAGGTGCAGTGAAACTAAATATAACATAAGGGTTCTTAGTCTAATCCATTGGCCAAGGAATTATAAGCCTGCTACCACGTCAAGGTGAACCCTACTAAGCAGGTACCTACACTACCCGACGATAAACTAACCTCAGTAGTATAAGAGTGACTGTCCCAGTCTTCCGGAATCCACAGGAGATAAGTAAAGGTCCCAAGGAGGTCCAGGCAGGAACAGTATGCGATGAGTACTAGCAGGCACCAGGGCTGGTAGCAAAAGACTAATAGCAGAGAGAAAGTCAAAGAGAGGCTTACTTCCTGTCAGGAGGAAGAGGGCAGGGTTTGCCAGAAAGCAAGATGGCGTTGCTTGCTTCAGAATCCTTAAAGACACAGGATCTTGACTCGCAGCTAGAGGGCGGCGATCAGAAGTAAACAGGTAAGGAAGGGACACGCCGCAGGGGGCGTGTTCCGCGCATCGTTACAGTACCCCCCTCTTAAGGATCGAACTCCGAGCGATCCAAGAGACTTAGGGGCAGTGATGCATAGGAAGGTAGGCTCGCAGCTAGAGGGCAGCGCCCGCCACACAGAGAATCAACAGGGAATCTTGACTCGCAGCTAGAGGGCGGCGCATGCCATACAGAGAGACATCAGAGAAACTAGGCATGGGTAGAGAATACGCCACAAGGGGGCGTGAAGTTGACTCGTAGCTGGAGGGCGGCGCACGCCGTCACCTGTACGTGCCACGCGTGAGAGAATGCGTGACGCGACCGGGGATGGCCGGGCTCCGTGGTACGAGTAGGGAACCGCGGGTGCGTGCATGCTCTATAAGGAGAGCGGGAACTGAGATGCGGCAGGTAAGGAGGGAGCACGCCGCAGGGGGCGTGTTCCCCAATACCTTACAGTATTACCCCCTACAGGATCGGACTCCGAACGATCCTTACTAGACTAGGGGGGACTATAGGATCTCCCAACGTTACAGGGGTACAGGAACGGGCCTCTGCATGGAGCTAGCAGCAGTCCTCAGGAACTAGGAATATAGACACGAACATGGCATGGAACATGGAGACAGGCGGGGCCACCTCTGGGGGTCCGTTTGTTTGGCCGAGCATAATGTCACGCTTTTGCTCTCCTCACAAGCGCAGGGAAAAGGGGAAGGACCCGTTAGCGAGGTGGGGAGGCCGCAGGGGATACGAAGGGAGTAAGTTGCCGCGCAGCTGGGGATCGGCGCACGTAGTCACGTGACCGCGCCGCGCGCATGAGAATGCGCGACGCGTCCGGAGGTGCGGTGCCTACTCAGAGACATGAGTGATCCAGCTGCATGTGCGCGCATGCTCTGTCAGCAGAGCGGAAGTGCGCGCGTTCTCAGGCACCAACGCGGGGGTTGCGGGAAGCCAACGCTTCAGCACGGGAGCCTGGAAACAGAAACCAGGAACATGGGCATGGCATGGAGTCCAGAGCACAAGATAACATCCAGAGAAGGGAATTGCTTCTTGGAGAACGTACAGACTTCTTAATGGCATAGTGACAGAAACAGCAAGGTGCAGTGAAACTAAATATAACATAAGGGTTCTTAGTCTAATCCATTGGCCAAGGAATTATAAGCCTGCTACCACGTCAAGGTGAACCCTACTAAGCAGGTACCTACACTACCCGACGATAAACTAACCTCAGTAGTATAAGAGTGACTCTCCCAGTCTTCCGGAATCCACAGGAGATAAGTAAAGGTCCCAAGGAGGTCCAGGCAGGAACAGTATGCGATGAGTACTAGCAGGCACCAGGGCTGGTAGCAAAAGACTAATAGCAGAGAGAAAGTCAAAGAGAGGCTTACTTCCTGTCAGGAGGAAGAGGGCAGGGTTTGCCAGAAAGCAAGATGGCGTTGCTTGCATCAGAATCCTTAAAGACACAGGATCTTGACTCGCAGCTAGAGGGCGGCGATCAGAAGTAAACAGGTAAGGAAGGGACACGCCGCAGGGGGCGTGTTCCGCGCATCGTTACAGTACCCCCCTCTTAAGGATCGAACTCCGAGCGATCCAAGAGACTTAGGGGCAGTGATGCATAGGAAGGTAGGCTCGCAGCTAGAGGGCAGCGCCCGCCACACAGAGAATCAACAGGGAATCTTGACTCGCAGCTAGAGGGCGGCGCACGCCATACAGGGAGACATCAGGGAAACTAGGCAAAAGGGCAGCGCCCGCCACACAGAGAATCAACAGGGAATCTTGACTCGCAGCTAGAGGGCGGCGCATGCCATACAGAGAGACATCAGAGAAACTAGGCATGGGTAGAGAATACGCCACAAGGGGGCGTGAAGTTGACTCGTAGCTGGAGGGCGGCGCACGCCGTCACCTGTACGTGCCACGCGTGAGAGAATGCGTGACGCGACCGGGGATGGCCGGGCTCCGTGGTACGAGTAGGGAACCGCGGGTGCGTGCATGCTCTATAAGGAGAGCGGGAACTGAGATGCGGCAGGTAAGGAGGGAGCACGCCGCAGGGGGCGTGTTCCCCGATTCCTTACAGTATCCCCCCCTACAGGATCGGACTCCGAACGATCCTTACTAGACTAGGGGGGACTATAGGATCTCCCAACGTTACAGGGGTACAGGAACGGGCCTCTGCATGGAGCTAGCAGCAGGCCTCAGGAACTAGGAATAGAGACACGAACATGGCATGGAACATGGAGACAGGCGGGGCCACCTCTGGGGGTCCGTTTGTTTGGCCGAGCATAATGTCACGCTTGTGCTCTCCTCACAAGCGCAGGGAAAAGGGGAAGGACCCGTTAGCGAGGTGGGGAGGCCGCAGGGGATACGAAGGGAGTAAGTTGCCGCGCAGCTGGGGATCGGCGCACATAGTCACGTGACCGCGCCGCACGCATGAGAATGCGCGACGCGTCCGGAGGTGCGGTGCCTACTCAGAGACATGAGTGATCCAGCTGCATGTGCGCGCATGCTCTGTCAGCAGAGCGGGAGTGCGCGCGTTCTCAGGCACCAACGCGGAGGTTGCGGGAAGCCAGCGCTTCAGCACGGGAGTCTGGAAACAGAAACCAGGAACATGGGCATGGCATGGAGTCCAGAGCACAAGATAACATCCAGAGAAGGGAATTGCTTCTTGGAGAACGTACAGACTTCTTAATGGCATAGTGACAGAAACAGCAAGGTGCAGTGAAACTAAATATAACATAAGGGTTCTTAGTCTAATCCATTGGCCAAGGAATTATAAGCCTGCTACCACGTCAAGGTGAACCCTACTAAGCAGGTACCTACACTACCCGACGATAAACTAACCTCAGTAGTATAAGAGTGACTGTCCCAGTCTTCCGGAATCCACAGGAGATAAGTAAAGGTCCCAAGGAGGTCCAGGCAGGAACAGTATGCGATGAGTACTAGCAGGCACCAGGGCTGGTAGCAAAAGACTAATAGCAGAGAGAAAGTCAAAGAGAGGCTTACTTCCTGTCAGGAGGAAGAGGGCAGGGTTTGCCAGAAAGCAAGATGGCGTTGCTTGATTGAGAATCCTTAAAGACACAGGATCTTGACTCGCAGCTAGAGGGCGGCGATCAGAAGTAAACAGGTAAGGAAGGGACACGCCGCAGGGGGCGTGTTCCGCGCATCGTTACACAATGTTATCCTTTAATATATTATAATATTTTCAACTACAATCACTTATAACATTTTATATTGATAGCTTTGGATAATTAGGTATTCTAAATTTATATTGTCTAACATTTCTCATCACAAGGTGTTTTTTTAACGAAATAATCTGTCCATTTTCTAGTTGGTGCTAGGCAAATATATTGGCAATATTGAATAAATATTATGTGTTACACATGTATGAGTTGTGAGGAATCTTAACCCTGCATGTACAGTATGTTTTTATTACAGTACAGTATATGCTAATTTACAATTACTTTCCAATACTAAACACAGGCCTTACTACTAACCTTGTAGCATATTTGATGCTCTCACATTACTAATTCAAACTCACCTCATTCCATTGCTAGGGAAATGTTGCAATAGATATGTATTTTTTCTTTCATCAGTTTGCTCTGGGAAATAGCTTACTGTTCTATGTTGTCCCATGTACTGCAATCTAATTGGGTAACCAAACCATGTGTTTATTAGTACAACTATCATAAGTCTTTTAACCATATGTAGGTATTCTTTCACCAACCCGCCTCTCCCCCCCCAAAAAAAAAAATATGGTTAAGAATCAGTGCATACATGTTTATTGACTTTGGCAATATTGCAGAATAGCTACAAATAATTTACAAATAATTAACAGACCACATCTTTTAACATAATAGAAATGTTGCACACTCTTCTAACAGAATTGTGAAATCTTTTGCTACTGTATTTCGGTTTGCAATGTGAAAAAGGATAATGCATACAAACATTTTAATGCTACTCATTTGGGAAAATGTACTCACAGACTAGTCTACAGATGCAGCGGCCGTTTTTTGAACATTTAACGGAGCCATTTCCGTGTGCTCTACTGTATACCACGCAGCTATCATGGCGCATATCACGCCAGACACCACCTGGGTTTACTGATGTTGATTTGTTTGAATTTAAAGGTTTCGGATTTTTTGGGTGCAATTCTTCTCGTATCCGCCAGGTGGCAGAAATTAATAAATTGTAATGTGTAAACGTACTGTACAGTACTGTGCTACTGTGTCATTTTGCAGGTGTTTGAAAACCAGATAAAAACCCAGTCTAGCACAGTGGTCCATTCGGAATTGACCTTGGTCCTTGAAGATGCTGAAGACGTTATCAAATGTACGTGTTTCATAATAAAAACCACTAAGACACAATGCGTTGGACTTTTTTCTACATTCTACATATATATTCTTACACAATTGTGACTGCTGACTGGACTGGACACCATGTGTACACTGTACACATAAAAAAACCTGACTGTAGTTATTCATTTTTTAAATATATTCTGCAATTAATGCTGCAACAATATATGAATATTTCATTTCAAACTATGATTTTTACAAATTTTCACTTGACGTTCGTGGGTGGAAGCATTCGATAAGACAAACCTTAACTAACGATCAGTGTTTTTATCTCATCACCCCTCCTCCCGGAAATAGAGGAAGGTATTGGGGTGTGGTCACAGATTTTTACAGTATGTTTGATCATGGCAATTTCAAAAGGAGTAAGGTCGGGTTTAATCCATATAAGATTCGTCAATCCCAATCCAGAAATGTGCCAGCGCCAGCAACAGCGCCAGTTTACAATAACTGTCCGACTGTCAGTGAAAACCTGATGAACGGCAATCCTTGCTACCTGTTCCCGCCGCAATACCTGCAAAATTTCCAGCCTGAGCCTGATTTCACGTATGGGTACCAGCAAGCTTGCGTGTACCAAAATAGATTTCCAGCTTCATCAGCTGTCAACTACAGGTATAGCAGGCCAGCTGTCACCTGTCAGAGTGTAGGGAAGCAAGGAGCACAACTGAAGTAGAAATCTGCAGGGAGAGTCCTGTAGAAAAAATGAATAAGGGGCACAACTCCGTGCTAAAACTGAGGGTGATTTATTGGATAATTGCACAGGGACAGAAACACAGCCCACACACCGACATGTTTCGTCCCACGGGACTTTATCAAGCTGTCACCTGTCAACTATAATGCAGACTTCAGGAGTGACAGTGGCTCCACCCATTTGGCAAAGTTTATAATGAAGGTAAATATAATGTACTACAGTATTACACTATATAGTACAGCATTAAGTTTAAAGCTGCAGATCAAGGTGTCGTGTTTAAAAAAATATATTTTATAAAAATAAATAGTAATTTTCCCTAATCGCCCCCCCTCGTTCAATGACAAAAGAACTACAGAATGCAATGCAGCCATTACGAAGAAGATAAAGACAAGATTGTAAATTTTGAAGAGGCGACTGTCACGGGGACTGACCTGTAGTACAATTTAGTATTTTTGGGGAACTAGACTCAGCACATAAGTTGAGCAAAATAAATTGTCATTTATTTCCATACTAGACAGACACATGACAACCTCAGAATATACTTAACAAAAACACTTACTGAATAGAGAAATGGGATAGAATGTCCAGAAAAGTGCAAGCATCAGAATATTGTCCTTTAAAATGCAATCCTTTCGCAAGGGCTCAAATTGCCAGCCCAATCCTTCTGTGAACGGTGCAATGTTCTTTCTGGTTTGTTGGGGTTTGATAGATACCCCAAGCAATAACAGAGTCCCGGCGCAGAGTTATGTCCTTTGTTCCGATGTGATAAGACCCTTTGTGTCCCAGGGTCGTTGCTGCTCTTATCCGCTGTTAGAAGTATGATGGACGTCCGCTCACACTGTAGAATGAAAGACGAAAGACAACGGGGATAGCTTGGGCAGCATGTATGTAGGGTTTGAGAGCCTATCTCCAACGATCCACCCAATCCCCCTCGTGGGAATTTTCCCATTCCCCAATGCCCAGAGTTTGGAGAGTGGGCACTCTAGGGATTTCCGGCTAACACAACGCCTGTGCGACATTGCTACCTGGCTTGCTTAGCATATGTGCACTCCCCCTTCTACCTGGCATCTCCCAGGCTGGGTGGGGAACTCAGGGTGGGAGCTAGCCCAGATGGCTAACAGGATCTCCTATTTAGCAACCATCCTGGCTAATTTACACCTTCTGACTCTGGGGCTTTCATATGCAACACTTCCCTAGACTCACAGGCATTGCCTCAGCATGTGGTCTAAGAAGTTTGCATAATAAAGTGTTCCAGCTCGTAGGTATAAAAACATTTGGTCGCTGTGTGCGTTTCAATGACATTAGAAAAAAGCCTCATCCTCTCTGTCCTTTTAAAACTGCAGAAAAATACACTTTATTACAAATACATGTTTCCCTTATCCTTCAAATATATTTTTTATATGTGGATGCTTAGGGTGTTACACTGGGGCTGCATACCAAATTTCAGGTTGCTGGCCCTTTTCTTTCCCGAGTTATGGCTTCTTCTTGAACTGGCAATTCTGGGCTATGGACTTCTCACATCAATTGACTAGCGGTTACGGAGTTCTCACGTCAATTAACCGAGTTCCCACGCCAATTACGAGTTGCCTTTCAAGACGCGCCATTAACCGGGACGGAGATACATTGTATCCGAGTACCACTTGAGACGGGAAACCGCAGCCCTTTGATTCAATTGACTCTGTGGTTACGGTTTCCAGTCCCAGTAATGGATACCTACTGTATACGTGGCAATTGAACAAAGAGACCGTGCCACGCTTATCCACTTAACTTGTGGTTTAGCGTTTGCAGCGGCATCTTGTGTCCAAAGCCAGTGTACTGGGTTATACTGTACACTATTGCAGGCACATACACTCCTGCAAAATGGGGACAATAAGGGACAGAGGGAAAAATAATATATGTACAGTGCACATAAAATTAACCCTTAATCCCCTATACGAAATAGGGGTAACCAGCCGAGCATACTGCCTTTATTAATGCGCTGATTACCCATAATTTTGTTACAGCGACCTACTGTATTTTTGTATTATCATTTTTCCTTGATTATCCTGTAGAAATAAAATTGTTATTTCTTTAAATTCATCAGAATCATTTGAACCCCCCACCCCCAAATAAAAATCACAGTATGCCACTTCATATAGTACAGTATACAGATATAGTATCAAAAACATGCTTCACATAATGGTTTATTAAAATCAGTCCTTCAATAGGCCCCATGTGTCGAGAAAAAAAAAAAGGGATGTCTCTTTTTTTTCCAGACTTGAAATTCACATTGAATATGAAGTCATTCTCGCCAAATCCCCAAGAAGGGCTTATTTCAGTTAATCAAAGCTTAAAACATAATGAATGGCTCTGGGTAGAGGTGTCAATAAGAAGTTGAACTCACTTGTGTTTAGGCTTTGTGAGGTGGGGGTGGGGATGGGGGAGGTGCAACTTCTATACGGTAGCTTTGTCAATCCGGGTGTGTTGTGTGCAGTGTTATTAGTTTAAAGAAATCTTTTGAACAGTTCATCAGAACTTTTGAACCCTCCCACCCCCAAATAAAAATTACAGTATGCCGCCAGTATGTCATAAAGTACAGTATACATTACAGTAGAATTTAAAAGAAAGTGATTGTAAGAATGGCAAAAATTGTTAATGCCACGTCGAGAAAAAAAAAGTGAAGTCTTTTTTTTCAGACTTGAAATTCACATTGAATGTGAAGTCATTATCGCCAAATCCCTAGAAGGTTTTACAGTATCACACTCATCCGGGTTTGCAGAATTATACCTGTACCTGTAGTTGAAAGACATACATGCATGCGCCTAAATGTGATGACAGGCATATGCGTTTCAACAAGGTTCCAATTAGACATACACATATGCACGGAAAAAATATTTAACATTCGGAAGAAGAAGCGACATTATATTTTTGTATTACTCCTTTTCCCTTTATTGTCCTGTACAAATACAACACTTAAGGGGCTATGCACTAAGTTCCGTGCTTTTGTGTCTGGTTGAAATAAAAAAAATCACGTCCGATACAAAGTGAAGAGTTTTCTCTCGGACGGGCCAAAAACTGGCTTATCATACGTGCAAGCTTTTACCCCTGCTAGCGTTCTTAAACTTTACGTACGCTAGCTGATAGAAAAATAAGCCGCCTGTAACATTTGCATGGAGATTTTGCATCTCCATGCAAGGCTGTTACAGGCGATCATACACCAAACAAATACATTTTAATAATAGTGTACAGGGGGTCTCCAGAGCTGAACCGCATTGGTTTGAGGTCCGGGGACAACCTACTTCCGGAGATACAGGCCCTGTTATGGGGTGCCGGTATCCCCTTCACTTTGAAAGCTTCCGCGTCACGTGACCGGGACATTTAAATTCTGCAAGGGATACCGGCACCCCATAAAGGGGCCTGTATCTCCTGAAGTAGGGGGTCCCCGAAGCTGAAACCAATGCGGTTCAGATCCGGAGACCCCCTACACATCTACACTACTGTCAAAATATACATATCAATAAACAATAATTCCTTACTTTAGCGGCTATATGCTACGGTAATTAAGCTGCATTAATGTACATTTTAATAATAGTGGGCATCGCAGGCCAATGTCGCCACCATCTTTATAGCTTCCAAGACGCAACGTGAGCTCTATAAAGATGGCGACAACACTGGCACCAATGCCCGAAACCGGGGCCTGTAACTCGGGAAGCAGGGGGTCCTTGAGGCAGAAATCAATGCGGTTCAGCTCAGGGGACCCCCTGCCCCCGCACACTATTATTAAAAAAACATTAAAGCAGCTTCATTACCTTAGCGGCTATCAGATAAGGCAATGAAGGGGTTAAGGCACAATAGCATGTTTATTGGGGACAATTTCCCACAATAAACATAGCAATAAACAACACACATCCCCCCCGCCCCCCAACACAGTAATGGGCAAAATAACTATATAATAAATAACTATCATCCAGATATGGATAATAGATTTTTTGCCCATTATGAAACACATAAAACATGCATAAATAAAAACATGAAATCTTAATCTGAAAATCATCACATTGCATCTTACAATTAAACCAGCAGCTAGACAAATGTATATCAAAAGTTACACAATTGCATTGAGTGTGTACATGTTGCAATTAATCTGTGTACTTTGCAAAATCAATTTAAAAATAAAATACACTATGAACAATGTCCCCTAACCACCAAAGCCAACCACAAAATCAAATAGAAAGTAAGCAACATAAATACATTTACCATCAATCAATCAATTTCCTAAACCAATTACAATACAATACAAAACAAATCAATTATACAATTCCCTATTCAATTCCTAAAACCAAACCATTGCCAAAATAATTCTAATTGAATGTAACCACCATCATTCAAATCTAACTACCAGAAATAAGCCATTAAAAATAACATGAAACTAAATAAAAATTACATTACACACACAAATGTATAAATAAAGCTGCTAAATACATTAGAAATACATGAGATACATAAACATTAGCAAAACAATCATTTATTATCCCTGTATGTATAACATAACATACAGGGGCAATAAAAGAGCATAATAAACAATGCATTTACATCCCAAAATCACATACAATACACCCATTCAGTGTCCCTGAATGTATGTATATCCATAGGGACATAGATCAATTCAGGGGCATTAAAGTGAAGAAAAAAAAATACACATGAATAAAAAATAAAAAAAAACTGTAAAAGTTAAAATAATAAACTTTTCTTTTGTTTACTTACCATTAGATGCCCACTCACCGAAATCCAGGGGAACCGGAAGGTCTCGGACAAAATCCAAAGGAAACCATAAAATAAAAAAGCATTACAATCCACGTCTGTGTCTTCTTTCTTCTATTTGCAATCCTTTTCGTCGGTGTTGGGGTCTTCCTTTCTTCTTTGGAGTCTTCTCCGTCTTCTTCCGTCTTCTTCCATCCTCTACCATCTTCTTACGCCACGCCCTTCTTCTCTTCTTAGAAGGGGAGCTCTTCCCTCCTCGGCGTCTGGCTTCAAAATGAGACGACATAGGCTTTTATAGGTCTATGACGTCACATTTTTGTCAAATGGATCCCACGGCCCTGTTTGGGCCGTGAAAACCATGTGATTTGGAGGGGATTTTTTTTTTTGATGACGTCATTTAAAGGCAATGATGCCAGCCAATCAGAATGGCTGAGCTTCAATTGCCTTTAAGATGACGTCATCAAAACAAAGATGGCCGGTGACACATGGTATGGTAGCCAATAACAGCGTGGGAATGAAATCCCAACTCTGATTGGCTGAAGCAAAGTCTCTGTCACATGGTCTACCAGAGCCAATCAGAGTTATGCATGTTTTATGTGTTTAATAATGGGCAAATAATCTATTATCCATATCTGGATAATAGTTATTTTGCCCATTACTGTATTGTATGTGTTAGGGGGCGGGGGGGATGTGTGTTGTATATTGCTATGTTTATTGGGGTCAATTGTCCCCAATAAACATGCTATTGTGCCTTAACCCCTTCATTGCCTTAGCGGATAGCCGCTAAGGTAAAGAAGCTGCTTTAATCTATTTTTAATAATAGTGTGCGGGAGCAGGGGGTCCCCTGAGCTGAACCGCATTGATTTCTGCCTCACGGACCCCCTGCTTCCCGAGTTACAGGCCCGGTTTGGGGCATTGGTGTCAGTGTCGCCGCCATTGTAAGATGCAATGTGATGATTTTCAGATTAAGATTTCATGTTTTTATTTATGCATGTTTTATGTGTTTCATAATGGGCAAATAATCTATTATCCATATCTGGATAATAGTTATTTTGCATATTATTGTACTGTATGTGTTGGGGGGGGGGATTGATGTATTTAATGTATAGGTCATGTTTATTTTTTTTACATACAGGGTTGGTTCATTTTGGTCTGCGGGGGACCTCTGGAGACCACCTGAGGTCTCCTCGGGCTTTCCACGCGTACCAGGCTGGAGGTGTCCACGGGGGATACCTGCGGGGAAGAACCGGTGGCCCCACGTCTGTTGGGGGCACCGCGGACCCATACGGACCACCAATGGGCCCACAGTCCCCCATGGGAACCACCCGAGGCACCTCAGACACCTGTGGGTCTGACCCGGGACCACCCAGACAGCCGCGGGCCTACCCGTGGAGACCCCTTTGTGGCCCACGGTGACCCGCGGAGACCACCTGGTGGACCACGGCGCCTGGCGGGGACCACCTGTAGGGCTCCAGATGCTGTTTGAAACATGGTGCTGGGCTACTGTGAGATCTACGGACACCCGTCAGGGCCACCGGGGACTCCCGTGGGCCTGGGGTATTAACCCTGTATATAAAATAATAAATCATGTATTTATGGGGGGCACAGGGGGTGGGTTTTGTATTGAATAAATATAATGATGTTTATTGTGGGGCTGTGTATTATTTTTCTTGTGGGTACTGGGGTGGGGGAAGGGGGTATTGTCCCCAAGCGTATGTGGTAGGCCCCCTGCCTGGGTTAGTGGGTGACGGTGGTCAGGCCTCACGAGATGGGTAGTGGGGGAGGGTATTTAGGCCTCCCGAGTGGTGGGTGAGGGTGGGTTAACCCCTTAATGACTGTAGTGGTTAACGACCGCTAAGGTGATTAAGGGGTTTTACATTTACATTGGCTATTTGTATTCGTGTGTATGTTTTGCAGCACCGGAGGGACATGGGCAAGATGAAGATGAGGATGAAGACGGCCTTCATCGTGGGTGCCTGTAAAATGTAAGTGTAATATTATTTTTACTGTATTTATTGTAATTTATATGTATTTAAAATGGGCAAATGCATTATTATCTATACTGCACCGACACACTTTATTCGAGCAAATACCCAGTATGTACCTGGCAGATACCTGGAATGCGCCGCTCCTCACCTCTGACAAGCCCCGTTGCGTTTGCCTTCCCAGCCTGGGTTCATGCCTGGCTGACGGGCGGCTGATCTGTTAAATGATAATGATTAGGATTTAATAGGCTGCAATGCTTCGCGTGTCTACCAGATGGCATAAATTCATGAATTGTAATGCAGTATATATATATTTACTGTGCAGTATTGCAGCCAGCGGGAATAAAATGCTTCAATCCCTGCCTGGAAAATAACCCAATGCACTCGGGCAGAAAACAGTCACAAACCTCAATACACCCGGGTATACCCGAATTTGTGGGACTAGCCGAGCTCGAATAAAGTGTGTCGCCAGTGTATGTGGATAATAGTAATTATGCCCATTCCTGTATTGTATGTGTTAGGGAGGTGTATTTAGTTATAAATATTGTTTAATATTTTTGGAGGCGCAACATTGGTACCGCAGGCCCGCTGGTACCCCGGGACTCCCGCGGAGACCCCGGGACGGCTGCGGGGACCCCCGGATTCCCTCGGGGACCCCCACACTCCCACGGTGACCCCTGCATGGTGATCCGGGGACCCCCGCGGGGTCAGCCGTGGACATCCGCGTGACCCCCGGCCTCCCTCGGGGACCCCCGTGGGGTCAGCAGGGGACACCCGCCGGCCTGTTGTATGGGTTTTGCGCATGCAAAAATGTAAACAAAGAAAAATTTCAAAGGCCAGCTTTTTTATCACTTGCCTTGAACTGGCGATCTATTTTGAACACAACTTTCGCGTACGATAACTTTGCGTAGCTTAGTGAATCCCAGAGAAGGGCAGAATTGAACGCAAACAGGTTATCGTACGAGCAAAGTTGGACTTTGAAAAATTTCCAGGAAAAAGTCACTTTAAGAATGCAAAGTGCCTGTTTGTGTGGCTTAGTGAATCGTGTTCGGCGGAACATAACGTTCTAAGAGCACTTTGCGCTCTTAAAACGACTTAACGGAGCTTAGTGCATAGCCCCCTTAATTCGTACAAAATACTTTTGATATGTGTGCTCATATTTTTAATCTTCTACAGTTAGTGGATTTGTGTATGGCTTAGGAGCCTCAGAAAGGACTTCTTTCCCATGTAGACTATACAGTATGAACTCGTAATGTTAATATTAAAAATACAATTACAATACACTTACACTTGAAGTACTGTACGACAATAAAAGACAGTTTTACTGTAATTGCTATTAGATTTTTAAGGCAACAACTCGCGATCGCCCACTTGAGTTTCTCAACGGTATTGCAGACAATGCTAAATGGACCTCCGAGATGCCAAGGAGAGTCCGGGTGTTTGTTTAGAATATCTCCCCGTATCCCATGCCCTTTGATTATGGTCAAAGTCTAGGGAGAATATATCCTGTCACTCCTGTCGAGCAGATAGGATTGCAAGCAAATACAGCAGCAATACCAGAACAAGCAGCCGGCTTGGTCTTTGATTTTGGAGATTCCACCCTGACTGATGAGTGGAGAGAACGACAAAGGGCCAAACTGGAAGCGAGACTAGAAGTATTCTCAAGGTGTGATATGGATGTGGGTTGCAGTCGCAGCGCCCAACACACCACCCGGTTAAGTGATAATACTCCTTTTCGGGAGCGGTCCCGCCGCATAGCCCCTTGGGATGTGGAAGATGTGAGAGACATCCTGTAAGAGATGGAGTCAGCGGGCATAGTCATGGGAGTCAGGTGGCCAGGCTTGGCCAATGAAGTGGCAGGATTCTTCTGTGAGGCAGTTGAGACAGTTGGCGCTCTGAGGACTTGCTGGCAGTTTGAGCAGAGACACAGCTAGGGGAGGTTGTACAGGTGCAAGGGTCTGTGACTCTCTGCACTAGGCCCGAGATCCCTTAGGCCCCAGTTAGGCCCAACTCATCCTAAGCTTGTGGCTGCTGTAGGGAAGGCCCCTCAGTTTGGGATCCTGCCCCTTTAGTGGTTAGCCAGCTTAGGGCCACAGCGGTTGCATCGAAGTATTGTTACTGCAGTGTGGGACAAGGCTGCAAGAGAAGAAGATACATCGTTGCTTCGGTTACTCCAGAGGGAGACATCCCATCCAGCGGAGGATATCGTTGGAACAGCGGATCCCCTGCTTCTCGTTGCTATCGCGCCTTGGTGTGGACACACCCGGCAGGTACCGTTCACCAAACGTTCACCAACACTGGTATAATAAGGCGCTGATCATGCCTAGAGGGGTGGGCATCTTTTGGGGACACTTATTGGGTGAAGTGACCAAAGGACACCTCTGGTACTGTGGACGGTGTGGGGGTACACAGTGGTGGGACAATACCCTGCACGGTGAGGTATAGCTGTAACCATTATTATTGCTATTGCCTGCATGTGGTTTATGGTTATTGCTCACAGTAAAGGTTATTATTGTTATTCTTATAATCTGAAGACTGATATTAATAGTTCCTGCTCGGGGTTATCCCATCCAATTGGGATCCCGTGCAGGTGCTGCCACTCAGTATATTTGTTACCTCAGGCTCCCAGTAGCTGAGGCTCAGATCCCTGTGAGCTGACAGGTACCGCCAGCACCAGTAGACCCTTCACACTAGAGGGAAAGAGGGCTACATGTATACATGATGTGAGGGTGGGTTTTGAGGTTCTGGAGTTTGATGGCTTATGCAGCTGTTGTTGCTTGTAGGTGTGGCCCTCCTCCCCATGGTTTAAAGCTCACCCCACCCCACTTTCCAATTAGCAGTTTTTATCATGATCCTGTGAATCACAGACCCAGTATGGTTTTTCTCCCTCCAGCAGAAAAGAGAGGTACATGAGAATTGTGCCTGGTAGTGTTAGGACCTGCAAATTGGGCATTCCGTGAAGTGGCTGCAGGCTTATAACCTTTTGGCCAAAGGGTTTAACTAAATTACCCTTTTTCATGAGCAGATAAGCACTGAGGTATTGCACTATATGTTGTGTCATTTTTGTATGATGCGCTGGCCTTTCCGTTTTTGTACCCATATTTTTTGTACTAGTTTTGGGAGGCCTCAGGGTCACTCCTTCCGTTCCCTTGCACCTAACACATAAGATTCTTATTGTATTTGAAATCCTGCTTATACACCATGCTTTTTGATAGAAATAGTTATGTTCATTGCCATGGTAACTTAGTCCATGCTGTCAAGTTTAAAAGCCTGAAAACCTGAAGCCGACATTTCTAAAACTTTTCTGCACATTTGACTTAAAACATACACTTCAAACTTGTCATTTGAAACTTTAAGTGTTATAACATTTTTCTTGCAACCTTTTCCAATGTGTTTTCAATGTGTTTATCTACTGTAAATTGTTTTGTGCCAAGTCATGGAAAAGTAATTTGCCACTTCTAATTTGCATAATCAAGAAGACACACTAAAATAGCACTGCTTTGCCAAGGAAGATATAATTACTGGAGACGCCTTGATAATTATGTGAATAAATATTGTTTTACCACTTTTTTCAAGCTTCAGACTTGTGCCCTAGATATTATTTCCATTGCAAAAGATGATATTGCTAATTGAAGAAGACACTGTGGAAAATGTGCAGGAAAGCTTAGCCCCAATCACATAGTTTTACATTTAAACTCCAACATCTACAGTATGCTCTTTTACAAATAGCAGGACTGTCTAAAAAATCATGTAAGTAGATGATATGTGAAGTGTACTGGAATCCTTTTGACCATATCAAAAACATTGGTGTTAAATAGTAAAATGGAGTTGACAAGATGCTACTTGTTATGGGTGGGGAATTAAAAAAAATGTGTAATTATTTTTATATTATCCCACTCCATGATTGTTCCTAATAAAAATAAGGTGACATTTAGTGGAAGACTAACCTTAACTAAAATATAACTATACAGTATGTTTAATAGACAGAACAAAGGCAATTGAGGGCTTTAAAAATCAGACAAGTACAGTACGAGTACAGGCATACCCCGCTTTAACATACGCAATGGGACCGGAGCATGTATGTAAAGTGAAAATGTACTTAAAGTGAAGCACTACTTTTTTTCCACTTTACGATGCATGTACTGTACTGCAAACATCATATACATGCATAACTGATGTAAATAATGCATTTGTAACCAAAATAAATACAGTAGGCTTTATAGAAAGAAAATCTTTAATGTTGGCTGATTTTTTTCTTACTAGTGCTGGCAGATGCAAAATGGATGAACGGAAAATTATGTAAAAATTATGTAGGAAGGATGAAGGAGAGGGCATATCTTCTACTGTACAGTATTTTTTACTGTAACACAAAACAAAAAGCGATAAACAGCACTCAAAACTGGAATAACAAGGAAGACCCTAATCCCCCCTATAGCAGTAACCAAATATACACCACCTTTGCTTACAATGATGAATTTCACAGCCTCTATGTTAGTGATTCCAAACCTTTTTTGTTAGGAGGAACCCGTGAAGTATTTCGAAAATTCTCGGGGAACCCCTATCTGGCTGACACATATTAGGCCGCGCTAATAGTGCTGCCGACGTCGCATCAAAACAAATGTATTGACGCCGTCGCATGCGCTTATAGTTGGAGCGACAGGACAGCGCGATGGCTTGGTCGCGATCACTGGAAGTCACTTCAATTTGATTTTTCCAGAAACCGCAGCCTGACGTCAGCGTCGCCGGCACTATAAGCGCGGCCTTAGGTTAATTTCACACTTCACGAGTCACCTCTATTTCCCACCCTCTAACCATGTATTTCTCCCCCCTCCGTCTCACTCACTCTCCTCCCCTCCCGCCTCGCATGTATTTATCTCCCGTGTTTCACTCTTACTCTGTCTTTTCCTCACTCACTCCCCCCGTCTCCTCTCACTCACCTCTACCTTCCGTCAATTACCCCACTCACTCAATGCCCCCCACAAAATACATACCAAAACCCCACACCCCTCTAAATACATGAAACCCCACCCGCAATAGATAATAAAAATACCCGCCCCCGCCAATACATATTAAAAATGCCCGCCAATACATTTTTAAAAGACCCCCACCGCCTTAATACATTTGAAAAGAGCTCCACTACCTCAATACATTTTTAAAAGAAACCCCCCCCCAACCTATTTTTAAAAAATCGGGCCGAACGGGTAAAATCATCACATCTCCTCCAACACCCCTCATATCACCCCCTACGTCTCCCATATATCACCCCCCCTGCATGTCCCTCACATCACTCCCCCCTGCATGTCTCTCACATCACCCCTCCTGCATGTCCCTCACATCATCCCCCCCTGCATGTCCCTCAAATCACCCCCCCTGCATGTCCTTCACATCATCCCCCCCTGCATGTCCCTCATATCACCCCCCCCTGCATGTCCCTCACATCACCCCCCCTGCATGTTCCTCACATCACCCCCTCCCTCCATGTCCCTCACATCACCCCCTCCCTGCATGTCCCTCACATCCCCCTCCCCCTGCTGCATGTCCCTCACATCCCCCCCTGCATGTCCTTCACATCACCCCCAACCTGAATGTCCCTCACATCATCCCCCAACCTGCATGTCGCTCACATTCCCCCCCCTGCATGTCCCTCACATCACCCCCCTCCCTGCATGTTCCTCACATCACCCCCCCATGTCCCTCACAAAACCCCCCCCATGTCCCTCACATCAAACCCCCCATGCCCTCCTCCCTTTCTTCCCCTACATCAAGCAGCAGTCAGGTTGCGGGCGGCGGAAACACGGCAGTAAGCTGAGGCTCTGAGTGGGCCCGGGGGTGGGGGTGATCGGTAGAGCCAAGGGGGGTGGAGGGGTGATCAGAAGAGCCAGGGGGGTGGGGCAAGGGATGATCGGAAGAGCCAGGGGGGGGGTGAGGGGTGATCGGAAGAGCCAGGGGGTGAGTGGGTGATGAGAAGAGTCAGGGGGGCGGGAGGGGGTGATCGGAAGAGCCAAGGGAGGTGGGGTGGTGATCGGAAGAGCCAAGGGGGATGGGGGGTGTGATCGGATGAGCCAGGGGTGTGATCGGAAGAGCCGGGGGAGGTGGAGGGGTGTCCGGTAGATCCGGGCATTGGATGAGCCGGGGAAAGGAAGATCCGGGGGGAGCTGAGGAACGGAAGAGCTGGGGGAGCCAGGTAAAGGAAGAGCCAGGGAAAGGAAGAGAGGGCACACCGCAGCAGCATGCGCATGCCGCCCCTGGTGTCCGTACTCGCGAATGTATGTGTATGTACACAGGAGGTAAGGTGCAATTAAAAAAAATTGTACATACTTGTGAGTATACGTAAAACGGGTGTACTTAAAACGGGGTATGCCTGTATATTTAAATCATTAAATTCTGGCATGCTTGTAAATATTGTTGCTTTAGTTTTACAGTGGTTTTTGATACCCTTTGGTATTTCTTGTCAACTCCCTTTTAACATGACTTATCCAACATTGTCTTTACGTAAACAGGGAACATGAATAAATAGAATTTCCATTTCATAAGAATGAAGCAAATAAACAAACAATTACAGTGGCGGCCAACCTGAAACTAAATCGCCTAGAACCGTTATTTTCACGCTCGTGATATTAGCATTTTATTCTCGCTGTCTGCAATACTGCAATGCCGTGTAAAAACTCAGGGGAGCGTTTGCGAGCTGTTGTCTTGGAAGTCTAATACTTTTGCGGTTCAACCTATGTCAGTACACAGTCTGTGTGTGCGCGCGCAGTAATTGTAAATTTGCATATTTAAAGTATACATGCATTTGCAGTGCTGTTCTGCAGTACAGTATGTCTCATTTGAAAATTGTTGAAACGCATAGGCGTGTACTGTACTGTAACAGTGTCACATTTTGGCATATACAGCGGCCTCCCCTCGCTCGGGATAATTAACTGCACTGCATGGTATTTCAACTTCTTATCTTCTGTGCAATGCAGTACATCTCTCCCACACCATTCCTTTGAACGTGTGTCTGGTTTCAATCACATTCCTGCTTGACAGCAGGAATTTACTGCACATGCGCTTGTAACTTCGCTCGCCACTGCTTGCTTGAGTGAGTGAAAAAATTTTTTTTTATTGTAATTTTTTTTCTCCACAAGCCTGCAAAAACCATCTTATTGTATTACGATATTCAATCTGTGCTGTACAGTAGATTTTGTCTGCGACCCTGTGCGTTTGACTGCACATGGCTGATTTGTGTGCTTTTTACGTACTGTATTTGAGGGTGTATTATTATGATGAACTGCCTTTTGAAATTAAAGTATGTCTTTAGCTTTGAACTTCATGTGGCTGTCTTTAATTTTTGGAATCTTGCCATTGTGTTTTTAATCCGTCCATAGTCGAGCTTCAAAGCCTCACTGCGCCTGCGTGTAATCCTTATTCTGATGGGAGCTATTTAGCTGCTTAGCTGCTTACTGCGCATGAGTCACCCAACCCCCCCTCTCCACAGAGCCATTCGACAGACACCTCCACAGAGTCATTCATTTTCAGAAGTTAGTCATTGTGTTTTTAATCCGTCCCTAGCCGAGCGTCAATCGCCTCACTGCGCCTGCATGTACTCTAAGCCTCTTTGAGATGGGAGCTAGCTGCTTACTGCGCATGAGTCACCCAACACCCCCCCTCTCCACCGAGTCGTTAATTTTCTGAATCTTGCCATTGTGTTCTTAATCCGTCCATAGCCGAGCTTCAAAGCCTCACTGCGCCTGCGTGTGATCCTTTTTAAGATGGGAGCTATTTAGCTGCTTAGCTGCTTACTGCGCATGAGTCACCCAACCACCCCCTTTCCACAGAGTCGTTAATTTTCTGATTCTTGCCATTGTGTTCTTAATCCGTCCATAGCCGAGCTACAGTACAAAGCCTCACTGCGCCTGCGTGTAATTCTCTTTGAGACGGGAGCTTTGAGGCTTTGATAATGGCAAAGTTTTGGAAAATCCCTTCTCGAATTTGATTTGCACAGAGTATCACCTTGATATTATAATAATAATAGCATATTTTTGTATAGCGCTGTGTAAGACTTCGGGGAACACGTCTCCTAAAAAGGGTTCATCCCTTGCCGCAACACACCCAGTGCTCCCCGGCCCCACAGACTCACCGCCGCAAGCAGGACCCTTCTCCTGCCTCTCTGGTTCCCGCGGTTGCCTCAGGACGCACGCATGCGCGCGCACACACAGGGACTCCTCTGCCCTCTCGCGGGATGAACTCCCGTCCCCTGCCCAGGCTGCGTGCACACACAGGGACTCCTCTGCCCTCTCGCGGGATGAACTCCTTTCCCCTGCTCAAGCCGCGCGCACCTCCTTCCACTTCACTCCCCGCGGTGGTTGATGAAAGCGCGCATGCGCGCTCACGAACCAGGACTGTGACGTCCTCTCACAGGAGTAGTTCACGCCCCCAGCTGAGGCCGCACGTTCCTCTCCCGTGCACCGTCCACAAGCCTCGCATCCAGCATAGCTGTATCAATTTTGTCCCCACCAATCCCTATCTTTCCTGGGGCCGCTCACTCATCACTCCCCCTCTCCCTATTGGTTCTTCCTCCTATTTACTCCATGCTCAGCCATTTCTTCTTTGGCTGAGCATAGCTTTGTGTGACTTGTGTTACCCACGGTCATGCCTGCCTCAGTTCCTTGTCTTTTCTAGTGCTCCCTTGTGTACCGAACCAGCTTGGCTGTGGACCCGCTCTAGACTTCGACTCTTGGCCTACCCTGACTTCCTGGACTCCCCGAACCCCTTTACCTCGGCTTGCAGATTCTGACCTACCTCCCGGCTCTGGCCCCCAGCCTCTCGGTACCAACTATCTTCTGGAACCTCCCTTCTCGTCTGGCGAGTATCTTACTCTATCTTATACTCCCAGATGGTTCCAGACACCTATTTTCCACTTTCCAGGCGTGTCCCCGTAGCTGTGGGTGCAGTTGTTACCCATCTCATCTCAGTTTCTGGGTCCCTCCTTGTCCGTGGTGAGCATAGCGTGACATTATGCTCAGCCCCACAGACATGGACCCCGAAGAGGTGGAGCAACCGAGCCCCATGCAGCGACTTCTCCAGCTAGAGGCACAGCCTGCCTTTATGACGCTGGAGCTTTCAAGACTCTCCTCATTGCAGCATACCCCAGTCCCCTCTGCCATGGCAGCTACGGCGTTTCCCTCTCCGGGTTCCTCCGTGGCTTTAGATCCTCATCTCCCGGCCCCCAATCGCTAAGCAGGGGACCCCCATGAGTGCAGAGGGTTTCTTAATCAGTGCGAGATTCAATTTGAATTATCCCCATCGCGCTTTCCTACCGCACGCTCAAGGGTGGCTTATATTATATCCCTTTTGAACGGAAAGGCCCTAGCCTGGGCATCCCCCATTTGGGAGCGGGATCCTGCCATGACGTGTGATTACCCTCACTTTCTTCAGGAATTCAGGCAAGTATTTGATACATCTGGTTGCCAGATTACGGCGGATTCCTCTCTTTTTCATATTTCCCAGGGTACTCGTCCTGTCGCCGAGTATGCTTTGGACTTCCGGACCATCGCGGCAGAGACCTCCTGGAATGATAGCTCACTCTCCGCAGCTTTTTGGCAGGGTCTGTCTGACGCCATTAAGGACCAGCTGGCCACCATGGAGAGACCCACCAGATTGGAGGAGCTGATTACAGTCTGCATCCGCGTGGACCAGCGGCTACGAGAAAGAAGATTTTAACGTGCTCTTCCTCGTACCACTTCCCCTCGGTCTACCAGCCGCAACTTTGTCCCTTACATTCCCCAACCCATGGATGAGCCGAACCTATGCAGCTCGGAGGTCATCGGCTATCCGCGTCTGAGAGACAGCGGCGACGAGAGGGTGGGCTTTGCCATTATTGCGTTAATTCCGGTCATCTTCTGGCAAGCTGTCCCCTGCGTCTGGGAAACGCCAAAAATCCAATAAGGTATGAGAGGGTCTCGTTGGGTGTAATCTCTTCCTCTCTTTCTTCTCCTAAAAAACTTCCCACCAGAATAATGCTGCCCATCTCTCTGGAATAATTCCCTGATCCCCGCCTCCGCATTCATAGATTCTGTGTCTCAGGGAAACTTTATTGATCAGGGTTTTGCCTATAGGAATAAGATTCCTTTCCGATCTAAAGCTGTTCCAGTTTGTCTGGAGGCCATAGATGGGCGTCCACTCCAACCAGCTTTTATTTCTCTGGACACTTGTTCTCTATCCCTCTCCACGGAGGACGGTCACCAAGAAAAAATTATTTTTGATGTGATCCATACCCCATCAGTAGATGTGATTCTGGGACTCTCATGGTTACACTACACAACCCACAACTGGATTGGGTTAATAAAGAACCCATATGTTGGAGCCCCCAATGCCTCAAGACCTGTCTTCCCCCCAAACAGATGTTAGCTGGAGTGGATTTATCCGCGGAGCCCAAAACTTCTCTCCCAGTGGTCTAGTGGGACCTGGCGGACATTTTTGATAAGGAGCGTTCCGAAGTGTTACCCCCCATAGAGTCTGTGACTGTCCTATTGACCTTCTTCCCGGTGCTGCCTTACCCAAGAACCGTTCTTACCCCCTATCCATACCAGAGACAAAGGCCATGGCTGAGTATATCCAGGATAACGTGAGGAAGGGGTTCATTCGCAATTCTTCATCGCCAGCTGGAGCAGGATTTTTTTTTGTTAAGAAGAAGGATGGCTCCCTGCGTCCCTGTATTGACTACAGAGGTCTTAAATAGATTACGATCAAGAATCGTTATCCCCTGCCACTCATTTCCGAACTCTTCGATCGCCTACAGGGGGAAACGATTTTTTCCAAACTTGATCTTCGCGGAGCCTATAACATTGTACGCATCCGTCAGGGCGACGAGTGGAAGACCGCCTTTAATACCCGGGATGGGCATTATGAATACCTAGTTATGCCTTTCGGCCTGTGCAATGCCCTGGCGGTCTTCCAGGAGTTTGTCAACGAGATCTTCCGCGATCTTCTCGACAGCTTCATTATCGTATACCTTGACGATATCCTTATCTTTTCTAAATCTCTCTCTGACCACATTCAGCACACCAAATTAGTCCTGTCCCGCCTTCGGGAGAACCATCTCTATGCTATGCTAGAGAAATGTTCTTTTCATCTTTCTTCCATTCCCTTTCTTGGATACATCATCTTTAGTACTGGCTTCTCTATGGACTCAGTCAAACTCAAAGCTGTTTTAGAATGGCCACAACCTACTTCCTTGAAAGCCATACAGCGATTCTTGGGATTTGCGAATTACTATCGTAAATTCATCAAGAATTTTTCTTCTATCGTGGCTCCCATTACTGCCCTTACCAAAAAAGGAGTTAACACAGCAGTTTGGTCTCCTGCAGCTCTCCAAGCTTTCGACTCCCTCAAAAAATCTTTTGCTTCTGCTCCTACTTTGCATCATCCTGACCCCGGGCTTCCCTTTACTTTAGAGGTAGACGCATCCGACGTCGGTGCTGGCACCATTCTCTCTCAGAGATAGTCCCCACAGGCCAAACTTCATCCCTGTGGGTTCTTTTTTTAAAAAAAATCTTCGGCAGAACGGAACTATGACGTCGGAAACAGAGAGCTCCTGGCGATTAAACTCGCCCTTCGGGAATGGAGACATCTTCTAGAGGGAACAGAGACCCCCATTTCAATTTTTACTGATCATAAAAATGTGCTTTACATTGAGAGTGCACGTCGCCTTGGGGCACGTCAGGCTCGATGGTCTCTTTTCTTTTCGAGATTTAATTATCTCATATCTTACATTCCTGGTTCAAAGAATCAAAAGGCAGATGCACTTTCACGTCAATTCCTGTCTGAGGACAATTCCGAAGTTATCTCCGAAACAATCTTACCCCCTAAATATATAATTTCGGCCAACTCTTTCGATATCCTGGATCAGGTCATGGCAGCACAATCTAACCTCCCAAGGGGCCTTAAGGTGCCGGTCGGCCGTCTGTATGCAGCTCCACGCTTCCTTAAGAAGATTCTTGAGTGGGGTCATTCTTCTAGGTCAGCCGGTCATCCAGGCATTGATAGGACGTCAGACCTCATTGGTCGTACCTTTTGGTGGCCAACCATGTTGCAGGACATTTCGGAGTACGTAAAAACCTGTCCAATTTGCGCCCAGGTTAAGACCGCTCGTAAAAAGCCTTACGGCCTTCTACAACCCCTCCCTATACCAGAACGCCCATGGAGTCATCTGTCCATGGACTTTGTGGTGGAACTTCCAACCTCTAAAGGGATGAACACCATTTTGGTTGTCGTGGATCGTTTTTCCAAACAGGCTCATTTCATTCCTCTCAAAGGCCTACCCAATTCTGCCACTTTGGCAGACATTTTTGTTAGGGAGATATTCCGCATTCACTGAGTTCCTCTCTCCATCGTATCCGATCGAGGTACACAATTTGTCTCAAAATGTTGGCGGGCCTTCGCTCGCAGGATGGATATCACCCTCCATTTTTCTTCCGGGTATCATCCCTAAACTAATGGGCAAACCGTGAGAACGAACCAGACGCTGGAGCAATATCTTCGATGCATCATCGCGGACAGCCAGGATAATTGGGTAGATTTACTTCCATGGGCAGAGTTCTCCCATAATTCTCTAAAGAACAGCTCCACGCTGAAATCCCCTTTTTTCATTAATTATGATTTTCACCCAGGTCAGCTGCCCATCACCTCAGTTCCTTCCGGGGTTCCAGCGGCTGATGACCGAATCAAGGATCTCTAGGAATCCTGGAAAAAGATTCAAGAGGCTTTGAGAAAGGCAACCCACAGACAAAAGGAACAGGCAAATATTCACCGCCGTCACGCACCAGTCTTCAAGCCAGGGGATAAAGTCTGGCTTTCCTCTAAGAACATTAGACTGAAGACTCCAAGCCACAAGCTGGCTCCCAGGTATTTGGGCCCATTCTCTGTAGTGGAATGGATCAATCCTGTGGCATACCGTTTGGAACTTCCTCCATCCATGAGGATACCCTCCGTCTTCCACGTGTCACTGCTGAAACCTGTGTTCCAGAGTCCGCGGTTCCACAAGACACCGATTGATCTTAAACCAGTCATAGTTCAGGGGCAGGAGGAATTTGAGATTCAGTCTGTTCTGGATTCCAGGAGGATGAGGAGTTCAGTGCAGTACCTGGTTCACTGGAGGTGCTTTGGCCCAGAGGAAAGATCTTGGGTACCCTACCATCAAATTCATGCTCCCAGACTGCTGAGACTCTTTCACTCTAAATTCCCCCAAAAGCCATATTGGAGTCGTCCTGAGGCCGCTCCTCAAAGGGGGGGTACTGTAAGACTTCGGGGAACACCTCTCCTAAAGAGGGTTCCTCCCTTGCCGCAACACACCCAACGCTCCCCGGCCCCACAGACTCACCGCCGCGAGCAGGACCCTTCTCCTGCCTCTCTGGTTCCCGCGGTTGCCTCAGGATGCGTGCATGCGCGCGCACACACAAGGACTCCTCTGCCCTCTCGCGGGATGAACTCCTGTCCCCTGCTCAGGCCACGCACACACACAGGGACTCCTCTGCCCTCTCGCGGGATGAACTCCCGTCCCCTGCTCAGGCTGCGCACCTCCTTCCACCTCACTCCCCGCGGTGGTGGATGAAAGCGCGCATGAACGTGCACGAACCAGGACTGTGACGTCCTCTCACAGGAGTAGTTCACGCCCCCAGATGAGGCCACGCATTCCTCTCCCATGTGGCGCACACGCCTGATGCGTGTGCATAGTCCACAAGCCTCGCATCCAGCACAGCTGTGACAATCTTGTCCCCACCAATCCCTATCTTTCCTGGGGCCGCTCCCTCGTCACGCCCCCTCTCCCTATTGGTTCTTCCTCCTATTTATACCATGCTCAGCCATTTCTTCTTTGGCTGAGCATAGCTTTGTGTGACTTGTGTTACCCACGGTCGTGCCTGCCTCAGTTCCTTGTCTCTTTGTCTTTTCTAGTGCTCCCTTGTATACCGAACCAGCTTGGCTGTGGACCCGCTCTGGACTTTGACCCTTTGCCTACCCTGACTTCCTGGAATCCCCAAACCCCTTTACATCGGCTTGCAGATTCTGACCTACCTCCCGGCTCTGACCCCCAGCCTCTCGGTACCAACTATCTTCTGGAACCTCCCTTCTCATCTGGCGAGTATCTTACTCTATCTTATACTCCCAGATGGTTACAGACGCCTATTTTCCACTTTCCAGGCGTGTCCCTGTAGCTGTGGGTGCAGTTGTTAGCCATCTCACCTCAGTTTCGGGGTCCCTCCTTGTCCTTGGTGAGCACAACGTGACACGCTGTTAGTTACAGTATACGTAGCTCTTTCCAGAGACATTTTTCAGGCACAGGTCCCTCCCTGTCCCGTGGAGCTCACAATCTACTGTATGTTTTTGGTGCCTTTGGCACAGGGAGATAAAGTGACTTGCTTTTTATGTACTGTATTTGGGGGTTGTATTTGGGGGTTTATTGATCAAATTATTATGATGAACTGCCTTTTGAAATTACTTTACTCTACTCTACAGTATGTAATTTCTTTGAACTGCAGCACAACTAATCCTTCATCCCTCCCCCACGCACACACAAACTCTTTTAGACAGACACCTCCACAGAGTCATTAATTTTCAGAAGTTAGTCATTGTGTTTTTAATCCGTCCCTAGCCGAGCGTTAATCGCCTCACTGCGCCTGCGTGTACTCTAAGCCTCTTTGAGATGGGAGATAGCTGCTTACTGCGCATGAGTCACCCAACCCCCCCCTCTCCACAGAGTCATTCGACAGATACTGCACCGACACACTTTATTCGAGCAAATACCCGGTATGTACCTGGCAGATACCTGGAATGCGCCGCTCCTCACCTCTGACAAGCCCCGTTGCATTTGCCTTCCCAGCCTGGGTTCATGCCTGGCTGATGGGCGGCTGATCTGTTAAATGATAATGATTAGGATTTAATAGGCTGCAATGCTTCGCGTGTCTACCAGATGGCATAAATTCATGAATTGTAATGCAGCCAGCGGGAATAAAATGCTTCAATCCCTGCTGGAAAATAACTCAATGCACTCGGGCAGAAAACAGTCATAAACCTCAATACACCCGGGTATACCCGAATTCGTGGGACTAGCCGAGCTCGAATAAAGTGTGTTGCCAGTGTACCTCCACAGAGTCATTCATTTTCTGAAGTTAGTCATTGTGTTTTTAATCCGTCCCTAGCCGTGCGTCAATTGCCTCACTGCGCCTGCGTGTACTCTAAGCCTCTTTGAGATGGGAGCTAGCTGATTACTGCACATGACTCACCCAACCCCCCCCCCCCCCAACCCTTTGAGGCGTTGTTTATGGTAACGCTTTGGAAAATCCCTTCTCGAATTTGAAATGTAAATCTGATTTGCACAGCATTGTGAGAATTGAGAGTAAAAAAAAACATTAACTGATTCATGTTGTTTTGTCATTCATTCTTATACTGCAGGGGGGGGGGTGTGGTTGTTGTCAATGATTATGATTACCAGGAATGTGAATAAATATTTATTATATTTTATCAGGAACAAAAAAATACAAATATAAAAATAATCATGAATAATACATAATGCAGTCTTTATTAAGTTCTTCTGGCAGATTGAAATTGGATAAACATTTAGAAAACATTTGTAAAACATGGAGAAACATGAATTATGCACATTTATAAGAATATTATGTAATAATATATATACACTGTAATGTATAATATATATATACTGTATATATATATATATATATATATATATATATATATATATATATATATATATATATATATATATATATATATATATACAGTATACTGTACATAGTAATATTATTTTTTCCGTCGTTATCTTGTTCCTCATTCCGTGTACAGTACAGTAGTTCATTGAGAGAGGAGAGGTTTTGTGTACATCAATACTGCTGTTTATAAACTGTACATTTGACTGTACAAACAGATAAGATTGGACACAACACCCCACCTCCCCCCAGGCAACCCTTTTTTCCTGAAATGACAAGAAAACAAAAAATTAGTGCAGTTACTGTATGTGCGTACTGTATTATGGCATTGTGTGATATGTAGTACTACTTTAGATGGCTGGTGCTGCTTTCTCTGAAAAGAAAAAAAATGACCAGTTAGTAGGCAGTTACTGAGCTACTGTCAAACTAGTCTACTGTATACTGGAACTCCTGTATACTCTGACTACTGTTAAATACAGTACTACTGTATGTAACCTGATGGCTGGTGCTGCTCTCTCTGTAAAGAAAAAACTGTAACTACTGTACTGTATACTCTGACTATTGGGAAAGAAAAAATCTGTGCCATACTTACCTGTATCATACTGTACTTACATTACTACAGCACAGTACTACTTTCCTGATGCTTGCCCATTAAGTGCGATCACAATGGGCAACACAGTCGCAATATGGTCTATATATTTATTGCAGCGTTCCACGGTGAGTACATCGTTCCAAAAACTCATTAAGCCTTTCAACAACTCGTCCTTTTTGGAGGGTTTCGCCACTTTCCGGATATGGTCCTTCAGCTGATGCCAGACAATTTCGATCGGATTGAAGTCTGGCGATCTGTCATTGGAAAAAAAGGACAATTAGTTTAAGAGATACAGTACACAGTAAAAACAGTGGGGAAAAAAATGAGACACGGTCTACTGCACTTACTCCGCTGGCGTCTTCACCCAGTTGATACCGCGCTCAAGGATATGCGCTGTGGACGCGGTGTGCTTCGGATCGTTGTCCTGGTAGAAGCGGTGACCATTGGGGAACTTGTGTGTGCTATATTGCACTATCTCAGGGACAATGTTGTCTTGGAAGAAAGCTATATTCATTATTCCTATAGCAAGAAAAGAAAAGTGCTCAAAAAACTGCACAATAGTACAGTACAGTGCATACACTGGCGACACACTTTATTCGAGCTCGGCTAGTCCCACGAATTCGGGTATACCCGGGTGTATTGAGGTTTGTGACTGTTTTCTGCCCGAGTGCATTGAGTTATTTTCCGGCAGGGATTGAAGCATTTTATTCCCGCTGGCTGCAATACTGCACAGTACATATATATATACTGCATTACAATTCATGAATTTATGCCATCTGGTAGACACGCGAAGCATTGCAGCCTATTAAATCCTAATCATTATCATTTAACAGATCAGCCGCCCGTCAGCCAGGCATGAACCCAGGCTGGGAAGGCAAATGCAACGGGGCTTGTCAGAGGTGAGGAGCGGCGCATTCCAGGTATCTGCCAGGTACATACCGGGTATTTGCTCGAATAAAGTGTGTCGGTGCAGTACAGTAAGGTTACACTAGTAAAGTACAGTGCATAAGGCTACATTATATTTGATATATTTTACCTTCAAAGATGACAATGCATCCTGGTCCACGCATAGAGCACCCCACACATGCAGCTTCACGGGGTGCTTTGGCCGCGGCTTCAAAGATATGCGGCCTTTTTTGTGGAATGCAAAGCTTGCAAATCTCTCCAGCGACACAGTAGACTCGTCAGTGAAGATGCAATCCTGGAAAGTCTCCCCACTATCGATTCTTGCCTGGGCCTGGACCACTCTTTTGATTTATTTTGCATCCCGTATCATAGGGTATGCTCTGTAATGACAAGGAATAAATAATTTTAGCGGTACAGTACAGTTTCCTAAACAACACCTTTACCTCCTGTACTGTCCAGTACTAACTTCACACGTCCATATTTCCATCCAATGCTGCGTCTCATCTTTTTTATGCTGGTCTCGGATACAGTCAGATTGTGCTTTTCCTGGCAGAGTGTATTTGACCCTTAATGCACTCTTCTCATCATTCTCACTTATTTTGTCCACCAGAAGAGTTGGCTCCCTACAATGTAACGAAAATATATTGTTTTATTAATATGCAGCAATATAAAATTATATATAAATATAAATATACAAAATATATATATTGTTGTAATATAAATATAAATATACAAAATATATATACTGTACTGATATAAATATAAATATACAAAATATATATACTGTTGTAATATAAATATAAATATACAAAAGATGTATACTGTTGTAATATAAATATAAATATACAAAATATATATACTGTTGTAATATAAATATAAATATAAATATATAAAATATATATATACTGTTGTAATATAAATATAAATATACAAAATATATATACTGTTGTAATATAAATATAAATATAAATATACAAAATATATATACTGTTGTAATATAAATATAAATATACAAAATATATATACTGTTGTAATATAAATATAAATAAACAAAATATGTATACTGTTATAATATAAATATAAATATACAAAATATATATACTGTACTGATATAAATATAAATATACAAAATATATATACTGTTGTAATATAACTATAAATATACAAAAGATATATACTGTTGCAATATAAATATAAATATACAAAATATATATATACTGTTGTAATATAAATATAAATATACAAAAAGTATATACTGTTGTAATATAAATATAAATATACAAAATATATATACTGTACTGATATAAATATAAATATACAAAATATATATACTGTTGTAATATAAATATAAATATACAAAATATATATACTGTCATAATATAAATATAAATATACCAAATGTATATACTGTTGTAATATAAATATAAATATACAAAATATATATACTGTTGTAATATAAATATACAAAATATATACAGTATGCTGTTGTAATATAAATATAAATATACAAAATATATATACTGTTGTAATATAAATATAAATATACAAAATATATATACTGTTGTAATATAAATATAAATATACAAAATATATATACTGTTGTAAAATAAATATAAATATACAAAATATATATACTGTACTGATATAAATATAAATATACAAAATATATATACTGTTGTAATATAAATCAACAGAAATAACAAAAATATTAGATTTAAATTAAAATTACATTTTTTTAAAGTTGTATAAATATACTTACGCATTAGTTACCCTTGGTGCCCATTTGCGTTCTCTGTTTTTCCGTGTGCATGATAGCTCACGGTGGTTGCTGGCACAACGAGGCCAGAAGTAGCTAACCAGCGTTGGATAGCAGCAATTCGGTGTCCGCTCGTGTACATGTCCTTAATTCGCATGCTGAGCAACTTGGAAATCTTTTTAACAGGCATTGCTGCGAGTAGAAAGAAATACAAACACAAGTATGTATATTCGATGTTTAGTCGATGTGTATTCAATGTGCAGTGAATCCACAAAATGGATGGTGTATTTATACGGTAATGACTCACATTAGAGTACGCCCACTTTCTACACCTGTACCTGGTCGCCATGCATAAAAAGTTACACACTTTGCATAGCCCACCACTCGATGATCTTTATCTGAACTTGCCCTTGTCCAGATACTGCATTGTGCCACCTGCTTCCATGGAGCAACCCCGATTCTACGAACACAGGAACCCACTCGCCTCTGCCGTGCCTGTCAAGCAGAAAAAGCGAAAGGCGGTTGCCATTTCCACGCCAAGACAAAAGCGACAGGCTAAGGCCAATTAAGAAAACCTTCTGCTGACCCCAAAGGCTAAGGGTTTTCATAGACGTCAGCCTTATTATGTCAAGAAGATATACGATGATGTACTATCGACGCAAAACGATTGGCAGCCAACCCATCGAACCCACAGACCACTTCCTCACATACGCTTCGACGACTCTGCCGCCGCTGTCCCGGAAATCTTCAGCCCGTCTTCTCCACCTCTCATCCTTGATGCTGCCACCGCCCTCACGGAAACCCACATGCCATCTTCTCCAGTTCTATCCGACGACGCTGCCTCTGAAATCCACGGGTCACTTTCTCCTTTGCTCTTAGACGACTCTGCTTCTCACCCGGAAATCCAAAGGTCACTTGCTCCATCCCTCTTCGACGATGCTGCCACTTCTCCTCTACCGGATATCCACAGGTCACCTCCTCCACTCTTCTTCGACGTCGCTGAGGCTTCTCTCCATGGAACCCCCATCTCATCCTCCATTGCACCCATCCACCCAGATGTCCACACACCATACACAAGAAGCAGCTCGTTAGACCGGATGCTGAATGGGATAACTGTGATCTCCCCGGGAATTCTATTGTGTTAGCAAAGATAGATCTGCTTCTGGAGACAATGCTAAATGTGGAGCAACGGATGCTACAAATGGATCAACGGATGGATTGAAGGATGGAGAAGATAGAGGCTGACATAGCGGGCATACATTATTTGCTCGGTTTTAATGCCCCTGTTTCCCCGATGCTGGAGCAGGGGGGTGACATGGATGTGATGAATGGGACTTTCGACACCCTTCCATCACCAAGCGCAACCCCTCCACCAGAAGATGTAGTGTAAATGTATGCCGTGGAGGAGGACATGACAACCCCGTCAAGACCATGCCAGGAGACAGCACGGCGACCAAGACCGGAGGAAAGCTTCCTCCCAGACAACCCACCATCGCCCGTCGCCTCAAGCACACCCGCTCCTAAAAGACCTACATTCGCTCGCATTGATACGGTGCCCGACATCACCCTGTGCGATCTGCCACCGGCGCTCAGGGAGAAGTATAGGGTGAAGAGTGCTGGTGCACTCCACAAGTATGCCTTGTTACTTTTTAAGCACCATGTTCCCTACTCGTTGTACTGCGACTGGGCCTTCAAAGTGAACTACGACGGAAATCGCGTTAAAAAGGCGCTTCCTGACAATTTAAGATGGAACATTCGGGATGAAATGCGGCGCTTTTATCCAATTACAGATCCTGTAATGAAAGGCGTTCGAGACTGCATTAATGGCGTTTTGCGCCATGCAAGGAATCGGCCATGGACGGACAATGTGGAGTACTTTCTGTAAGACCATACTGTTGTGCTGAACTGTATTGTACTCTACATGATTTGACCTGCTGTACTTAAATAAAGGAGATGTTGTTGTGTGTTTTTTTACTTGTATTTATACAGAAATGTTTTAACTTGCTGTCCACACACACAGGACCTGCACAATTCCAGTCCCTGGGGGCCGCAAACAGGCACGGTTTTCAAAGGTTACTCTGAAAACCATTACATGGGGGTTGTGCTGGTGTGCACTGATGTACCCAGGGCGTGATATTGTCAATGAAAGCCAATTAGGCTAATTGATGACCCCTGTCCAGAGGGGTATTTATAGTCCACTCAAACACCCCCATGGTATCCCTGATGAAAGCACGTCACGTGCTGAAACGCGTAGGAGGAGGAGCTTTGAGGGGTTACAGCTCTTGTGCATCCCTGTCTCATTGCCACAGTCCTGGTGGTTTTACGTGGAGTCCCTTAGAGAGTATACTGCGGAGGCTGTGAAGATTCTGAAGCTGTGTGGGGTGTGTGAGATTTGGCTCTCAGCCCCTGTGCACTCCGGTAGTTCCAGGCAACGGCCGGGAAGGGTTGGTGCGTCACGTCCGGCCGTGACGTCATACCCGGAAACCCGGCGCCCTGCGAGCAGTTCCATCACTGGTGTGCGAGCTCAGGAGAGCTGTGGAGCGGTGTTTCTGCAACAAGTGCTGGGAAGGAGGAAAGAAGAGGAGCCACCAGCGCGAAGTGTATGGAGTCTGGGTGAGCGCTTTCCACATTTGATGCCTACGGCACCTTCCCATTTCTACACACTTCAATACCTGCACAGTTGGTAGCGCTTTCCATCCTAGCTACCATTCTGGATTTTCACCTCTCACAGGCCACTCTTGCCCGAGTCTGTCCTATCAGACAGGGGCATTAACTTGTATCCACACCACCTGGACAATTTCTCTCTGGCAGAGACTTGTGCTATTTATTTTATATATTTTTGTGTAATTATTCATGCAATTTTATGCTCATTTAATATGTGGTTTTCAACATAAAGTGGCTGCTGGGCCTGATCCTAACTCATATAGCGCTTCCCTGTTTGTTTGTTTATTACTCTGAAAACCCGCCCTGTTTGCTGCCCTCGAGGACTGTACTGGTGCAGACTGTTTTGCACACCATCCCACTGCACAGTATATGTTTTGACTTGCCGTTCTTTAATAAAGGAGATGTTGCGATTTGCTTATTTTATGAATAAAGAATTTGTTTTGAAAACATGTGACTGTAAACCATACTGACTGACATAAATGTTTTCACAAATGTAGCAGTAAACCATTCACCTGTTGATGTTTTGAATTGCTGTGCACTTAAAATGTTTCTACATTGTACAGTATTTGTAAATAAATGTTTTTGTACTTACTTAACCAATAAAAGAAGATGTTGATTTGTTTTACATTGTTCCATTTGCACCTTTGCTACTGTTTCTAGAATGTCGAGGCATACTGCACTGTATACTGTAGGCATGCTCAGTATAAGAGAATTAAAAAAAAATAGAAGACACAAACTGTACTGTACTGTATGTACTGGCACTGTATACTGTAGAAGACACATAATGTATGTGATACATGTAGAATAAATGTATAGTTTTTATTTTTCCGGGTTTATTACACAGTATACTGTACTGTATATAAAAAAGTATTGTACAGTATACTGTACGGCCAGAAAACATCAGCATACTGTTTCAGGTACAGTATTACAGTATTCTATCCTAATCAATAACTACGGCCGCTACCATGTAGACTCCGGTACGTGTTTTTTAAAATCCGATTCAGCAGGCATTGTTATACAAAGCGATATTATCCATCGAATTCCCTCCATTAGCCGTTTTCTTTTCTGAGGAAAAACAAAAAGAAAGGTTTTACTGTAATGGTCAGCCCCCTAAAGAAGTTCCCAGCCAGTCCCACAAATAATTTTCTCGGGGAGCGTATCCTGTTCACATGCGCATGCGCCTACCGTCGATTTAATGACACGCATACTGTATGCGTTTCAAGAAGGTTCCAATGCGCATGCGCCTAGCGTTTCACCAATACAGTAGTTCAGTATCTGCAGTACAGTACTGTAGAAGCCGCTGAGCCAATAATATTGCTTAGAGGAGAATCGCTTGACTTTTGAAACGCACCGATATTGATACTGTATTTCAAAATAAAAAAAACTCTGAAAATAATACGGCAACAATACACACCATAGAATTTTCCATTCAGCTGCTGCCGGCGCCGGTCCACTGCCAGTCCAGCGTTCTTGATCATCCACGTCGATAGTTTGCAGCGGGACTAGTTCACCTGTAGTCAGCTGATGAGGCTGGAAATTGCTTAGGTACATGCAAGCTTGATCGAAACTGCACGCGGAATCCGGCTCAGGCTCAGGGTTGTCACTGATGGCGGGACCGTCATTGGAAGCCGGTGCTGGTGCATTGCTTGGCAGCGACTGTCGTTTCTTAGTTGGTTTTAACACGACCCTTCGCCTTTTGCCGTCATCATGATCATAGATACAGAAAAAGCCAGTGATACACACCAATACCCTCCAACAAATTGTGGCTCAATACAATAAAAACAGGAATCGCTACATAACCTTTTACTTATTGCACGCTTCCACATATGAGGAGCTGGTAAAAATTTGGAAAAGTCATAGTTTTCGACAAAATACTGATAAATTTGAACAACTGTTGCCATCTTATCCTCTGTTGCATTAATCGCGGCCCATATCAAATACGCGTAACTTCTGTCGGGTTTTTGGAAAGCGGGCTGCACTTGAACAATCATGGCGGGCGGGTCTCTGGAGAATACTGTAACCCGATACTGATCTTTGTCTTTCTTTAATATGAAAAGCCTAAATTGATACATTTTTGCAACCTCTTCCTTCAGTCTCAAGGCCAAGTTACAATAGCACACTGTGATATCTTTTTTAAATGAAACACCTGCAAGTCGACACATTACTGAAGCGCATGCGCATTACAATTCATGAATATCTGCTATCTGGCGGACACGCGAAGAATTGCAACCTATTAAATCCGAACCATTCTCAATAAACGCATCAACTGCGCGTCAACCGCGCATGACCCGTGGCTGGTAACGCAAAATGAATGCGGCATGCGCCAGGTGAAGTGCATCGCATTCCAGGAAAAAGCCAGGGAAAAAACGGTGGTGTGTTAGAATAAAAGCTGCCGCGGCAGTACACAACACTCAGGTTTGCTTTTGCAAGATAAAAAGAGGGGATTAGTACTTTTTTTTTTTTACAAATTCCCCACACCCCTCCTATCCACATTTCTTCATCTCTCCTCCCCTCCACCTATGCATTAGCCCATTCACTGCACCATTATTTATACACTGGCGACACACTTTATTCGAGCTCGGCTAGTCCCACGAATTCGGGTATACCTGGGTGTATTGAGGTTTGTGACTGTTTTCTGCCCGAGTGCATTGAGGTATTTTCCAGGCAGGGATTGAAGCATTTTATTCCCGCTGGCTGCAATACTGCACAGTATATATATATATACTGCATTACAATTCATGAATTTATGCCATCTGGTAGACACGCGAAGCATTGCAGCCTATTAAATCCTAATCATTATCATTTAAAAGATCAGTTGCCCGTCAGCCAGGCATGAACCCAGGCTGGGAAGGCAAACGCAACGGGGCTTGTCAGAGGTGAGGAGCGGCGCATTCCAGGTATCTGCCAGGTACATACTGGGTATTTGCTCGAATAAAGTGTGTCGGTGCAGTACAATACACCTCTTTCCCAACAACATCTTTACCCCTCAATAAAAAGCACTCCCACAAATCCTCTATTCACACCCTCTTTTTACTCCTTCCTGCTGTTGGGGATAAGTCTCCAAACCCTGAACCCTGGCATAAACACAACTGCTTTCACCCACGCCTCTCTGCCATCTCCTCCCATGCAAATGGTGTTAATCTTCTGACCAAATTTAAAACGTGCCCCGCAAATCAAGCGTCCCAATAGCCTGCACTCATGGCTATTGTCCCACACCCACAGTCACTCCTACCAAACATTGTGACCAAGCACTGCCATCTACAACACTTTTCCCTCACCTGTTGTCTCTGTAAGTCTCCCATCATACCTCTTAGATTGTAAGATCTTTGGGGCAGAGTTTTCCTTTCCTATTGTCTGATTTTTCTGCGCTTAATGTATTATTATAATTTCCTGCACGCTGAGTACACTTTTGGTGCTATATAAATAAAGACATACAATACAATTCATCAATAACTATGTTTGTTATACATATGTAACGGACTTTCTGACCTGGCTGACCCACTCAATCTCACATTGGCCCCTGTGGTCTAACCAGTCCCCATTACATGATCGTGTCTGGTGGTGCACCTGTTGGCAACAGGACTCCTGAGTCTCCCGCATGATGTTGTGTGGGGAATGTCAACCCAGACAGGCAGCTGAGGTAGTGTGCTAGAGTCCTACCTACATACAGTGCAGCACCTCCACCTCATCAGGATATCTGCGTCCGCAAGGAGATAGTTTTGATGAAGAACTCCTTCTTGGTGTTGCCTTCCGCTGTGGAGTAACTTCACACTCACACATTGGGGTTCTTGTGAACAAGGGCATCTTTATTGATGATGGTATAGGCAGACTGCCCCTCGCAGCAAACAGCTTAGCCGCTCATCGACTTCTGTGCTCTCCTTTCAGAAGATCTATCTGCCCTCCCAATGGATTTGTATCACTTCTCCCCTCAGGGAGATCACCACCTGTGGAACAAAACAGGGGAAAACTGGGGCGCTCCCTATTTGTGTGGCTTGAAGTAACGCCTAAAAAATAGTGTATAACCAAAAGAAGGGGAGAATATATACTGACCCTTGTTGTTTTCTGCAGCTGGACCAGAGAGAAGACGATGCCCGGAGTCTTCTTATAGCGGCAGTGGAGATGGTGGATTGGTCAGCGCAAGGAGATAGACTCAGAATTTGAGAGGAAGTAAAATACACAGAATAATTGTGTTAGATAAACATATGCGTTTCATCAATAAACATATGCATAAATATAATAGAAATGAAAACAAATAAAATGCATAATATATAAAATATATATATAGTGAAGCTAACAGGAAGGGAAGGGATAGTGACAGGAGAGGAGGGGGAATGGGAAACAGACAGTGGTGTTTTTAAATAAAATGTAATAAAGAAACAATAAATTTTGTTTCATTGACTCACACGGCCTGGTGTGAGACTGATCACTCAGAGAAGGATTGATGAAATAATATATGTCTCTATATAGATTATAAAAAACTCACACGGCCTTGTGTGAATTTCCTCCCTCAGAGAGTCTTCTCAGACTGGGGCAAATCAGTCACGTCTTGCTATCCTCTCAGTGGAGGCAGTGTGCGAGTTGCTCTGCTCCCAGGTGCCCAAATTGCAAAAAAATGGGCAAAGCCTGGGTAAGTAATAGATCCTCTCTTCCGGTCCCGCTGTCGGACGCGCCAGCGGGAGCCCCACTGGAGGAAAAGGCTCCACCGGACCGATCGACGGCTGATACTGGGCTGTTTTAATCTTTGTGTGAGTGTCAAACCCCTTTTTTACCTTGAAAAAGACACAGAAGCGCACCAAGGGTTAAGGATAATGTATAAAGCAATTGGTATAATAAAATGTAAAAACTTACACATCATATTAAAAATGTCCAGTAGCGGCCAGTACAAGAATGATGGATCCAGGGGGATGGATAGGCACAGGAGGTATTGCCTGATGTTTGCAATTCAGTCCCGCACGCTGGCGCTGGCTTGCCCGGCAAGGCTCAGATCTTACTTCCGGGTTGCGGCTGTCGCAGGACCCGTATGGAGCTGCCCTCCGATCGCCTGTGTACTTCAGGCGATGAAGCACTGAATAGTGTGAAACGCGTTGCGGAGTACTGCACCGACACACTTTATTCGAGCAAATACCCAGTATGTACCTGGCAGATACCTGGAATGCGCCGCTCCTCACCTCTGACAAGCCCCGTTGCGTTTGCCTTCCCAGCCTGGGTTCATGCCTGGCTGACGGGCGGCTGATCTGTTAAATAATAATGATTAGGATTTAATAGGCTGCAATGCTTCGCGTGTCTACCAGATGGCATAAATTCATGAATTGTAATGCAGTATATATATATATATACTGTGCAGTATTGCAGCCAGCGGGAATAAAATGCTTCAATCCCTGCTTGGAAAATACCTCAATGCACTCGGGCAGAAAACAGTCACAAACCTCAATACACCCGGGTATACCCGAATTCGTGGGACTAGCCGAGCTCGAATAAAGTGTGTCGCCAGTGTATATACAGTACTTGTTGGTGCCCAGACGTTTGGTTGTACAAGTCCTAGCTTCATACGAACCTTTGAGCTGGTTTCACCTGCTCGAGTGGGACGTGAAGGAAGGAAGCATGAGCGCGGATTGACTTTCCTCCCTTTTTTGCCTTGGTGTAATAAATTTTGACCTATTACTTACCCAGGCTTTGCCCATTTTTTGCAATTTGGGCACCTGGGAGCAGAGCAACTCGCACACTGCCTCCACTGAGAGGATAGCAAGACGTGACTGATTTGCCACAGTCTGAGAAGACTCTCTGAGGGAGGAAATTCACACAAGGCCGTGTGAGTTTTTTTATAATCTATATAGAGGACATATATTATTTCATTAATACTTCTCTGAGTGATCAGTCTCACACGAGGCCGTGTGAGTCAATGAAACAAAATTTATTGTTTCTTTATTACATTTTATTTAAAAACACCACTGTCCGTTTCCCATTCCCCCTCCTCTCCTGCCCCTATCCCTTCCCTTCCTGTTAGCTTCAGTATATATATATTTGATATATTATGCATTTTATTTGTTTTCATTTATATTATATTTATGCATATGCTTATTGATGAAACGCATATGTTTATCTAACACAATTATTCTGTGTATTTTACTTCCTCTCAAATTCTGAGTCTATCTCCTTGCGCTGACCAATCCACCATCTCCACAGATCACCACCTGTGCCAGGTCCCAGGACACAGTGTAGGCCCTGCCAGCCTCACTGCTGCAGGTCAGACTATTTGCTGCAGAATCACTTTAACTTATCACACTTGACCTTGAACATAGACTTGCACTTTGAACATATCCTAACTTTTGGGCAGTGCTGTGCCTTATATACCCAGGAAATGGCTCCACCTCCTGTGTCACTAACAATGGACACAAGGTCTGTTACCACTCCCCTCATGTACATATGACATCTCACCAGGGTGTGAGGGCAAACCTCCATGATTGATGCTGGCAACCCTATATACTTACCAGGCTTACTGCCAGCATGAGAGAAAACTGTATACCATTTTAACACATGGCTACACATATAACTGTCATAGATTCAAATTAGTGTGGGATTGATACAGTATTTACTCTTAAATATAGTGTGCTTTCTTCACATGTCAAATCAAGTACTTTATTGTCTGCTTGTGTGTGTCAAATATTCTGTTATTTTATACAGCACACTTAAGTTTATGCTACTGTACTTTAGAACTTGGCACTTGCATACGCACTTACCAGAAAGCCCTCCTACTGTTCCTCCTACCAATTAGATTGTAAGCTTTTCAGAGCAGGGACTCCTCTTCCTAAAGGTTACTTTTATGTCTGAAGTACGTATTCCCATGATCTGGTTTTTGTATTATGTACTATTTATACAGTATGATTGTCACCTGTGTTACTACTGTGAAGTGCTATGTACATTAATGACGCTATTTAAATAAAGACATACATACATACAGGTTACATAGTTACATAGTAGATGAGGTTAAAAACAGACATACAGTATGTCATTAGGTTCATCCTATGTTACATTTAGATGAAAGATACTTATTTGTATTTACAATATTTTGATCCAGAGGAAGGCAAACAAAAAACACCCAGTGAAACATTATCCAATGTCTCATAAGGGGGAAAAAATCCTTCTTGACTCCAATAATGTCAATCAGATTTCTCCATTGATCAGCAGCATTCTTACCATGTTTACTTGTTTGTTATATTCCTGTATAACTTTCCTTAATTTTTTTTTTGGGATTTGAAGACATGTATTATATCTGCCATCACAGTCACCATGGGTAATGAATTCCACAATTGAATTGCTCTTACTGTAAATACCATTTTCGTTTGTTGTTGGTGCACCCTCCTTTCCTCCAACCTTAGTGATGACCCCATGTCATTTATACTGCCCTTGGGATAAATAGTTATTTTAAAAACTCCTTGAATTGACCCCAAATATATTTGTATATAGTTATCATATTCTCTCTTAGGCCTGGGACATAGTGAGTTTAAGCGTCGCTGAGGCGGGCTGAGCCCCGCTGAGCAGATGCACAAAGCCCCTGCATCTGTCATCAGCGCGGCTATAGTTTTCCCCTCCGCATGCACGCTGATGCGTGCGGATGCTGAGAAACTTGGAACAGACAGGCAGGTTTGAAATTTGCCGCTCGGGAAGCAGAGCCAATGGGAGCAGGGGACTAGCCCCGCCTCCTGCTCCGCCTCCTGGCACGCCTCTGCTCCGCCTCCGCCCCACCACCGCCCGCCCCCTGAGTGCGCTCACTGCCTCCAAGGACAGAAAAAAGCCCCATTTTCAGCAGGCGAGGCAGAGCAGGAGCGCGCCTCAGCGAGCTTCCAATAACTATGTCCCAGGCCTAAGACAGCTCTTTTGTAATGTTAAAAATCTAATTTAGATAGCCTATCCTAATGAGTCAGATTTTCCATCTCAATTATTAATGTGGTGTTTTTTTCTAGTTCCATAAAGTAGTTTTATGAAGTGGTGCCTGAACTGTATTCCATATTCAAGGTGTGGTCTTACTAATGCTTTACAGAGGCATAATTATGCATACTTCCCGTCTACCCATACCCTGTGTAATGAAAATGGTGGGTGATATTAAGTTTGTTAATCAATATGGTGCTTCAGGGGTTAATGTGATCATTGTTTGTTTAAAAAATACAAAAAAATGTTTTATGGCCTGTTAAACCATTAGCAGAACTAGTTTTAGGACTGACAGAATCTAGAGATAAGGGCATTTGTTTGGTCAGAGATGGGATTAAATTGTCTCTCTTGACATTTTTATAAACAGGACAGTTTTAGAGATACTTCAAAAGCATTCCGGAGATAACCCTGTGCATCCCAGAGAGGGGTGACAACTAGTTCACCACTTAGTTGAAGGACTAAGAAATGATGAGCCTGACAGTAATTCATAAGAGTAAGAATTAGAGATTTGTAATTGTTGTAAAGACACAAATGCAATAAGGCCAGAAAATTTAGGTCTAGAAGGTAGCCAGATATCCATTTGTCACTGAAATTGAGAAATAAGTCGTCAAAATTAGTCTTGTTATATCTGCCATAATCGTCTGAACCTATTGATATGACTCACGGATCAGGGCCACAAAGTTATAAGGTTTTTCATATAACTAGGCAACCTTTTAAACGTCAAAAAGGAGGTGTTTTTTTCTAAATCGTAAAATCGTCAACCTACTGCTGCGGCACATCTGAATCTAACACATCGCCGTTTTTCCCCTGGCTTTTTCCTGGAATGCGACACACTTCACCTGGAGCATGCTGCATTCATTTTGTGTTCCCAGCCGCGGGTCATGCGCGGGTTATGTGCGGTTGACGCGCGGTTGATGCGTTTATTGAGAATGGTTCGGATTTAATAGGTTGCAATTCTTCGCGTGTCCGCCAGATAGCAGATATTCATGAATTGTAATGCGCATGCGCTTCAGTAATGTGTCGACTTGCAGGTGTTTTGTTTAAAAAAGATACCACAGTGTGCTATTGTAACTTGGCCTTGAGACTGAAGGAAGAGGTTGCAAAAATGTATCAATTTATGCTTTTCATATTAAAGAAAGACAAAGACCAGTTTCGGTTACAGTATTCTCCAGAGACCCGCCCGCCATGAGTGTTCAAGTGCAGCCCGTTTTCCAAAAACCCGACAGAAGTTACCCGTATTTGATATGGGCCGTGATTAATGCAACAGATGATAAAATGGCAACAGTTGTTCAAATTTATCAGTATTTTATCGAAAACTATGACTTTTACAAATTTTCGCCAGCTCCTCATATGTGGAAGCGTGCAATAAGGAAAAGGTTATGTAGCGATCCCTGTTTTTATTGTATTGAGCCACAATTTGTTGGAGGGTATTGGTGTGTATCACCGGCTTTTTCCTGTATCTATGATCATGCATACGGCAAAAGGCGAAGGGTCGTGTTAAAACCAACTAAGAAACGACAGTCGCTGCCAAGCAATACACCAGCACCGGCTTCCAATGACGGTCCCGCTGTCAGCGACAACCCTGAGCCGGATTTCGCGTGCAGTTTCGATCAAGCTTGCATGTACCTAAGCAATTTCCAGCCTCATCAGCTGACTACAGGTGGACTAGTCCCGCTGCAAACTATCAACGTGGATGATCAAGAACGCTGGACTGGCAGTGGACCGGCGCCGGCGCCGGCACCGGCACCAGCTGAATAGGAAATTCTATGGTGAGTATTGTTGCCGTATTATTTTCTGTGTTTTTTTTATTTTGACAATACAGTATCAATATCGGTGCGATTCAAAAGTCAAGCGATTCTCCTGGAAGCAATATTACTGGCTGAGCGGCTTCTACAGTACTGTACTGCAGATACTGAACTATTGGTGGAACGCTAGGCGCATGCGCATTGGTACCTTCTTGAAACGCATACAGTATGCGTGTCATTACATCGACGGTAGGCGCATGCGCATGTGAACAGGAGACGCCCCCCGAGAAAATTATTGGTGGGACTGGCTGGGGACTTCTTTAGACCATTACTTCACCGACACACTTTATTCGAGCAAATACCCAGTATGTACCTGGCAGATACCTGGAATGCGCCGCTCCTCACCTCTGACAAGCCCCGTTGCATTTGCCTTCCCAGCCTGGGTTCATGCCTGGCTGATGGGCGGCTGATCTCTTAAATGATAATGATTAGGATTTAATAGGCTGCAATGCTTCGCGTGTCTACCAGATGGCATAAATTCATGAATTGTAATGCAGTATATATATATATACTGTGCAGTATTGCAGCCAGCAATTATAAAATGCTTCAATCCCTGCCTAGAAAATAACCCAATGCACTCGGGCAGAAAACAGTCACAAACCTCAATACACCCGGGTATACCCGAATTCGTGGGACTAGCCGAGCTCGAATAAAGTGTGTCGCTAGTGTACATTTTCTTTTTGTTTTTCCTCAGAAAAGAAAACGGCTAATGGAGGGATTTCGATGGATAATATCACTTTGTGTAACAATGCCTGCACATTTTGAATCGGATTTAAAAACCCACGTACCGGAGTCTATAGTTTAGTGGCTGATGTACACTATGTTGATGTTTTGCGGCTGTACAGTATGCAATACTTTTTTATAAACAGTATACTGTGTAATAAAAACGAAAAAAGAAAAACTATGCATTTATTCTACATGTATTACACTACTGTACATACAGTATGTGTCATCTATACAGTGCCAGTACATACAGTACTTCTATTTTTTTTAATACTCTTGTACTGAGTATGCCTACAGTATACAGTACCGTGTGCCTGGACAGTAGTGTACATTCTAGAAACACTGTATTTTGTTACAGTAGCAAATGAGCCAATGGAACAATGTAAAACAAATCAACATGTTCTTTTATTGGTGGAGTAAGTACAAAAACATTTATTTACAAATACTGTACAATGTAGAAACATTTTAAGTGCACAGCAATTCAAAACATCAACAGGTGTATGGTTTACTGCTACAGTTGTGAAAACATTTATGTATAGAAAGTAAAAACATTTACAGTCAGTCAGTATGGTTTACAGTCACATGTTTTAAAAACAAATTCTTTATTCATAAAATATACAAACCGCAACATCTCCTTTATCAAAGAACGGCAAGTCAAAACATATACAGTGGGATGGTGTGCAAAACAGTCTGCACCAGTACAGTCCTCGAGGGCAGCAGACAGGCTCGGTTTTCAGGACAACCTTGAAAACCGTGCCTGTTTGCAGCCCTCAGGGACTGGAATTGTGCAGGTCCTGTGTGTGTGTACAGCAAGTTAAAACATTTCTGTATAAATACAAGTTAAAAAAAACACAACAACATCTTCTTTATTTAAGTATAGCAGATCAAAACATGTACAATACAGTTCAGCACAACAGTATGGTCTTACCTGTGATTAAAACAATTCTTTATTCATAAAATACAGTATACAAAACGCAACATCTACTTTATTAAAGAAACATACAGTATACAGTACAGTGGGATGGTGGGCAAAACAGTCAGTCAGGCTTGCACCACTACAGTCCTCGAGGGCAGCAGACAGGCCCGGTTTTCAGGACAACCTTGAAAACCGTGCCTGTTTGCGGCCCTCAGGGACTGGAATTGTGCAGGTCCTGTGTGTGTGTGTACAGCAAGTTAAAACATTTCTGTATAAATACAAGTTAAAAAACACACAACAACATCTTCTTTATTTAAGTACAGCAGGTCAAAACATGTACAATACAGTTCAGCACAACAGTATGGTCTTACCTGTGATTAAAAAAATTCTTTATTCATAAAATACATTATAAAAAACGCAACATCTACTTTATTAAAGAAACATACAGTATACAGTACAGTGGGATGGTGTGCAAAACAGTCGGTCAGGCCTGCACCACTACAGTCCTCGAGGGCAGCAGCCAGGCCCGGTTTTCAGGACAACCTTGAAAACCGTGCCTGTTTGTGGCCCTCAGGGACTGGAATTGTGCAGGTCCTGTGTGTGTGTACAGCAAGTTAAAACATTTCTGTATAAATACAAGTTAAAAAACACACAACAACATCTTCTTTATTTAAGTACAGCAGGTCAAAACATGTACAGTACAGCACAGTTCAGCACAACAGTATGGTCTTACAGTTCCCGTGATTAATCCAGAAAGTCCACCACATTGTCCGTCCATGGCCGATTCCTTGCATGGCGCAAAACGCCATTAATGCAGTCTCGAACGCCTTTAATTACAGGATCTGTTATTGGATAAAAGCGCCGCATTTCATCCAGAATGTTGTTTCTGAAATTGGCAGGAAGCGCCTTTTTTACGCGATTTCCGTCGTAGTTCACTTTGAAGACCCAGTCACAGTACAACGAGTAGGGAACATGGTGCTAAAAAAGTAACAAGGCATACTTGTGGGGTGCACCAGCACTCATCACCCTATACTTCTCCCTAAGCACCGGTGTCAGATCGCGCAGGGTTATGTCGGGCACCGTATCGATGCGAACGAATGTAGGTCTTCTGCGAGCGGGTGTGCTTGAGGCGACGGGCGATGGTAGGTTGTCTGGGAGGAAACTTTCCTCCGGTCTTGGTCGCCGTGTTGTCTCCTGTCGTTGTCTTGACAGGGTTGTCATGTCCTCCTCAACGGCATACATGTACACTACATCTTCTGGTGGAGGGGGTGCGCTTGGTGATGGAAGGGGGTCGATGCTCCCATTCATCACATCCATGTCACCCCCCTGCTCCGGCGTCGGGGAAACAGGGGCATTAACACAGAGCAAACGATGTATGCCCGCTATGTCAGCCTCTATCTTCTCCATCCGTCGATCCATCCGTTCATCCATATCGAGCATCCGTTGATCCATATGTATCATCCATTGATCCATATGTAGCATCCGTTGCTCCACATTTAACATGGTCTCCAGAAGCAGATCTATCTTTGCTAGCACAATAGAGTTCCCGGGGAGATCCGCACTTATCCCATTCAGCATCCGGCCTAATGAGCTGCTTCTTGTGCATGGCGTGTGGACATCTGGGTGGATGGGTGCAACGGAGGATGAGATGGGGGTTCCATGGAGAGAAGCGGCAGCGACATCGAAGAAGGGTGGAGGAGGTGACCTGTGGATATCCGGTAGAGGAGAAGCGGCAGCGTCGTCGAAGAGGGATGGAGAAAGTGACCCATTGTTTTCAGAGGTGACAGCGTCGTCGGATAGAACCTGAGAAAATGGCCTGTGGGTTTTCGGGAGGGCGGCGACAGCGTCGAGGACGAGGGGTGGAGAAGGACAGCGGCGGCAGAGTCGTCGAAGCGTATGGGAGGTGGTGGTCTGCGGGTTCGATGGGTTGGCTGCCAATCGTTTTGCGTCGAGAGTACATCACCGTATATCTTCTTGACATAATAAGGCTGACGTCTATGAAAACCCTTAGCCTTTGGGGTCAGCAGAAGGTTTTCTTTATTGGCCTTAGCCTGTCGCTTTTGCCTTGGCGTGGAAACGGCAACCGCCTTTTGCTTTTTCTGCATGACAGGCACGGCAGAGGCGAGTGGGTTCCTGCGTCCGTAGAATCGGGGTTGCTCCATGGAAGCAGGTGGCACAATGCAGTATCTGGACAAGGGCAAGTTCAGATAAAGATCATCGAGTGGTGGGCTATGCAAAGTGTGTAACCTTTTATGCATGGCGGCGAGATACAGGTGCTGAAAGTGGGCTTACTCTAATGTGAGTTATTAACGTAAAAATACACCATCCATTTTGTGGATTCACTGCACATTGAATACACATCAACTAACATCGAATATACATTCTTGTGTTTGTATTTCTTTCTACTCGCAGCATTGGTTGTTAAAAAGATTTCCAAGGATCTCAGCATGCGAATTAAAGAGATGTACACGAGCGGACACCGAATTGCTGCTATCCAACGCTGGTTAGCTACTTCTGGCCTCGTTGTGCCAGCAACCACGTGAGCTATCATGCACACGGAAAAAACAGAGAATGCCAAGGCACCAAGGGTAACTAACGCGTAAGTATATTTATACAACTTTAAAAAAAAATTTGATCCAAAAATGTACTGTACATCTACAGTACTGTATCTAATATTTTTGTTATTTCTGTAGATTTATATTACAAAAGTATTTATATTTTGTATATTTATATTTATATCACAACAGTATATATATTTTGTATATTTATTTTACAACAGTATATATATTTTGTATATTTATATTACAACAGTGTATATATTTTGTATATTTATATTTATATTACAACAATATATATATATTTTGTATTTTTATATTTATATTACAACAGTATATATATTTTGTATATTTATATTACAACAGTATATATATTTTGTATATTTATATTACAACAGTATACAGTATATATTTTTATATTTATATTACAACAGTGTATATATTTTGTATATTTATATTTTTATTACAACCGTATATATATTTTGTATATTTATATTTCAACAGTTTTATATTGCTGCATACTGTATTAATAGAACAATATATTGTATCCTCTTGATCTACTGTCTCTAATTTTTTTACTTACCGGAATGTTTTTCTTTACATTGTAGGGAGACAACTCTTCTGGTGGACAAAATAAGTAAGGAGAATGATGAGAGGAGTGCATTAAGGGTCAAATACACTCTGCAGGATAATTACAATCTCGCTCTATCCGAGACCAGCATAAAGAAGATGAGACACAGCATTGGATGGAAATATGGACGTGTGAGGTTAGTTCTGGACAGTACAGGAGGTAAAAGTGTTGTTTAGGAAACTGTACTGTACCGCTAAAATTATTTATTCCTTGTCATTACAGAGCATACCCCATGATAAGGGACGCAAACAAAATCAAAAGCGTGGTCCAGGCCCAGGCATGGATCGACAGTGGGGAAACTTTCCAGGATTGCATCTTCACTGACGAGTCTACTGTGTCGCTGGAGAGATTTGCAAGCTTTGCATTCCACAAAAAAGGCCGAATATCTTTGAAGCCGCGGCCAAAACACCCCGTAAAGCTGCATGTGTGGGGTGCCATCTCTAAGCGTGGACCAGGATGCATTGTCATCTTTGAAGGTAAAATATCAAATATAATGTAGCCTTATGCACTGTACTTTATTAGTGTAACCTTACTGTATGCACTGTACTGTACTATTGTGCAGTTTTTTGAGCACTTTCTTTTCTTGCTATAGGAATCATGAATAAAGCTTTCTTCCAAGACAACATTGTCCCTGAGATAGTGCAATACATCACACGCCAGTTCCCGAATGGTCACCGCTTCTACCAGGACAACGATCCGAAGCATACTGCGTCAACAGCGCATATCCTTGAGCGCGGTATCAACTGGGTGAAGACGCCAGCGGAGTAAGTGCGGTAACCGTGTCTCATTTGTTTCCTACTGTTTTTACTGTGTACTGTATCTCTTAAACTAATTGTCCTTTTTTTCCAATGACAGATCGCCAGACTTCAATCCGATCGAAATGGTCTGACATCAGCTGAAGGACCATATCCGGAAAGTGGCGAAACCCTCCAAAAAGGACGAGTTGTTGAAAGGCATAATGACTTTTTGGAACGATGTACTCACCGTGGAACGCTGCAATAAATATATAGACCATATTGCCACTGTGTTGCACATTGTGATCGCGCGTTATGGGCAAGCATCAGGAAAGTAGTACTGTGCTGTAGTATTGTAAGTACAGTATGATACAGGTAAGTATGGCACAGATTTTTTCTTTCCCAATAATCAGAGTTTAGAAGTTTTTTCTTTACAGAGAGAGCAGCACCAGCCATCAGGTTACAGTACATAGTATTTAACAGTTGTCAGAGTATACAGTAGTTCCAGTATAGACTAGTTTGACAGTACTACAGTAACTGCCTACTAACTGCTCAATTTTTTTCTTTCAAGAGAAAGCAGCACCAGCCATCTAAAGTAGTACTACACATCACACAATGCCATAATACAGTATGCACATAACTGCACTAATTTTTTATTTTCTTGTCGTTTCAGGAAAAAGGGTGGCCTGGGGGGAGGTGGGGTGTTGTGTCCAGTCTAATCTTCTTGTACAGTCAAATGTACAGTATATAAACAGCAGTAATGATGTACACAAAACATCTCCTCTCTCAATGAACTACTGTACTGTACACAGAATGAGGAACAAGATAAAGACGGAAAAAACAATATTACTATATATATATATATATATATATATATATATATTATACATTACAGTATATATTATTAAATAATATTCTTATAAATGTGCATTATTCATGTTTCCCCATGTTTTAGAAATGTTGTCTAAATGTTTATCCAATTTCAATCTGCCAAAAGAACTTAATTAAGACTGCATTATGTATTATACATGATTATTTTTATATTTGTATTTTTTGGTTCCTGATAAAATAAAATAAATATTTATTCACATTCCTGCTAGTCATAATCATTTACAACAACCACAACCCCCCCCCCCACCCCTACAGTACACCAATGAATCAGTTAATGGTTTTTTAACTCTCAATTCTCACAATGCTGTGCAAATCGGATTTACATTTCAAAATCGAGAAGGGATTTTCCAAAGCGTTACCGTAAACAAAGCCTCAAAGGGTTGGGGAGGGGTTGTGATTACACGCAGGCGCACTGAGGCTTTGTAGGTCAGAAAATTAACGACTCTGTGGAGAGAGTGGGTTGGGTGACTCATGCGCAGTAAAAGTATTAGTGTACACGCAGGCGCAGTGAGGCGATTGACGTTCGGCTAGGGACGGATTAAAAACACAATGACTAACTAACTTCAGAAAATGAATGACTCTGTGGAGGTGTCTGTCGATGAGAGTTTGTGTGTGCGTGGGGGAGGGATGAAGGATTAGTTGTGTAGCAGTTCAAAGAAATAACATACTGTACTGTACAGTAGAGTACAGTAATTTCAAAAGGCAGTTCATCATAATACTGTAATTTGATCCCTACACCCCCCAAAATACAGTACATAAAAAGCACACAAATCAACCATGTGCAGGCAAACGTATAGATTTAATATCGTAATATCAAGATTGTTTTTGCAGGCTTGTGGATAAAATAACAGTTAAAAAATCATAATTCAAAAATTTTTGGGGGGCACTCAAGCAAGCAGTGGTGGGTGAAGTTACAGGCGCTTCTCAAAGAGAATTACATGCAGGCGCAGTGAGGCTTTGTAGGTCGGCTATGGACGGATTCAGAACATAATGGCAAGATTCAGTAAATTAACGACTCTGTGGAGAGGGGGGTGGGTTGGGTGACTCATGTGCAGTAAGCAGCTAGCTCCCATCTCTATAAGGATTACACGCAGGCGCAGTGAGGCTTTGTAGGTCGGCTATGGACGGATTAAGAACACAATGTCAAGATTCAGAAAATTAACAACTCCGTGGAATTTCAAATCCTTGAGCTAGCGTTCGTGGGGGAGGGGGCTGTAGGGTACAGCTGCATGAAGTTCAAAGCTAAAGATGTACTTTGATTTCAAAAGGCAGTTCATCATAATAATACACCCCCAAATAGAATACGTTAAAAGCACACAAATCAACCATGTGCAGGGTCGCAGTCAAAAGCTAAAGCACAGATTGAATATCGTAATACAGTAAAATGGGTTTTGTAGTCTCTTGTGGAAAAAAAAATTAAAAATTTTTTTTTTTGGTCACTCACTCATGCAAGCAAGCAGTGGTGGGCGAAGTTACAGGCGCATGCGCAGTAAATTCTTGCTGTCAAGCAGGAATGTGATTGAAACCAGACACACGTTGAAAGGAATGGTGTGGGAGAGATGTACTGCATTACACAGAAGATAAGAAGTTGAAATACCCTGCAGTGCAGTTAATTATCCTGAGCGAGGGGAGAGCGCTGTATATGCCGGAATGTGACACTGTTACAGTACTGTACAAGCCTATGCGTTTCAACAATTTTCAAATGTGACATACCGTACTGCAGCACAGCACTGCAAATGCATGTATACTTTAAATATGCAAATTTACAATTACTGCGAGCGCACACACAGACTGTGTACTGACATAGGTTGAACCGCGAAGGTGTTAGACTTCCAAGACAACAGTTTTTACACGGCATTTCAGTATTGCAGACAGTGAGAATAAAATGCTAATATCACGAGCGCGAAACTAATGCAGTTCACTCTGGGCGAAAACGACAAAAAAACGCACCTAACCGGGATAATCTGAGAGCCGCGGATCTAGCCGTCTTAGACTCAGATCGGCCGCCACTGTAGCAACTGATTTACGATAAGGGTAGGATTACTTTGTTTCAATGGAAGAGGAATGGTATATAGGTCTTGCACTGAGTTATGAAATCAAAATTCAACAGAGGTGTGTTTTGGGATATATATATATATATATATATATATATATATATATATATATATATATATATATACAATGCCCCCCCAGTGATGACACAATGACGCTGCATACGTCCTGACGCGTTTCGTCACTTGGAGTAACTTTTTTCAAATTATCCTTTGAAAAAGTTACTCCAAGTGACGAAACGCATCAGGACGTATGCAGCGTCATTGCGTCATCACTGGGGGGCGTTGTATCGTGGCCGGATCGCGTCTCTAGTGCTGCAAGAGGCTAACAGCATTTCTACTCATTGGAGTTAGCTGTGTATGCTGGGACTGTTTATGCTGAGGACCAAGGTCTTCCCTGAGCTGTATGAGGACACTTGAGGACTCTATTCCTTGCTGCCGACGGCATACCAACCTGATGTGGCAGTGACTATATGTGTTCACACATGCTTGATTATATGCTTTCCTTGTGAGTGAGCCTGTTTCCTCGAATTCCATATTCCTTTTTAATAAATGTCAGATTTTATGCTATGGGCCGTGCGCTTTCTGTTCCTTTTGTTATATATATATATATATATATATATATATACACTACCGACACACTTTATTAAAGTGTGGCCGGTACCGCAAGCCGGGAGATTTCCCGGCTTGCTAGTGGCCGCCCCTCGGCGTGCCGCGCGTCATAGACGCGCGGTTACGCGTCTTCGGGAGCGTGCGCCCCCTGCACGCGCGTCCAGGGGCTCCCCGAGGGAGCCCTGGTGTCCCGCGATCGCGGGACAGCGGCAGGGGGTTCCGGGGGACCCGGCGGACCCGGCAGCGGTAGGGAGAGCGCCCCGATCGGAGGGCGATCTTCCGCTGCTTCGGCGCGCGCCCGTCACTCTCGGGCGCGCGCCAGGCTACTGCTGCGGCCAAGAACGGGCAAATGCTCGAATAAACTTGGCCGCAGCAGTATATAGAGTCATTGGTATGGCAGTTTGCACTCACGTTTTTGGTGAAGGCAGATACTTGTCCCATAACATAAGGAACATAAGGATACGTACGTTGAGGAAGGCTAAGGACATCATTTCTCGCGCACCAGACAAAGGAGGTGGTATAGTGTTGCTTAAATATGTGGATTATAAACAGGAAATTGAAGATCAGTTAGCCAACGAGATGACGTACAAACGCCTACCAGGGGATCCAACAGTGGAATACAAGAAGGAAGTTGATTCTATTGTGCAAATGGGGATCACAAACAGCTGGATTTCAGAAGAGACGGGCAAATTTCTCTCACAACCCTTTCCCAGAATGCCAATTCTTTATACCTTACAGAAAATACATAAGTCCACCACGAAGCCACCTGGAAGAACCATTATTTCCGCAAGAGGGTCCTTATGTCATCCTCTCTCACAGTTTGTTGACTTTTACCTTCAGCCAATGGTCATTGGTATGAGCACTTATGTAAAGGACACCACCGATTTCATCTTGCAGATTGGAAAAATCAAATTGGAAAGGATGGATTTCATTCTGGTAACCCTCAATGTTGGTAGTTTGTATACCAATATCCCTCACAAGGAGGGTTTGGAAGCTATAAGAACTAAGTTTAATACCCATCCAACACATACGGGTCCACCTGTTGAGTTTCTATTGTTGCTTATGGAAGTCATCTTAAACAAAAATTATTTCAGATTCGAGAAGAGTGTCGATTTGCAACTTAGCGGCACCGCAATGGGATCTAACATCGCGCCTGCCTATGCAAATTTGTTCATGGATATCTATGAGCACACTCATATTTACATGGTGCTCCCCATGTACATTGTATCAAAAAATATCTTTGATATATAGATGATATTTTCATCATGTGGGATGGATCAGAATCTGTGCTCTTGGAGTTCATCGAATATATGAACAAAATTCCATACACAATCCGCTCTTTTCTGCATAATTCAACAATGAGGAAATCTCATTTCTTGATACCACTATCTATAAGACCAATGGAGGCCTAGCAACCAGGCTTTACCATAAGGATACGGATAGAAATACGCTTCTGTATGCCACCAGCCACCATCCGGTGCCGCTTAAGAGAGGGTTTCCGTTTTCCCAATTGCTGAGGGCTAAGAGAATAATCAGTAACCCACAGGAGGTTGAACCAGCTCTTATGGATATGGCACAACGCTTTCGCGATAGGGGCTATGGCTCAGATGATATACAGTAGATGATGCCCTCCGGAAAGTGAGAAGGATTGACAGAGCGGCACTACTAAAGCCACACGTCAAAGAACCTGAACAGGAACGTTGCCATTTTGTGAGTACCTTTTCTACTGCATCAGGACGCATTAAACGCAGTATTCATAAAAACTGGCATATTCTGTCTAATGACAGTCAAATTGGAAAATTCTGCAAAGACCCCCCTTTACATTGCTACAGGCGTGGCCGCAACCTGGGCGATATGCTTACGCAAATGGATCCAGTGGATAAATATGCACCTGCTAAGTCTTGGCTCGGTAGAAAACCTGGATCATATCGGTGCCATGGATGCACTAATTGCAGTTTCATGCAGGCTGGGTCCAGTTATGCACACCAACATAGTGGGGCCCGCATTTGAATTTAGCATTTCCTCAATTGCGAATCTCGCTTTGTTGTTTATCTGATTAAATGCCGCTGCGATCTTCTTTACATTGGAAAGACCTCACACATGTTAAAGGAACGATTCGCGATACATCGCTCCACCATTCGAAAGACACTTTTGAATGCTGATGATAGCACGGAACTCAAATATCTGCCTGTCGCAAGGCATTTTAAATGAATGAGACATTCCCTGGCGACTATGCGATGTATGCCTATTCTCCAAATACAGCCACCACCGCGTGGAGGGGATAGGAATAAACTGCTTTTGCAAAAGGAGGCGAGATTGATTTACAAATTGAGAACCATGTCTCCTTTTGGATTAAATGAGGACTTGAAACTTAGCTGTTTTTTGTAAAAATATCCTTTTGTTGCAATGTCGCATTTCTTCTATGTTCCCTTTCCCTGTTTGTTTTTATTCATGGTTTTTTGCACTTTGTTTTTTTGATGTATCACTTTAGTCCCAGGTTAGGCACTTTTATGTAGTTTTTTATGTTGGTTTATACTGTGATCATTATGCCATCGGTGCTGGTTGTGTTAGATAGGCTGTGCAATATTAATTTACAGATCCTATCTGAGATTGGCCATATACACATGCAGTAGTTTATGGTGATGTCATGTTGCCTTAGTGTCAATGCATGGAGTGATTAATATATATATATATATTTATTATTGCCAGCGTGCAGGTCCATGCTGCAGTGATCGAGCTTAGGCTGCGCGTGCATCCCCTTCATGTTACTATAGACGCTGTCGGGTTGCTATGCGCGGTTGCGCATGTGAGACACACCGCGATCAGCTGCCTGAGATGCCACTTCAGGAATGCTAGCATCTACACGGGCGCAGTCACGGCTGGTATGCACGCTCCTCTGGGTTGCCATGAACGCGCTCTGGTAGTTAGGTGATGCACTATCAGGCATGCTTGCCCAGCTGATGCATACACAGACCACCACTGATGACGAACACAGTATTAGGTGAGTGCATTGGTGCATATGAGTATCAGTGCTTTGTATTGGTCTATGGGCTGTACCTGGGACAGTGATTTGCATGTTTTTATTTAATTCAGGTGTTTTTGCATGTGGGGGTGAGGGTATATATGGGTGTTCAGAACAGTCACTTGTGCATTGCCCTGAGGAAGGTCCCTCTATGAGGACCGAAACTTTGGCTGCCGGGTGTTCTTAATACACATCTTTTTTCTACAATTGCAGTGTGCTGTCTTATTTTGGTCATCAGGCTTCCCCTGGTCACTACGTACGTATATATATATATATATATATATATATATATATATATATATATATATATATATATACACACATACGTAGTGACCAGGGGGATCCTGATGACCAAAATAAGAGAGCACATCGCAATTATGTATATATATATATATATATATATATATATATATATATATATATATATATAAAAAAAGAAAAGAGAAAAAAGCGCCGATTCCTAGTGCATTACTGTGCAATAAAATATTTAATTTCCCAAAAAGGCTCATAAAATGAACTCACAAACATAGATAGATAAAAAGCATCAATTCAAATGACAAACGGGCTAGAATTTACCAACAGGTCTGCCAGTTAATCTGATGAAACGCATAGGGACAGTTGTGCAGTTGATCATCCAATGCTGCTTTGAATTTGATCGGGTGATGTCATTTGCAGTCCCGCCACATCTATCGTCCCCGGAGGGAACCAAAGTTCATCTGTTGGTGTGTGACCGGGGAGAGGAGTTGCGGTGAGCCCGATTTCGTGAGTTCCTGTTTGACGGTGAACAACGAGGACAAGTTTGCACACGGTGAAGCCACGGAGCAGTGTAGCAGTGAAGCGGCGGTTGCTGATCCTTTGGAGCATGAGTATTATCTCATAACATGCTTTTTATCTATCTATGTTTGTGAGTTCATTTTATGAGCCTTTTTGGGAAATTAAATATTTTATTGCACAGTAATGCACTAGTAATCGGCGCTTTTTTCTCTTTTCTTTTTTTCTATGCAGGTGGTGAGGGAGGTAGTTGCACCCTCGTTGAAGAAGCTGCCTGTTTCCTGATAGTGCTTTATTTTTTCCCCTCAATTGGACATTGTTTTGGGACTCAAAAGGACAGCTTGTATTGTGCACCTATAGGAGGTTCAACAGCACTATATATGTTTTTGTATATATATTTTATATGGCTAGATATCTATTTGTCAGGTTTTATTAATGTTATTGGGTAATATATTCATGTAATCAATACTAATAATTTATATTATTCAATCCACCTTACTCTCTGACATCTCCACACAGGCGCAGATCTTCATTGTATATATATATATAATGAAGCCACTGTACAAATGAATGGGTGAAGGGTGGGTATCGGGGCAGGGTGGCTTAACTCCATAATTACTGAAAAGGTAATTAAGGGGTTAAGTGATAGAATGTATTTGCAAAGTATTTTTCTGGCAACGGAGGACAAGGGACTTTGCTGGTGGAGGGGCTTCATATTTCTGTCATAAGTAGAACTGTATTTATTTACTGTACTTATGCTAGTTAATGTGTTTAATAATGGACAAATAAGCTATTATCCCTATCTGGATAATAGTTATTTTGCCCATTACTGTACTGTATGTGTGTTTGGTGATGCAGGGGGGAACACGCAGGGACCACCTGAGGGTCCCCAGACCTCCGTGGGAACCACCCAAGGGCCTCAGACACCTGTGGGACTGACCCTGGGACAGCCAGACACCCACAGGCTCACCCGTGGACCCCATTTGGGGCCTACAGTGACTCGCAGGGACCACCTGGAGGCCAACGGTGCCTGGTGGGGACCACCCAGAGGCCTTCCGACCCTAGGGTACTGGTGCACTGTGGTGCCTACGGACACCCGTCGAGACCACCGGGGACTCCCATCGGCCTGGGGTATTAAGCCTGTATGTCAAATAATAAATCATGGTTTTATGGAGGGGCACATGGGGTGGGTTATGTATTGTAAATATAATAAATATAGTAGTGTTTATTGTGGGGATGTTCTGTGTATTGTTTTTCTTGTGAGTAGTGGGGGTGGGGGAAGGGGATATTGTCCCCAAGGATGGTTAGGCCTCCGTGGTGGGAAGTGAGTGAGGGTGGTTAGGCCTCACTGGTGGGTAGTGGGGGAGGGGTTTAGGCCTTTTGAGTGAGTGGTGGGTGAGGGTGGGTTAATCCCTTAAATACTATAGCGGTTAATAACCGCTAAGGTGATGAAGGGGTTAGGGGACATTAGATTGGCTCTTTTTATTCTTGTGTATGTTTTGCAGCACTAGAGGGGGACATGAACGGTGATGAGGACGGGCTTCATCGTGGCAGCCGGGTAAAGGTGAGTGCAATATGCATTTATTTTATTTATTCTGCTTTATGTAATTTAAATGGGCAAATGCATTCTTATCCATATGTGGATAATAGTAATTTTGCCCATTACTATATTGTGTTAGGGGGCGGGGAAAAGGGTGTATTTATTTCTACTGTAAGTATTTATGGTTTTTTAAATTATTTTTTTGGGGCACAGAATTGGTACTGCAGGCAAGCGGGGACATCTGGGCACCTACGGGACCACCCGAGGGACCACCCTAAGACCACCGCTGGCCTATAGTATCATGTGCATCCAAAAAAATAAATATATGTACAGTATGTTAGCTGGGTATAGGGGTTGTTGGGGTAAAGGGGGTGTGTGTTGTATATTGCAATATTTATTGGGGGCAATTGTCCCCAATAAACACACTATTGTGCCTTAACCCCGTCATTGCCTTAGTGGCTCTCCGCTCAGGTAATGAAGCAGCATTAATGTATTTTTAATAATATTGTGTGGGAGAAGGGGGTCTCCTGAGCTGAACCACATTGATTTCTGGCACAGGGACTCCCTGCTTCCCCCGGTGCCAGTGTCACTGCCATCTTTATAGCACCCACGTCGCGTCTTGGACGCTATAAAGATGGCTGCGACACTGGCACCCGGTGCCCCAAACCGGGACCTTTAACTCAGGATGTAGGGGGTACCAGAGGATGAAATCAATGCGGTTCAGCTCAGGAGACCCCTTCTCCCGAACACTATTAATAAAAAATCATTAAAGCTGAGCGGAGAGCCGCTAAGGCAATGAATTATTGTTTATTGATATGTATGTTTTGACTCTAGTTTAGATGTACAGGGGGTCTCCGGAGCAGAACCTCGTTGGTTTGAGGTCCGGGGACACCCTGCTTTCAGAGATACAGGCCCCGTTATGGGGTGCCGGTATCTCTCTGCTTTGTTTACATCCCAAGGTCACGTGATCGCAACATTTAAATGCAGAGGGATAATGGCACCCCATAACGGGGCCTGTATTTCGGGAAGCAGGGGGTCCCCGGACCTGAAACCAACGCGGTTCGGCTCCGGAGACCCCCTGCACATCTACACTACATCGGCAGGCAGAGTGTTATGCCACTGACTCGCAATTTTTTTAAATGTTGCTTTCACAAGGATTCGGGAGGTATTCAGACATTTCTGCACACTGCAAGTGTAACATTGCGAGTTGCGAGTTCAAACCCCTGCCGAGAGTGCCTTTTCAACCTTAACTGCATCGAGCCCTAAATCTTGTACTAATATTGTTACCTAGGATACTAAATGGAGATGAATGACTATGTATAAAATGCAAAACCCAATGTATAGAGAAATAGAAAACTTTAAGTGATAGTTGATTTAACATCACCATAGTTCCTTGGGTCTTAAATGTGATGAGGTTGATTCTCTGATGCTCCCTCCCCCTCCTCCCTCTCCACACCCCACCCCATCTCCCTACTCCCCCTTCCCCTCCTCCCCACCCCCTCCTCCTCCTGCTCCCCCCTCTCCCCTCCTCCTTTCCTCCCCTCCTTTCCCCTCCTCCCCTCCTTTTCCCTCCTCCCCCATCCTTCCCCTCCCCTACACCTCCCTTCCCCTCCCTGCCATCCCCTCTCCCATGCCTTTATTCCCCCCCTATCTCTCTCCCTCCTCCCACTCCTCACTTCATCTCCCCTCTTTCTAAACTAGTCCTGAAATAAAATGGTAAGGGTTCACCTCACATAGCTAAGGATTCCCATGCTACAATATGAGGTTACAGGAAATAGGGATTGGTATGAGACTGCCGCGTCCAAAAATAGAGCACCCTCAGCTCACCAGGTGTGAAAAAGATAAAAACTTTTATTCAACTACATAAAAACGAAAAAAAAGACAAACAAATACAAAAAAACAACCTTCTACGCGTTTCAGGCTCTAAAAGCCCTTTCTCAAGGAGGTTGTTTTTTTGTATTTGTTTGTCTTTTTTTTGTTTTTATGTAGTTGAATAAAAGTTTTTATCTTTTTCACACCTGGTGAGCTGAGGGTGCTTTATTTTTGGACGTGGCAGTCTCATACCAATCCCTATTTCCTGTATGCTGTTTGCTGATTGGAGAGATGCACTGTGGCTGTGAGGGCACGGTACATGGGATTTTCTACCATACTTGCATCACTCGCGGAATCCATAGAGTGAGGGGAGCGTTCCCGGATGGACCGGAAGTGGGTGTACACGCCACCGGCACTCGGGAGCTCCGGCGGTTTGAGAGAAGGAGGCGGCAGCAAGTTGGAGGTCTGCGATGTCTGCGCCAGGACCGGATCAGACGGACATGCAGGGTTAACGGAGTGCTAAACCAGGGGATCCGGAGAGGTAACATATATTGCCTCCACTGTGTATTCATCCCAGGTAGCGTTGTCCATTGGAACTCCCACTCCACATACTCCCGTTTCTGGTCACTTCTCCAAGCAACATATACTTTATCCCACGTTTATATTTTCCCTCATGTTCAACCACAGTTGTCCAATATATTATTGACTCTTATACATTTACCTTTTTGCTCTCCATTCAGAGCTTTGAGCAGCTTTCTTTTTGACCTTTACAATATGAGGTTGGCTGAAGGTGTTTAGCCATATTGTATCTGCCATTAATATTTAACATTGTGATATGCCTGTACTTGCATTGAGCCGCTGCTACCCCTCCCTCTCCCATGCCCACACGCCCCCTCCTCATCTTCCCACCCCTCTCCCCTCCTCTCCCCTCCTCTCCCCATCCCCCTCCTCCCCTCTCCCCCCCTTTCTCACCTCCTCCGCTTCCCCTCTCCCCCTCCTATCCCCCTCTATCTTCCCTCTCTCCTCCCCACTCTCTCCACACCAACCCCCCATACTCCTCCTGCCACCATCCTCCTTCCACTCCCCTCCACCTCCCCCTACTCATAGCCGATGGTCGCAGTTTCGAGATTGCAAAATGCTGTCATCCTCATGGGAGGGCAAATGGTGTTGGAGGGGGAGGTTCTTTCCCCACATGAGCTCTGAAAATTCCTCACAAAATTGGCTCACTGCTGGAATCAGGAGAGGTGGGGTGCCGAGGTGCTCCTCCCCGGCTTTCCAGCTTTGTTGATAAGCATTGTGCCTCCCTCCTACCCTCCCTACCCGCCTTGAGGAAAAAGTTATATAAGGTAAAGTGAAAAATGGCATACACTTTAGTAATAGAAATGGTATAAAATAGGGTTGAATATTTTGATGTACAGAAAGTTCTAAATACATTTTGGTCGGTTACCTCTTCTCCGTCCCCATCTACCCCCTTTCCCCTTCCCCTCCCCCTTTTTTCCCTTCCACAGTGTGTAAAAGGATAAGTGGATCATATAAAACCAAGGCTATGTCATCCCCCCCACTCTCCCTCCCAGTACCCTCCCTCCTCCCTCATACAGTATCTCCCACTTTCCCCTTCCCCCCCTCCCCACTGGACATTACCTTAACTCCTGCTTCTAAACTTGATGGAATGTAGAAGTTTGTAATGTTGATAAGAATGTTGACACGTTTCTGATATGAAAATTGTTTGTTATTGTAAAAAGTTTTGGAGGGTTCTCTGCCCTCTCTCTACGCGACACCTGTAACAGGTGCTCAACACAAACAGGATGTGACTGTAAGGCCGAGGTGGGAATTGGATTAACCGACCTCCAGCCGCATGAGCGTGACCGGAGTGCAGGGACGTAGTCGTTAACCAGGTTGGGATTAGAGAGGTGCGGATCGTCATAGGTTTTTGCCGTGGTCAGGGGTTGGATAGCTGCGGATCGTCGTAGGTACTTGACATGGTCAGGGTTTGTAGAGATGCGGATAGTGGTCGTACTTGCCGTGGTCAGGAGTGGAGAGGGTCAGAGTCCGGGTACAAGCCACTGGTCAGAGACGGAGCAAGAGATAAACACAGGATATGGTAGCTAGCAGTGAGGATACAGGATATGGATGCAGTAAGCACTTCGTAACCATCAGAAGACTTATGCTCAGTCAGTTTGGTAGAGGGCTGGCTGAGCATATAAGTGGCCAGGAACAAATCGGCTGCTTGCATGAATTAGGGCAGACCTGCCCACAAAGTAGCAGGTGAGTATGATGTTGGACTCAAGGGCAATTAACCCCTTGCATGTTGTTCACCCAGTGGCGTGACATGACGCCCGTGTCCTCGTGAGGCGGGACGCGGGGTCGGGGCCTAAGCCCAATCCTGTATGTGCTCTGTTGTTGAGCGGCATGGCATCCCTGGATGCTATGTGGCGCATAACCTGTGTTGTCATGGGGGCGGGACCTAATGCCGATCCTAACAACACCTATGCACTGTGTCCAGGATTTCTCCCAAGGGCAATAAGCTTGAATTCCTTATCACAATGGTGATTAAGGCATCCACTTTAGGACTACTACCTAGTCCACTCTTCTTTTTCTATATCTTTCCACCCCCCCCCCCCACCTCCTTCCCCCCCTTCCATGGTCTCCCCTCCCTCCCCCCGCTCTGCCTCTCTTCTCAGTACCCGCAAAAGGAAGTCAGAAACCCTGGAGCTGTCCCCTAATAAAAAAAACTTGAAGTAAGACACGACCCCAACCCTGGGAAAGTGGAAGGTCCATACTTTTTTCGGTCCAAGCCAAAACCATGTCAACCACGGCCTCCATAAAATTAGTATCCCTCAATGTCAAAGGCCTGAATTCAGTTAGAAAGAGGAGACTTGCAGTCCAGGTATTAAAAACAAAACAAAAAGGAGTTATTCTATTCATACAAGAGACTAATTTTAATACCCCCTCCCCGACAAACACATTTAAGAACACATTTCCCCAGTAATACTTTGCTTCATTCACAAGTAAAAAAAAGAGGAGTTGCTATACTACTCAAAAATAACGTCCCATTTGCCCTGAATAAGGGGGTAAATATCTAATTGTAAATGATCCCTCTCAGGGGTTCCTGTGTCTCTCATAAACATATATGCTCCTAATGAAAACCAAACTGAATTTCTAAGGACAGTCTTACAGTAGATTCTTTAGAACAACAAACCTTGTCATCTCTAATAATAGTGGGAGATATGAACACGATATATCACACTCAATTCAAGCACCACACCAGACTTACTCTAGGATTGATTATTTTATGGGTACCAAAAATATTCTTAAAGCATCCTCCAAGTCGAATATAGGCTCAATAACCAAGTCTGACCACGCCCCTATCGACTTGGTCCTCTCTCTTCCCTTCGTCAAAAATAACCTGTACAAATGGAAATTAAACGACTCTTTAGTGAACTTTCCAGGAGTAGAGAGCAGAATCAAACAACAATTATCAGACTACTTTACATTAAACAAGGGCTCTGTCTCAGCCCCAGCTTTGCTATGGGATGCCCATAAGGCATCAATCAGAGGAGACCTTATTTCCATAGCCTCCTTCAGGAAAAAAATGAAACAAGTTAAAGACATTTCTGATAAATTGATTGAACTAGAACAACAACACAAAAACAATCCCTCAAAAAACTGTATCAAATGCTAGATAAAAAAAGGACTGTACTTAAACATATCCAACTAGACAAAGTACTGTAGAGAGCGCACTAAAATACACTGGCGACACACTTTATTCGAGCGGGGCTAGTCCCACGAATTCGGGTATACCCGGGTGTATTGAGGTTTGTGACTTTTTTCTGCCCGAGTATATTGGGTTATTTTCCAGGCAGGGATTGAAGCATTTTATTCCCGCTGGCTGCAATACTGCACAGTATATATATATATACTGCATTACAATTCATGAATTTATGCCATCTGGTAGACACGCAAAGCATTGCAGCCTATTAAATCCTAATCATTATCATTTAACAGATCAGCCGCCCGTCAGCCAGGCATGAACCCAGGCTGGGAAGGCAAACGCAACGGGGCTTGTCAGAGGTGAGGAGCGGCGCATTCCAGGTATCTGCCAGGTACATACTGGGTATTTGCTCGAATAAAGTGTGTCGGTGCAGTTGACAAATCAAAGATATTACGACAAGGGCAACAAGGCAGACCGGTTGTTGGCAAACAAACTCAGAGGTTTAAGGTTAAATCCCAAATCCCAGCAATAATGACCAAAACAGGGCAAATCACATATACACTGGCGACACACTTTATTCGAGCTCGGCTAGTCCCACGAATTCGGGTATACCCGGGTGTATTGAGGTTTGTAACTGTTTTCTGCCCGAGTGCATTGGGTTATTTTCCAGGCAGGGATTGAAGCATTTTATTCCCGCTGGCTGCAATACTGCACAGTATATATATATATACTGCATTACAATTCATGAATTTATGCCATCTGGTAGACACGCGAAGCATTGCAGCCTATTAAATCCTAATCATTATCATTTAACAGATCAGCCGCCCGTCAGCCAGGCATGAACCCAGGCTGGGAAGGCAAACGCAACGGGGCTTGTCAGAGGTGAGGAGCGGCGCATTCCAGGTATCTGCCAGGTACATACTGGGTATTTGCTCGAATAAAGTGTGTCGGTGCAGTAATGAGAAAGAAATAGCCCAGGAATTTTCTCATTTCTATTCAAAATTATATAACTTAGACCCCCCCAAAGAGTTCACAAAAAGCTCTGAGGCAATATCAAAGTACCTAAATCATTGTAAATTGCCTGAACAAACAGAGAAAACTCCCAGGTATTAAACAAGAAAATTACGCAGGAAGAACTATCAGAGGCTATCAAGTTTCTAAAGATAAACAAAACACCAGGCCTTGACTATTTTTTCTAACCTCTACTACAAGAAATTTTAGACGACTCTTTCCCCTTATGTTCTTGAAACATGTAATTCCTTTCTGTAGGGTGCTCCAATTCCAACCACTATGTCTATGGCCAACTTATCTTGGTCCAAGGTGGGGAGGAAGCGATGATTTCGGGAACACACCAAAATATAAAGGACATAAAAATGATAGTGCAGTATATCAAAACACTAGTGGTATAATACAATCTTGGCTCTATAGAAATTCCTACTTACAACAAGTAGAATTATAAACAGCAATTGTCTGACTCTGTCAGTAGATGTAGAACAGGATCTCCAGCAAAGATGGAAGCTCAGACAGGAGGTGTTTTCAGGTAAGAAATGATGCAGGAGATATCGCAGGATCAATTTCAAAGTGTGGTGTTCATAGAAGATAAAAGCGGACCATAGTATAGATCAAAATGTAAAATTTATAACATAAAATCAAGATAAAAATCGTACTTACAATAAGTACATCACACATGTACACATAAAGGTATCTTGAGACAGTGGAGTGCCAGACCCGTGTGGAACAACTCGCTATTCCGTCTCTCTGCGACTCCCGTCATGCCGCCGATGGATGGTGTCTGACGTCACATCCAGTGAAGGAGTGACGACGTCCATTCGGGAGTAAGGGAGACGAGTCACAGGGAAACAGCAGCAACTCCGGCGTCTTCACTTCAGAAGTGGCTGCAGCAAACTGATAGCTCTACGCGTTTCGCTGTACTAGGACAGCTTCCTCAGGAGCAAGATCCAACTTAGCCATTATCCATAAGGAGGGTAGAGACCCCCTCCAATGCGGAAATTATAGACCTATATCCTGCTCAATTCGGACTTGAAAATATACAGCAAGATCTTGGTAAAAGGGTTGAACCCCCCGATTCTGCCAAAGTGAATCCATACTTACCAAGTGAGTTTTGTCTTGGGCAGACAGGCCTCGGACAACACCCGAAAGATCATAAGCACCTGAACGATACAAAAGCTATTCTATTGAGCCTGGATGTTGAAAAAGCGCTTGATAGAATAAAGTGGGCATTTTAAGACCAAACAATGTTGAAATTTGGATTTAAGGGCCCATTCCTTGAGGGTGTAAGAGCCCTATATCAGATGCCTACAGATTTCGTCAAGCTTCTAGGGGGATACTCAAACCCAATCACGATTAAAACGGAACCAGACAGGGCTGCCCTTTGTCCCTGCTTCTCTTTGGTCTAATGATTGAGCCCCTGGCTGCGACAATTAGGGATGAAGTCAACATACAGGCAATCCCAATTGGGGGGACAAATGATAAAATCTCCTTATTTGCGGATGATGCAATATTAACCTTAGTTAAACCACTGATATCCCTTACCAACCTCCAGATTAAATTAGATCAATTTGGAAAAGTCTCCGGCTACAAAGTTAACAATGACAAATCAGAAGCCATAAACTTAACTCTCCCAACCCTAGAACTTAGGCTACTGCAATCAAATTTTAACTATAAATGGAGTTCCACATCTATTAAGTACCTAGGAATCAGGATTGCAAACTCCTACAACTCCCTATATCAATGTAACGACCCTCCCCTCTTTGATAAAAAATAAAAAAAGACCTGCTGGTATGGAATAAATTCCAGATATCGTGCATGGGAAGAATTATCTCCACCAAAATGAACATCCTCCCGAGACTCCTATACTATTTCCAAACCCTCCCGATAAACATCCCCCTGCTTGAGTTTATTGGATGTAGCATTGGGCTTCTCTGTCGCTTGTTATATACATTTGCCACGGTCAATAGCTCTCCATTTTGACACTTAAATACATATAAATTTTGTGGGGGCTCAGGGGTTCCTAAAATGAGCTTGCTGGGGTTCTGTGTGTTGTTTGTTAACTTATTTTCTGCTGTCAGCTGTTGGAGGTTAGTGGCATCTCCTTCCCAGGTTTTAAGATCACCCCTCCCCACTTCCCAAGTCAGCTGGTCTTTTTCATTCTACTGGATATAGATCCAATGTTGGACTTTCTCCCTCCTAATGGAGGTAAATGAGAATTTTAATCCTAATAGAGGTATATTAGTATATTATCTGGTAGTGTTAGGACGTGCGAACTGGGTCTGCCTTGTCATGGCTCACAGGCTTACAATGCTTTTGCGAAAGGGTTAAACTAAATGACCCTTTTTAAAGAAAATATCTAAGTATTTTACTGTGTATTTTGTTCATATTGGATGTAGCATTGGGCTTCTCTGTCACTTTTTGTATACATTTGCCACGCTCAGTAGCTCTCCTTTTTGACACTTATATACATATAAATTTTGTGGGGGCTGAGGGGTTCCTAAAATGAGCTTGCTGGAGTTCTGTGTGTTGTTTGTAAGAGCCCTATACCAGACGCCTACAGCTTTCGTCAAGCTTCTAGGGGGAGACTCAAATCCAATCACTATTAAAAACGGAACCAGACAGGGCTGCCCTTTGTCCCTGCTTCTCTTTGCTCTAATGATTGGCTGCGACAATTAGGGGTGAAGTCAACATACAGGCAATCCCAATTCGGGGGACAAATTATAAAATCTCCCTATTTGTGGATAATGTAATATTAACCTTAGTTAATCAACTGATGTCCCCCCAACCTCCAGATTAAATTAGATCAATTTGGAAAAGTCTCCGGCTACAAAGTTAACAATGACAAATCAGAAGCCATAAACTTAACTCTCCCAACCCCAGAAATTAGGCTACTGCAATCAAATTTTAACTATAAATGGAGTTCCACATCTATTAAGTACCTAGGAATCAGGATTGAAAACTCCTATAACTCCCTATATCAATGTAACGACCCTCCAGTTTTCATAAAATATAAAAAGCTGCAGGTATGGAATAAATTCCAGATATTGTGCATGGAAAGAATTATCTCCACCAAAACTAACATCCTCCCGAGACTCCTATACTGTACTATTTCAAAACCCTCCCGATAAACATTCCCCTGCATGAGCTTAAAAATATTAAAAAACGAATATTCCAATTCATCTGGAAAGACAAAAGGCTGAGAGTATCAAGATCGGTAATGCTGGCCCAAAAGATGAGCGGAGGCATGGGGGTTCTGGATATTAAAAATACTTTCAAGCGGCCAACTAAAACAAGTAGTAATATGGAGCAACGATCCAGAATCCTGTGGCTGGCTAGAAATTGATTTAAATAAAACATAGAATAAAATTTAAATAAAACATAGAACACAGACAGAGCCCAGTGCTACATCCAATGACACAAATACACAGTAAAGTACCTTAATATATATCTAAAATAAAAACATTTGGTCATTTAGTTTGATTCTTTGGCTAAAGCATCTTAAGCTTGCACACCAAACGCCAAGGTAGACTAAGTCTGTGCAAGTCCTAACACTAATCAATTCTTAATAACTGTATAATACCAGGAAGAAAACTCTATAATAAAGCTGTTGTGATTAGCTGCATTTTTTATTTTATTTTTTATTTTAGATATATATATTAAGGTACTTTACTGTGTATTTATGTCATTGGATGTAGCACTGGGCTCTGTCTGTGTTCTATGTTTTGTCCTTTATTTAAGTATATATTGCTATGCCCAGTAGCACTCCGCTTTGATACATATATATATATATATATATATATATATATATATATATATATAAAAGTTGTGGTTACTTTGGGGATATATATATCTCCCCCAGCACCCCTCATCCTCATATCTCCCCCTGCACCCCTCATCATCAACGTTTGTGACTCCCCCTCTCTCACACCCCCATCTCCCCCCTCACCCATACACAATACTCACCCTCCACATCACACAATACCCCCCTGCAGACCACACACATTCCACCCCCCTGTATCTCACCCCCCCTGCATCTCACATCACCCCCTCTGCACCTCACCTCACTCCCCTGCACCTCACCCCCCTGCATCTCACCTCACCCCCCTGCACCTCACATCACCCCCCTGCACCTCACCTCACTCCCCTGCTCCTCACCTCACTCCCCTGCACCTCACATTACCCCCTGCACCTCACCTTACCCCCCTGCACCTCACATCACATCTCATGCACATCACCCCTTCTGCACATCACCCCTCCTGCACATCACCCCCCCTGCACATCACCCCCCCTGCACATCATCCCCCCTGCACATCACCCCCTTGCACATCACCCCTACTGCACAACACCCCCTGTACCTACCATCACATCACCCCCCTGCACATATCCCCCTGCACCTCACATCACCCCGCTACACCTCCTCACCTCACATCAGCCCCCTGCACCTCCTCACCTCACATCAGTCCATGCACCTCCCCTACACCTCCCCTTACCCCCCTGCACCTCAGATCACGGCGGCAGAGCAGGCAGGACTGCGCACGCCCGCAAGTAGCGGGCACCGGAAGTGCCACACTGCTAGAGCGTGCAGTCTTGGGAGCGGGCTGGAGGGGAGGAGGGGGAGAGCGGGCTGGGGGGAGGAGGGGGAGAGCGAGCTTGGCTCGCGGCGGGTGGCAGAGAGGGAGAGCGGGCTTGGGGAGGGAGAGCGGACTCGGGAGGGAGGAGGAGGAGGTGGAAAGCCAACGCCAACGCGGGCCGCACAGTGAGTGCCAGTGGGCCGCATGTGGCCCGCGGGTGCGTGTTGTGCAGGCCTGATATACAGTTTTGTAAAAGGGATATCTGATTGCAATGGAAATTTATATTAAGATAAGGTGGAAACTGGTAGGCTGGCGTAAAAATGAACGACGAAGGCATAAAAGACTATTCTCTTTTGCAAAATAATAGCGACCTAGACAATCAGAAAACATAAGTGCGAGAGTGGAGGGGATAATGCATATATGTATTGTATATATATATAGATACACACACACACACACACACATATATATACTGTATATATGAAAAGTGTTTGATTGTTAGTAGATGTGGGGATTCTCATTTGTCCGTCGGTCCGCCTGCCCATGCCCCGCCTCCCCCACGGCTCTCATTAGCCAAGAGGTACACTGACATCACGGACACACCTACTACACTGTGACACACACACACACATACTGCACCGACACACTTTATTCGAGCAAATACCCGGTATGTACCTGGCAGATACCTGGAATGCGCCGCTCCTCACCTCTGACAAGCCCCGTTGCATTTGCCTTCCCAGCCTGGGTTCATGCCTGGCTGATGGGCGGCTGATCTGTTAAATGATAATGATTAGGATTTAATAGGCTGCAATTCTTCGCGTGTCTACCAAATGGCATAAATTCATGAATTGTAATGCAGTATATATATATGTAGTGTGCAGTATTGCAGCCAACGGGAATAAAATGCTTCAATCCCTGCCGGAAAATAACTCAATGCACTCGGGCAGAAAACAGTCACAAACCTCAATACACCCGGGTATACCCGAATTCGTGGGACTAGCCGAGCTCGAATAAAGTGTGTCGCCAGTGTACACACACTGCCACAGAGTCACTCTCTCCCTGCAGACTCACCCAACACACCTGGGATCACCCCTGCGGAGTCACCCACCCACCTTGGTAAGATTAACCCACTTATCACACAAATCGCCTTTGCTGTCCACCCCTCCTCTTGATGACCTCAGCACTCCCCTCACTCCCTCCGCCTTCCTGCACACTCCGCGCTCACCAGCCCGATTACTGCCCACATCTGGCCCCATCATCATCACCCTGTCGCCCGCTCCACGATAAATATTTCCGCCTTCCAGCACGCTCCACAATCCCTCTGCCTTCCCGGCCGCTCCACACTCCCTCCGCCTTCCCGGCCACTCACCATGCCACTTACTATCATCATCACCCTATCGCCCGCTCCATCTCCACCGCTACTCAGCAAAAATGCCCGCCTTCCCGCCAAACACATAACTTACCACCCTTCATCAATAAAATTTTTACCCACCGCTACTCTGAAAAAATGGCACGCTCAGCAGCCCGCTACCTTCCCCCTTGGCGTGCCTTACCCCCTTGTGGCACCCTTAACCCTGCTTGAGAGCGGGGGGGGAGGGCGGCTGACTGGGGCGGCTGGTGGGGGGACACAGGGAGCCTCCAGCCTTTCCCCGCGCACACCTCCAGCCTTCCCACAAGCGACAGCAATGCAGTAGCTGCCGCCGGCTCCCCCCCTCACCCGCAGCTTACCCTCCCCCTCCTGTCCCTCCCCCTCCTTCTATTCCCTCCCCCCCTCCTGTCCACTGTCCCTCCCTCCCCCCTCCTGTTCACTTTCCCTCCCTCCCCCCCTCCTGTCCACTGTCCCGCCCTCCCTCTAGTTGGGGGGGGGTGGAGAAAGAGAGGGGGAGTGCAGAATTAGGGGGGAGCGAACAAACAGACAGGGGGAGAGGAAGGAGCGGGAAATGTATCTCCCGGGCAACGCCGGGTCTCTCAGCTAGTATTTTTATATATATATATATATATATAAATATATATATATATATATGCTAAGAGAAAGAGCGGACCCCGCATCCACAAGATAAATAAACTAAATACCGACTTCAAATTAATACTTAATAGTAAGTCAGTGGTGCTATAAGGGCCAAATTATGTGGTATGAGAAAAGAAAGAAGAAAGACAGTTGTTATAAAAATATACCGAAATAACTATAAAATTAGATAAATCTACACAATATATTGTTCTATTAATATGCAGCAATATAAACAATATATACTGTATACTGTTGTTATATAAATATACCGAAATAAGTATAAAATTAGATAGATCTACACAATATATTGTTCTATAAATATGCAGCAATATAAACAATGATAGATATACTGTATGATATAGTTGTATAAATATACTTACGCGTTAGTTACCGTTGGTGTCCTCGTTTGTTGTTTGGTTTTTCTGTGTGCATGATACAGTAGCACACGGTGGTTGATGGCACAATGAGGCCAGAAGCAGCTAACCAGCGTTGGATATCTGAAATTCGGTATCCGCTCGTGTACATCTCCTTAATTCTCATGCTGAGATGCTTTGAAATCTTTTTAACAGGCATTTCTGCGAGTAGAAAGAAATACAAACACAAGAATGTATATTCGATGTTTAGTCTATGTGTATTCAATGTGCAGTGAATCCACAAAATGGATACGTTAATGACTCACATTAGAGTACGCCCACTTTCAACACCTGTACCTCGTCGCCATGCATAAAAGGCTACACACTTTGCATAGCCCACCACTCGATGATCTTTATCTGAACTTGCCCTTGTCCAGATACTGCATTGTGCCATTTGTTTCCATGGATCAACCCTGATTCTACGGACGCAGGAACCCACTCGCCTCTGCCGTGCCTGTGCCTGGCATGCAGAAAAAGCAAAAGGCGGCGGCGGCGACAGCCGTTTCCAAGCTAAGGCCAAAGCGACAGACTAAGGCTAATAAAGAAAACCTTATGCTGACCCCAAAGGCTAAGGGTTTTAAAACACGTAAGCCTTATTATGTCAGGAAGAAATTCGGTGATGTACACACAACGCAAAACAAATGGCAGCCAAACCATCGAGCCCGCAGGCCACTTCCTCGTTTATGCTTCGACGATTCTGTCTGCCGCCGCTCTCCCGGAAATCTACAGCCCATCTTCTCCACTACTCATCCATGACGCTGCCGCCGCTCTCCCGGAAATCCAAAGCCCATCTTCGCCACAGCTCTTCGACGACGCTGCCGCTGGTGCCCTGAAATCCACGGGTCACTTTCTCCATTACGCTTAGACCAGGGGGGCGCAAACTTTTTTCCCTGTGCCCCCCTGCCGGCTGTCCCCTCACTCCCGCGCCCCCCCCAACCCCTACTTACCCTCGCTCCGGCGTAATGACGTCACGTTGCCATAGCAACGTGACGTCACATGACCTCGCAGCATCATTCTGACGCCGCGTTGCCATGGCGATGCCGGGAGGAAGCCGCCGGAGCCACAAGTAAGTATGGTTTACAGAGGCCCTGCAGCTCCCCCGGCACTTAATTTAAGTGCCTTCGGGAAGCGCGCGGGGCCTCTGTAAACCCCGCGCCCCCCGTCGGCAGTCTCGCGCCCCCCTTGGGGGTCGCGCCCCACAGTTTGCGCACCGCTGGCTTAGACGACTCTGCCGCTTCTCGCCCGGAAATCCACAGGTCACTTTCTCCATCCCTCTTCGACGACGGTGCCGCTTCTCCTCTCCCGGAAATCCACAGTTCACCTCCTCCACCCTTCTTCAGCGATTCTGCCGCTTCTCTCCATGGAACCCCCATCTCATCCTCCATAGCACCCATCCACCCAGATGTCCACAGCACGCCATGCACAAGAACCAGCTCGTTAGACCGCATGCTGAATGGGATAAGTGTGGATATCCCCGGAATCTCTATTGTGCTGGCAAATATAGTTCTGCTTCTTGTGACCATGCTAAATATGGATCAACAGATGCAGAAGATGGATCAACGGATGGAGAAGATAGAGACTGACATAGCGGGGATACATCTTTTGCTCGGTGTTCATGCCCCTATATCCCTGAAGCCGGAGCAGGAGGGTGGCATGGATGTGATGATTGGGACCTTCGACCACTTTTCATCAGCAAGCGCACCCCCTCCACCAGAAGATTTTATGTACATGTATGCTGTTCAGGAGGAGGATAACATGACAACTTGGTCAAGACCACGCCAGGAGACAACACGGCGACCAAGACAGGAGGAAAATTTCCTCCCAGACAACTTACCCTCGCCCGCCGCCACAAGCACACCCTCTCACAGAACCCAACCTACATACGCTTGCATTGATACGGTGCCCGACATCATCCTGCGCGAGCTGCCCGACATCATCCTGCGCGAGCTGCCCAATGCACTCAGGGAGAAGTATAGGGTGATGAGTGCTGGTATGCCCCACAAGTATGCCATGTTAATTTTTAAGCACCACGTGTCCTACTTGGTGTACTGTGAGTTGGCCTACAAAGTGAACTATGAAGGAAATCGCGAAAAAAAGGCGCTTCCTGACAATTTAAGAAAGACCATTCTGGAGGAATTGCGGCGCTTTTTTTCAATTACAGATCCTTTAATGAAAGGCGTTCGAGACTGCATTAATGGCATTTTGCGCCATACAAGGCATCGGCCCTGGAAGGACAATCTGGTGGGGTACGCATTTGCGAGTGTTCAACTGTTGTTTATTTTTTGTAAATGTTTTGTTCTTAATAAAGAATTTTTTTAAATAACACCATATGGTTGTGCTGTACAGTACATGTTTTGACTTGCTGTACTTAAATAAAGGAGATGTTGCGTGTTTTAACCTGTATTAATAAAGAAATGTTTTTACTTACTGTACACACAGGACCTGCACAATTCCAGTCCCCGAGGGCCACAAACAGGTTTTCAAAGGTTATCCTAAAAACCGGGCCTGTTTGCCAATCTCGAGGACTGGAGTTGTGTAGGCCTGACTGACTGTTCTGTACACCATCCTACTGTAAATGTTTTGACTTGCTGTACTTTAATAAAGGAGATGTTGCGTTTTTTAAATTTTCTGAATAAAGATTTTTTTTTAATAACAACATGTGACTGTAAACCATACTGACTGACTGTAAATATTTTGACTTTCTGTACATAAATGTTTTCACTAGCAGTAACCATACACCTGTTGATGTTTTGAATTGCTGTGCACTTAAAATGTTTTTACATTGTACAGTATTTGTAAATAAATGTTTTTGTACTTACTCCACCAATAAAAGAAAATGTAGATTTGTTTTAAATTGTTCCATTGTCTCCTTTTATACTGTAACAAAATATAGTGTTTCTAAAAAGTACAGTACTGTCCAGGCATACTGTACTGTATACTGTAGGCATGCTCATTACTGTACATCACAAGAGTATTAAAACAATACTGTACATGCTGTACAGGTATAGAATACACATATGTACTGGAATATATGTAGAATAAATGCATACTTTTTATTTTCTTGGGTTTATTATACAGTATATATAAAAAGTATTGTATACAGTACGGTCTGAAAACATCAGCATACTGTTTCAGGTATTCTATCCTAATCAATAACAACAGCCACTAAACTGTAGACTCTGGTACGTGTTTTTTTTAAATCCGATTCAGCAATGTGCAGGCATTGTTACACAAAGCGATATTATCCATCGAAATCCCTCCATTTGCCGTTTTCCGCAAGAGATGACAAAGTTTTCTTTTCTGAGGAAAAACAAAAATAAAAGTTTTATTGTAATGGTCATTCCCCCCCTAAAGAAGTTCCCAGTCAGTCCCACCAATAATTATCTCGGGGGCGTCTCCTGTTCACATGCGCATGCGACTACCGTCGATGTGATGACACGCATATGCGTTTCAAGAAGGTTCCAATGCGCTTGCGCCTAGCGTTCCACCAATTGTTCAGTATCTACAGCACTGTAGAAGTCGCTCAGTCAATTATATTGCTTACAGGAGAATCGCTTGACTTTTGAATCGCACTGATATTGATATTTTCATAATAAAAAAAACCAGAATAAAATACGGCAACATTACTCACCATAGAATTTCCCATTCAGCTGGTGCCGGTGCCGGGCCACTGCCAGTTCAGTATTCTTGATCATACACGTTGACAGGTGACAGCGGGACTACTACACCTGTAGTCAGCTGATGAGGCTGGAAATCGCTTAGGTACATGCAAGCTTGCTAGAAACTGTACGCGAATCCGGCTCAGGTATCCGTGTGTGGACAGACAGCAAGGGTTGTCACTGACGGTCGGACCGTTATTGGAAGTCGTTGCTGGTGCTAGTGCTGGCGCATTGCTTGCCAGCGACTGACGTTTCTTACTTGGTTTTAACACGACCTTTCCTTTTTGCCGTCTGCATGATCATAGATACTGGAAAAACCCGGTGATACACACCAATACCCTCCAATAAATTCGGGATCAATACGAAAAAAACATGGATCGCTACATAACTTTTTCCTTATTGCACGCTTCCACACATGAGGAGCTGGTGAAAATTTGTAAATGTCATAGTTTTCGATAAAATACTGATAAATTTGAACAACTGTTGCCATCTAATCATCTGTTGCATTAATCGCGGCCCATATTAAAAAAGCGCACGTTCTGTCGGGTTTTTGGAACATGGGCTGCACTTGTACACTCATGGCGGGACTCTGGACAATAACAGAAACTGGTGCTTGTCTTTCTTTAATATGAAAAGAATAAATTGATACATTATTGTAAACTCTTCCTTCAGTACCAAGGCCAATTTACAATAGACCACTGTGGTATCTTTTTTAAATGAAACACCTGCAAGTCGACACATTACTGAAGTGCATGCGCATTGCAATTCATGAATATCTGCAATCTGGCGGATACGCAAAGAATTGCAACCAATTAAATCCGAACCATTCTCAATAAATACATCAACCGCGCATCAACCGTGCATAAACCGCGGTATGAATGCTGCATGAACGCGGTGAAGTGTGTGGCATTCGAAAAAAAATCCCAGAAAAATGCGGTGATGTTGGAGAATAAAAGGGGCCGCGACAGTATGTACACATGTTGGTGGTTACTCTGATTGTGTTTGGGTGGAGTCACTGGGTTTTCAGGTATATATGCATTCACTTGTTGGTAGCACTGTATACACATCCGCTTGAAAAAGACCTCTCTGTGGGGTTGAAACGTCGGTTATCTATGATGCTGTTTAAGCTAATATAACCTTTTGTCATCTTCCTACTGTGTGCTGTCTCTACTTTATCAGTCCTCGAATGGTAATGTATATTCTTTCTTTATATATATATATATATATATATATATATATATATATATATCCAAAAATTAAATAGATGATAGAGGTACCTCTACATGAAAATGTGGAATTGTAACATAGCCAGAAGAAGAGATCAGTGTATCTCGAAAGCTCGCACAAATGAAAGCATTTCGTCAGCCACAGAATTGTATCATCTATTTATTTTTTATTATTGAAGCTCGGCTAACACGGTACTGATACCTCTATATATATATATATATATATATATATATATATATATATATATATATATATTGTGACAAACGGCTTACTCCGGGGCTTCGCCGTCTGTCCGGGACAGTTAGGACACGGTCTTTAAGGGTAGGTTAAATGATGAGGCGTCACGTGCTGTTCCTTTAAACAGGCTATGCCTGGTTTATTCAGTCCCAGGAACTGAGACTGCCACAGTGCATACAACAGAAACACATCAAAACAAAAAGCTGCTCACCTGAGCGATAACTTAACTTAGATTTTCCCTGACTCAGGGTGGAAGTGGCTTTTCCACTTCCAACAACAAAACACGGTACTTTTCAGTTTTAGACAAAAAGGAACAGAATCATTTAACCTGTTTGGGGAGAGGCTTTTCCCCTCTCTGCTTCTAGCAGGCTTCCTGTCTCCAGGCTCTTGGTGAGAGGGGAGAGGAAACAGGAAATCAGTCTTAAATACCTGATTTCTAATTAGCATGACAGGTGACAGAAATCAGGCAGCAGACAAACTCTTGTCTGGATCCCTCATCCCTCAGTTCCAGCACTTGCCAACTGTGGGATGGAGTGCATGTATTATAAGGCTGCACTCCCAGGCCAAACAGGATAGAAACTGTTCAGTATCCTGGGAGCCCTATATATGGAATTTATTACCATCTCCTGGTTTCTGTCACATATCCTCCCCCCCCAGCTCAGACCTCGAGGGATGAGCGACCATGGACATTAGGAAGTGCATCCTTGACAACCCGTCAGCATTGCCATGTTTGTGCCCTGACCTGTGTTCCACAGAAAATTTAAAGGGTTGTAGGTTTAGGAACCACCTGGTCACTCTAGTATTCTTCTCTCTGTTTTGACACATCCAGGTGAGGTGTGCATGATCCGTGACAAACCGGAATTTTCTCGCCAACAGATAGTATTTGAGCGTCTCTACAGCCCACTTTATTGCGAGACACTCTTTCTCGACTATGGAGTAATTTTTCTCCTGAGGATTTAGTTTCCTACTTATATAAAGAATGGGGTGCTCCTCACCTTGAGACTTCTGGAAGAGTACAGCCCCCAGCCCTACTTCAGATGCGTCGGTTTGAACTAAAAACTCTTTAGAGAAGTCAGGTGTGACCAACAGTGGTTGGGCACAGAGAGCTTCTTTCAGGCTTCTAAAGGCCTGTTCGGTTTCGGGGGAGCACTTTAACATTAGCGGCCCTCTTGCGTTTGTGAGGTCGGTTAGTGGGGTTGCCTAAATTGCAAAATTGGGAATAAACCTTCTATAATACCAATTAATCCCAAAAAGGTCTTTACTTGTTTTTTTGTAACTGGCCTTGGCCAATTTTGTATTGCCTCTACTTTGAGTAAACCTCTGCCAATAGAATACCCCAGATACTTGGCCTCCTCCAGACCAATAGTGCATTTAGCTTGGTTGGCAGTTAGTCCAGCAGACCGAACTACTGTACGTCAAGCACAGCTTGGACCTTTGGAAGGTGGGATTGCCAATCTTCACTATGGATTACCACATCATCCAGGTAGGCGGCAGCATACCGAGCATGTGGTTTTAAAATTTTATCCATCATTCTTTGGAATGTGGCAGGAGCTCCATGTAAGCAAAAAGGCAGCACCCAATACTGAAAGAGGCCGTCTGGTGTTGAGAAGGCTGTCTTTTCTTTTGCCCTTTCTGTGAGGGGAACCTGCCAGTACCCTTTTGTTAGGTCTAGGGTCGTGAGATATCAGGCTTTGCCCAGTCTCTCTACCAGTTCATCAACACTGGGCATAGGATAAGTATCAAATTTTGACACAGCGTTTAGTTTACGGTAGTCATTGCAAAACCTTATTGTACCGTCTGGCTTTGGGATTAAAACTATAGGGGTGTTCCACCCTGTAGACGGACGTTCACAGAGGTACACAATTGGAGGCTTTAATAAGGTGAAATTATAATAAGGCTTTATTGTGCCTTTTCCTTTTCATCAGGAAATCATCCAAACACAGGGGGGGGGGGGGAACAAAGCTTCTATTCACTTGGGAATATCTCTAGTGAAAAAAACATGCAATTAATTCACAACTCCCTAAGTGAAGCATGTCTCGCAGCCCCAAAACATATAGCATGAAATAAGCAGGTATAAGCAGTCTCTTAATAATGAAAGTCTTATCTGATCCTTGGAGGGAAAATCTTCTCTGGTTCAGCTCCCTTCCCTCAGGGTGTGTCAGCATTCAGGTTCAGAAGTTTTCCCTGTGTCTTGTAATCAGCTATGCTGGGCAGAGCTCAAGACCGGTCAGCTCCAGAGATGTGTGTTCTCTTGGTCAGTCTCTCCTGGGAGACTCAAGAACACTGCTCTGTCTCTCCAAAGGTCAGCTCTCATTCAGAGCTAAGGAGTCACTTCCTGTCTCAATAGACAGGCTTTTGTAAGCAATCTAGATCAGGCAGGTGGTGTTTATTAATTGACTACCAGCAGTTAACCACCACACTGCTAGATTAAAGGCACATTACTTGAACAGGGATTACTCCCCTGTTACATACCTCCCCTGTTTGTGGGAAGTTTGGGCTTGCCACGGCCAAAGCCCATCCTTCCACTCTCATTCTAGATATCTCTGTGACTTGAATGAGAGTGGATGGAGGAAGAGAACCCTCACTCCTGTTGGAATTGGAGCCCTTTCTCCAGTTTATTTGTGTCTCCTCCTGAAGGTGTTTGAGATCAGCACCCCTCAGTCGCTCGAGGAGGACTTTTTCCAAGTATAGTCTTTTTTCTACATGTGCGGTCATGAGATTTCCCTCACGTCGGGTGCTCGTCTTATTGTAGGCATACTGTATGGCAGCAGTTGCAGAGCATTTAAAAACAGCCCTTTGAGTTTTCCGCTCTTGAAGCTGTCGCTCTACCCTTTTCCCACTCAATGGGGTTGCTAGTTCAGCCCCTTTGAGATTAAGTTGCAATTCCACACCCACTTCCAGAGATTGTCCCATCTTTTCAGCTTCATCAGCTAAGGATTCATCTGGTTTTACTTCAGCACGTGTACCTTCTTTTGTTGCCTGCTGGGTGGCTGAAGGTTTTGCTAGTGCTTGTTTAGGTGGTTCAAATTTTGCAACCTTGTCTTTCAGATTAGCGATATTCCCAGCTCTCACTGTACCCTTGTCTTCATGGGTTTTTGTGGTCATGGGATACTGACGCTTAGTCAGGGTCAATACTTGTCCTTGTAGGACTGTAATCTCATCCGCGAGAGATCCCTGTTTTTTGAGTGCGTCTTGCAAGTCTCTTCTCAGGGAATTTATCTGCATGCTTTGCTTTCTCTGAGCTTGCCTCCACATTTTTATTGCAATGTGAAGCACTATGAACTTCTTTGCTTTGGCCACAGTTACTTGTTTCAGTTTCTGGACCTTCTTGTGCTCCCTTTTGTGCCGCGTCACCTGGGTTCTAAGCTTGGCTTTTAGCGTTGCTTTGGTGATGCTCAGGGTAGCCTTCAGTTTCTCATGCTGCTTTGCGGGGACATACAGGGTCATCAGATGTACCTGCAGCACTTGAATTTCTTTAGCAGCCTGCATCTTTTCTTCCTGCAGTGTTTGCTACTTCTCCTCAGCATACTGGAGGTGTGTACGCAGACCTTGCAGTTGGTTCTGCAGTCGATGCTCTGCTTCAAACTTTTCCTTTACTTCTTCTGTCAACTGATAATTTTCTTCTTTCAGTTTTAAGTTTTCTCTTTTTAATCTTGAATTTTCTCCTTTTTCAGTCTCTGTATTCTTCAGGGCTTCTTTGCAGTCCTCCTTCCATTTACGCACATCTGCTTTGAGAATGACAATCTCCTGGCGTGAGACTTCCTTCTCTAGGTTGAGGGTCTGAAGCTCCTTCTGAGAGACTTTGAGATCTGTATCAAGATTACCAATAGTTTCTTTAGCAATGTCCAGCTCCTCAGTGAGACTGTGTAGTTCCTTTCTGGAAACTTCCAGGTCTGTGCAGCAGCTGTTGGTCTCATGATGTGAGGCATCCAGTGCTCTTTTTGAGATACATCCACTTCTATCCGGACACTGTTGACCTCCTGCTGTGAGGCATTCAGCTCTATACGAAGAGTGTGAACCTCTGGCTGGAAGACTGTCATCTGCTTCAGTGCCTCCTCATACTTCCGATTTAGCGTAGCCACCATTTTATCAGATTGGCTCTGCTTTTCATCCATGGCGGAAATAGTAGCCCTTGCAGTATCTAACTCAGTCTTGAGATCGTCCAATTCTGTCCTGGCTGCAGAGTACATTGCGAGCACATATTCCTGTAGCTTTACGTTATTTTTCTGTAGCTCTGTGTAACCATCTCCTTTTGTTTCAATTGTTCACGGAGCATATCACAGTCATGCCTGGCATTTTTCAGGGCATATTCAGGGTTGGTCAAGGGATCGTCACTCACTGGTTCCGGCTCCACTTCCCTGAAATGGTTGGTTGAGTGTTCCTCACTGTTGGCACCAGTCAGACACTTCTCTGGGGTACACGACTTCTGCCTTGGGCCTTCTGGATATTCGGTTACCCACGGGACGAATTCTCCATTTTCTCTAGGCTGCAGGACAACTTGGTCCCCCTTTTCCTCCACAGGATCTGCGGACATGTCTGTTTCTCCCATGGTAAGTGAAGAACTGCTTTTCTTTTTCCGCCTTTTTGATTTGGATGACACCGTCCCTTCAGGGATATTGGGGTCTCCATCTTCATTTGAAATTTTAGCAGCTTCATTATATACGCCAGGCTTTTCTTGCAGTTGCTTTAGCTGACAGAAATATTGGGTGATCTGCTGCTCCCGCTCTGTCTCCTGCTGATCATATTCGTCATCAAAGGGAGTCTTTTCTGTTCGTGCTGAGTTCAGGCACCCCCACCATTCTTGGGGTGTTTTGTGGGTGTGACTCGGTTCGGGTTCCCCATGTATTCCTAGATTTTGCAAAGGCTTTTGACACAGTTGATCATGCTATCCTGCTTAACAAACTCCAGAGCTCTGGAATAGGGAAGCATGCTTTAAACTGGTTTCAGTCCTACCTATCAGGAAGATCCCAACATGTGTCCATCTCAGGCTCTAACTCCAACCCCTGGATATCACCTGTGGTGTCCCGCAAGGCTCTGTTCTGGGGCCCCTACTCTTCTCAGTGTTCATTAATGATCTTCCCACAGCTTGTAAGGAAGCCTCAATACACATGTATGCAGACGACACAATCCTATATGCACACAGCCATAGCCTCTCTGACCTTCAACACATACTTCAGTCTGACTTTTGAGACTCGAAAACTGGATTTCCCAAAACAAACTGTTTTTAAACACTGACAAGACTGTAACAATGGTATTTGGGACCAAGACTACATTTTTAAAGCTTCCAGTGACTGAGCTCCTGATCAGAACCAACGCTAACACCACCCTAACCCTTGTCACTAGTTTTAAATACCTGGGCTTATGGTTTGACTCCCACTTAACATTCGGGATGCACATTGATACCCTGACAACCAAGACCTATGCCAAACTAGGGGTACTTTACAGGAACAAATCCTCCCTAAGTCTCCTGGTCAGAAAGCGTATCGCACAGCAGATGTTAATGCCAATTATTGACTATGGAGACATAGTATATGGCTCGGCACCTCAAACCCACCTTAGCAAACTTGACACCCTCTACAATTCATTTTATCGTTTTGTTCTCCAATGCAACTACAACACACATCACTGCGATATGCTCAAAGAACTATATTGGTCATCACTAGAGTCTAGGCGCAAAGTTCACCTTTCCTGTCTTGCCTTTAAATTCTTCATGGGCAAGCTACCCAGCTATCTGACCAAGCTCCTCACCCCTACCACATGCAGCACTTATCACCTGAGATCAGACTCCAAAAGACTGTTCATGGTCCCAAGGCTCAACAAAGTATCCGGACGTTCCTCCTTCTCCTACCGTGCACCCCAAAACTGGAACAACCTACCAGAGACTCTCACATCCAGCACCAGTTTAAGTTCTTTCAAATCTAAGGCTGTCTCACATTTTAATCTGGTCTGTAACTGTTTCATACGCCCATAATATATATTATTCTTTAACTGTGCACGCATTGTCTTGTATGTAATGTATACCCTGTTCATTTATGTAACTGTATTTGTAACCAAGTATTATTTGTTTTACTCTGTGCCCAGGACATACTTGAAAACTAGAGGTAACTCTCAATGTATTACTTCCTGGTAAAATATTTTATAAATAAATAAAATAAATAAATAAGAGATGTCTTCCTCTTTATTGGACTGGAAGGGCCACTCTTCCACAGGGTAGGGTTCATTACAGGAACATTATCAGGAACATTGTACATTATCCTTATGGGATTTAACAAAGTGTCCATATTTAGAGCAACTATGTTCAAGTGCTTTGGGATACATATTCACATCTAACTGCAAGGTATATCTAGCATGAATGGCTATTTAAAGGTGTATACCTATGCCATTTGACCATTTTGAGAGATCCATACCTAGGATTTCTCAGGTACATCGTTAGGTTTTAAACTTTTTTCTATGTTTACTCCAATATATATATTAATAAACAATTTATTATTTTGATTAGTAGAGTTGAGTGCATCACTTAGGGTTCTTTCCTTTCCCCCTTCTACACATATGTATTAACCCTGATAGCACCTCTCTAGTAGTAATCTTTGTCTGAGCTCAGCAGGATTTTCCCTTCCCTCCCCTCCTCCCACCCTCTGCATTTATTTTACCCCCCTCCCCACACACACACATCCATACAAACACGCATACACGCATATATGCATACATACATACACACATACACACCAATACATACATTTGAGCGCAGGCAGCGGCACGAAAGGATGAATTTCTTCATCTTCGCCGCTGTCTGTCAGCTCCCCTCTCCCTGCCGTGCACGCGCGGCACATCTATAGAAAGGCTGACTAATGTCAGCCAACTAAAAATCTGCGCGCGCACGATGTAGCACGCGCCAGGCACTATAGAACGTGCCTAATGTATGTGATAGTAAAAGGAAGAAGGGAATATTTGCCCTTGGAGGTAGGTGTTTGTGATGGTAGGGGGTAACCAGGCTCTCAAATAAATGTTAAGCCCATTTTGGTTACCCCTGATCCATGTATAAGGGTCCAAGAGAGTTAGCTCTTGGGCCCAGTAACATTGTACCATTCTGTTGTACTGTTTGCAATAAAAGTAATTTGTGTGCTTTTCCATTTCCTGGCATGTCAGCAAGCAGGGATTGCTGGGGTATGAATTTGAAGGTTTTTTTTGCGAAGGAACCATTAACAGAATGTGCCTAGGAGGTTGGGGTCTGGAGTTGTCGTTTACCCCATAAATATACTCGGGAATCATGCCTGATTCTCGGATACATGTAGGCAGATTGCCCTGGCAATATCTCCCCTTGAAAATGCAAGCGAGACTAACCACTAAGATACCCTGCTTGAGCACAGCCCTGAAAGGAGAATGTGGCACAGGGATAAAACATCTTTTCCTGTAGCTGAGGGAATCCCTAGGTTTAGGGGTGCACCCCAGCAAGTGCCCAGGTTACCCACACCCAGTATACGGTTTGTGGGTACCCCAACCATATATAAGGTTGAGAGGGAACTCTGAGAGTCCAGAGTCCAAGAGTTAGTGTATGGGGAATAAGGTAGATAGAAATAAAACTACAACATATTTCCCTTTCTGTCCCCTGTTCCCCAAGACTCAGAATTATAGTGAAAATATACTTTATTAAAATGTAATGTTTTTACATTCCGAACCAATCTCCAATCAGCCTGCCCAAGCTAACCCATAGGCGCTGGTAAATCTGCTGGACATTGGAGTTCAAAGCAGTCAGAGGATGCCAGAGGTGAGAATAGCATTTGGTCAGCGGGGAAAGTCAGAGTACCAAGTCCGGAGATCAATAGCAGTCCTCCAGGATGCCACTTGCTCTACCAGACCTGGTGGAGCCTGTCCCAGCGGGTGGCATTGAGATAGCCAGAAGATAGGTGGCAGGCTTGCGCATGTCCCTTAGCTATTTCAGATTTCCAGCTGACCCGGCTTTTCTAGCTGGCTTGGCTCTGATTGGTTGCTTGGGAATTTTCCCACGCATTGATTGGCTGCTCAATTTTGTGATTGAAACTCAGAATACTATAAGAATCTGTGAGCAAATCAGATTGTAGTCCTCCGGTAGTAAGAATGCGGGTGGGCTTTTCAAAGTTGCTATTTCACAAATAGCAGAGCAACTGTCTCCGATTTCAAGCCAGAAAAGCCTGCCTGCTAGTCTAAGTCCCAAGTTCTCAAAACGAGCATTTTTGTGCCCAAGTTCTCAGAAACGATCATAATGGATGTGGCTGGGATTTTATGCCAATTTGAGTTCCAGGAGATTTGGAGTAACTCGCTGTCAGGAGGGACAAAGTTCTCAGAGGAGAAAGCACCGGTGGCGTGTGGAATTTCCTGCCGATGTGGGTTCCAGGAAATTCCAAGCTACTGGTAAGTCCCGGTCAGGGTAAAACTCTTATATAGCATTCCCCGCACCTAGGAAAGTCTAGTTTTCACCCCCAGTCCCAAAGTATGTGTGTCTTTTTGTCTGTATTTTGTGTAGCATTGTGTGTAAGCGAATTTATGCGAATAAACTACATTTTATTTCATTACCATGTTTTGTTCAATGTATGATCCTGGTAAAAAGGTGTAAGTAGCCTGGTCTCCTGTGACAGGCCTTATTTACTGGTGGCAGTGGTGGGATCATTGATCTATATGCTATAAAATCCTGCTGGGATTTATAGCATGAAGACGAACTCATAGCTTGCGAGCTCTCAAAACAAGTAATGCCTTAAACACGTTACACAAAGCAGGAAATGCACAGGTTCTCTCTGCCACTTTGTTTAGTGCCACAAGGCAAAGATGGACAGATGGTCAGGTCGTTACCGGACCTGGGACCATCCCCAAAGCGTAACCCGATGTGAGTGATATGGACTACCAACCACCGGTCAGGCAAATACTTTGCTGGAGGAGGATCTCGAGCACATGAAGTGGGCATAGTTCACCTGCTGATGCAGGGGCCACCATTCTGGCCAGGGTCCAGGAGGATTGTCCAGCCCTGGAGGAAGTGAAGGCAGAGGAGGAGGAGAACGGGGAAACAAAGGATCTACAGGGTGAGCGTGAACCTGGAAGTGCAGCCATAGTAGCCTCAATTGCTATTAGTCTCCCTGCCACAAGACTTACCTCTCTCCTCACCATTTGGTGAGAGGGGGTTACCTTCGAAGTTGCAGTTGATTGCAGCTTGTCAAGGTGTGCAACACCCAAGACCCAGGCAGAATCCTGACCAACTTCCCCTGCCAAAGTTGTCACACTACAACTTCAGCAAGTTTGTAGATGGCACCAACGACATTGACGGATTTCTCAAAGTGTTTGAGGATCAGTGTTGCCGGTTACTTGTGCCAGAACGAGACTGGGTTTTGCTTTTGTCACCGCTATTGACTGGGATAGCTCTGCAGACCTTACAGGGGATCCCGTCAATGGACAGCGATGACTACCAGCCTGTGAAGGCTTTGTTGCTGTGCCAGTATGCTCTCACTCCAGAGGCATAACAGGGCAAATTCAGCTCTGAGATCAAGGCCAGCCGGGAAACACATATGCTTTTTGCTTCCTGACTTATCCAGCATGGTACTCAGTGGGTGGAGGGATGCAGTACCTCCAAGTACCACAGCTTACTGGATTTAATGTTCAAGGAGCAGTTTCTATAGTGGTGCAAGCAAGAGGTGAGGGATTGGGTCTTTGACCGAAAGCCAGCCACTTGCCAGGATGCCGCCAGCCTGGCTAATGAATATGTCACCAGCCATGCCCTGTGGGGCAGGAAAGGTCTGCCCAGATTGGAGCCACTCTGGCTCAGGCACAAAACAGTACTCCACACTGGAAACCGAAAGTAGCTGCAGAGGGAAGTACCACCAAGTCTGCGGAATTAAGACATGAGAAGTGGTTCTACCAATGTAACCGGCACATCAGGCCAGATTGTCCAGAGCAGCACCGTTCCAGCAACGCACTCAATCTGCAAAGCCAGTCATCGCCGTGAGCCTTGCACACAAAGAGGAGCAGCATGCAGCCATCCAGCAAGTCCAGCATTGGACCCAGACAGAGATTTCTACCCCTTCAGTAAGTGGCACAGCAGAAGTGGCAGGCAGGTACTAGATTGCAACTGTCGGGTTGAACTCCAACGATACGAGGAGGAAGCATTTGCAGCCAGTGACCATCGGAGCTCGCCAGGCAGTCGGCCTGCTCAACTCCGGTGCCACTGTTACTCTGGTGAGATCCGATATGGTTAATCCAGAGGATCTGCTACCGGGAACAGGGATGCAGGTCACCATGCCAGGTGGGGGACCTAGGACTATCTAGGTCACCCGGGTGTTCCTTGACTGGGGCGCCGGTCGAGGTATGAGAGACGTGGGTGTTATCCCTGGGTTGGATACTGAGGTGCTACTTGGTAATGACCTATGGCACCTCATCTGCTCATTTGTGGAGGAGGCTGCTCTGGTTGCAGCCATCACCAGGAGCAAGAGCAGGGCACTTGCCCTTTGGGTGTGCCTGTAGCTCCTACCTCCACACTACCATCTGTATTTTAGTCCACTGTATGTATATATACCCACACACCTTGTTGCCCTTATTTGACTCAATAAAATATATTTTTTAAATATATATCATTATGAATGGCCTCTGAGGGATTATTTGTATCCTGGATAACAATATATTAATTTATTTACATTATCCATTTGTGCAATTTATAAGAGATTCTTCTACTTTTTTTTTCCACCAAAAAGGTTTTTATTGTTGGATAACAGTACATTGCATACAGTGTCTATCAACCCAATGTCATTTTTTAATGTACCAACATCCAACTTTTCTTATTTCCACCTTCCTCCGGTCTTACAAGGACAAACTGGGTAGACCAACTCACATATCAACCACGTCACACAGACATACAAAAGGAAAGGTGGGGGAGGGGGGGGGGCGCTCAGTGTCTTCTGCCTGTTCCCCGTCTCACCTCTTTCTGTCCTATTTAGGAGCAGCTCTCAACTACGGGAATTCCATGGATGTCGTCCCTACCTGTACCCCTATTGTGCGCCGGCCGTACTGGCACATCGTAGGAGAATGCATTTAGGTGTATTATGGCATGATGGTGGTGGCACTCACCCCTGGGATATCGGAGTGGTCTAGCCACTTGGTCCAGATTTTTAGGAAATTTGTGCCGGTGTCGTTGACCAGACTTGTCAACTGCTCCATCCGGCAAATATACCAAATTCTGTTTCGGATTTTCGGAATGGTGGGTAAGTCTGGGAGCTTCCACAAGGCTGCGAGTTCGCACCGCATGGCTGTTGCAAAATGTGCAATCAATTTTTGAGCCGGTCTGCCTATTCCCCGAGTGCGCCTGCCCAGCAGGAACATCCAAGGGTCCAGGGGGACCGACTGTCCAAGAATACTCGTTAGCCAATCTTGGATTTCCTCCCACAAAGGAGCCACTTTGGGGCAACCCCACAGCATGTGAAGCAAGTCTGCCTGCTCCCCACATTGTTTTGGGCACAATGAAGGGTAACCTCTGACAAACTTTGCTAATCGTGTGGGGGTGAGGTACCACCTCATTAGGACTTTATATGCATTCTCCTTTGGTGCATATGGAGCTTTTTGCTGCTGCCAGTACTATAGTGGACCAGTCCTTGTCTTCTAATGTCTCCCCTAAGTCCGTTTCCCATCTGGTTCTGTATGCCAATTTAATGTCTACGTCTCGACCAGGACAGACCACCTCACCGTAAATCCGAGAAGTGAGTCCCATCGTGTCCGTGCCTCTGGAACACAGCTGCTCGAAATTTGTACGTTTAGGGCGTTTGGGGATTTTAGCGTAAAATGCTCGCACCTGGAGATATCTAAAAAATTCGGAGTGGGGCATCTCTGTTTCTGCTCGGATTTGTTCGAATGATTTAATATTTTGGTGTCTCTCCAGGTGTAATAATAAAGTGATACCTTTTGCTTTCCAGACTGCAAGGTTCTTGCGTAACAGACCCGGAGCGAAATCGGGGTTCCCCATAATCGGGTTCATAAGTGTGTGCTGGGTTGTCAGTGCACACTTGTGTTTGGTGTTCTCCCAGGTTGCCAACGAGCTATTCACTGCGGCCAGCGGCTCACTCACTGTCAGATATGTCTTTTTGGGTAGCCAAATTAGATCTTGTATCTCTACAGGGTCACAGCATGCTTTTTCCAGCTCCACCCATCTGCGTAGGCTTGGGTGCATGTGCCACTGAATAATTTGGGTTAATTGCGCCGCTTTGAAATATGATATCAAGCAAGGTACCCCTAATCCTCCTCTAATTGTTGGCCTCGTAAGAATGCTACTTTTTATTCTTGGTTTTTTATTACCCCAGACAAATTTCACCATAGAGGACTGCAAGCGGAGGATGTCATCTCTGATCACTTGTATCGGGAGGGTCTGAAACAGATACAAGATTCGGGGTAGGAGATTCATCTTAAGGCATTGGATCCTGCCGATACACGAGATTGTGTGGCCTGACCAGATCCGAAGATCCTCCCTTAAAGTCCTAATTAGTCTGGGGTAATTGGCTTTGTATAGGGCTGAATATTCTTTGGTGATATAGATACCTAGATATTTAATGGAGGATGCTTGCCATTTGAAATTAAAATTCAGTTCTATTAATTTTTCGGTGACCTTTGGCAGGTTGATGTTTAATGCTTCTGATTTTGTCTGATTGATTTTGAATCCCGATATCTTATTAAATTCATCTAGCAAGCTGAAGACATTTGGCAGGGAGGTAAGGGGTTTGGACAACATTAGTATAATGTCATCTGCATACAGGGCCACTTTGTGTGACTGATCTTTTATCTGTATACCTGTTATATCTGGAGAGTTGCGGATATGTGCCGCTAAGGGTTCTATACATAATGCAAAAATAAGTGGGGACAGGGGGCATCCCTGCCTGGTGCCGCTCTTTATTGGAAAGTCTGCCGAGGGGAAGCCCTGGTGTCTGACCTTCGCCCTTGGTTCCTTATAGAGAGCCAGAATAGCGCCCAACATTCTCCCCCCTATGCCAAACACTCGCAGTGTCTCTGTAAGGTAGGGCCAATCAATACGGTCGAAGGCCTTTTCAGCATCTAAACTCAATGCCATAGACGGGATGTGTTTTTTCTGTGCCAAAACAATTAAATATATTATCCGTCTGGTATTGTCCATAGCTTGCCTGCCGCATATAAATCCTACTTGATCGGGGTGGACCAGCTTCGGCATGACCGAATTCAGACGGTTGGCTAATAGTTTGGAGAAGATTTTCGTGTCTGAATTGATAAGAGATATTGGCCGATAACTTTTACAGTCTGCTGGGTCCTTACCTGGTTTGGGGATCACTGTTATAGACGCCTGGAGCATTTGGCTAGGAATAGGGGCACCATCCAAAAATGAATTGAATAATCGGGCCAGGTGAGGTACTAAGGTTTTTCTAAATTTTTTATAGTACAAGTTGGAGAAGCCATCCGGGCCCGGGGCTTTGGCTGGCTTTAGTGCTTTTATTACCTCTGAAATCTCCTCACCTGAGAAGTCTGCCTGCAATGCCTCCCTTTCCAATCTGCCCAGTCTGGGTAGTTTTGCCTCAGTCAGAAACGTCCTCAGCTGCCTATGAGTGTTCTCACAATGGGAGACCTTCGCCCCGTCATACAGGGTCTCATAGTACTGTTTGAATTCCTCTACAATTAGTTTAGGATCAGAAGTAAGGTCACCGTTCTTGGTACGAATGGACTGAATATGAAAGTTACGGTTACAATTTTTGAGTTTATTGGCAAGTGGGGTATCTGGCTTGTTCGCTTTCTCATAGAATTGTCGCCTAGACCAGGTCAGCTCCTTTTCAGCTTGGGAGGACATCAACAGATGCAATTTCGTTTTTGTGTCACGCCAGGCCTGTAAGGTCTGCGCTTGTTTGGTAGTTTTGTGTAGGGCGGATAGGGCTGATAGTTCGGATTGGAGGATCAGAATTTTCTTTTCCCTTGCTTTTTTCCGCCTACTAGCTATCCCCATGAGTTCTCCGCGGAGAGTTGCCTTATGGGCCTCCCATAGGATGGATTGGGATGTCACGCTACCGACATTCTCCTCAAAATAGACCCTGATTTTATCCCTTATTTCTGTTTCAATTTCAGGGATTTTTAGCAAGCATTCATTAAGCTTCCATGTCGCTCCTGGTCTGTCCAGTCTGAAGTCTGTGCACCGCAGCTCAATTGGCGCATGATCTGACCATGAAATATCATGGATGCCCGTATGGGAGATCTGCGGAACCATTCTGTTAGACACAAAGAGGTAGTCTATCCTGCTGTATCTGTCATGGGGGTGCGAGTAGAACGTGTACTCTTTTGCTCCTGGGTGTTGTTCCCGCCATATATCTACCAGCCTATTTATTTTAAGGCCTTGGTTCCAGATTGCTCTACTTTGTGTATGCTTCGGTGCTTTGGGTGTGCACCTGTCGGCCTTGGGATCTAATGTCAGGTTGAAATCGCCCCCTAAAACTATACCGCCTTGTGCCACTCTATGTAGGACGGTGAAGAATTTCGTGAAGAAAGTATCTGCTCCCTCGTTGGGAGCATATACGTTAGCAATTGTGAGGGGCTGTCCTCCCATCTCGCCTACTACTATCAGGAAGCGCCCATTTTTATCCTTTTTTGTTAGCGTGATATTGAATGCCAGGCGATTATGTAATAGGGTTGCTACCCCTCTTTTTTTTACGTTTGCTGTTGCGGAGAGCCACGTTCTGTATCTGCTATCTAGGAACTTGGGGGAACTGGTCTTTGAGAAGTGGGTCTCTTGGAGTAGTATTATGTCGGGGTCTTGCCTCCGATAGTCTGCGAATGCCAGTTTTCTTTTCAGGGGGCTATTAAAACCTTTTGTGTTGTGTGATAAGATTGTAAAATCCTTACCCATTGGTGTTTTCAATAGGAAATGCTGCTTTACCTCTTTCTAGTGGGGGCATGGACTTCCTCAGAGTATGATCTTGTGAACTGCTTTGTATACTGCTCATCTGCGCAGGGGAGAAACACTGGGGTAAACACAATGGGAACATTGGGGAGACAACAAATAAACTTTGATAACTTTCGGTGACCTCAGAGGACCGAAATCCCCTGGGCACCTGAACTGCCCCACGTGGGGTTCCGGTTCGGGCGGACCCACCTCTGACCACGCGAAGTTGAGCCTTACCCGTGTTCCCCGGCCCACCGGGGTCTTGCATGAATCGCCTGGGGTCCATCCCCCAGGTATCCATGAGGAGACTCATGGCGACGGCAAGAAGGAGGCCACCCCCCCCATCAGATCTTAACCAAACTTATGGTAACTCATTATAGTCATTGTGAACGACTGACGTCTTCAGGACTGCAAGCTGATTTGATGTATATATATACCCTGTCTATGTGGGGGGCTTTACCCGTTACGTAGCTTTTATGTGGCATGTGATGTCCCCATGCCCTGTGACCACTATCTATCCCACGGTGTTTTATGGCCTCTTTGGCATGCTAGCTCTCTCCGGGCCCGAGCCCCTTCCTTACCGGCCCCTCCTTTTGGATCATACGACTAAGTGACCCTGCTCCCCTTTAATTAGCGGTGTTCACTGGGGTGTTCCTCCTTCCCCCTACTTCCCTCAACATATCCTATCCCCTTGTCTAGGCTATGAGTGGGTAATGGCCTTGTCCATCGGGGGGGGGGGGTCTGCATGCGGGGCCGGGGTGTCTTCCGGCGGGGAGTCTGCGGCCGGTGGGTCTGCGGGCAGGGCGACACTGCTCAGTTGTCCATGGGGCTGTGTCGTGTTGTTTGTATACTGCCGCGGGTCTCTGGTGTCTCTGGTCTCGGGGCTGTTCCGGCGCCGTCTCATGACGTAGCTCCTTTTCCCCCACTGCGGCACCTCTACCAAGATGGCCGCACGGCCATATCCTGTGACGTCCTTCCGGTCCTGGCTCAGTCACCGTCGGACGCCAACGGAAGTGGATGTCTTCCCGCGCTGGGCTCTTCTTCTTCCGGCCGTGCAGGTTGTTTTTGTCTCGCCACGAGGCGCGATGCCTCCATCTTTCCTAGGTGCGTGTCACGCGTCTCTTCCGGGTTGCGGTGCAGCCATTATCGCCGGAATCTCTGGTAAGTCTTTTCTTTTTCTTTTGCAGGCTTAGGTCTGGACCCGTGGAATAGGGTCTGTGTATCCCGCCTTAGATAGGTGTAGTTGGGGCATCACTTATGCCTATTCTGCTACTTAGTGTTTCAAGCTGTTAGCAGTCCTGAGAGTCCCAACTGTAGGCCATAACTTGTAAGGCAACCAAAACTGGTAACAAAACATTTTATTGAAGCTGAGCATTCTTTGTTATTTATTTGCTGTTTCACTCCTTCTCCGGATCACTGGCGGCTCTAGTCTTCCGGGATGTGCCGGCCTGCTGCCACTCGTTGTCCGTCTCTCTCTCCACCCGGGGGCTCCTGGGTTCTCCGTTCGTAATTCCCAGCCTACGCAGGAATTCCTCCCCCTCTTCCAGGTTTTTCATTGAGGTGGCCTTTCCGTTCCTGATGACTAGTAAGCCGAACAGAAAGGTCCACCTGTATCGGATGGCTTTGTCTCTGAGGAGGCGGGTTATGGGCTGTAGCTTCAGGCGTCTGGCCAGAGTCAAGGGGGACAGATCCTGATAAAGTTGTAGTGAGATGCCCTCGAATTTACAGGCTTCCTCTCCCCGGGCTTTCGTGAAAACTGCCTGCCGGGTGCGGTAATAGTGTAACCTGGCGATCACATCCCTGGGTTGCGCATTCGCCAGCGGTTTGCTCCGTAGGGCCCTGTGACATCGATCCAGCATTAGTTCAGCTGCTGGAGTGTCAGTGAGCAAACTCGTCATCCATCTTGTGAGGAAATCTTCGATCTCTGTTATTTCCTCTGGTATGCCTCGGATGCGAATATTGCTCCGCCGGTCCCGATTTTCAGCATCCTCCTGTCTCTCGGCCAGCTCCGTGATCTGATTTTGTAGGTATGCAGCACGTTTTTCTGATTTTTTAATCGTGGAGGAGACCGCCACCATCTTGTCTTCCAGGGCCCCAGTTCTTGTTCCCAGGCCCTGTACCTCCTGACGGAGTTCTTGGATTTCGGCTCTAAACAACGACTTCATGTCGTTGTACAGCCGGTCGAAATCGCACCGCTGCACTGGCCGTTGCTCTGGTGTCTCCTCCCGGTCCTCCTCTCGTTCCGATCCCGATCCTGGTGCCGAGCCGGGCGCCATTTCTGCCCTCCCATCTCTAGATGAGGATCTACTCAAATACCTCCGCAGATCCCCTGTGTTCTTTTTTTTGGTTGATGGTGGGGCCATCGCGGTGTATTCTGTCGTCGGTACACTGGCTTTTTCTGTAAATTTTGTAGTTTTGGTTAGCTTTATTTGAAAAAATGCTTTGGCGGGGGTGGGAGCTATACGATTAGGCAACCGTTCCCCTCACCATCGCGCATGCGCCTCGAGATTCTTCTACTTTTATTAACTCTTACCTTACCTCAGTAACTCAAAGCCCTCAGTACATATTAATTTGTGCTTGAAGTACTTTCATGGTTACAATCAGCAGAAGAGCTATCCCTTGGAGATATGCTAGTAGACACTGGTTTTGTTCACACTGCTAGAGCTGCTGCCTGGGAAAGTAATGATTGTAGGCTCTAGTCCTGTTGGATCTGACACTAGCATACCATTCCACTATGTGTCTTAGGCTTACCAACTCAATATAGTTTTTATTGAAATTATTTTAGAAAGTGTAGAATGTGACTTATTGAAATATACTTTGCATTTTTTTTTTACCTCCCAGGGTACTGCATGTGTGCTCTTTTTTTCTGCAAAGGTTTCACTCCCTAATTTATTTGTAGGGAGGTTTGAGGGGATATATATATCCAACTGGAGATACTACAAAATTGAAGTTCTCATTCTGTTCCTCCTCCAAATTTTTAAGAATCCATACTCAGATTCAAAATATATTGAATCCAATGTGGGATCCAACAGTATCCACTCGGATTTCTTTAGTACCCAATCCACGAATTTTGGTGTGCGGTTCAGATTTAGTTCAAATGAACCACTAAAATGGGTTCGCCCCTCTCTACATAGAGAATCAGATATTATTTAATAATATGTAACTCAGTAAGATTATATTGGGTTACATATATACAAGGTACAGCCAAAACAAGGAACTTTTGAGTGACTGGATGTCTTACCCAAACTTGCTTCGTTCACACCTCTGAGACATGCTATACAGTTTTAAAACTGCAGACAGGAATGCTATGTAAAATTTGAATAGACGTAATTTTTTTCATACTATAATTTCTAAGCATGGATTCTTCCCTAGAGCGTTTTCAAGTTGCATGGATTAAGAAAAAACTAGGTATTCTGATTCAGTACTTCTCGAATCAAGGCATTTCTTTTTAATCTGTGCAATACTGTACAGCAGACATGGATCAAACAAACAAATCCCATTGAAAAAATTATTTTCTTTCCATTATACACCTTTTATATTTATTGCCCCCAAATTGCAAAACATTGCCAAGAAATAAATTGGAAACTGCATTGTAGGCCTGTTAAGGTTGTTTGGGTTTTTGTATCTGTTTACAGTTTTTAATCTTTCTTTGTTTTTTACATCCAAAGAACAGATGGTATACATTGTTTGTAAAAAGAAAAAAGTAAAAGGCAGAATTGTGTGGTAGGGCATACCTACAATACTGTACATTGAAAAAATAAAGAATACATTGATCAACAGCATTTGACAGATTTGTTTGTTTTATTATTATTATTATTATTATTATTATTATTATTATTAGTAGTAGTATTACAGTAGCAGTAGTATTATGAAGATTACAAAATATATTATCACTAAAATAAAGGCACCAGAAGCATATGAGTTAAAATAGGTTGAAGTTAGTCTCTCCTCCTGCTTCTTAACTCTCCTAAAAGAAAAAGGTAAGTATTAATAGCCCAGGGCGTGCACCATATTTACCAAAAGCCAGGGTGTGCAGCGCACAGCAGTAATGAAGAGAGCAGGTCTTGCAAAAATAAGTCCTTTATTAATAATTCATAGGGTTGTGGGACAGCAGCAAACCTTCTACGCGTTTCGTTCAAAAGAACTTTATCAAGAAGTGCTGTGTGTACTAAAACTGACAATTTAAATACAGCTGATTTGCCTGATTTCGCGCCAAATGGTGACGTCACTGGATGTCTCTAACCACTGAAATGCATGATCTCCGCGCATGCATTTCATTGGTTAGAGACGTCCAGTGACGTCACCATTTGGCGTGAAATCAGGCAAATCAGCTGTATTTAAATTGTCAGTTTTAGTACACACAGCACTTCTTGATAAAGTTCTTTTGAACGAAACGCGTAGAAGGTTTGCTGCTGTCCCACAACCCTATGAATTATTAATAAAGGACTTATTTTTGCAAGACCTGCTCTCTTCATTACTGCTGTGCGCTGCACACCCTGGCTTTTGGAACATATTCTACTACAGCTGCACGCTCTGGAAGGGAGACTGGGGAAGGAAGAAGAAAAATACAGGGGGTACAATACCTGGGGCTAACCCAATGAGGAAGGGGTGTGTCCTTGGGCAACCCACCCCAACCTTCAGGGTACCTTATGCCCTCTTAAGGCTCAGTACCACTAATCATTTATTTGTCATTTACCCAGTTCATGCTGCCTTCCTTTAAATACAGTCCCAGCACTTTTTGAGCACCATTCCAAACACACAAACCACGTGCACCATATTTAGACTGAGATAAGTAGATGTGCAGAAGGTAGAAGCAATTCAGAAAATATATTGGTAATGTTGTAAGCAAATTTTTTCATTAGAGAGCATCTGATTTTCCATTGGTATTTCCTGGTTTGTAAGTAACATTGAATCGGAAACAAGAAATGTATAAGGCCAAGCTAGCCAAACGTTGATTGGTACAGCGAGCAGTCTGCAAATGTGGTTAGTTCTTATGATCAGTCCATGCTTCCACTCCATGTTCTGCCCCCCTCCCCCTCCCTTCCAGAACATGTCTCCATTCAAGGAATGCTTTTTGGATGACCAATAATTCTTTCTCCATGATTGTATAATTAATTTCAACATTGGACAACTTTTGTGATGAAAGGTGATTGGATAGATAATGGAATCCATATGAAATCATTGTGACAGAAGTGCACAAAGGACTGAATCCAAGTAATTGGCTTCCACAATGAATGGTCACTGAGGATGAGGGGGCATTAATACGGGTGCCATGGAAAATTTTCTCTTTAATTTTAGAAAATCAGTTTCAGCTAGAGTTTCTAAGGACATGAATGAAAAGGGGTGATGAGCGCATGCAAAAATAAAACATATAAACACTTATAAGTAGTAATAGTTCCTTCTCAGGTTATATATGGATAAACAGTATTTTGTGAATGGGGATAGAGTATAAATATAAAATCAGTACTCACACGGCCATGTGTGAGACTAAATCACATAAGGAATTTCTTTCACGGTGTCTCCTCTCTCGTCGGATGGCTCAGCCCTCGGTCACTTGGTAACATGCATATGAAGATGCACTCCATCTTGTATCGGACCCGAAAGGGTTGACAGCCAAATGAAAAGGTACAAACAGTGCAATTTATTGATTAAAAAATGAAAGTATCCAGTAAATCACATTGACAAAACATCTCTGGTACAAGTAACCCCTCTGAATTTCCTGGTGCAGTTAGCTCCTTCTTCCATGTCCGGTCGATAGGACTGCAGCCTGAGTGCTCACGGAAGCTACGGTGGCCTTCGATGGCCGAAAAAGCTCCACGTCTCAACAGGGAACAACGCGTTTCACAAAAAACTTTGTTCATCAGGTTCCTGTTGATGACGTGTAGCGGACAGAGCTTTATACCCTTACGGGCATTGTATTTAATTGATCGCACTTGGAGCTAATTCATTAATACCCTTTGAATATTTATTGGATGCAAATTTATACTAAACTAATGTTCCTATATACTCCTTAACTCGTAAAAAATTTTTTTAAAGGATATTGCACAATTGGCACATATAACTCAAGTTTGCTATCCCAGCAGATGTCATCAGATGATGGCAATATTTGGACACTATTGGTTTGTCACATTAACCCATAAATGTCACAACTGTGATAGTGCATTCATTTAACGTGTGCTAGTATATACATGGAGACGTATTCTTCTTATATAACATTTGCATGGTATCTAATAATATATTAACGTATTTCTTGGCAAATGCTGCTTAACAATGATTGACAACATACAAATTATGCCCCAATTCATCAGCACATTTCATTATGTGATTAACATCAAACATAAAATTAAAATTCTATAGGTGTGAACAAACTGACGTATACTAAAACCGCTGCATAAAAGTGACACATAAAAAGAATGCATAATAAAAAACACACACATAAAAATTCGTCGAATAATGGTCTGATAGAATATCTGGAAAAAAGGGGATAAAAAAATAATTCAAATTTAAAGGAATCCCAATATAGGCCTGATGCCGGAAAGGTACCCAGGAAGAGGTGATGCAAAAAAAAAAACCAGGGACATGGGAATGAAGCTGAGATCAAATAAAGGCCCCTATATCGATGTCCACATTTAAACCTGTGATGCTAAGGTTTTGAGTTTGTATATCCAAAATGTCTCTTTGCGTGCCAGCTTTGCGAGTTTATCCCGGCCACACCAGTTATCAGGCACTAGTTCGATAGCCCTATAAATAAGACCCATAGGTGCTAGTTTGTTCTTGATGCTCTCTGCCTTTCTAAAAAATCACTCTTGTGTGCCCAGGTAGATGGTCCTTCAGGATAGGATCTTCTTGCAAAAGGTGCCAGTGTCTGTTAAGTATTCATTTGATTTTATATGAATCTGTGTTGTATTTTGTAATGAAAGGCACCTCGTGTTCAGGATTGAGGCCCTTTGTCTTAGATTTCAGGAGGCCTTGGCTTCCCATCTGTGGGAGAGAGAATCCCCACTCGACAACGACTCCATTGCCTTTCTCCAGGAATTTAAAAGTGTATTGGACGCCCCCGTCCACGTCTCCCCTGCTTCTGCTTTACTCCTTCGAACCTGACAAGGAACCCATACCACTGGTCAGTATGCCATTGAGTTCCGAACCCTTGCGGCAGAGATGGGCTGGAATAATGAAGCTCTGAGGGCAGATTTTTGGCAGGGGCTTTCTGAGAATTTAAAGGACAAACTGACTTGCGGGGATATTCCCAAAGATGTGAAGGAACTAATTTCCCTCTGTATCAGAATGGACCTCCGGATACAAGAACGACAGACCGAGCGAGCTCAGTCTCCCATAACCCCAACAATTTGGCTAGCTCCCCATTTCAACACTCCTGTTACTGCACTTGCCCAGATGAGGAACCAATGTAATTAGAGGATACCAAATTACCTGAGCAGGAGAGAACTAGGAGATGAACCAGGGGGCTGTGTCTGTACTGTGGGCTTGGGGTTCATCGTGTCTGAGACTGTTCAATACCCGGTGAATATAAAGGAATATTCTCTGGACATTTCTTCTATTCTTCTTCCTTCACCACAAACTTCACGGCTCCTCCTGCCGGTTTCACTCTCCTGGGGACCAGCATCCATCTTCACTCAGGCTTCTGTGGATTCGGGAGCCGCAGGAAATTTAATTGACCGTGCATTCGCGGAACTCCACTCCATTCATCTCTGCACTAAGGAGATTCCACTAGCGGTAGTGGCCATTAACGAAAGACCCCTGATACCTGGGACCATCACTGACGAGACTAATCCGCTGCTTGTTGCGGTTGGGGTACTTCACAAAGATACACTGTCCTTTTATGTCATATGCTTTCCCTCGACTTCAGAGGTCCTAAGACTTCCCTGGTTGCAACACCACAACCCTAGGATCGATTGGGCGACCAATCAAGTGACAGCATGGGGACAACATTGCCATGGATCCTGTCTCCCGGTTTCTCGCACTATCTCTGAGTTCCGACTACCTACAGAGACTTCCTTGTCATGCCTGCCAGTTTCTTACCAGGACTTTGCCGAAGTATTCGATAAAAAACAGGCAGAGGAGTTACCGCCACACCAACCAGGGCCATTCCCCCTAGAGGCCGCACTTACCCCCTTAAGGAAACAGAAACCAAGGCTATGCGGGAATAAATTTTGGAGAAACTTCAGCGTTGTTTTATCCGCAAATAAAGCTCCCCCGCTGGTGCGTGTTACTTCTTTGTTTCCAAAAAGGATGACTCTCTCGGGCCATGTATCGATTACAGAGGCCTAAATAAAATCAGTGTAAAAAATCGGTATCCTCTACCCCTCATTCCTGAACTGTTCAACCGCTTACGCAGGGTCACAATCTTCACCAAACTGGATCTCCGAGAAGCTTACAATTTAATTCAGATCAAAGAGGGTGATGAGTGGAAGACAGCCTTTAATACCCATGACGGGCACTACCAATATCTAGAAAATGGGTGAACAAAGGCAGTAATAGCAAGAAAGTTTGTAAGAATGCTCAAATACCCTGCTGAAATAAGATCATTCAGTCCCAAAACATAGGGAGGTGTATGCCATAAAGTGAGTACGTCCTTATTAAAGGTACTTAAGCCATATTCCCTGAAAACTGAGAGTGAATGAGGGACTCAACACAGACAATTTCATTAGGGGCTAGTGGGGCATAATAGCCTAATTACTCACGGACACCTCTTATAGTGGATGATGTGCTGCTGCTGATAGATCCAGAGTAAAACGAAAGAAGAGAGCACCATCGATGACTGGAGTCAGGAGGGGATCCAAATAACAATTCTTTATTGGAGTAAAAGCAAAGGAACACCTGTACACTTTATAGATATAGTACACATTATTTTATGTATGGGGATTTGTGTATGGGGGTGACGTCATTTTGCTAATTTCAATTTTAATAATGTTCGTGTCTTTGTGTTTTTTTACTTAAAGTTTTCTTGTTCAAGGTTCATTTCCAATGACCAATCGGAAGCTCCGCTTCTATACCCATGGTTGTCCCCTGATTATGCTTGGGGAACTAATAAAGTTTATTTTGATCCACGATCTTTTGGTCCTATCAGGACCGGGTTACGAAGGGGGAATGCTCCGATTGGTTATACGAGCGGTGACGTCACTGTCATGGCGCGAACGGCGCCTGTATTTATATCTGTTTGTCTGTTTAGTATGTATACACCTTGATAAAGGGCGCACGGCCCGAAACGCGTAGGTGAGCATTTTCTGGGTGATCCAGGGATGATGTTTGATCCCTTCATTCAATAAAAGGATTTGTTTGCTACCAATAGCCTCCTCCACCATTTGTAGGCAGTGCACTGCCTTTGATCACCCATTTTCTACTTGTCCTGCTTGGTGGATTGCACGCTGCTCAGGATACCTGATGGGACTGCTCCTCTGACGGAATTGGAACCAAAAGTGAGTTTTCTCTTACATACTATAACTATGTTATTATGGTTGGGACAATTTCTGTACTGTTCATTGTGCTGGCTAGCACTAGGTACTAGTCCCTTGCCCTATTAGGGTATGTTATTATTGCTCACCATCATATTGGAGTGTTCCCAACAGAATAATTATTATTTAGTATTGGGACTCATATATTCTGATGTACCGGTTACCCACATTTTGTATTTCTACTACCAATATCTATCTCAGACAATCCAGGAGGAGCACATATGGGAAACATAAGAAGAAATAATACAAAATTTAAGTTCAGATGTATTGGTAAAGAGATAAATGATGAGATGCCGTCTTGGCTCTGATGGGATGCCTACTCACAAGATAGCAATAGTAAAAATAGTAATAGTAATAGTAAAAATGTGTTTTGCAGATAGGGCTGCTACCCAGTGGATGTTAATGATGTGTGGAACTCCCTCTAGGCTCATCCCGTCAGCATGGTTGTGGTATATATGAGAGAGACAGCAAAACATAGCGTGATCTATACAAAACTTTATAAAAATAGGTATATAAAATGTGCACTTACAATGTGCTAAAAACAATCAAACGTTTGACACAATAAATGTGTATAAACTGAGGTCACCTCAGCTCTCACCGCCTCCCCTTGGTAATTCGGAGCTCCTTCGCCTGCACTTTGAGATCCCAGCTTCTCTCTGAGCTTCCTTCTGTGCATGTGACATCACGGCTCTGAGGATAGGGGAACTACGGATCGCCCACTGGTCCAAAACACCACTCTACGCGTTTCGCCCAGCCCTTGAGAACTGCTTATGGCTTCGCCACTCCTGACGTATACATCAGATCGCGCCATGTTTTGCTGTCTCTCTCTCTCATATATACCACAACCATGCTGATGGGACGAGCCTAGATGGAGTTCCACACATCATTAACATCCACTGGGTAGCAGCCCTATCTGCAAAACGCATTTTACTATTGATATCTTGTGAGTAGGCATACCATCATTTATCTCTTTACCAATACATCTGCACTTAAATTTTGTATTAGTTCTTCTTACTGCTGCGGCCAAGTTTATTCGAGCATTTGCCCGTTCTTGGCCGCAGCAGTAGCCTTGCGCGCGCCCGAGGGTGACGGGCGCGTGCCGAAGCAGCGGAAGAGCGCCCTCCGATCGGGGCGCTCTCCCTACCGCTGCCGGGTCCGCCGGGTCCCCCGGAACCCCCTGCCGCCGTCCCCCACATCGCGGGACACCAGGGCTCCCTCGGGGAGCCCTGGACGCGCGTGCAGGGGGCGCAGGCTCCCGAAGACGTGTGACCGCGTGATCTGGACGATATCCTTATTTTTTCCAATTCTTTGTCTGAACATCTGGCACAGGTTAGACTGGTCCTCTAAAGACTTTGGGCTCACTCCCTCTTTGCTAAGCTCAAGAAATGTCAGTTTGAACAAAAGAAGATTTCCTTCATTGGGTTTTTCATTACTTCCTGTGGGTTTTGAGATGGATTGTGCAAAGGTATCAACAGTATTGGATTGGCTTGTACCGATAGGCCTTAAACCAACTCAAAGATTTCTTGGGTTCGCCAACTACTACCGACGTTTTATCAGGAACTTCTCAAAGGTGGTTGTACCCATTACAGCTTAAGAAAGGGGTGAACCCTAAAATATGGCCCTCTGAGAGCTTTCGAGAAACTCAAATCTGCCATTTCGTCTACACCTGTACTGATCCATCCAGATTCTATGAAAATCTTCGTGCTTGAAGTAGACGCATCTGATCTGGCAGCTGAAGCCGTCCTTTCTCAAAGAAAGGATTTTCAGAGGAAACTACACCCCTGAGCCTTCTTTTCCAAAAAAAATTCTGCCGCAGAAAGACATTATGATGTTGGTAATCGGAAACTTCTGGCCATGAAAATGGCTCTAGAAGAATGGAGACATTTGCTTGAGGGGTCAACTTCTCCGATCACAATCCTTACAGATCACAAGAACCTCGAATACATGGAAGGAGCAAAGAGACTCGGGACGCGTCAGGCAAGGTGGGCTCTCTTCTTCACTCAGTTCAACTTGTGTTTTTTTCATCCGGGACCCAAGAATGTCAAGGCAGATGCGCTATCCAGGCAATTCGCTCCTGACGGTTCAGTGGAGTTTGAACAGGGACCCATCCTTCCATCTTCACAGATTATCTCTGACGTATCATCTTCACTTCTGCAACAGATTTCACCAGCTCAGGCAGAGGATCCCAGGCCAACACCCACTCATTAGTCCAAACTATTTGTCCCTCCCCAATTTTGTAGTGAAGTGTTGCAATGGGGTCATAACTCCAAGACGGCTGGTCACCCGGGAGTTAGGAAGACATGGGATTTCCTTGAACGGATCTTTTGGTGGCCAGAGATCCGCAAAGACGTGAAAGAGTTTTTGGCAGCCTGCATTGTATGCGCCCAGACTAAGGTGCCAAGGACATTACCCTGTGGGTTGCTCCAGCCCTTGCCTGTCCCAACCAACCCATGGACCCACATTTCCATGGATTTTATTACCCTCCAGGGGATATGACTAGACTACTGGTAGTAGTTGATCGCTTCACACACCAAGCCCACTTTGTTGCCCTTAAAAAGCTACCCACAGCTTCAGAACGATCTGAAATCTTTATTAAAGAGATATTTCGTCTTCATGGAGTCCCGATGGATACAGTCTCGGACAGCGGACCCCAAATCGAGTCAAGATTTTGGAAGGCCTTTTGTCAAAGAATGAGCACCTCCCTCCAGTTTTCTTCTTCGTACCATCCCCAGTCCAACGGACTCACTGAAAGGACAAATCAGTCCTTAGAACAATTCCTGCGATGTTTTGTATCGGAACTACAGGACGACTGGTTTGATCTGCTCCAGTGGGCCGAGTTTTCCCGCAACTCTATGAAGCACAATTCCACAGTGGACCTCCATTCTTTTGTGCGCACCATCCTGCTTCCTTTACTTCTTAAAGTCCTCTCTCCAGAGTCCCTGCAGTGGATGATAAGATCCAACAACTGCAATCCCTCTGGAAGAAGATCCAGACCAATCTGACCAAAGCTGCCCTCCAGCAAAAAACCCAGGCAGATAAATGTCGACAACCACCTCCCCAGTTTCAAGTGGGAGATCAAGTTTGATTGGCTACAAAAAAATATCCGATTGAAACTGCCCACCTCCAAACTTGGGCCCAAGTTCATTGGACTGTGACAGGGTGAATAAACGTCACCAGCCATATGCCTTTTTAGGTTTGCAGTGCAGCAGTGACGAGGTTACGTTTCAGCTGAGAGGGCTGCTTAATCAGTCTGATCCCAGCTGCGTTATCAAGGGGCTTTAAAAACACCAGGCTACACACACATGCATGCTGTCTGAAGCATGGCGATACCCTGAAACTCTGGAGAGAGAACTGCTTGATTTAAGGTCTGTTTTTATGGGACATTTTGTTTTGATGCTGAATTGTTTCTGTGGACTTTGAACAGAAAGGGCAAAGCCCGCTCAGGACTTATATTGCTTTACGTTATATATGCTGAAGAAAAGCTCTTGTTATTTTTGTGTGCCATATTTTAAGGCTCAATAAAAAGCCTTATCAAGAAACCCGCGTGTGGTTGCATGTACCCTGCAACATGAACCTTACAAAATTCTTAAACAGGTCAACCGGGGGCATTCAAACTGGAACTTCCAGATAACTTACAGTAAGGATATCTCCAGTATTCCAAGCCTCCCTCTTCAAACCATTCATCCAGAACGCTTTCTCTCATCCTATTCTCCCTCCTCCTAGACCATTTCTGATGGATGGCCAGGAGAAATTTGAAGTACGCCAAATACTGGATTCCCGTAGATCCCAGGGACGGCTACAATGCTTGGTCCATTGGAAGGTTTATGGACCCAAAGATAATTCATGGATCAAATCCGAGGATGTCCATGCCCTCAGACTGGTCCGGACGTTTCATTGGAGATTCCTGCCAAACTGGCTTAGATCACAAGCAGATCTCTCCAAGAGAGGGGGTACTGTACGGATTCTGCTCGATCCGTGCTGGGTTTTCACTATGGTCCAGTTTTTCTGTCCTTCTTGCCCTTTCTGCTCACTGTGGCCGTTTTGGGTCCTGCTGTCTGCTTTATAAAGCTGCAGTTCCTGGTGGGAGTCGCAAAGTTCTGTTTGCTGCAGCCCTGTTTGATCTTCGCTGTCACGCATTACTCCTTCGCCTATTTGGAATCCCTGTTGCTGACCCCGGACCGTATCCCAGACCTCGCTGCCTTCTGCCTGCCCTGACTTTTGCCTGTCACCTGGACTCTGCACCTCTGCCACCTGCCCTGACCTTTTGCCTGTTGCCTAGACTCTGCACCACTGTGGCCAGCCCTGACCCCTGCCTGCTTACAGACTACAAATATGCTTACAGGACTCTATCCCCGGGCTCTGGTAGGTTATTCTACATTCCTACCTCAGCCCTGCGGGTCCACCTCCTGATTCGAGACGAGCACCGTCACAGATGTTCCATTATTCTAAACTTTAAGGCCCTAGTGGTATGCACCACATACTGCTTCCCACACCCACAGGCCAGTAGATAGACTACAAATTTTTGTATTGCAATTAATAAAGCACTTTGTGCTATAACGTTGACCAGTCTCAGCCGACACAAATTCGTTTTGAAGCTTTTCAGCTAGTTATCTGCTGATTATATGATAGCTCATCTATAAATATTTGCTGGGATTCTGCGTTAAACTGATATAGATGGTATACTGTAGCAGTGAGCTTTCTAAATTCACTAACAGAAGAGTCCATGATGCAGAAACCCCATCCCCGCCAAATAGGACATGCTACATATTTTAATTAAAGTAAGTGGAAGTTTTTCTTTTTGAAAAAAAAAGATTAAATATGGGAATAAAACATTTGATAGCAAATTTGAGACTGTCTTGTAGATACTATAAACCATCATATAACTTATTTATGGTTTAGAATAGTAACCAGGGGGGCAAAGACACTACAGACAGCAATACACAAATACAGTGGCAACAGCTGCAATAGTGCCTCCTGAGGTCAGGAAGAAAATTACACCTGATAGCCTAAAAATGGAGGCCAAGTTGCAGCGTTCCTGTAATGAACCCTACCCCACGGAAGAGTGGCCCTTCCAGTCCAATAAAGAGGAAGGCATCTCTTACGGGGAACCCGAACCGAGTCACACCCACAAAACACCCCAAGAATGGTGGGGGTATCTGAACTCGGCACGAACAGAAAAGACCGCTCCCTTTGACGAATATGATCAGCAGGAGAAAGAGCGGGAGCAGGGGATCACCAAATATTTCCGTCAGCTATTACAGTTGCAAGAAAAGCCGGGTGGATCCAGTGACGCTGCTAAGATTTCAAATGAAGATGGAGACCCCAGTATCCCTGAAGGGACAGTGTCATCCAAAACAAAAAGGCGAAAAAAGAAAAAAGAAAAAGAAAAGCGGTTCTTCATGTACCGTGGAAGGAACAGACACGTCCGCAGATCCTGTAGAGAAAAAGGGGGACCGAGATGCCCTGCAGCCTAGAGAAAATGGCGAATTCGTCTTGCGGATAACCGAATATCCAGAGGGCCCAAGGCAGAAGTCGTGTACCCCAAAGAAGTGTCTGTCCGGTGCCAACAGTGAGGAACCCTCAACCAGTCATCCCAGGGAAGCGGAGCCGGAACCAGTGAGTGACGATCCCTTGACCAGCCCTGAAGACGCCCTGAAAATTACCAGGCATGACTGTGATCTACTTCGAGAACAATTGAAACTTGAGAGAGTAGATAATGCTGAGTTACAGAAAAATAACGTGAAGCTACAGGAAAATGTGCTCGCAATGTACTCTTTAGCCAGGACAGAATTGGACGATCTCAAGACTGAGCTAGATACTGCAAATGCTACTATTTCCGCCATGGATGAAAAGCAGAGCCAATCTGATAAAATGGTGGCTACGCTAAAAGTTTGACGCAGAGCACCGACTGCAGAACCAACTGCAAGGTCTGAGTACACACCTCCAGTATGCTGAGGAGAAGCAGCAAATGCTACAGGAAGAAAAACTGCAGGCTGCTAAAGAGGTACAAGCGCTGCAGGAACGTCTGAATACCCAGTACGTCCCCACAGAGCAGTATGAGGAGCTAAAGGCCACGCTGCATGTCTTCAGAGCATCATTGGAATCGGAGCTTCGATACCAGGTGACTCTGTATGAGAGGGAGCGTGAGAAGGCTCAGAAACTGGAGAGAGAGCTGGAGAGACAGAGAGACTGTTCCATTCCCTTGAGTCAGTACACCAAGGAGAAAACAGACGCAGCGGCAACCTTGACGATAAAAATTACAGAGCTCCAGAATATTAAGGAGACTCTGATGCAGATTCCTCAATACGGAAAAAGGTATTGGCTCTGACCAAGCACCAGTATCCCACAGTAACTAATGCCCGTGAGGGCAAGAGTACAGTGAGAGTTGGGGACTCCACGTAACTTCAAAACAAAATTACGAAGTTTGAGCCACCAAAGAAAGCACTAGCCAAACCTACAGCTGCCCAACTGGCAACAAACAGAGGTAGGAGTGCAGAATCAAAGCCAGAAGAATCCTTAGCTGAAGAAGCTGAACTGGTAACTCCGTGGTGTGGAGAAGCTGCAGAAAGACCGCTTCAAGAGCAGAAAACTCTAAGGGCTAGTCCTAACTGCTCTACAACTGTTGCCATACGCTTTGTCTACAAACAGAGGAGTGCCCGACGCAACAGAAATCTCAAGACCGCGCACGCGATCAAAAGACTTTATGTGGAAAAAGTCCTCCTCGAGCGAGTGCTGATCTCAAGCACCTTCGGGAGGAGACAAAAATAAATTGGAGAAAGGGCTCCAATCCCAGTGGGACAGAGGGTTCTCTTCCTCCATCCACTCTCATTCAAGTCACAGAAAGATCTCGAATGAGAGTGGAAGGATGGGCTTTGGCCGTGGTAAGCCCGAGCTTCCCACAAACAGGGGAGGTATATAACAGGGGACTTATCCCTGTTCAGTAATGTGCCTTTAATCTAGCAGTGTGGTGGTTAACTGTTGGTAGTTAATTACTAAACACCACCTGCCTGATTGAGATTGCTTACAACAACCTGTCTGTTGAGACAGGAAGTGACTCCTTTGCTCACGTGTGAGCTGACCTTTGGAGACAGAGCAGAGGTTCTTGAGTCTCCCAGGGGAGACTGACCAAAAGAACACCCATCTCTGGAGCTTACCGGTCTTGAGCTCTGTCCAGCATAGCTGATTGCAAGACACCAAATAAGACTTCTAAACCTGGATGCTGATTTTCTGTGCACGCATGGGTGCGGTTCCAGGAGAGCAGAGAAGCTTACTCTACAGCAGCTAACAGATAAGACTTTCATTATTAAGAGACTGCTTATATCTGTTATTTCATGCTATATGTTTTGGGGCTGCGAGACATGCTTTACTAAGGGAGATGTGAATTAATTGCATAGTGTTTCACTAGAAAGACTCCCAAGTGAATATAAGCTTTCCCCCCCCCCCCCCTGTGTTTGTATGGATTTCCTGATCAAAAGGAAAGGCACAATAAAGCCTTATTATAATTTCACCTTATAAAAGCCTCCAATTGTGTACCTCTGTGAACGTCCGTCTACAGACCCCTACACTTTTGAAGGTTTTCTACAGGGAAAATAAAAGTTCCTGAATATAGCTCGAGGTAAAAAATTAACCAATTTGACAAAATGTTCTTATTTATAACTTTTTTTTTATTTATAACTCTTATTTTTCATTAACTGTATAACTCCATTTCTTATTCCTCATTTTATTCTTCTCTCAGCACATCTTCAGTTGAGGTACTGGAATCATATTCAGAGCTTTGGTCTTTCCACAGAATGTCATCCTCGCTTCCATCCATGTAATTAGATTATCCCTCAAAGGGTCCCGCTGCACACAGGAATCGTTTATTAACACTTGAAGACCCCGGGGTTATCTTCCATAAAGGAGCTCAATAGGGGAAAACCCTATTGAGGCTCGTGGTACTTCCCTGTATGAAAACAATAAATAAGGCAAACACTGGTCCCATTTGTTAGGCTGCTCATCTAACAACTTTCTAATCATACTTTTCAGTGTCCCATTTAGCGTCTCAACTAAACCATCAGTTTGGGGATGATATGGGGATTTACGTAGCGTCTGGATTCCCAACAATTGATACACCTCCTTCATTAGGTTTGAAATGAAATTTGACCCCTGATCCGTGAGGTTTTCACGAGGGATTCCCACTCTTGCAAATACTTGAATAAGAGCATTTGCTACATTCTTAACAGTAACACTGGGCAAGGGAATTGCTTCTGGATACCTGGTGGCGTAATCACATAGTACCATTATATACTGATTACCTTTTGAACTTTTTTGAAAAGGACCCACCACATCCATGGCCACCCTGTAAAAAGCTTCCCTAACTGCCGTATAGGTATCAAATTCCCCAATCCATGATGTTTACTGGGGCCACCTGCTGACACATAGGAACAGAGGCACAGTATTCTCCCACATCCTTATGTACTTTTGACCAACAAAAGCATGAATATTCTACCTTCTGCCGGGTCTTGTCTCTCCCCATATGACCCCCCATGGGAACATTATGTGCCAGCCGTAGATTCTCCTTTCCAAATAATTTTGGCGCCATGACCTGCTCCACCTGCAAAGAAGACTTAGGATCCTTGCGGTCCCTGGTTAATACACCCTGCCGTAATACATATGAGGGTATAGGCCCAAACGCCCTAATCTCTTCAGTATGGGATACCACCTGCTGGAAAAAAAGGTTTAGTGAGCTGTCCTGCTGTTGCACCTCTACAATATCCTTATCCCAAATATTATTGACCTGTCCAAGTCCTGCACCCCTAATTCTCTAGGACCGAGTGTCTGTCCTTTCTTCTTTGCCTATGGGATTAACTTCCTCTCCCCTCTTCACCAAAGATCTCTGGGTGAAAAGGAAAAATCCCATCCACAGAAGTTTCTAAGGACATGTCCGTCTCCTTTTCAGCCTGCTCTCTTGTCTTGGGCCCTTGTGGTAACTGCTGAACAGTGTGCTAATAGTCCTAACAGAACTGGAAAGTCCCGCCCCAGAATCACCATGTAGGGCATATTTTCTACTACCCCTGCCTGTACGACATGTGTAACTGTACCAACAGTGATGGGCAGCAGAATGATTGGACACCGCTTATAATGTCCACGAACACATTATATGTCCAGAGAGCCCACTGGTATTCATTTGGAATATTGTCCTTTCTTTACCAAGGTACTTTCACTCCCAGTATCTATGAGGGCCATCACTATTTTTCCTCTGATGGTCACTTCCTTAAGGATCCCACCAGTATTGGTTATCATAGTACTTGGTCCATTCTTCCCTTACCGGAAATATCTGGCTATGTGTCCGGTTTCTTATTGAGATTATATATTTGAGTATCCTGTATGTGATCTCCGACCTGCCACCGTCTAAATGAAGATTCCCGTACTGGTGTATGTGATGATGGAGGAGGAGGTCTTACCACTGGTCTTCTCTCACATTCCTGATGAGCTGCCAACTAGTCCACAGCCACATTGATAGCTTTATCCCCAGTATCGGGGTGATCTTTCTGCACCCATAGTCACGCACATTGTGGTAGAATCTCCAGGAATGGCTTAAGGACAAATAGCTCCAATATTTCCAACTTTGTCTTCTCGGTCGGCTTGATCCATTTGTTCAGTAGATCCATTAGTTTGGTGTAAGCCGCTCGTGGTACTTCAGAATGATTATAACGGATCTTTGTCAGAAAGTCTCCGGGTTGATGTTATATCACCTGTACTGTAAATGGCCTCTTTCACCACATCATAGTTGTCGGAGCACTGTAGGCCATCTCAGCCTTTCTGGTCAGTGTGGGCACAAGTCTCATTACCCAAACATGACGAGGAAACCTTAAATATCATAGTCAGTGCTCAGTCTATTTAAGCGGATCTCTTTGAGGATGATTGGCTCATGTGCTGGTGTTATAGTTCCTGCTTGAAGGAGCTTTACCAAATCAGTCATCTGCTGCGTCTGTTGCCGCTTCATATCATCCATGCATCTCTCCTGTTGCTCTACTTCTGTGGCCCATCGCCGCTCCTGCTCCTCGTGGCGTTTCTCCAGTTCCCTCTGCCATCTCTCTTCTATCTCCTGTCATCGCTGATCCTGCTCTGCCTGCTGTACCACAAGCCACTTCAGAAAAGCCTCTGGTCCTTCTGCTCCAGTCTTAACTGCTTCTGCTAACGGTTTTAATTCCACTTTATGGGCCTTGGGCTTGGCTCCAATGCCCACAGAGGCCTCCAATACCTGATCTTCCTCCATATTTACCTCCAAGACGGGTTAGCCCTGTTCCAGAAAACTCCTCTGCTCGATCTGCTGTTGTCTGGTCAGGATACCTTTATGTCCTTGTCCTTTAGGACAAGCTGCTGTCTTCTCCTGTTTTTTTTCCCATCAGGGACTATAGGTACTTTCCTGCTTGGGTTTAGATGTCTGGTATGGCATTAATCATCCCTCTGCTGACACCATATGTGGAAGGTTGTGTTCTTGCAATGAAAAAGTAAATAGTCAGATAGCCAAAAGCATTAGTTGCTAAACCAGGACCGGTTTATTCCTTCCACAATGTGATACTTAAGATCCAGAACCAATCAGATCACACATAGAAAAAAACCCAGCAAACTGGAAAAACCTGGTTTAAAGAGTCAGGAGCAGCAGATCCTGGAGAGATTTGAACTTTGCAAGGCAGCTGTAGTCAAGTCCAACCTTCACCCTCTCTCTGATCTGTCAACTGATCCCTCCATAAATAGTATCAGACGCATGGATAATACTAGGACCAAACCAACTAGGAGCCAAATACACAGGGGAATTATTTCCAACCAAAACAAATTTGAACACATAATAAATTAGGCATTTAATATTCAATTTCCTACAGCCAGACATACATTAATATCATACATATTAACTGCACGTTTTTACTCTTGCAATGTAAGAAGTTACTCAATTTCAGTATCACCTGCCTTACTTTAAACCCCTACAATGATATGTATGGTATTGCAGGAAAGAACTGCCCTTTCCTTTTTACAGATTCTGCCCAAGTAACATCAAACACAAAACCACCGTAACAAATCCTGCTATATTTCAGATAAGGATTTTTCTATATGTATTATACCTGGCATTTAAGAATTAACCTCCCTTCATTCCTGCTAGAACTGCCTGCATGTACAATATGTACAATATGTACAATATGTACTGTGAAAAAAATAAACCATTCCTGCATTAATTTGACTGCCTTCAGGACACACACATGAAAAGCCAGAAACATCCTGGGAAAACTAGAAAAAATGTAGCTGGGCCCAGCAAAAAGAAAACAGAAACAGAAAAGACAGACACAAGTGGTGCATTGATTACAAGAAAACAAATATGCATTTTACTTTACACAAAAATTTACAAGAATCCCTGTCACACATGCATACAACTGCAATAGGCATGAGTCCACTGGGTTCTCCCCATACTTCATGATGTTCATGATGTTCGGCAAAGAAGACAGATCACCTTTGGATATTCGCTTGAAAGTGTCCACCGATGAAGTACCCAATATAACCCATTATCAGTATGTCCAACAACTGAAAGACAACATAGGGCGTATCAGTTGGCGGAAGAAGCCACCGCCAACCTGAATCGGAACAATAAAAGGTAATAAGATTGCAGAGTGCGCCTGGGGACAAGGTTCACCTGGGAGTACCGGGAAAACATAAGTTGGCTGACCGATGGAGAGATGCTCCCTTCGAAGTGGAATCCCAGATGCCTGGTCTTCCCATCTACCGTATCATGGATTCGGTGGGTAATTTAAAAGTCTGGCATCGGAACCATCTGCTACCCATTCCGCAAGTGGACATTGAAAATGGGGCTGATCTGTCATCAGTGATGCCACCGATGGAACGGGAAGAACCCAGTGGGATCCACGATCCTTTGCTTGAAGAAAATCAGGATCCAGTGGATGAAGCTTCTCCAATTACGGATGAAGAATGGTGGGTAGCAGCCAAAGAAGAGTCGGGTTATGGTCCTGCCAATCAGGAGTCATCACCAGTGGCTTCAACAAGTCGACCTCTTGATCCAAGAAGTCCTAGTTTCAGACTAAATAGAGACTATTCAGAAAGACAGTCACACTCTATGAGAGGGCCAGGGCCTCAAGCTCCTGGAAACCTCTCCAACCAAGAAGATATTGAAGAAGAATCAGAAGTGATTATTCCAGAAGTTCGTCGGGGTCAGAGATTGAGACTCCCTCCAACAAGGGTGGCTTCATTAGGGGCACCCCATTATGAATCCCAGCAGTCATCTCGGAGCAGGTTTGCATCCATAATGGTGATACTCACTGAAGTATTTAATGTTATTTAAATACCTGTTGTTATTAAGTTATGTTATATGTTATGCTATTGCATTTTCCATTATATAACTGTATGTTAATGCTGGTTTCTCATGCAGTAATTTGAGGTCTTCACCAGGGGGAAAGTGTAGCAGGATTCCCCTTTCTACCTCCTGGGGGGGGGTGGGGGGAGATTAGCTCCATAGCATGGGAGAAGCAGTGAAGTTGTGTCGGCCATCTTGGGGTTGGCGTAACCCCACAGACCTGAACGGTTTGTGATGCGGTGACAATTTTGGGGTTGGCACCACCGGAAGAGGAGGTCCTGGCTAGGCAGGATTTCCTCCAAGGACTGGGGACTGCATGCTCAGTTGATCCTGAAGCCTCCAGAGATGAGGGTAGTGTCCAGGGAGCTTGTAAAGCTCATGGACTAGGCCAGAAATACTACCCTTAGGCCCCAGGCAGTCCCCTTACCTTAGTGGAGTGTGTAGGGCCGGCCACACAGCTAGGGATATCCCATTAATGAGTGGTAGCAGTGGAGCAGAACCAGAGCCAGGAGAGGAGTTTCTTCAGAGGGAGAGGTCACCGCACAGCAGTCAGACGTGAGGCGTCAGGGGCTGTTGTCGGAGACCCCGTGACATGGTACCCTGCTGATGATCATCTTCCGTCTGGAAATATTCCTTGGTTAAGGCCTTAACCAAGAAGGTATACATGCACCACCGCAAGGGGGAGGGTAGTGCTGCCCTCAGACATACATTGGACAAGTGTTGTTTGCCGGACACTGGGTTATAGTTGCCCAAGCACCCTCAGTATTATTGGGCTAGCTACCCCAGGATTCTTCTGATTGTTATCGGGCTATGGGGTACTACCTGGGCCTACTGTGGGACTAAAAGAGTTATTGTAACGTGTTGTGATTGTGTTATTGGGGTATACCATAAATGTATACGTGCTCCTATGAGGAGTCATCCTGCTACACACGATCCTCATAGGTGGAGACTCTGCACTAGAGAAAGAGAACACCCAGTCAGCCCACGCTCCACAGGAGCGGAGGCTCAGGCCTTCTGTAAGTCTAACAGGTTGCACCAGTGATAGGGAAAGGGATACTTAGGGATAGGGATAGGGTGTTACATGTATATATGTTTGTAACAGGGGAGTAATCCCTGTTCAAGTAATGTGCCTTTAATCTGGCAGTGTGGTGGTTAACTGCTGGTAGTCAATTAATAAACACCACCTGCCTGATTGCTTACAAAAGCCTGTCTGTTGAGACAGGAAGTGACTCCTTAGCTCTGACTGAGAGCTGACCTTTGGAGAGACAGAGGAGTGTTCTTGAGACTCCCAGGAGAGTCTGACCAAGAGAACACACATCTCTGGAGCTGACCGGTCTTGAGCTCTGCCCAGTATAGCTGATTGCAAGACACCAAATAAGACTTCTAAACCTGGATGCTGATATTTTCTGTGCACGCACGGGTGCGGTTCCAGGAGAGCAGAGAAGCTTACTCTATAGCAAGAAACAGATAAGACTTTCATAATTAAGAGACTGCTTATATCTGCTTATTTCATGCTATATGTTTTGGGGCTGCGAGACATGCTTGACTTATGGAGTTGTGAATTAATTGCATGGTATTTTCACAAGAGACACTCCCAAGTGAATAAAAGCTTTGTTCCCCCCCCCTGTGTTTGGATGATTTCCTGATGAAAAGGAAAAGGCACAATAAAGCCTATTATAATTTCACCTTATAAAGTCTCCAATTGTGTACCTCTGTGAACGTCCGTCTACATATGGTGTCCGAGGTGGGACAAGAGGTATCTTTGTAGTTAAATAGGGCCGGAGATTTTAATGTGAAATTTTTTTTTATGCTTTTTGCCTACAAGCAACTTAGAAAAAAAAACCTCATGCAGCAGAGATCAGAGTTAAAGGGACACACCACTGAAACCACACTGCACTAAAACTTACAAAACCACAGATGGACTCTTTGCCCCAATCCCTAGAGGAGAAAGACTGCTGAAGTAGCTAAACCTTATGTTGCCTATCACAAAGTGTAATATGGTCATTGAAATAGGGGTTTTGCCTTCCAGCCATAGTCAGGGTTCAAGAAGTGAGTCAGCCCTTAAAAAGGGATAGGTGTTTGTTGTTTTCAAAAGTTTCGTTGAAGCAGTGAATACAGATGGTGACCCACGAGTGGTACTGATTTTGCAAATAAAGGGTGCCACACCGCATAGGGCTACCAGCTGTGAATGGAGTATATGCAGAAAAGTGTGAAAATTGATACAAGACTGTGCTGAAGCAGGGGAATTTTTAGCAAACAAATGCTGAGTGTTGAGTCACCCTGCCGGGAATGAAAGAATGGTTTTTTTTCTGCAAGTAAAAAAGTCTGCCTATATATATCTTGGGAGCAAAAACAGACACCCAAAGTGTGAAGTGTGAATGCCATAATACCCAAAGATGAGATTGAAAATTACTGAACTCAGGCAGAAAACCAAATTCTGTTGCTGAAGCGGAGAGATTGCACCTAGCAAGTAAATGGTGTAGAGCAAATAGACTTTTTTTTACCTAGCAACTGCACATCTTGTATACCTGATAAGAGAAAATGCCTGCACAGTACTGCTGATATTGAGAAAAAAAAGAAATTCCCAAGAAAGAAAGTCTACAGAGATGCCTGTGAGAGCTACGACCTCTACAAGCAAAATATGCCCATCTGTAGGACTACCACAATTGGGGATTCTAGCAAATACAGTGGCAACAGCTGCAATAGTGCCTCCTGAGGTCAGGAAGAAAATTACACCTGATAGCCTAAAAATGGAGGACAAGATGCAGCGTTCCTGTAATGAACCCGCACGGAAGAGTGGCCCTTCCAGTCCAATAAAGAGAAAGACATCTCTTATGGGGAACCCGAACCGAGTCACACCCATAAAACTCCCCAAGAATGGTGGAGGTGCCTGAACTCGGCACGAACAGAAAAGACCGCTCCCTTTGACGAATATGATCAGCGGGAGCAGCATATCACCCAATATTTCTGTCAGCTAAAGCAACTGCAAGAAAAGCCTGGCGTATATAATGAAGCCGCTAAAATTTCAAATGAAGATGGAGACCCCAATATCCCTGAAGGGACGGTGTCATCCAAATCAAAAAGGCGGAAAAAGAAAAAGAAAAGCAGTTCTTCACTTACCGTGGAAGGAACAGACACGTACGCAGATCCTGTGGTGGAAAAGGGGGACCGAGTTGCCCTGCAGCCTAGTGAAAATGGAGAATTCGTCCCGCGGTTAACCGAATATCCAGAGGGCCCAAGGCAGAAGTCATGTACCCCAAAGAAGTGTCTGTCCGGTGCCAACAGTGAGGAACCCTCAACCAGTCATCCCAGGGAAGCGGAGTCGGAACCAGTGAGTGACGATCCCTTGACCAGCCCTGAAGACGCCCTGAAAATTGCCAGGCATGAGTGTGATCTGCTTTGTGAAGAATTGGGAAGGGTGAGAAAAAACAATGCTGAGCTGCAGAAGACTGTGCTCGCAATTTACTCTGCGGCCAAGATCGAATTGGAGGATCTCAAGACTGAGCTAGATACTGCAAAGGCTACTATTTCCGCCATGGATGAAAAGCAGAGCCAATCGGATAAAATGGTGGCTACGCTAAAGCGGAAGTATGAGGAGGCACTGAAGCAGATGACAGTCTTCCAGCAAGAGGTTCACACTCTTCGTATAGAGCTTGATGCCTCACATCATGAGACCAACAGCTGCCGCACAGACCTGGAAGTTTCCAGAAAGGAACTACACAGTCTCACTGAGGAGCTGGACATGGCTAAAGAAACTATTGGTAATCTTGATACAGATCTCAAAGTCTGTCAGAAGGAGCTTCAGACCCTCAACCTAGAGAAGGAAGTCTCACGCCAGGAGAGTGTCATTCTCAAAGCAGATGTGCGTAAATGGAAGGAGGATTGCAAAGAAGCCCTGAAGAATACAGAGACTGAAAAAAGAGAAAATTCAAGATTAAAAAGAGAAAACTTAAAACTGAAAGAAGAAAATTTTCAGTTGGCAGAAGAAGTCAAGGAAAAGTTTGAAGCAGAGCACCGACTGCAGAACCAACTGCAAGGTCTGCGTACACACCTCCAGTATGTTGAGGAGAAGCAGCAAACGCTGCAGGAAGAAAAGCTGCAGGCTGCTAAAGAAATTCAAGTGCTGCAGGAATGTGTGATGACCCAGTATGTCCCCGCAAAGCAGCATGAGAAACTGAAGGCTACCCTGAGCATCACCAAAGCAACGCTAAAAGCCAAGCTTAGAACCCAGGTGACGCGGCACAAAAGGGAGCACAAGAAGGTCCAGAAACTGAAACAAGTAACTGCGGCCCAAGCAAAGAAGTTCATAGTGCTCCACAATGCAATAAAAATGTGGAGGCAGGCTCAGAGAAAGCAAAGCATGCAGATAAAGTCCCTGAGAAGAGACTTGCAAGACGCACTCAAAAAACAGGGATCTCTCGCGGATAAGATTACAGTCCTACAAGGACAAGTATTGACCCTGACTAAGCGTCAGTATCCCACAGCCTCAAAAACCCATGAAGACAAGGGTACAGTGAGAGCTGGGAATACCGCTCATCTGAAAGACAAGGTTGCTAAATTTGAACCACCTAAACAAGCACTAGCAAAACCTTCAGCCACCCAGCAGGCAACAAAAGAAGGTACATGTGCTGAATTAAAACCAGAAGAATCCTTAGCTGATGAAGCTGAAAAGATGGGACATTCTCTGGAAGTGGGTGTGGAATTGCAACTTAATCTAAAAGGGGCTGAACTAGCAACCTCATTGAGTGGGAAAAGGGCGGTTTTTAAATGTTTTGCAACTGCTGCCACACAGTATGCCTACAATAATACGAGCACCCGACGCAAGGGAAATCTCATGACCGTGCACGTAGAAAAAAGACTATATTTGGAGAAAGTCCTCCTCGAGCGACTGAGGGGTGCTGATCTCAAACACCTTCAGGAGGAGACACAAATAAACTGTAGAAAGGGCTCCAATCCCAACAGGACTGAGGGTTCTCTTCCTCCATCCACTCTCATTCAAGTCACTGAGATATCTAGAATGAGAGTGGACGGATGGGTTTTGGCCGTGGCAAGCCCGAGCTTCCCACAAACAGGGGAGGTATGTAACAGGGGAGTAATCCCTGTTCAAGTAATGTGCCTTTAATCTGGCAGTGTGGTGGTTAACTGCTGGTAGTCAGTAAATAAACACCACCTGCCTGATTGCTTACAAAAGCCTGTCTGTTGAGACAGGAAGTGACTCCTTAGCTCTGACTGAGAGCTGACCTTTGGAGAGACAGAGGAGTGTTCTTGAGACTCCCAGGAGAGTCTGACCAAGAGAACACACATCTCTGGAGCGGACCGGTCTTGAGCTCTGCCCAGCATAGCTGATTGCAAGACACCAAATAAGACTTCTAAACCTGGATGCTGATATTTTCTGTGCACGCACGGGTGCGGTTCCAGGAGAGCAGAGAAGCTTACTCTACAGCAAGAAACAGATAAGACTTTCATAATTAAGAGACTGCTTATATCTGCTTATTTCATGCTATATGTTTTGGGGCTGCGAGACATGCTTGACTTATGGAGTTTTGAATTAATTGCATGGTATTTTCACAAGAGATACTCCCAAGTGAATAGAAGCTTTGTTCCCCCCCTGTTTTTGGATGATTTCCTGATGAAAAGGAAAAGGCACAATAAAGCCTATTATAATTTCTCCTTATAAAGTCTCCAATTGTGTACCTCTGTGAACGTCCGTCTACAATGTTGTTTTAAAATCATTAAGAAGACAGTGTTGAAGATGCAAACATTGATATTAAAAGGAACATTTATGAGGATGCCACATTAACCATTAGATTATAATACATAAAGATACAAGCAAGATAAGGATGACAAAGCTATTCACAGCAACACCTGAAGAATGGTTCAAGACATTGAATTTTGAAGAAAAATAATTGATACAAATCTGTGAAATAATCACAAGTTTTCAGAAATTAAAATGGTAGTAAGCCGGACATATCACAAGAGTAAATTACTATTGTTGGACCAATATGATGCTCAACTGAATTCCAAGGGATATCAAAATACCGAGATGATAATGAAAGATACAATGGGCAGATGAAATTAAGAAATTTATTGGAGTAACTAAAAGGAAATCCTTCATGCTTTTCAAAGACAGGTTTATCTGTAAGAAAATGAATAAAATAATCCCATCTACAAAATATGCAAAGCTTTATAAGTAATCACTTCTCGTTTAATACTACGAAAGAATTAAACATTTTACTCCAGGTCTGTCAGTGCGATATGAAATAGTGGGAGGCACTCATGAAATCAGTGGGGATTACTTTAATAGGAACAGCTCACTTATCTTTGAAGCCCACACACTTTCAAATTGACTTGATAAAGTTTGAAGTAAAACAGCACCTTACATTGGAATGTAATAATCACATGTATAAACACGTAAAGGAAGAGTCATATTTATATTCCCATAAATTTTATGGAAAAGCAATATTTTTTAATAAAATCAATACAGTAAGAGATGTTAAGAAAATAACGGATTCAGCTTCATGCAAATTGCAAAACAGTCTTTGTGTTGTAAAAAAAAAAAATAGAAAAATCTCTATTAAGGGATTATTTAAAAGTACAGCAGAATAAATGTATTGTATTAGACTATATGCAAAATATTAAGCAACATTATAAAAAGAATATGTTATTTGATGAAAGTTACATAGATTATATAAATCTGCAAATTGTGCTACAGTTTTACATAACATATACTGTATAAATAAATGTTAATTAGGACAAAGTGAATCCATACACAAACCTCATTTTAATCAATACTTGTTAAACATTATTTAATAGCAAAGTATGTTTCATTCTTGTTGAACAACAGGGTAAGGCAGTTTGCGTGTGCAAACTGGGGAGAGTGCGTTTTATCGGGGGGGGGGGGTGCGGTTGATACAGAGGCCCCGCGCACTTCCCCAAGGTATTTAAATTAAATGCCGGGGAATCGCGCGAGGCCTCTGTAACTCACGTACCTTGATTCAGATGGCTGCGGGCGACATGTCGCCATGGCAACGCAGTGTCAAATTATGCCACAGGGTCACATTATGTGACATCACATGACTCACGGCATCATTTGACACAGCGTCACCATGGCTAGGCAGCATTAAAAGACACCACGGAGTCACTTGATACATGGTAAGGGGGGGTGCGAGCAGTGGGGGTGAGAAAGCAGGGGGCCACAGGGCAAAAAGTATGTGTACCCTGGAGTAGTACGGGTCCAGACAATATAAGAGAAATGCTGCACACCTCAAAAAGAAAAATAATGATACAGTTACCGGTGCTTCAGTGTTTGCACGAAAGCCTGCGATCAGTCCTGAACAGATGAACAAAGGAACATAGGGCACAACAGGTTACGCAAATCAAACTCATTTATTGAGCCAACACGACGTTTCGACCATAATGGTCTTTATCAAGTGACAATGGCATAAGTACATTCCCTTGTAACAACATATAAATAGTGCCCCAAACCCCCACAATGCAACCTGTTCAATTAGTGCTGATGGAATTCATGTGCTGATTCAGTCCTTCTAGCCAATGTCCAGTCTGTATCTCTTGTTAGATAACCCCAACAGCTGTTTGCAATCCTCTGTATGTCGTGGAGTTTACATTCTCATCATTTCTGTGTATCCTGGCATCCATCTTGCTGACGTCATCAATCCGGGTCCTTAGCAGTTGGAACGCATGCATTTCAAGTTCGCGCATGTGCTGCAGTTGTCCGCTCGATCCTCTTCACCCTTCTATAATTTTGGAATGCAAAAAGCGCAGACTACTTGTGAGTCATTGCGCATGCGTGAGCCAGTCTCCCTGCGGTCCTGCAGGCATAAGGGGGGTTAGTTGATCTTCCGTTTTCATCCTGCTGACGTCATCAGTCCGGGTCCTTAACAGTTGGAACGCATCCGGATGTCTCATCTGGTGCGTTGCAAGTTCGCGCATGTGCAGTAGTTGTCCGATCGATCCTCTTCCCCTTCTGTGATTTTGGGATGCAAAAAGCGCAGACCAGTTGTAGAAAGTGGAAAGGAAGGAATGGTCACTACTTCCTAGAGAACCAACACAAGCGTGATGAATAAAAAGTTCTTTATTGCAAAAGGCTGGACATCATGAAAAAAGCTCTGACGCGTTTCATCCCGTAGAAGGGACTTTATCAAAGAATCATTATCATTTGATAGTCACATCAAGAAAAATAATTATGTTAATATCCGTTTGTAATGTGAATTGAAGATTAATATCATTAATATTAACAGTGTGATATTAATGATATTAATCTTCAATTCACATTACAAACGGATATTAACATAATTAATTTTCTTGATGTGACTATCCATGGTGATCCAGCTACAGGTATCCAAACAGATATCTTTACTAAACCGCATGCCAGAAATTCTTATTTATATGCGAATAGCAGTCACCCAAGATCATTCATCCGTGGCATTCCCAAAGGACAGTTTTTGAGGTATAAGCGCATATGTTCCAAACAGGAGACCTTTGTACAGCATTCAGAAACACTAAAAACTAAATTCCTATCCAGGGGATACTCCAAGACGGATGTTGATCTGGCTTTTGTAAATGCAGACTCCATAGATCGGAGTACCCTAATTAAATATAGGGCAAAAAAGGACAAAAAAAACATTTTCAGAAAGCCCTTTATTTATCACCAAACATAGCAAGCAAGCTTCACAGATTAGACAGATTGTGTCCAAACATTGGAGTGTTCTTAGACTGGATCCAGACCTGGGACCTTTCACCAGGTCTGGACCTAAGTTTGCATTTAGGAAGGCCAATACACTTGCTTCTTCTGTTTCGAAGAGCTTATTTCAATCTGCACATCAGTCGTGTATATCTAATATACCCAAGGGATTCCACAAATGTGGCTTTTGTAAATGTTGCAAATTCGCCTTACCCACCAAACGAGTGCACACATTGTTTCCCAATAGAAAACATAGAACCAAAATGTTTATTAACTGTCACACTAGCTACGTGATTGATCTATGTTATTATTTGTGGATGCAACAGTAAATATGTAGGAAGAACGATCAGACCCCTGCATGTAAGAATTTCTGAACATCTGAGATTAATTAATAAAAAGGATTTATTCCACCCCGTATCAAAACATTTTACACAATGCCCACTCGGTGGTCTAAAGAATTTTAAATTCTATGAAGTAGAACATATCCCCACCCACATCAGAGGAGGTGATAGGTTAAATTGCCTAAATAAAAAAGAAATGATTTGGATCTTTTCCATAAACACATTACAACCCCACGGATTAAATATAGAATGGGAGTTAAAACACTTTTTACATGATTAATTCATCCCTTCCCTCTAACCCCCCCAAACCCCCCCCAATTTTACTCCCCTCCCCCTCCTTTCCCCTCCCTGTACATTTCCCTTCCCCTTCCATACATTTCCCTTCCCCTTCCATCCTTCCCCCTTCCCCCCCCCCATCCTTCCTTTCCCATCCCCCTCCCACTCCCTTTACCCCCCCCCCTTTCCTTTCTCACCAGTTGTCCTCTTTCTCCCCCCTTTTTTCAATTTCAATTTCAATATTTATTGTTACAAATAATTTGTCATGTCATGAGACCATTAACTGTATGCTATTTCCTGAATCTTCTTTCATGTTCTCTTATATATGGGTATAATGACAGCTATTTATTTCAATGATGAAACTTTAATATCAGTGTGAATAAGATTTTTGTTCTTATCTAATTTTGTTTTCAACCAGGACAAGGCCATCTCTTCATTGGCTGTAGAATACAATATTGTTTAGCAGTTTTTTGTCTGTATATACCAATGATTTGACATGCCTGTTTCTGATTCACTGTTTTTAACTATGTATACCCCTTATGTGGTGATTCTGTGAACCTGGACACCTGTGACTCAATTACTGGGCTACACAGGTGTATCTGTTTTGCACACACTATCTAAGGAGGTCTGATATGCTGACGGGTCACTCTTTGACAAAGGCCTCCACAGGCTGAAACGCGTCAGAGGACCCATTAGCACGCTGTTGCAATAAAGTCTTTTTTCACTTAGCCCCATCAGCCTTTTCTGTTCATTCCCTGCTGTGCTGCTGCATCACCTCCCCATGGGGGGATTTTCCTGCTCCCCAGTTGCAGGTTTGAATTAGTTAATTGTTTAATTGTTAGGGATGGAATGTAAATTGTTTAGGGTGGAATGTAAATTGTTTAGGGATGTCATTAATGAATGGTAAATGATTTATGTGTACCGGATTTGTTACAATAGTTTATTTGTATTGAGTTATCTGTATTTTGCTTGCAATGTTATTGTTAACATTCATTTGCAGAATGTATATGGTGCTTAGATTTTATGCATCATATATACAATATAAATGCAATGTGTTGATTGTGATTTGAGGTTTTTGATTGGCATTTGATCTTTTTGATTGTAATATCAGTTAGGATTATGAAAGGAAATTACTTGTATTGTAGTGTGTATTTATGGAGAACTGTTATTTTGAGTACAGCATGTTCTTGATAACCCTTCTACATTTATTTGTATATTGGTTCGTCATGTGTATATATATATATAAAGTTTACCTTTTGCTTCATTCATTGTAACATCGCCGGAAGAAGAGATCAGTGTATCTCGAAAGCTCGCACAAATAAAAGCATTTCGTTAGCCACAGAACGGTATCATCTATTTATTTTTTTGATTATTGAAGCTCGGCTAACACGGTACTGATACCTCTACATGTATATATGTGAGGATTCAGGGATCGCGGCATCCGCGCCCTGGTCCCCCTTCTCCTGCGGTTACTCCCGCTACCGTGGCGCGCGCCTCTCGCTGGCGTCACTCACCTTCGGCGGTCCTGGGGGTTCCCCGCCGTGCTCTGCGTCCTCGGATGCCCGCGGGGTCTGCATTCCTGCATGCGGCCGCCGTGTTCCCCAGCCGCGCGCCTGAACAGCGCGCGCCGGGTGAGGTTAATTTATTCACTGCTCTTGCAGTGAAGACCCGCCTCCAGCACACTAAGAGGACCTCCTACCAAGACAAGAGTCCTCCTCTGCCTGCCAATCAAGGGGACCTATCCAGGATAGCTCCACGCAGTCCTCCAGGCCTGCCCCCACCTCTGATTGGCCAGTCACACTTTATAATGCCAGTACTTCCTCTTACACATTGCTCGACATAGTTTTCACTTGGATTACTACTCTGGCGTTTTCTCTCTTATTCTCTCAGGTTACGACTTGGCTTGATGGACGTCTCTCTCTGGCTCTAGACCCCTGCTTGGACAAACGACCTTCCGGAATTCTCCAATCCCAGACTTTGGCTAACGCAACGACAACGGCATTTCTACACCGGTACCGGCAAGTATTGCTAGCTAAATACACCTGGCCTGGCAACGCCAAAATCACCACACTCCGGACACGCTCCCTTTGCTGCGGGTGCGTGCTTCTATACGTTCCTCACCTCAGTGAAAGGAACGGGTCTGGTCTGCGGGCAGCACCGGCATAACAATATATATGTAACAAATACAGGCCTTAACGGATCAAGTGGCTCTCCTCTCCCAACAGGTATCGGACCGCCCTTTACAGGCTCCGCCTGCGGCTGCACCCCCGGCGCAGCCTGACTTATCTTCCACTTCATTTTCAGTTCCGAAGATTCCGGCTCCAAGGCCCTACGCAGGGGATCCACACGCCTGTCGTGGCTTTCTCAACCAGTGCGAGATCAAGTTCGAGATGGCTCCCCAGTTGTATGCTACTGGCCGGAAAAAGGTAGCCTACGTATATTGTCTGCTCACAGGTAATGCACTGGCATGGGCCTCTCCGATCTGGGAACTACGCCCTGATATTACCCGCGATTACGCGGCCTTCAGATGGGACTTTCGACAGGTTTTTGATACCCCCGCACGTCAAGAGACTGCTTCTGATACCCTGCTAGAGCTTACACAGGGACGTCGGCCTGTGGGTCAATACGCCTTGGAATTCAGAACTGTAGCAGCTGAGACTCATTGGGGTCAGGAGGCTTTAGTCGCCGTCTTCTGGAAAGGTCTATCGGAGTCTCTGAAGGATGAACTTGCTTCCCACACCAGGCCAGAGTTACTGGAGGATCTCATCACCCTGGCTACGCGTATGGATCAGCGCCTTCAGGTACGCCGCGCTCAGCGTCAGCTTCCCCGGGCTACGCCTTTCCGTGCTTCCTTTTCCAGGTTCTCTACTAATCAGAGATCCGTCGTCTCCCCGTTACCGGCGCTGGAGTCTCCAGAGCCGATGCAACTTGGAGTTCAGCAACCTCGGGCACCGTCACAACAACTTTGCTCTACTGGGGAATCGTGCCATCATTGCGGAGCTTCTGAGCAGCGTACCTGTAACCATCCACCATCTCCGGGAAACGACTAAGCCCAGTGAGTATGAAGGGGCGCTCTCTGGGTACTGAATCTCCTTGTCCCCCTCCCAGAAGGGAACTTCCCAAAAGATTGACTATTCCCGTCTCCCTTTCAGGACCGACTTTCCGCACCTCCACTGCTGCATTTATCGATTCCGGCGCAGGAGGGAATTTCATAGATCAAACCTTTTCTGAGCAAAATCAAATTCCGCTTTCCAGGAAGGACTCTCCCGTTGCCTTGGTCGGAATTGATAATCGACCTCTCACCCCGGCTTATATCTCCTTATAGACCGGACCTATCACCCTTTCTACTCATTCTCACAAAGTGACTCTGGGTTTTGATGTTATTCATGCCCCAGGAACACCTATCACGCTTGGCTTGCCCTGGTTACAGAAGCATAATCCACTCATCGATTGGGTTTCTCCTAACCCTATTAACTGGAGGTCAAGGTCAGAGAAACCTTTTTCCTCTATCAAGCAACCATCCTTTCTATTAGCCAACACATCAAGTTCTCGGAGGGAGTTACCTTCTCCATACGCCGAATTCGTGGACGTTTTCAGCAAGGCACAGTCTGAACTTCTACCTCCTCATCGTTCCTACGATTGTCCGATTGATCTGGTACCTGGTTATACCTTGCCTAAAGCCAAATCTTATCCTCTCTCGTTGCCCGAGACCAAAGCTATGGACGAATATATTCGTGAGAATCTTAAGCGGGGCTTCATACATCATTCCAATTCTCCTGCGGGGGCTGGATTCTTCTTTGTCAAGAAGAAAGATGGTACTCTCAGACCATGTATTGATTACCGGGGTCTGAACCATATCACGGTGAAGAATCGTTATCCACTCCCACTCATCTCCGAACTCTTTGATAGACTTCAGGGGGCCAATCTCTTTACTAAACTGGATCTCCGTGGGGCATACAACCTCATCCGCATCCGGGAGGGCGATGAATGGAAGACTGCCTTCAACACCCGTAGCGGACACTACGAATATCTAGTGATGCCCTTCGGGTTATGCAACGCACTGGCAGTTTTTCAGGACTTCATCAATGACATCTTTCGAGACGTTCTTAATATATTTGTCATTGTATACCTGGATGACATCCTTATTTTTTCTCAAAACTTACAGGATCATATCATCCATACGAAGTTTGTGCTTTCACGCCTCCGCGAGTACCGGTTGTTTGCTAAAATGGAGAAATGCATTTTTCATCAGTCTACCACTTCTTTTCTCGGATACATCATCTCCAACAAAGGCTTGGCCATGGACCCAGAGAAGCTAAAGGCCGTCGTGGATTGGCCACAACCCAATTCCCTCAAATCTGTTCAACGGTTTTTGGGTTTTTCTAATTATTACCGGAAGTTTATCCGCAACTTTTCTACCATTGTCGCTCCTATCACGGCACTGACCAAAAAAGGTGCAGACCCTTCATCTTGGTCTCCAGAAGCTGTCATGGCATTCAAGACACTGAAACAAACTTTTGTCTCTGCTCCCATCCTTCGACACCCTAACACGAATTTCCCCTTCCCCTTAAAGGTTGACGCTTCGGACTGTGGGGCTGGGGCGGTTCTGTCGCAGAAATTTTCTTCCCAGGATAAACTTCATCCTTGCGGGTTTTTCTCCAAAAGATTTTCATCGGCAGAGAGGAATTATGACGTGGGCAATAGGGAACTTTTGGCCGTCAAGATGGCTCTTCAAGAATGGAGACATCTTCTGGAGGGGTCAAAAGAGCCATTCACCATTCTTACGGACCATAAGAACTTATTGTACATTGAGAATGCCCGTCGCTTAGGTCCTCGCCAAGCTCGCTGGTCGTTATTTTTCTCTAGATTCAATTTTGTTCTCTCATACATTCCCGGCACTAAGAACGTCAAGGCGGATGCTCTCTCCCGGCAATACTCTTCTGAAGAGAGATCAGAGAAATCCACTGAGTCCATCCTCCCTAAACAAAGAATCTTAGCAGCTGTGGCATTCAAGAATTTTGAGAGGATCATCAAGTCTCAAGAGAACCTCCCGTCCGGTCTTGTGGTTCCTAAAGACTCTTTGTATGTGGAACCCAAATTTATCCCTGAAATACTGGACTGGGGACACGCCGTCCGTTCGGCAGGGCATCCTGGATTCAAGAAAACCTTGGATCTCATCCGTCGTACCTTTTGGTGGCCCAATATGGTTAAAACCATTCTGGAATTTACACGGTCCTGTCCGGTATGTGCGCGTAACAAGATTCCTCGTCAGAAACCTCAGGGTCTTCTCTTACCTTTACCTATTCCAGAGCGTCCCTGGTCCCACATTTCGATTGATTTTATTGTGGAGTTGCCTAGGTCGAATGGCATGAATACCATTCTTGTGGTAGTGGATCGGTTTTCCAAGATGGCACACTTTATCCCTCTCAAAGGATTACCCTCCTCACCCGCCCTTGCGGATATTTTTTCCAAAGAAATTTTCCGGATCCATGGGATTCCCACATCCATCGTGTCCGATCGGGGTTCCCAGTTCGTCTCCAAGTTCTGGAGAAATTTCACCAAGAGACTAGGTATCTCGTCTTCCTTTTCTTCTGGATATCACCCTCAATCCAACGGACAGACCGAGAGGGTTAATCAATCCCTCGAGAAATACTTAAGGTGCTTCGTCTCTAATTCTCAGGATGACTGGGCAGAATTACTTACCTGGGCTGAGTACGCATTCAATTCTTCCAGGAATGAGTCCACTCACGAGACCCCCTTCGTTATCAACTACGGATTCCATCCGGCTCGCCTACCTATTACCAAAGAATCCACTGGGGTACCAGCCGTGGACGAACATATTGCTCTCCTACAAGACTCTTGGTCCAGAATACAATCTGCATTACAAAAGACATCCTTGACATCTAAAAATCAGGCTGATCGTCACCATCGTCCGGCACCCGAATACAAACCCGGGGACAAGGTTTGGCTATCATCCAAGAACATCCGTCTCAAAACGCCTTCCCTCAAATTGGCTCCTAGGTTCCTGAGTCCCTTTTCCATTTTGGAGCAGGTTAATCCGGTTTCTTTTCGACTCCAACTTCCTCAAAGCATGAGAATACCGAATGTCTTTCACACCTCACTTCTCAAACCTTTTATCTCCAGTAGCCTCTTTCCGGATCACACTTCTAAACCAGATCCTGTGATGGTACAGGGTAACGAAGAGTATGAAATATAGGCTCTACTGGATTCCCGTCTTTCAAGAGGTAAAGTCCACTTCTTGGTCCACTGGAGAGGTTTTGGACCCGAAGAGAGGTCATGGGTACCCCTGAAAGATATTCATGCTCCAGGACTCCTCAAACGCTTTCGAAAGAAGTTTCCATCAAAACCATGGAAGGATCGTCCTGAGGCCGAACCTGAAGGGCGGGGTACTGTGAGGATTCAGGGATCGCGGCATCCGCGCCCTGGTCCCCCTTCTCCTGCGGTTACTCCCGCTACCGTGGCGTGCACCTCTCGCTGGCGTCACTCACCTTCGGCATTCCTGGGGGTTCCCCGCTGTGCTCTGCGTCCTCGGATGCCCGCGGGGTCTGCATTCCCGCATGCGGCCGCCGTGTTCCCCAGCCGCGCGCCTGAACAGCGCGCGCCTGGTGAGGTTAATTTATTCACTGCTCTTGCAGTGAAGACCCGCCTCCAGCACACTAAGAGGACCTCCTACCAAGACAAGAGTCCTCCTCTGCCTGCCAATCAAGGGGACCTATCCAGGATAGCTCCACGCAGTCCTCCAGGCCTGCCCCCACCTCTGATTGGCCAGTCACACTTTATAATGCCAGTCCTTCCTCTTACTCATTGCTCGACATAGTTTTCACTTGGATTACTACTCTGGCGCTTTCTCTCTTATTCTCTCAGGTTACGACTTGGCTTGATGGACGTCTCTCTCTGGCTCTAGACCCCTGCTTGGACAAACGACCTTCCGGAATTCTCCAATCCCAGACTTTGGCTAACGGCAACGACAACGGCATTTCTACACCGGTACTGGCAAGTATTGCTAGCTAAATACACCTGGCCTGGCAACGCCAAAATCACCACACTCCGGACACGCTCCCTTTGCTGCGGGTGCGTGCTTCTATACGTTCCTCACCTCAGTGAAAGGAACGGGTCTGGTCTGCGGGCAGCACCGGCGTAACAATATATATATATTTATATATATTTGCATGATGAAGCCAATGTACAAATCATGGGTGAAGGGTGGGTATCGGGCCAGTGTGGCTTAACCCCTTAATTACCTTTGCGGTTATTATCCGATATGGTATTTAAGGGGTTAATTGATATCTGAATGTAATTGCAATGTATTGGCTTTGTATTGGCTATGTTATTTGTGAGCAAGAAAAGGATGTTGCTGGCGACTGAGACTTCTTATTGATAAGGTCAGTAGTACTTAATTTATTTGACTATGCTAGTTAATGTTTTTAATAATGGGCAAATAATATATTATCCCTATCTGGATAATAGTTATTTTGCACATTATTGTACTGTAGGTGTTGGGGGGGGGGGGTGTTCCCCAACGGTATGTGGGTAGGCCTCCCTTGTGGGTAGTGGGTGAGGGTGGTTAGGCCTCACGGGGTGGGGGGTTACTGTGGGAGGGTATGTAGGCATCCCGAGTGGTGGTGAGGGTGGGTTAACCCCTTAACGACTGTAGCGGTTAATAACCGCTATGGTGATTAAGGGGTTAGGGGACATTACTTTGGATGTTTTCATTGTTGTTTCTGTTTTGTAGCAGCGGAGGGCGCATGGGCAGGATGAAGATGAGGATGGCCTTCATCATGGCAACCGGTAATGGGTAAATGCTTTATGTATTTAATGTATTTATTGCTGTTTATGTATTTAAAATGGGCACATTAAGTATTATCCCTTTGTGGATAATAGTTTTTTTGGCCATAACTATACTGTATGTGTTAGGGGGGAGGGTTATTTCTTTAAAAGTATGTATGTGTTTATTCATTAATTTGGGGGGGGGCACATTATTGGTACTGCAGGCCTGTGGGTAATACCCGAGGGCCCCTGCCGGCCTATAGTATCATTGATGTGCATATATGTGTATGTTAGGGGTTATAGGGGTTGTTGTTATATATATATATAAATATATATATATATATATATATATATATATATATATATATATATATATATATATATATATAATAAAAATAATTGACAGCGCCCCTATTAACACGCACCTATAACCTTGCAAAACAGACCTCACACTGCAGAATGATACACCCAGCACAGATATATGACAATGCTTCTAAATTTGCAGGAAACTAGGCAAATTGAAATATAAGAAGTAAATACACAAAATTGTGAAAAAATATATGTGAAAAAATAAAAAATATAATAAAAAATGTATGTTGGCAATAAAAACAATAAAAAAGAAAAATTACCTATAAAAAATGTGTGTAAGTCTCTTTTTCAATGTTGACAAAAATAGAATCAATATAAAAAATGTCCATACAAATCCTTAAAAATGAAATTGAAGTCCTGGGCAGCTTAGTTCTTGGGCTCACCAACCTCCCAACGATACCTAAGAAAAAAAGAAGAAAGAAAAAGCGCCTGATCCTTGTGTAATGGTCTTCCATCTGCATACAAATATAGCTGCTGTGAATCAGCTCTGCTGTTGGATATGCTGCCGGTACAACCTTTCTCCTTCACCTCTGCAGGGATAGTAGGTATTTCTGGCTATATTCTGTCTTCCTCCGATCGAGTAGCAGGATGCAGGTACTGACGTCTGTTTTCTGGAGCTTGAGCTGCTTGGCCACCGTAGTTTCCTGTACCACGTGACCCTACGCGTTTCATCCGTCTTAGCCGATTTCATCAGGGGATAAACACTGGTAGAGTTGACTGACTATTTATACTAATGCAATCCAATAAAATATGTAAATGTCAGTCAGCCTAAATCAATTACATTTATATAGAGAACATCTGTGCTAGGTGTTCTAGCCTAATAGCAGAGTATATACAAGGACATAATATATATAATTAGATGATAAAGTTGTACATAAACTACATAAATTTGTGTAAATAACAAGTAAACATAATATATACAAAACCATAATATAAAATAAACAAATACTATAAATAACATTTATTATCAAAGCATAAGTTTTACCTATAAATTAATTTGTTTTGCTATAACTTTACTACAAATTTAAACAATGAATTAGATAGAATAATTAGTAAAATCATACCATATTATGTATAAAAAAGGCTTAGTTAGCATTAAATATATTATTAGAGCATTAATTATCTATACGAAAAAATGGCAATGGAAGGGATGAATCTTGATGGTTAGTAATCTAAACTTTTTACCTAGATGAAATAATGAAAAGAGATTTCATTAATAGAAATTGTATATATAAATTCATTAGATAGAATAATTGATTTTATTACTTATAACCAGTCGTCAATTGCAGATAATCATGATAATAGAGAAGGAATCAAATTGGCTCAAATTGAGCATATTGGATCAAAACTAGATGGTTAGGGATATAGAGAGAGAACTAAATGAGAGTCTATCCCAGAAAGATGGATAAGTTACTATAACCGGTAAATTATGAACCCCCAAAAAACGGGAGAGAAGGAGAGAAGAAAGAGGGAGAGCATGAGCAAATCAGCATAAGATCTAAACTGGAGATATAATATCAAGAAGCCAGCAATCAAATAAAATTGTTCAGTTACTTATTGATTTGTGTTGATACCATAATAAAAAATATATGTATACAGTGGCGACCAACTTTATTCTTACTTGGCTAGCTCCGCGAATTTCAGAATATCCCGGTGATGTGCGGTTTTGTGTCGTTTTCTCCCGGGGTGTATTGCGTAATTTTCGCGGCTGTGATTTAAGCATTTTATTCCCGCTGAATGCAATACTGCAATGCTGTGTAAAAACACATGGGGTCGTTTGCGAGCTGTTGTCTTTGAAGCCGAGAAATTCATGAATTGTGATGCAGTATATACTGTATATATACAGTATATACTGTAAAACAACAACCCCTATAACCCCTAACATACACATACAGTACTGTACTGCTGCGGCCAAGTTTATTCGAGCATTTGCCCGTTCTCGGCTGCAGCAGTAAACTGGCGCGCGCCGGAGGGTGCCGGGCGCGCGCCGAAGCAGCGGAAGAGCGCCCTCCGATCGGGGCGCTCTCCCTCCCGCTGCCGGGTCCGCCGGGTCCCCCGGAACCCCCTTCTGCCGTCCCTCACATCGCAGGACACCAGGGCTCCCTCGGGGAGCCCTGGATGCGCGTGCAGGGGGCGCAGGCTCCCGATGACGCGTGACCGCGCGTCGGTGACCCGCGGCACGCCGAGGGGCGGCCACTAGCAAGCCGGGAAATCTCCTGGCTTGCGGAACCGGCCACACTTTAATAAAGTGTGTCGGTAGTGTATATGCACATCAATGATACTATAGGCCGTCCCCTGGCGAGATGTGTTTGCAGCAGAGAGAGAACCGCTGCTCTCTCTGCGCAAACATCGGCACATTAAAAATTATTTAAAATACATTTTTATTCATAGTGTAGATGTGCAGGGGGTCTCTGGAGCTGAACCGCGTTGGTTTCAGGTCCGGGGACCCCTGCTCCCCGAGATACAGGCCCCTTTATGATGCCGGTATCCCTCTGCATTTAAAGGTCCCGATCACGTGACTGCGACATGTAAACAAAGCAGAGGGATGCCGGCATCCCCTAAAGGGGCCTCTATCTCGGGGAGCAGGGGGTCCCCGGACCTAAAACCAAAGCGGTTCAGCTCCGGAGACCCTCTGCACATCTACAGTATGAATAAAACACATATATAAATAAACACTCATTCCTTACCTTTGCGGCTATGTGCTATGGTAACGAAGCAGCATGACTGTATTTTTAATAATATTGTACAGTGAGCAGGGGGTTCCCTGAGCCACAAATCAAAACTCAGGGGACCCCCTGCTCCTGCACAATATTATTAAAAATACAGAAATGCTGCTTCATTACCATAGCTGATAGCCGCTAAGGCAATGAAGGGGTTAACCCACCGTGCCCGCTTTATTGTGGGTAGCAGGGGTGGGTGAAGGGGTATTTGGCCCTTGGTGTGAGTTTAGGACTTGCGGGGGGTTGCGGGTGCGCTTAACCCCTTCACGGCCGTAGCAGTTAATACCGCTACGGTCATGAAGGGGTTAACCCCTCCCGCTACCCCCCCGCAAGCCCTAAACAACCATCGTTGGGGCTAATACCCCCTTCACCCACCCCCGCTACCCACAATAAAAAAAATTCACACACAGCAGCCGCCCAAAAAATAAATAAATAAATCTAAATAAATAAATAAATACATGAATATAAATAAATACATTTAAAATACATTTTTATTCATAGTGTAGATGTGCAGGGGGTCTCCGGAGCTGAACCACGTTGGTTTCAGGTCCGGGGACCCCCTGCTCCCCGAGATAAAGTCCCCTTTATGAGGTGCCGGTATCCCTCTGCATTTAAAGGTCCCGATCACGTGACCACGGCATGTAAACCAAGAAGAGGGATACCGGCACCCCCTAAAGGGGCCTGTATCTCGGGGAGCAGGGGGTCCCCGGACCTAAAACCAAAGCGGTTCAGCTCCTCTGCACATCTTCACTATGAATAAAAATTTATTTTAAATGTATTTATTTCTATTCATGTATTTATTTATTTAGATTTATTTATTAATTGGGCTGCTGCTGTGTGTGAATTTTTTTTATTGTGGGTAGCGGGGGTGGGTGAAGGGGGTATTAGCCCCAACGGTGGTTGTTTAGGGCTTGCGGGGGGGTAGCGGGAGGGCTTAACCCCTTCATGACCGTAGCGGTATTAACTGCTACGGTCGTGAAGGGGTTAAGTGCACCCGTAACCCCCCCACAAGTCCTAAACTCACACCAAGGGCCAAATACCCCCTTCACCCACCCCCGCTACCCACAATAAAAAAAATTCATGCACATCAGCCCCACAATTAATAAATAAATCTAAATAAATAAATAAATACATGAATATATATATATATATACAGTATATATATAACAACAATCCCTATACATACATATATATATATATATATATATATATATATATATATATATATATATATATATATATATATATATATATATATATATATATATATATATATATATATATATATATATATATATATATATATATATATACTGTATATATATACTGGTTATATATATATATATATATATATATATATATATATATATATATATATACACATACAGTATATACACACACATGATGAACCAATATACAAATAAATGTAGAAGGGTTATCAAAAACATACTGTACTACAAATAACACTTCTCCATACAGACACACTACATTACAATGAAATTCCTTTAATTAACCTAACTGATCTTACAATCTAAATCATCAAATGCCAATGAAAAACCTCACAATCCAATCAATACATTGCATTTACATTGTATTTATGATGCATAAAATCTATGCACCATATACATTCTGCAAATGAATGTGAACAATATCATTGCAAGCTAAATACAAATACTGTACTCCAAACAAGTCAACTATTTTAACCCATCAAGTAAACAAAAATCAATATATAAGTACCAACAAGAAAACAAAATTTGAATCCAAGGCTAACCCTTACAATACCAAGGATTACATCTATCTAATTGTAAAAAACATTATACTGTACACACATTGAAGCATTGCAATAAGCAACATACAGTACAATACATCCCCTGTATCTCCCTGCCTTGAGTGTAATCTGTGTAAAGCCCCCTCCCCCTAATGTGTCTGTTAAATCTCCCTGCCTGTGTTGCTGTGAGTACAGTTTATGTAAATGTGGGGAGGGGTGGGGACCCGATGTGCATACTGTGAGGTCTAACCACCCTCACCCACTACCCACATACCGTTACCCCCCCATCCTGGCCATGGCCCCTCCGCTTCGGCAAAACAGTCACAAAAATGAAAACATCCAAAGTAATGTCCCCTAACCCCTTAATCACCATAGCGGTTATTAACCACTACAGTCATTAAGGGGTTAACCCACCACTCGGGACGCCTACATACCCTCCCACACTAACCCCTCACCTCGTGAGGCCTAACCCCCCTCACCCACTACCCACGAGGGAGGCCTACCCACATACCATTGGGGTACCCCCCCACCCCCAGTACCCACAATAAAAACAATAGTGACCCACAATAAATATCATTATATTTATTAAATACATTACCCACCCCCTGTGCCCCCCCCATAAATACAAGATTTATCCTTTTACAAACAGGGTTCATAACGCAGCCCCACGCGAGTCCCCGGTGGGCTGGCGGGGCTCTCCGGAGCTGAACCGCTTTGGTTTTAGGTTCGGGGACCCCCTGCTCCCCGAGATACAGGCCCCTTTAGGTTGTGCCGGTATCCCTCTGCTTGGTTTACATGCCGCGGTCACATGATCGGGACCTTTAAATGCAGAGGGATACCGGCACCTCATAAAGGGGACTTTCTCTCGGGGAGCAGGGGGTCCCCGGACCTGAAACCAACGTGGTTCAGCTCCGGAGACCCCCTGCACATCTACACTATGAATAAAAATGTATTTTAAATGTATTTATTTATATTCATGTATTTATTTATTTATTTAGATTTTTATTTTTTTTGGGCGGCTGCTGTGTGTGAATTTTTTTATTGTGGGTAGCGGGGGTGGGTGAAGGGGGTATTAGCCCCAACGATGGTTGTTTAGGGCTTGCGGGGGGGTAGCGGGAGGGGTTAACCCCTTCATGACCGTAGCGGTATTAACTGCAACGGCCGTGAAGGGGTTAAGTGCACCCGCAACCCCCCGCAAGTCCTAAACTCACACCAAGGGCTAAATACCCCCTTCACCCACCCCCGCTACCCACAATAAAGCGGGCATGGTGGGTTAACCCCTTCATTGCCTTAGCGGCTATCAGCTATGGTAATGAAGCAGCATTTCTGTATTTTTAATAATATTGTGCAGGAGCAGGGGGTCCCCTGAGTTTTGATTTGTGGCTCAGGGAACCCCCTGCTCACTGTACAATATTATTAAAAATACAGTCATGCTGCTTCGTTACCATAGCACATAGCCGCAAAGGTATCGTGATCGGGACCTTTAAATGCAGAGGGATACCGGCACCTCATAAAGGGGCCTGTATCTCGGGGAGCAGGGGGTCCCCAGACCTGAAACCAATGCGGTTCTGCTCCGGAGACCCCCTGCACATCTACACTATGAATAAAAATGTATTTTAAATAATTTTTAATGTGCCGATGTTTGCGCAGAGAGAGCAGCGGTTCTCTCTCTGCTGCAAACACATCTCGCCCCCGCCGGCCTATAGTATCATTGATGTGCATAGAGTATACAGTACTGTATGTGTACAGTACTGTATGTTAGGGGTTATAGGGGTTGTTGTTATACAGTATATATATATATATATTTATATATATATATATATATATAACGTTTTTTCTGAACCGGCCTGACCCACCCAATCTCACATTGGCCCCTGTGGTCTAACCGACCCCCATTACAGTGTGGTAGTGTCTGGTGGTGCACCTGTTGGCAACAGGACTCCTGAGTCTCCCGCATGATGGTGTGTGGGGAGGACCCGTCCAGACAGGCAGCTGAGGTAGTGTGCTGAGTCCTACCTAGTTCCAGTGCAGCGCCTCCACCTCATCAGGGTCCCTGCGTCCGCATGGGGATGATCCTGTTGAGGAACTTCTTCGTGGTGCTCCTCTCTGTACATTCACTCCACACATGTACACGAGAGGCTTTGTGATTGAGAACATCTTTATTGCCTGAGTGGGCTAGCTGCCCCTCGCAGTAGATTTCTAGCCACTCATGTTCAGTCAGTGCCTCCCTTTAAAAGGTGTATTTCTCCTTAGATAGGGATTCCCTATCCCCTCAGGGATCTCTGCCCTGTGCCAGGTCCCAAGGTATCTTTTCATGTGGCCACTGTTCTATGTGCTGCTATGCTCAACCCACTAAAACTATTATGTGTGATGTTAATAAGAAGAAGAGTAAGATCACGAGCTTTATCAACTGCAATAGTAGTTATGTGATTTATATGCTGTCATGTGGGTGTAAAAAGTCTTATGTGGGTCGAACCATCAGACCTTTAAAGACCAGAATAGCAGAACATGTGAGGCTTATCAAGAAATGTGATAGCGTTCATCCAGTCCCCAGACACTTTAGCCTTTGTCCTAAGGGAGGTATAGCGAACTTTTCATTCTGTGGAATTGAACATGTACCGTGTCACCCGAGAGGAGGTGATAGGGTCAATAGACTAAATAGACAGGAGATGTTTTGGATCCACACCTTAGGCACACTTCATCCCACAGGTATAAATATAGATTGGGAGCTTAAACATTTCCTGACTACGTAGCTTTCTTTCTTCATTACCTAAGGGTTATACTTACACTTAGTGAATGATGCTTTAATTAATAGTGATGTGAGATAATGTTTAGATAATTCATATCGGTACCCTCAAAACATTACATTTGTTTAGAGATATTTTCTGTGTCCTGTCCATGGTTCAACCTGTTTTTATAAACGTGATTTAGAGGTTAATTAGTTCATTATGTAATTGGGGTATATGTTACTTTGTATGTTAGTCCTGTGCACTTACAGAATCAAGAGTAGTTTTGACTCCTCTATTTAATGATTATGATACTGGTAGCTTTAATAGCTTTCTATTTATGTAGTTATAGTTGTACATTCTAGTATTTAGATATTGGTGCCCAGGCAGGATATACATTGTGTCAACTGCCCTTTAAGACCCACATGTCTTCTTGTTTTTAACTCCGTTTGTCATGTATCAGTATGTTTCCATTTTTCTATATGTTGTATCAGCAATAAGTTTATATTGTTGCACTATTTGTATATTGTTAGTATCCTTGCGCCCCCCTAGGATTGCGGATGTGTCTTAAATCTAAGTGGCACTTAATTCACTGGTGGGAGTGTTTACACGTGACGTGGTTCAGCCAGTGAAGATCATTCACGGTCTATATACAGGGGGGAGTACGGAGTAGAAGACACTCTTTGATAAAGTTCTGTTCCCAGAACGAAACGCGTCAGAGTGTTACTGACATGAGGTTGTACGTTTTGATTTATTAAAGTTTTTTTGTTTTACACGCCTGGTTGGAGAGTTTTTTCAGTGGAGCAGTGACCGCCGTCTGTTTACCCTTTGCTTACCTTCCTCTTCAGTTACTATAACATAACCATCTGCTAGAACTTGTACTTAACTCATGACTGAATAGAACTCTCAAGACTACTAACAGAACTCCTCCTCCACTTAGCAGAATTCTGGCAGAACTAACTTTTAGACACAGTGCTGTGCCTTATGTACACTCTGGAAGCTGACACACCTCTGACATCACTAACCATGGAGTCAGAGCATGTGACCACTCCCATCCATACACAGGGCACCCCACCAGGGTGTGAGGGCAAACCTCCATAATTACTGCTGGCATGCCCACAACTTACCAGGCCTTACTGTCAGCAGGAGAGATGACTGTAGCCATTTTACATGACCGCTACATATATATATATATATATATATATATATATATATATATATATATATATATATATATATATATATATATATATATATATATATATATATATACTGCATTACAATTCATGAATTTATGTCATCTGGCGGACACGCGAAGCATTGCAGCCTAGTAAATCCTGAACCATTATCATTAACACATCAACCGAGCGTCAGCCGGGCATGACCCTGGCTGGGAACGCGGCATGCTCCGGGTTGAACAGCGTGGCATTCCAGGAACCAGCCAGGGACAAACCGGTGATTTGTAAGAATAAAGTGTGCCGCAACAGTATATATCATTTGTGTTTGTGTGATAATATAATATGTTTTTGATAAATATCTTCTAAATATAAATTCTAAGATTAACATATTAAATATAAATATAAATCTATATACAAATTTATAATATATGTGATTGTGAATGAATAAATATATAAATTTACCAATTAGTATGGGAATGTGAACCTGACTAAGGGTACAATTCAACATACACCATCTGGGAGAAACAGAGGGAACATGTATAACATGTTCAACCCAGACCTCTGAATACACCCTAAACTGGTATAATCTGAAATTGATGCTATACAATAGTGCTTGTGTCGATGCAATCATTACGACCACCTGGACTTAGGGTGTCTAACATGTTTATCCTGTATGTCTCACGTGAATTTAGTCTCTTAAGCCTATCTCCACTTAACAAAGTGGAGGATATCAATTCTAACCCATCACCAAAATAGAAGATGGATCTTTATTATGTGTTTCTAAAAAACGTTTTGATAAATTGTGGGTCGTGATACCATGAATAATATTGCGTCTGTGTTCTAAAAAACGCGTTCTTAGTGTTCGTGTAGTTCTACCCACATACTGATAGCCACATGGGCATATGATCATATATATGACAAATGTGGATAGACAATTGATTTGACCTTTTATTACATGTGTAGTTTTATTATGATATGATATAACATTATCCTCTTTATATATATGTTTGCAAGTTAAACATCTACTCCGACCACATGATGAATTACCACTTTTTTGTATCCTTTTTATTTGAGGAACTGAATTTGGTTTCAAACGACTAGGTGCCAATAAAGTTTTTATATTCCTGGCTTTCCTATAAATAATTGGAATTTTAGATGGTAATTTTAAACCAATAATAGTATCTCTTCGCATGATGTTCCAATGTTTGTTTAGGATAGAACTAATATTTTTTGCTGCATTGTTAAATGTAGTAATAAACAAAGGGGATTTTGTTGGTATAACTACTTTTTTCTCCATAGTTGTTATTTCTTTTTGATAATTCTTTTTAGATTTATTGAGTAAAGCTATACGATCCAGGGCACCAACCTGTTTAAATGTCTCCAGAATGACATGAATGTCGTAACCTTTAGATATAAATTTCTTGACTAACAATTCCCCCTGAACCAAAAAATCAAAGTCAAGAGAACAATTTCTCCTGACTCTGAGAAATTGGCCCATGGGGATATTGTCAAGCCATTTTTTGTAATGGTTACTCCTATTATGCAGGTAACCATTGGTTGCCACTGTTTTAAAATGTGTTTTGGTGATAATCATACAGTCCTCACCAATTTCTAATTCCAAGTCCAAAAACACTATATTCCTTTTACTTATATTAAATGTGAATTTGAGATCCAGGTCGTTATGATTAAAAGATTGTAGTTTATTCTCCAGACACTCCATGGGTCCATCCCAAATTAAAATAATGTCGTCGATGTAATGGCCATAGAACACCAGGTTCACCCCCAGATCCGCATCACCCCAAACATGGAGTTCCTCCCACAAACCCATGTAGAGGTTCGCATAGCTGGGGCAAACCGGGTGCCCATGGCCGTCGGCCTTTACATCGACGACATTATTTTAATTTTTTAATAGTAGTAAAGTTATAGCAAAACAAATTAATTTATAGGTAAAACTTATGCTTTTGATAATACATGTTATTTATAGTATTTGTTTTTTTTTATATTATGGTTTTGTATATATTATGTTTACTTTTTATTTACACAAATTTATGTAGTTTAACAACTTTATCATCTAATTATATATATTATGTCCTTGTATATACTCTGCTATTAGGCTAAAACACCTAGCACAGATGTTCTCTATATAAATGTAATTGATTTAGGTTGACTGACATTTACATATTTTATTGGATTGCATTAGTATAAATAGTCAGTCAACTCTACCAGTGTTTATCCCCTGATGAAATCCGCTGAGACGGATGAAACGCGTAGGGTCACGTGGAACAGGAAACTACAGTGGCCAAGCAGCTCAAGCTCCAGAGCACAGACGTCAGTTCCTGCATCCTGCTACTCGATCGGAGGAAGACAGAATACAGCCAGAAATACCTACTATCCCTGCAGAGGTGAAGGAGAAAGGTTGTACCGGCAGCATATCCCACAGCAGAGCTGATTCACAGCAGCTATATTTGTATGCAGATGGAAGACCTCTGAAACTTTGACGTCAGCGTAGTGCATGGGCTTGTCCCATAAATTGCTTATTTTAAACTGTCAAAGTGTGAGATGGCAATCGTCTTTTCATGAAAATTAAAACCTTTTAAATCTGAATTTACACAAGGATCGGCGCTTTTTCTTTCTTCTTTTTTTCTTATATATTTATTTATATATATATATACCATAATACTGAGTTAAGTTATGGTGAGTAAAGAAAGTGACAAAAACCCTCCACAGGAAAGCAAATATGCAAATACAACTGTATGCACATCTGCATGTCTTAGGCAGGTCTGCAACCCCGCCTTTCCCCATCATCACCCAGCATATAGCACTTCCACTGCAGCAAGGGATTCTGGGAAATGACATGCAAATGAGCACACAGTGTCACTTTTTGCCTCAAAAACCATTTTAACATGGTTCCCTATAGGCTTAAGCTTGCTGCATGGTCACAGCTTTGGTCCCAGAATCCCTTGCTGCAGTGGAAGTGCTGTATGATGGGTGATGATGGGGAAAGGCGGGGTTGCAGACCTGCCTAAGACATGCAGATGAGCATACAGTTGTATTTGCATATTTGCTTTCCTGTGGAGGGTTTTTGTCACTTTTTTTACTCACCATAACTTAACTCAGTATTATGGTATAGCCTATCCCATAGCCTCTCATGCATACCCAGTTAAAATCAACCCCACACTGATGAGACCCATCAAGGTCGAAACAGCTGTCTGTGGGTGGTTTTCTGGGTATGCACCTTTACCCTGGCTGTGCTCAAAGCTGTGACCATGCAGCAAGCTTAAGCCTATAGGGAACCATGTTAAAAATGGTTTTTGAGGCAAAAAGTGACACTGTGTGCTCATTTGCATGTCATTTCCCAGAATCTCTTGCTGCAGTGGAAGTGCTGTATGCTGGGTGATGATGGGGAAAGGCAGGGTTGCAGACCTGCCTAAGACATGCAGATGAGCATACAGTTGTATTTGTATATATATATATATATATTTATTTATTTATTCATTTAGATTTATTTATTTAGTGTGGGGCTGCTGTGTGTTATTATTCTTCATTGTGGGTAGCGGGGGTGGGTGAAGGGGGTATTAGCCCCAACGGTGGTTGTTAAGGGCTTGCAGGGGGGTAGCGGGAGGGGTTAACCCCTTCATGACCGTAGCGGTATTAACTGCTACGGTCGTGAAGGGGTTAAGTGCACCCGCAACCCCCCGCAAGCCCTAAACTCACACCAAGGGCCAAATAGCCCCTTCACCCACACCCGCTACCTACAATAAAGCTGGCACAATGGGTTAACCCCTTCATTGCCTTAGCGGTTAGCCGCTAAGGTAATGAAGTGGGCTGGACATGCATTTTTCCTCGGATGCATGCCGGGGGGCTCCGGTGCTGGTATTAATGGTATCACCTCTTGAGACCCCCGGCATCAATCCGAGCCAGGAAAAGGGCCAGTTTCTTTTTTTATGTCCCCTGTTGCCGCTCAGCTCCAGCTTCTTGCCAACTTTTGTTGGCGGAGCTATTTGGAGAACATCTCTCCATTTTATTGGCGCTATCAGCGGCGAGATGCTGATCGGGGCTACCTGCATACGGGTTTTTTTAAAACTGGCGAGATATTGCTTCTCGCCACCCGCGCGGCGAGTTTTTAAAACAAAAAAAATAAAACTGGCGTTTTTTTCTCATCTCACCAGTTTCTCGCCATTTACTAAATTGCTATAGACATATTTGGCGAAAAACTGGCGAGATTGCGCTTCTCGCTGCTCTCTGCATAGGCCCCACAGTGTCTAATGTGGGGAGCCAGAAGGATTCCCGCTGTCATAGTAAAACATCCTTGTCCTGACCAGCCCTAGCTTTTTTAATATGTTCAATACCCATTAGTTTCAATGACGATATTGGGTGACTAAATTCGGAGCAATGTTTGATGAGAGCGGTATCCTCTTCCCATTTTTTCTGTGATTTCACGTTCCCCTCCCCCAGTCCCTCTCCTCCCTTACTCCCCTTCTGGCTATATCTGCAGTGATTTTTTTATATCCCTATTTGCCTTTACATATTGTTGCGTTATGATGCTGTGTCTTGCAATATACACTTTTTATTGATACACCATCAGTCTTCATTTTTTCTTTTGGAGTGCTGGGAACACCAGGAGTGTTGCTTATTTATTAAGCAGTGCTATACCATAATACACACTATTCACAACCTATCCACTTGTGTGTATGAAAAAGGAATTAATCCACTCTGTACTAATATTTATGAAATAGTAGGAGAGAAGATTGATTGCAGCATTTGTTTTGTAAACTGTAAAATCATAGATTATGTGCATTTTATAATTAATATTGGATTTTCAGGAGGAGCAAAATAGAGAACAGTAACTCTGTACTGTCACTATTTAATAAAATAAAGAAAATACATGACATAATATGCATCCATTTCAATACTACAGCTTATCATCTCTGCATGGACTTTGCATCTCATTCAGTCTTGCCAGATATTAATGGTAGAGCTTCAATTAAACTTTTTCTCTCGTGCATTTAGCCACAGGAGATTAAAAATTCATGCAGAGATAGTAAATAAAAAGATTATAGCTGCTGTGAGAAACCACAATGGATATTTTTCTGGAATATGAAGATAGCCAGTAAGAGGTATATGTTTCCATATTACTCCTTTGTCTCTTCATTTCTTTTGACAACAGTTGTCAAAATCAGTCCTTATCAGAATCTGTGAGCGCACCATTTACTATTGAAAAAACATAACTCACACAACACATCTTTCCTAATAAACACTAGTATTACATGTGTACCAGTGTATATGCTATATCCCCTTTAATCTGTCTACATTTATTGCTATAATCTTCTTTGTTTTGGTATAGAATACTGTAGCTGTAATAAGTAAATGTATCTACCAAAAATAATCTTATTGCCTCTGCTTGTAATTTACCTCTGTGCTCATATTTGTACAGATGAAGCTATACTAACTGTGTTCACAACGAAGCAAAATCAAATGTAAATCCTCATAATTTATTTGCATGTTGCGGCCACGGGTCCATGGCTACAAAATTGAATTTTTTGACTGCCATAGTACTTTGCAGTTACTATATGTGGTGCTAGTGTGCTAGTGTGCCTTTAATCTAAATGCAATGTAACCCTCATAAATTATTTCAATCCAAAAAAAACTTCTGTGACTAAAAAGTATTTTTAAAGTATTACATTTAAATTAGTTAAATTAGAGCATAGAGATAAAAAAAACAAAGCTTTTGGGAAATTAGACAATCTTCTAACAGTAATACAATCTTCTTCCACCAACATCTTTTTTTGGCTGTCTCTTGTACAGTATTCCCTATAAAATTACTGAGAGGAAATAGATGCATTAATTACATTGTGGTGTTGTGTTGGTGAGCATTCACGTTCTACATTAACTGAAGAGAGCGCATATGCTTTTAATTGTATTTGTGCAAAACTGTACATAATACGCGCTCCTCCCTATAGAAGTTTTCTGCAGGTAAAAAGATAGGCCTTACATATAGAAAAACAAAAAGAACGATTCCTGCGCTCCTACCAATTAGGCTAAAATAAAATAATAATCTCACGAAAAATGGTAGCTTGTTAAACCCTTTGGCCAAAGCATTTGTAAGCCTGCATGCCACGTCAAGGCATACCGGTTAATGCATACACTCTCATATATATATATATATATATATATATATATATATATATATATATATATATATATGAGAAAAACAAAACAGAGAGCGCACGCCCCATAGTGTAACACTGTAACATTTAATGTAGGGAAAAATGGATGGGGGGATTAAAAACACTCACAATGTGCAAGTTAAAATATAGCAATATGTGATTTATAATCACCACAAAGGCAGGTACAGTCCACAACAGGTAGAGAGTCCAAGATCAGCTGGAATCAAGCTCTCAAACAGCGCTTCCTCTCCGGTACCACTTGAAATCCTCCAAATCAGTAAGGTAGCAGAGTAAGCCTCACTATAACTCCATGTGCTCCCCGACCGTAAAGGATGCACACAACGTGATGACGTAATGTCGTAAGGTACGTCCCTGACGCGTTTCGTCGCAACAAATGAAATTTTATCAAAGGGAATGTCCCTGAACAGAAATGGCAGTGTATAAGTACTAGAGTGTCTCGATCGTGATTGGTGAGTGAACTAAATGAAATTACCTCCCCTAAAAACGAGCCGTAACATAATAGAAATGCAATTAGAACTTTAAACAATTTGAATTCTGCAATTTATAGCAAATCTAAGGACAAATAATATTTATAATCCAGTAGGATAAATAATTAATTAAATGGACTCTCTAGTGCAAACACACTGCCATATGATGTGAAAACATAGCACTGTCACATATAATACTATAAATAAGTTATTAAAAAACTATGTAATAAAAGAATAATAAAATAAATGAAATACATGACAAACTGTAATATACCTGAAATGTTACAATGATTCTATATGAAATATAAAAATATGTATAACAGAAATAAAATTAATTAACAAGACCCCTTGTAATTAGAAATTACTAAGAATTAGTATTCATAAAGAATCTTTGTGTATTAACACTTTCATAATATGCAATTTAAAAACAGTTAAAAGTTTATATTTATGAAAACAAGAACAAGTATTCATAAAATACACAAATGGCAAATGCCAGAAATATATTGTATAGACAAAAAGTAGATTTATTATAAAGTAAATATATATCAAATATAGAGAAAGTAAAGAAGAAAGAAATGGGGAAAAGATTATAAATATGGATAATATGTAACGTGTGTGAAAAACATACAATAAGGGGGGCGGTGAGGGGAGGGGGAGGTAGGGGGGGGAAGGTGTTGGGAAAGGGGTGAGGAAGTGAAGGGGATAGATGAAGGTTAGGAAGTGAAGGTGGTTGATAAAGATAGGGGAGGGGGGGGATTACAGCAGTGGATGGGGAAATATTAAAAATAGGGGGAAGGGACTAAAAGGACAGCAGAGAATGAGACAGAGAAGACATACCCAGAAAGTTTCTAACGAGTCTATACCAGAGTACTGGTATCCAAACATTCATTTAGACCACCGGGGGTAAGTGTCCCCAACCGGTGTATCCAAAAAGTCTCCCTTCTACAGAGTGTTTTGAATCGGTCCCCACCTGATTAACTAGGAGGAATGTGCTCAATACCCATAATTTTTAAAGATTCCAGATCCTTATTGTGTATTTTGATAAAGTGTCTCGGTAAACTGTGGGTAGTGACACCATTTATCACATTCCTCCTGTGCTCCAGGAATCTGGTACTAAGGGACCGAGTGGTGCGACCTACATATTGGAGGCCGCAACCACATTGTATTAGATAAACGATAAATGTGCTAAGGCAATTAATATTGCCCCTTACACTATATTGTTCATCCTTGTGAAGGAAAGCAAACTCCACTGTGATATTTAGATGTTTGCACGTGATGCACCGATATATATATATGTATATAATATGTAATAGTTGTCCCATGGACTGGTGAAAAAAGTGTAAAAGCCCTGAAGGGGTTAAATAAAGCATTAGCATATGTGAGTAGTGCAATTAAAATCTGGCTAAAGCCAGTATCATACTTACCTTTACTATAGAGGTAAACTGGGTGCACAAATTCCCTGGTGTGAATATAATAAAACTTACACATACATATCTCTCTGTCAGCCTTACACATTCACCTACCATTCAATGGAGGGTGATGTCCAGACTGACACTGGGGGTGTATTATACCTGCGCTAATTGGAAAATTGGTAGGGGCTCAGTAACTGCTATGTAAAGCACATGAGCCAATAAACGTACCCTAGGATGTTTCAGAGATACTATATTTAAAATGCCCTATGGGAGTATTCAGCAAGGAAAAGGATTGCCTAATATTTGTGATAAACTGTACATAATACCGCGCTCCTCCCTATAGAAGTTTGCTGCAGGTAAAAAGATAGGACTTACAAATAGAAAAACAAAAAGAACGATTCCTGCGCTCCTACCAATTAGGCTAAAATAAAATAATAATCTCATGAAAAAGGGTATTTTGTTAAACCCTTTGGCCAAAGGGCGCAGGAATCGTTCCTTTTGTTATTTTTGTTAATTGTATTTGTGCACATGCGCTCTATGTGAACAGTATGGAACACATATGTATTTAATTAAATGTGTGCACTTACACAGTAAAGCTATTGCCAAATGAATGGAATACATGCATTACATTAATTATCCATTATCACTTGATGTATTTCCTTCATGAACAAGGTGTTGACATCCTGTCGAATCTGTATAAGAAATGAAAACAGAGATTAAATAATGACAAAACAAATGCACCCCTCGTAAAAATTGCTCACCAATTATTAAGTATTACAAAAATAAATTAAAAGTACCAGAAATACATACTGTATGCACTAAAAAAAATTGGCAGCAGTTTAATTCACTGATTACTACAGGCCAAAGTCCTCTGGGGCCGTAAAAGTCCATTGATTGTGTCTTTCACTCTCTTGAATTCTGCTGTAGGGCTTTATACTGTTTTGAAAGTTCATCTAAAATAGCTCTCTTCAAATTGCTTGGAATAGCCTATTTACTCCTGGATCCATCAAAGTTCACATGTCTGGCCCACTGGGCATAATGTTTTAATGTCACATGGTGTTGAAAGATTAGTTGGGCAAATCGACTTGATTGTCCCCTTCTGTGAGAAACTTAGCTTTGGAAAGTTTCCCCTGGTATTATTGAAAGTGGGAAGTCATCTACTGGATCACCATGAACAGTGATACTAGTGTGTCTATGCCTCTGTGGTGTGCAGGTGTGCTTTGGAAAACTGACACAGGTAACTTCTCTGGGATACTTTCCTGTAGGTCGGTCCCGGGTGCATGGGGGCTCATAAATATAAAGTGGTCTTCACTGTATGAATTGTTGTAAGCTTCCTACCATCTGGGTATTGCATGGAGGCACATGGGGGTAAGAGATTTCCTCCAGGTGTCTTTCTTTCTCTTGCTGCTGTGCACCCATATTTGAATAGAGACCCACCATGTCTCACCATTTGGCCCATTTTTTTTCAAAATAAGGTACATTTTGTAATCAATTTTTTTCAGTTTTGGATCCAGATGTGATGGCAGGTAGAGCTTGGCATATTTGTTTTGTGGATTTGTATCATCCGTGGATCAGCCAGTTTCTTTTTTACATGAATTTCCAAAATCAGTCTCAAAAAGGCTGATTTGTCTTTTCTGGATTATTTTGTATTTAAATTGACAATCCAATACGCAGATTCCACAATCCATTGGAGGATTCTTAAAAATACTCCAATTGATTGCTGAATCCGCGGATTGGATTCTACAAATCCGTAAACAGATTGTATCCATTTTTTTTTTAACTAGCACGGATTGAAACTGGAACAATCCATCGATGGATTTTACACCGTGGAATGGATTTTGAATGAAAAACTTGAGAAATTCCAGGAAATGGTATTGGACAGTTTCGCCTATCTCTAATAGCAGGCCACGATCAATAGCAGGTTTGGCCACAGATGTACATGTATCTGTATAGTCGCATCACAATTGTACATTCCAAATTAACTTGACATTAACAATCTGCTTCTGATCAAGGCACCAGTTACAGCTAGATTAGTGCTTGGTACTTGGTGGGTGGTAGTGCTGGGTCTTAGTTGGGCTGAGCTGGATCTGGAGTTGGGATAGCTTGCTCTGCGGTGAGGTCAGCAGGGTTCAAGTTGAGCTTAGCTAGGTCTAATGCGAAATGAGGAGGATCGAGAGTGCGATACGCTGGGTTCGAGATGAGATGAGCTGGTTGAGAGAGTGATTGGGGTATAGGTACCTTGTGCAGAATTCGTTTTTCTTGGTAATTCTATGTCAATGGTTTTCGTTTGTGACGGTGAGGGGGTACCCAGGTCACTAATAAAGATATTAGGGGCTGGGTGCCTCTAAGCCAGGTTGGGGAATTGTGAATTTTAAGCTCTTCAACCCAATCATGGCAGAAACACTGTTTTTGTGAATAAAACTGTATATGTATTTTTACTGTTCCAGGAGTGCCAACCAGCGGAGATGTGCAGAGCATAAGATTCAGGGGTGATTTTACGGTAAAATGTTGTCAGGGTGTGTTTGGGTAGAAGGGGGCCAGAGTTGCGGGTTACCCTGAAACATGTACTAAGGAATTCCCCCAGATTCCTGAGGACATGAGGAACATAGACCACCGGATACAATCCTCCCTAGAAAGCAGTTTGCAGCTCACTGCCAAATCTCCCTGCTTCAGCACAGATCAGAACAGTAAGACCATGCAGGGAACTTAATTATATTCAAAGGTCCCCGGTATATGCCCAAACCCCAGAACCCAATGTGGGGTTCAATGTATCTCCTACCAGGTATAAGGTGGCGAGAGTTATATGTTTTTAAGTTACATTAATGTTCAGTATCTGTAAAAATCCGTTAGCATGGGAGACAGAGTGGCTACTCCGCCCTTTAAGCTTCAAAGGCAATCCAGGATATGGAAATGTTAAACCATTTGTTAGCAAGGAAGGGTAAAAACTTCAATAAGCCATCCTGGCAAGATGTCACCCTGCCCAGACTGAGCGGCACCAGGTAAGAGGGGCAGGGTCTAAAATGTAAAGTGGCAAAGGTGCAAAGTACGCACATGCCCATAGCAGATTGAGAAGCCCCCTCTGCCAGGTTTGCAAAGTATTAGCAAATCAGTGATAGGGGGATGGAAATATTCCCATGGAGAGATAGGCTGTACTAGTTAGGTATAGGAATGTTAACCCTAACAGAACCTGTGCAGCCCATCAGGAATGAGAGTCATCATGCTGAACAGATTCACCTAAGATTCAGCTAAGCTTCAAGAGTTCGTAAGAACTAAGGTTCCAAGATCCAATATTACAGAAACAGAACGAAAGAAACAGCTCCGGTGGTGTAAAACAGCAGTGGCAGGTTGCGCTGCTCACCGAGGACTGTTTCAGGCTCTTTTCGCGAGCAACTCCCACTACTGGGAAATTGCTCCTAGAAACTTTGTTTTGCAACATCTCATTTTGGAAACAAGACATTTCGTTTTACCCCGTTCCAGTAAGTTATTTTCATTGTAATTGTAAACCAAGCTGTGTGTGTTCATTCTGTAAATAAATCACAATTTATTTTATCTCTTGCTTTGCTCAATCAAAGGATCCGAGTATTTGTGTGTTAAACGTTCTGGTCTACCGCTATTTCTTCTTCTTCCACATTGGTCCTTTGGATTTGGATGATGCCGTGTTTTATTTTCCAATTTTACTCATTGTACAATGTTTTTTGGGGGGTCACAAGCTATATTGTATTTGCAAGTATCATGAGCTTTCTTGGGTTCCTTGGAACTTAGACTGGTACAGCATTAAGACAGTTCTTGTTTCAGCAGAAGCTGGATTGATTCATCATTGAAGCCCGAGTCAGAGTATGGCATTACAGTTTCTGTGTGAATTTACGCAAAGAACCGCTGACGTCACAGTTGCAACATTTGGCAAAAGGTTTTAATATTGGTTGGGTTTGACTTAATGATTGATTGTCTAATGTTGGAAGGTGTCAGTGTCAGACACCCAGCACATTTGAATGTGATCATAATGTGAAAATAAGGTCAATATTGTGTGAAAATTCAGTTTATTGCATCTTAGCCAGCTGGAAGGAGGGGGATCAGGACGGTGCCTTATCGTGAGTAATAGTTACTCCACACCGGGCTTAGCCGGGGCTATGGGGACGACGTGATTTCAATTCATATTATTCTGTCCCTGTTTTGTTCCCCTCCTGTTACCCCCATTATCCGCAACTACATTAATACTGCTTAACCCTTTATTCCCCATTATCCGGTGTCAGCTCCTTTAATTACATTCATTACTATGCTTCATATGCATTTTTAGCTGGACCACCTGGAGCTTGTACAAGGTTTTTCTGGCCTATGCTAGTAGCCTTCATAACCCACTTATTGAGGCTTTTTAGCTGTTATCAGCCAAAAATGCCTACAGCGATTCAGAAAGCCTTAATAAGTGAGCTGAATCAGCATTTTTTGCTGCCGTCAAAAACACATCGCCAAGTGAGCCGCGACAAGCCACATATCGGCAGGTTGTGAAACTCATTAAATTCTAGTAGCCTCGATAAGCTTATCGGGGCTAATCGTGGCTCTAGAATGGTGATTTCCTTCCAAATTCCTCTTGCCAGAAAAAGTTGGCGTAAAGCTGCCAAGAAGCTTCAGAGGCGGCAGAGAGAGAGGGACTTAGAAAACAAAAACGTTTTTCCTGATGCGGATTGATGGAGGGTTTCCGGAGCTGATACACATTAATATCAGCATCAGAGGCCCCCAGCATGAATCAGATTCATGAAAAATGCATTACAGGCAACTTCATTACGTTAGCGGCTAACTGTTAAGGTAATGAAGGGGCTAACTACCAGTGCCCGGTTTATTGTGGGTAGCAGGGTGGGTGAAGGTGGTATTTGGCCCTTGGTGGGTTTATCGGCCTTGTGGAGGGTTGTGGGTGGAGTTAATCCTAAATTACCTTAGCGGTTAATACCACTACTACCTGATAAGCCTAAACATCCATCCTTGGGGCTACTACCCCCTTCACCCAATCCCTCTACCCCCAATAGGCAAAAATAAACACAACAACCCTACTACATACCTCCTCTTTCCCCAACACCCCCCCCCCCTCCTGTGGGTATTACGGGCCTAGTTAACCCCTTCATTTCATAGTGGTTCCAACTGCTATGTAGTGAAGGGGTTAACACCTCACAGATCCTTCCTGGCAGGCCTAACCCCCACCCTAGGGCTTCTTCCCCATTCATCTACCCCCTCTGCCCCCAATAAACAGGCTATTGCAGTTGAACCCCTTCAATGCGTTAGCGGCTAGCCGCTAAGTTAATTAAACTGTTTTAATAACAATTTTCATACAAGTTTACATGAGCGGGGGTCTCCGGAGAAGAACTGCATTGATTTCAGGTCCAGGGACCCCCTGCTTACCGAGATACAGGCCCCGTTATGGGGTGTCGGTATCTCCTATGCATTTAAATCCCATGGTCACGTGACACTGAGACATTTAAATGCATAGGAGATACTGACACCCCATAGCGGGGCCTGTATTTCGGGAAGCAGGGGGTCCCCAGACCTGAAATCAACGGGGTTCTGCTCTGGAGACCCCCTGCTCTTGTACGCTTGTATTAAAATTGTTATTTAAACCCTGCAATCACTAGCAAGATATGCGCAGGCCAGATTGCAGTAGATCGCTACAGGTAGTCGAGTGAGGCCTTTTGAGAGAAGCATATATCACATCTCTGCTCCTCGACCGTTTTGGGCATTTAGCTATCTCTGGTCTTCAGAATCTTTCTGAATACCATGATAACTACGCTGACAAAACTGGCGGTGTAACAGGCACAGCGAGATGATTTATGAGGGCCCCTTACTTTTTGCATAGGTCATAGTACTCTGCAGTAATGATAGGCAGCTCTCGTGTGCCAGTGTGCCTTAAATCTACATATAAATACGGTGTAACCCATCCTTTATTCTTGCTAATTTCATAAGATATTCTATTTGTTTAAATGTAACCTGATACTTATTCCCCTAAAACCTTCAGACAACGAAATAATAATTTTAAAATATGCCATTTTTTTTATTGCATTACAACAATTGACAGTTTAGAGATAACTAACAAAGAGTTTGTGAAATAATACAATCTTCTTTAATCATCCTCCAAATATTCAATCATCTCAAACCGACATGTTCTTTGGGCTGGCTCTTGTCCAGTTTCATCTGTTAAATAATTGTGAGAATGTATTTTATTAATAATCTGGAAGAAATAGATGCATGAATTATGATGGAGGGTTTTTGTCACTTTTTTTTAACCCACCATAACTTATTTAATGTGTGGTGGAAAACAATCCCAGCTTCAAATTGTAAACCCAGTATAACCAGTCCCACACTGATGAGACAAAAAAGGTTGAAACCACTGTGAGTAGGTTTACTGACTATGCAATTTAACCCAGGATGTGCTGAGATGCTGTGTAATGCGGCAGGCATAAGCTTGTAGGGGTACATGTCAAAATAGATTTGAAGCAAAAGGTGACACTATGTGCGAATTTGCATGTAATTTCACAGAATCTCTGGATGCAATGGAATCCCTCTGAGGTAGGAGATAATGGTGAAAGCAGGGTTGCAGACCTGTCTGAGACATGTGAATGTGCTCACATTATGTTTTTATGTACAGAAGAAATAGACGCATGAATTAAATTACATTACCTTACATTATCACTAGAAATGTTCCTACATGAACATGGTGTTGATGCTAATCAGCCTTCCAAACTTTCAAAACAAGGATGAAAACAAGAATAAAACAATGGCTGCTATAAATAACTGAATTACAAACATAAAACAACCCTGTATGTATGTATGTATGTGTAAGGGGGTCACCCCCGGTTCCCCTGATCTTCCTTTGCCCCCTGCCTTACCCCTGTGGCAGTGGGGGAAGGGGATGGCGACTTCTCCCGGCGGGCACCGCCCTCTTGGTTGTGGCGCGAGCTTCGTCCATGCGCAGTAAAGATCGCGCACGCGGTCCCCATGGAAAAGAGCTGTACCAAGAACTACAATTCCCAGCAGCCTCTGGGGACTACATTTTCACCCTTGTCACAGGCAGCATTGAAACCAATAGACCTGGCAGATTCTCATGCTGCAGAGTTGCAACAATGTTGTGTGCAGACATGGTTTTTGTCAGTTGGAGCTGGGGAGCTGAAGGGGAAAGAAGGGTGCAGAGAGCAAGTGCAGCTCCTACATCTAGTAAGGTCCCACACATCCCAAGTAAGGCCCCAACTCCCCACCAGGTTAGTGGGTAAGTGCTGAGGGACGGCCCAAGATAGGGACGCTGCCTTTAGTGCGTATGAGTGCTGTCTTGTCAGGGTCACGGCTGGCAGTGCTGTGAGGCCTGACAAGAAGGCATAGTGTTAGCATGCAGCAAGTTTGCTGTACGCACTCCGCAGGTTGCAGTGCGTGGCTGCGAGTGTTAGTTCTTAGTTAGTCAGGACTGGGAAGAGTTAGAGGAGTGGGGAGGCTATTAACCCCTGTAGGCCCCGTTATGGGGTGTCGAGTTTCCTCCTAAGCCAGCCAGGTTGCTGTGCTGTAGGGACGGCCTATAGTACAGTATTGTCCCTGTAGTTATAAGAGTCAGTTAGGGACTCAGCGGGCGCTGCGCCTCCGTGCATCGAGGTGGGAGCAGTTCATCGTTGCGGCTGTAGCAGTCCTCCGGGTGGGATTGCCCCGGGAGGTGGTTCCAGTGTTCTTCTGTCGCCGGATCCTTTGTGAAGTGTTGCGGATCCAAGCACGGGAGTGTTCGGGCAGGTACTATTAAATCTACAAGTGCACCAACGGGATTATTGATTCTTACCTTGTTCTATTGCTGTTTGAGAGAATCTGATTCACCACCGGGTGCCTGGAGGAGACGCTTTTGGCAGCGTCAGGGCAGCTGCTGCAAGAAAGGGTGACCAAGGCAGCGTATCATCATGAGTAGAGGGTACTCCATGCCGGGCATAGCCAGGGCTAGGGGGACGTAGTGATTGCATATCACAATTGGCTGTCCCCACTGTGTTCCCTTCTTGTCACCCCCATCAATCTGTTATACAGAAAACCGCAGCCTCTTAATCCCTATTTTCCGGTGTCAACTCCCATCATTATTTTATTACTGCCCATAGGGCATCATTACAGACCTCCTGGAGCTTTAACATGGTTTTTTCTAATGACTGCTTGAAGTCTGGAACGCATGGATGCTGGGTTTTCTCCTTTGTGGTGCTTTGCCAGGCCTTTACTGCAGCTGTCTTCAGTTGTTGTTTGTTCGTGGGTCTTTCTGCATTAAGTTTTGTCTTCAGCAAGTGAAATGGATGCTCGATCGGGTTGAGATCAGGTGATTGTCTCGGCCATTGCACAATATTCCACTTCTTTGCCTTAAAAAAAACTCCTGGGTTGCTTTCGTAGTATGTTTTGGGTCACGGTCCATCTATAAAGTGAAGTGCCGTCCAATCAACTTCACTGAATTTGGCTGAATCTGAGCAGACAATATATCCCTACACACTTCAGAATTCATCTGGCTGCTTCTGTGTTCTGTCACATCATCAATAAACACAAGTGACCCAATGCGATTGTAAGCCATGAATGTCCATGTCATCACACTGCCTCCACCGTGTTTTCTCCATACTTTTTTCTTCCCATCATTCTGGTACAGGTTGATCTTAGTTTAATCTGTCCAAAGAATGCTATTCCAGAACTGGGCTGGCTTTTTTAGATATTGTTTGTCAAAGTCTAATCTAGCCTTTCTATTTTTGAGGCTTATGAATGGTTTGCACCTTGTGGTGAACCCTCTGTATTTGCTCTCGTGGAGTCTTCTCTTTATGGTAGACTTGAATAATGATATGCAAACACAAAAAACAACAGAACTGGCGCTAAGGGAAGTGCTCTAGTAATGATGGAGACAAAATAAGCAGTGACCCCCAGTGGAGGAGCAGGGTTCCGGAATTTAACCCCAAAAACAGTGAAATAGTGAGAAATAATAAAGACAGTGAGCCCACTCAACCTTCATATGAGGAAAAAGTCTTCTTGATCCTTGATGAACAGTGCACAATGGGATGAGGGAGCGGGATCACATATGCATATAAAGAGAAGAATTGCAAAATAGTACAGCACAGTTTTGGAAATAATAACCAATATAGACATAATCTGCAGATGTTATACTCACATACGTGTGAGACAAGTCCGCATGTCCCACTCAATGGTGTATGGAGGTTGATACTCCATGTAGTGGACCCTCTATATGTTGAAGATGGATGTGGGTGTAAATTTGAAAAGTTAAAACAAGCAAAAATAAATAGGCATGCGGAGCGAAGACGTCCTCACCACTCCGCACCCGATGGAACCTGAAAGACGCCTTGCAGGGGGTATTTCCAAATGCGGCCGTAGGAAGCACCAGCTCCAAACTCGGCGTTGGTCCACCTTAGTATCACCTCCGCCGTTGCCTCGATTCACCGCATTTCGCTATCTCCAATAGCTTCGTCAGCAATCCTATATATCCTCTACTGAACATTGCAGAATAGCCCTACCCGAGGGCCATTTAGGCATAGTAATCAGTTAACATCTGGTGTTCCTTTCAGTAGTTGTACCTACCTTCACCTACTGAATAATCAGTTTACAACCTTATATGGAAAGGTACAACACTTTTTTAGGTTTAGGTCAAGTTGTCAGGCAACATGCTTCTATAATACCTACTTGGTGTGTTACCTAGTTAAGTACTTCTTGCATCTCCAGCAAGGGTCTTAACAGTGCCTTATATTTTATAACACGACTTCAATTTGTGAAAGTTCAATATCAGCTTTAGGATCTGATAACAAGACCTTAAGCTCATATAAGTTGGTGTACTCTTACAGGGCAGCACTACTCAGCTGACTCTTTAACCCCTGAGGTACGCAGATGCACTATCGTTTCTAGATTGATATGGCACTTACTTTCTAGCACAGAGGCTGTGTATATTAACCAGCCCTATGCAGTGTCATCTCAACACTGTTGCATCACTTGCTCTATCAGTATTGTTTGGCACTACAGATAAGGATTATAATTAATCCCTTATTTAGCTTTCCCCAAGGTTTTCTTACTACAAGGACCCTTAGCCCTTAGGACGACTAGTGAATTCACGCAATACTGGTAACACTCACCAACCCTGGGATTACAGTATCCCTTAGGGATTCTCAGCGTATTGTTATTTAGTTTAATCCTTATTTTAAATCCCATTGTTTCATTGTGTTCCTAATAAAACTTAGTTTTACTTCATATAATCATCTCAACATAATGTAAGAGTGCTTCTATTGGGGTTCAATTCTCTCCAGTTCATCATATATACCTTGCCCCATTAGCACCTGCACACAGTCAACTATCATACACTTTAGCTCTAGCGGGGTTCTCTATACAGTGCACTAGACTTGGTTTAGTCTGGGAATAAACAGGTGGCTAATACTATTTAAGGAGGGATCATCTGGCAGATCAGAGAGAGGGTGAAGGTTGGACTTGACTGCAGCTGCCTTGCAAAGTTCCCGTCTCTTCAGGATATGCTGCGCCTGCCTCCTTGAAGAGCTGTTACATGGAAATCCGTATGGTACTTTAAACCAGGTGTTTTCCAGTTTGCTTTTTTTTCTGTGTGATCTGATTGATTCTGGATCTCAAGTATCAAACTGTGGAAAGAATAAACCAGTCCTGGTTAAGGAGCTAATGCTTGTGGCCGTCTAATTTATTTACTTTTTTATTGCAAGAAAACAAACTCCCATAACACCAATTAAAAAAAATTGGATTAATCACAAAAACACACCTGACAGAAACTGGGATAGTGCCCACTGTTCCAAACTTTATTCACACTTTAGGTGCATTCAGTGGGTATATGTAAATGCTTCTAGTGGGATAATCCCTAAAATACTGATCTTGACAAGTTTCAAGTAATATTTAGTCACTAAGGGGGGGGGGGGAATGGGGGTGTGAGCAGAGCATGTGATATTAAGTTAATAATATAACAGCCCCCAGACTTATATATTTTAGCTTAATAGGTATTTGACAATTGTAGCAATGCAGCTATAAGAGCTGAATACAATTTTTCTGGACTCACTAATATTCCTTTTATACAGTATCTCTGAAGGTTTTTGTCCTATGAGTGACTAAGTGTTACTTTTGAACTTGTCAAGATCAGCCTTTTATGGATGTTTTGTGGCAGGCATGGTTATAAAAGTACTGGTACTGGGTCAGGTTTGCCTATAAAAGTACTAATATTGTGGCAGGCTTGCTTATAAAAGTACTGGTAAAGTGGAAGCTTTTGTTATAAAAGTACTAGAACAGGTGAAGCTTTTTATAAAAGTACTGGCACTGTGGCAGGTTCATGTATAAAAGTGCTGTGCTTGCCTGATAGTATTTTCGTGTGCATGAACGACTGAGTGCTGTGTGAATTTTCAGGCAGCGGGGGCATGCGTGCTGCTGCATGCGCCTGATCGCTTTTTTGTTTCCAAGAACTTTTAGTGATATGAGAATTTTGAGCAAGCGGGTTCGTACATGCCCTTGATTGCTTTTCATCTCTGTAAGAGGCAGGTGCAGACATATACACACAAGGAGACAGATTTGGGGAAATAAAACATGACTTTATTCAGCCTGTCCCTTTAACAAGGCAAAACACACAAAATAAACAAACACCTATCCATATGTGAGGGCTAACACACTTCCAAGTTCCTCTCTACAAAACTGGAGGAAAATCCCCTTACCAGTATATCACCCCAAAGTCTCAAAAGGTACCTCAATGCAGGTGGCCTTTCATGTCAGTCTGAATTGTTGTCTGCTTGAGGGTCTATACTCAGACAGGGTCCTGTGTCCAGACAAAGAGGTCTGGTCCCCTCATGTCTTGCTGTCAACACACAGTCCTCCTGTAAACAGCGTGTGCGTATTGTGTGTGTATATGATCGTGACAGATTTTCATCTCCATGAAGCAGTTTTAGTCATATGAGATTTTACTTTAGAATACTGTACAGTAGGTGCCAGCAACTAAGTTTCACTTAAAAAAAAACCTTCAGAGGTATCGAGGGAGTATTAGTGACTCCTGGTGACTATGTGTGTTTGGACAATGTTAGCAAACAGTGTTGATTTTTAAACCATCTCAGTTGTACAGATCAAATTCTTATAATTCTAAAATGAGTTGTGTACTAATATATCTTGATGTACTGTAGTCTACTCCTCAAGAGTTTGTGTCAAGAGAAATAGTAAAGGTTTTGTACCATATACATAGATGGCCCGGGTAGTATAACCATAGGTATAGTGACTAGTTATGTGGTACTCTGAAATTTCCTAAATTTACTCTTCTCTGGAGTTGGGGGTAGACCCTAAAAAAATCAATTAAATATAATTGAGACATAGCAGGAAAAGTCTATACTGTCTGATCTAAAAAAAAAATGCTCAGAGTAAACCCTGTCAATATTTGTGCATTGTGGCACTTAGATCAGCACATTATCAAAACAAAAGGCTGATGGTTTAGAACCAGTAGATTCATATCATAGCCTATTACAGCCGCGGTCCCTTTTATTCTCCAACATCCCCGAATTTTTTCGGGGACTTTTTCTGAATGCCACGCACTTCACCTCACTTCACCACGTTCATGCCGCATTTATACCGCATTCATGTTGCATTCATGCCGTCGTCACCCGCGGTTGATGTGTCTATTGATGTGTTTATTGATAATGGTTTGGATTTAATTGGTTGCAATTCTTCACGTATCTGCCAGGTGGCAGATATTCATGAATTGTAATGTGCATGCGCTTCAGTAATGTGTCGACTTGCAGGTGTTTAAAAAAATACCACAGTGGTCCATTGTAAATTGGCCTTGGTACTGAAGAAGTTACAATAATGTATCAATTTAGGCTTTTCATATTAAAAAATACATGCACAGTATCTGGTGTTTTATTGTCCTGAGAGTCCCGACATGAGTGCACCACCGCAGTCCGTGTTCCAAAACCCGACAGAACGTACGCTTATTTAATATGGGCCGCGATTAATGCAACAGATGATAAGATGGCAACAGTTGGTCAAATTTATCAGCCTCATCCGCTGGCACCTGTCAACTACGTGTATAATCAAGAATACGGGACTGGCAGTGGCACGGCGCCAGCTGATTGGCTGATTGGCACAGTCTATGGTGAGAAATTTTGCCGTATTTTATTCTGTTTTTGAAATATCAATATCAATGCACAGTCAAGCAATTCTCCTGTAAGCAATATCATTGGCTGAGCAGCTTCTACAGTAGATACTGCACAATTGGTGGAAAGCTAGGCGCATGCGCATTGGAACCTTCTTGAAACTCATATGCGTGTCATCACATCTACAGTAGGCGCATGCGAACAGGAGACGCCCCCCGAGAAAATTATTGGTGGGACTGACTGTGGGAACTTCTTTAGGGGACTGACCATTACAGTAAAACTTGCAGTTTTGTTTTTCCTCAAAAAAGAAAACTTTGTCATCTCATGTGGAAAAGGCAAATTGAGGGATTTCGATGGATAATATCGCTTTGTGTAACAATGCCTGCACATTGCTGAATCGGATTTTAAAAACCACGTACCGGAGTTTACAGTTTAGTGGCTGTTGTTATTGATTAGGATAGAATACTGTAACTGAGAGCTTCATAGAAAACCTGAAACAGTGTGCTGTTGTTTTCAGACCATATACAATACTTTTTTTTATATATACTGTATAATAAACCCGAAAAATGAAAAGTATGCATTTATTCTAAATATATTCCAGTACATATGTGCATTCTATACCCACACAGCATGTTTTGTTTTAATACTCTTGTGATGTACAGTACTGAGAATGCCTACAGTATACAATACAGTACTGTTCAGTATGCCTGGACAGTACTGAATGTTCTAGAAACACTGTATTTTGTTACAGTATAAAAGGAGACAATGGAAGAATTTAAAACAAATCAACATTTTCTTTTATTGGTGGAGTAAGTACAAAAACATTTATTTACAAATACAATTTAAATTTTTTTAAGTGTACAGCAATTCAAAACATTAACAGGTGTATGGTTTACTGCTAGTGAAAACATTTACAGTATGTACAGAAAGTCAAAACATTTATTAATACAAGTTAAAAAACGCAACATATCCTTTATTAAAGTATAGAAAGTCAAAACATTTACAGCACAACAGTATGGTGTTAGTAAAAAAAAATCTTTATTAATAAAATTTAAAACATGCAACATCTTCTTTATTAAAGTACAGAAAGTCAAAACATTTACAGTAGGATGGTGTACAGAACAGTCAGTCAGGCCTGCATAACTCCGGTCCTCGAGGGCCGCAAACAGGCCTGGTTTTATACTGAAAACTGGGCCTGGTTGCGGCCCTCGAGGACTGGAATTGTGCAGGTCTTATGTAAGTAAAAACATTTCTTTATTAATACAAGTTAAAACAAGCAACAAGTCAAAAAATAAACAACAGTTGAACAGTCACGCAAACTCGATCCCCACCAGATTGTCCTTCTAGGGCCGATGCCTTGTATGACGCAAAATGCCATTAATGGAGTCTCGAACGATTTTCATTAAAGGATTTAAAATTGAAAAATAGCGATGCAATTCCTCCACAATAGTCCTTCTTAAATTTTCAGGAAGCGCCCTTTTTTCGCGATTTCCTTCGTAGTTTACATTTTTGGCCCACCCGAAGTACACCAAGTAGGACATGTGGTGCTTAAAAATTAACATGCCATACTTCTGCGGTAAACCAACACTCATCACCCTATACTTCTCCCTGAGTTCCGGTGGCAGCTCGCGTAGGAAGATGTCGGGCACCGTATCGATGCAAGGATTAGCTGTACTATAGTTCAAAGACATGACATATTTTCAACAGGCAGGTCATCATAATAATTTGATCCCTACACCCCCAAATACATAAAAACCACACAAATCAACCATGTGCAGTCAAACGCACAGTATCGCAGTCAAAAGCTACAGCACAGATTGAATATCATAATATCAAGATGGTTTAGGCAGGCTTGTGGAAAAAATAAAAATAAAAAATGAGGAGAAAATTATTATTATTTTTTTTGGTCACTCACTCTTGAACTTCGCAAGCAAGCAGTGGTGAATTTATAGACGCATGCGCAGTAATCATCAGCTAGTAAGCAGGAATGTGATTGAAACCAGAAAGACACACATTCAAAGGAATGGTGTGGGAGAGGTGTACTGTACTTTACATAAGATAAGAAGTTGAAATACTGCAGTGCAGTAAATTAGCCTGTGTGTGTGCGGGGGCGAGCGAGGGGAGAGCGCTGTATATCCCGAAATGTGATACTGTTACAGTACACGCCTATGCGTTTCAACAATGTTCAAATGAGACATACATGCACATGCATGTATAAATATGCAAATTTACAATTACTGCGTGTGCACACGCAGACTGTGTACTGACGTACTGTAGGTTGAACTGCTGAAGTATTAGACTTTGAAGACAACAGCTCGTGAACGCCCCCCCTGAGTTTTTAGACGGTATTGCAGTATTGCAGACAGCGCTAATAAAATGCTAATATTACAAGCACTAAAATACCGGAACATATTCCGGAAAAAAAAAATACTGCATCTGCCCGCAGTTATCAGTGTTTTGCCGCTACGACCGCACTAGGATAAAGGCAGCCGCAGCTGAATATGGCTACACACAGAGTTAAAATACTAGGTTGTATAAGGTAATTGATAAAAAAAAATATTATATCATAGAGCTTAAGTTAATAATATAACAGCCCCCAGACTTATATATTTTAGCTTAATAGGTATTTGACAATTGTAGCAATGCAGCTTTAAGAGCTGAATACAATTTTTCTGGACTCACCAATACTCCTTTTACACCTCTGAAGTTTTTTGTCCTATGAGTGACTAAGATCCTCATTCAGAGAGTGTTGATAAAAATTATCGCCAGGGCTTTTAAAATGACGCTTTTTTGGGTGTTGCTATTACGGTATTCAGAAAGGCTAGATTACCAGTGATAGCAAAATTCCCAAAAGGGGCAAGTTGCTGCCAGCGAGAGCCTCGAGCCTCTGAAAAGGCCTGAACCGGCGATTCATTTCTGCTGCAGAGAGAGCGGCTCTGAGAGACATTTCTGATTGGCTGGCATCATTCCCTTTAACATGACGTCACTAAATCCAAGATGGCCACTGTGTCACAAGGTATTTCAGCCAATCAGAGTGTGGAATTGGTTCCCACGATCTGATTGGCTGAAATACCATGTGACGCCGGCTTCGTGATGTCATCTTAAAGGCAAATGAAGCACAGCCATTCTGATTGGCTGGCATCATTCCCTATAAGTCACAGTAGAAAGGTGGGATAGAATCCCAATAGCGGCGCTCCAGTGAATGAGATACACCAAGAATGAGTGTATGTTGATGAACAAGATATGGTAAATGATGTTAGGATTGTAGTAGTATTTGACCAAGTGCAAACGCAGGAGTATATGTTCAAAAATGATGTCTTATGGTGAGGACTGTTTAATGCCTGTTGGCACCTCACAAGACCATTGTAACTCTTACCTGCTGCACTGTACCGGTCTGGAAATCTGGAAATCGGTCTGGAAATCCCCTTGAATCCATTTTGAGGCTAAATGTGATGTCACAAGCCCTTTTTAAGGCCGTGAAGCCTCATTTGAGCCCAAGAAGCCGACGAGACAACATCGGTTGGGATTTAACATGGGGTATTTTGGATTGACAGATGAAGAAAGAAGATAAAGAAGATCAAGAAATGGTTACAGATGAAGATAGAAGAAGGTGATTAAAGAAAGAAAAAAGAAGATTGGGGTACCTGATCAGGATCTTCATGGCGGATGGCATCGGATGCTGTTAGAAGGCTTCAAGATATGTGAGCTTCCTGTTACCCCGGGAGTCGGAGGGCCACCGCTTCTAATGGTAAGTAATATATTCAATGTTTGTAAATGTCTCTTTTTACAGGTTTATTTTTTGGATGTGTTTTTTGATTTTTTTGGGGGAGGCACATTGACTGATAATATATTAATCTGTACCTCTTTATGGTACAGATTAATACATTATTATGCCAATATTTGGGGGGCATTTCTCGCTTGGTATTACTGTTGCTTTTTTTCACTTCATTTATTATGTGGATGTCATTGTTTGTTTGTTCATGCTTAATGTAATAAAAGGTTTGCGATTGGTGTTTGTTTGTACTTAATGTTATATTAAGTTAGCTAATGTGTTTTATGGTTAGTTCAGATATTGTTAGAATTTCTTTCTTTCTATTTGACTGTTTAAATTCAATAATGTTCGAGTAATTCATTGTTTGGATTGGTTAGTGTTACTATTCATTTTGAGCTGGTTTAGGAATTAATTGGTTTGATTAGTTAATGGTTTAATTAATTCATTGTTGATGTTGTTATTGCTTGTATTGATTGGATTAGCTGGCTACTGTTTTTATTTAGTGAAGTGTGTTTTTTTGGAGTTTAGTTAGTTTTTATTATTGTGTGTCTTGTGTATTAATGTATTGTCATTAGCGTGCCCATTGAGTGCTATAGAGGCTTATCATGCCCATATTATTATTATATGGGTACAATGTACCACTATACTACTCAATGGGTACAGGGTGGGTATAGTCAGTCCGGGGTGGGTGCTTAGGCCTCACGGATGGGTGAAGGGGGTATTAGCCCTAAGGATGGGTGTTTAGACCTTGCAAGGGGGTAGCAGTTTGGTTAACCCCTTTATTACCTTACCGGTATTAACAGCTAAGGTAATGAAGGGGTTAAGTCCCCCTGCAACCCCCTGTGCAAGGCCTAAACAGCCACTAAGGGCCAAATTCCCCCTTCACCCACCCTAGCTAGCCACAGTATTGTATTGTATGTCTTTACAGTAAGCCTGGCACAGGTGTTTAACCCCTTCATTGCCTTAGCCGTTAGCCGCTAAGGTAATGAAGTTGCTGTACATGCATTTTTCCTGCATCAGATGCATGCCGGGGGGGTCCGGAGCTGCTATTAATGGCTATCAGCTCCGGAGACCCCCGGCATCAATCCGAGGCAGGAATAGGGCCTGATTTTTTCAAAGTCCCGACACATCGCAGCTCATCGAGGCAATCTCCCCACCAATTTACCTAAAGTTTGAGGTGAATTGGATTGGGGGAGAAGAACGCCTTTTAGGGCTGCGATGGGCTGCGATAGGCCGCGACAGCCGACTCGCTGGTATCTGAATCGCGCGAGTTTATGATCCTTCAGAAAATGGTCGATAAGCGGCTGATCGCCACTCAATTGGTGAATTTCTGTTGGTGACAAAAGTTTGCGTCGATACAGGCCGTTATCGAGCACTTATCGAGGCTTACTGAATACGAGTAGCCATTTTGGTCCATAAGTGCTCGATAAGGGCCTTATCGAGGCTTTCTGAATGAGGCCCTAAGTGTTACTTTTGAACTTGTCAAGATCAGCCTTTTAGGGATTATCCCACTAGAATCAATTTCTATGCACCCAATGACTGCACCTAAAGGATATGAGTTATACAGGAGTTTGACAGAAGATTAGAAGGGTATTCATTCTTGTATTTATGATTCAACAATTTTACATAAACTAGGCTACTTTAGTGGCAGACTTGCAACCTTGTGTTTCACAACTCAAGTAATATACTTGATATTAATATACTATAGCATAAAAAATAAACTAAGAAGGAAACCAGAACAGACCATGAAATACCAACAGAAACCCAGACAGAAGAGCAATAGGTTAGAATCTACCTATACTACTGTACTTCACTTATAATATTAGGAACACAGGAAAACACACAGAATAATACATAAAACACAGATATAAATATAGTTTTTACACAATCAACAAAAATTAAAAACGTAACTTTAAACAATCACCAAGACAAACACCCTAAGTAAACAGACAATGCTGATAACCCCTGTCCCTTGGGGCTCTAACACCTCTGAAATCAAATACCCAGAAGAATAAAGTAATCAAAAGGTAAATAAACTATTCAAGGAAAATAAAACAAGAGAGCCTCCAGAATATGTTTGCTGTTTTTGCCTATAAAAAAGGGGGGGGGGCGGGGGGGAAAGCAAACGTACTTTTATTTTCTGAGTACCCTAAAGCCTGGCACACTGCAATGTGCAAACACTACACACGCATCACAAAGAGAGGAAGATAACTAAAAATCCCTCATGATGCCAGAGTAGTATGTGTGAAGTAATACAGGTCTAACCAGTGGAGTTCCAGCCATCACTAATGTCACGAGTGAGCGGAAGTACTGTGTGTGCATGCGCATACCAGTGGGACCTGTGCGTGTGAGAGCAGCACAGAGGACGCTAACTGGGATTGAGACCCAGCTGAGTCTGCAGCACAGCTGAATCCAGTGACCCAAGTAGGATCGTGACCTAACTGAGACAGCTGTATGAACTGTGAGTGGTGAGTATAATATATCCCACAAGGAACAGACTCATGCCCCTGGCAGAGATCATATATAAACACAGGGTACCTGTAGGTTAAGCAACTCAAGTGTACCAAAGGTTATACAGGCACACAGATTGTTGGCTCGGCTAAGAACGTTATTAGGTAAGTAAATGGTATAGTCCCTATTATATCATGATTATGCTGTCTACAAACTATTATGATAACAGAAGTAGGCACATGTAGAAGTGAACACAGGAGCGCTTTGGAGGTTTCTGTTTATCCCCTGTTTTTATTTCATTTTAATCATATTTTGTAACAGGGGCTCTCCGGAGAAGAACCGCATTCATTTCTAGTGTGGGGACCTCCTGCTTCCCGAGCTATAGGCCCTGGTATGGGGTGCAAGTTACCCCCTGCTTTGTTTAAATCTCCCGCGGGCATGTGAATGAGACATTTGAACGCACATGTGATACCGGCACCCCATACTGGGGCCTGTAACTTTGGAAGCTGAGGGTCCCTGAGGCTGAAATAAATGTGTTTCTGCTTCGGAGACCCCCTTCTTCAATACTATGTTATTAAAATGTTAATAAAAAAAACAAAATTACCTGTAAGAGGTGTGTAGGCAGATATTGCTCTTTTAGATAGCACAGGGAGAACTTAGAAAAAGGCTGAGATGACATCACTGCTATCCCTAGCGGTATTAGCATTTTCCTACCTCACGGTTTGTGACGTGGTAATGCTTTCAGATTCTTTCTGAATATCGTGATAACACAAATGTCAAACAGTTTGAGATGGCAGCAATTTTATCAAAGTTATTAGAATATAGAATATGCCCCTTAGAATCAATTATGTGGATGAGTCAGACAGCACTGTTCTAACTGTAAATGTTTATAACAATGACATCATCAAGATCCAAGGTAATGAGAGCAGTCTGCTGGAAGTTGAGAGTATCTTTCATGTACTTAATTTCCTAACCAAAGCTCAAGAAAAGGAGAAGCTCCCCACAAATAAGAAAACCAGTGAGTCAGACAGAAAAGCAATACATTGCAAAAACCCAATCCCAACCAGGGACACAGCCAGCACAGATATCAGACCTTGGCCCAAGCACATCACACAAATCCTCCTGCACTATCACAAATAGTCTGTCAAAGCTGGAGAGAGACTTCAAACAATTAAAAGAGGACTCATTAGGAAAACAAGCTCAGGGGATGAGCACTTAGCAGCTAAGGGAAGTAATTAGTAAAATAAAATATTAATACATGGAAAATATGCTGATCTAAAAAAAGTACTATACTATCGCTGCAACAGGACAACAAACAGATCACTAATGAACTGAAGAAACATAGAAGTATAATATCAACCGATGAGAGAGATCCTAGAGACTCACATTACAACACCAATGCAACAAAATAAAACAATAAAAACTTCCCAAGAGACTGACACTATCACTAAAGCAGTATATTTTCAATCTCCCCCTCTCTCAAATACCCATTTTCTGTGCAGTATAAAAGAGAGCTGAGATCTTATCTTTCAGTCTACTAGTTGGTCTTAATATGAATAAACTATTGTATAGGAAGTGTAATCCAACTTCAATATAGATCATCTTCTCTAGATACTATTCATGTTCTTTGTCCCCCTATTATTTTGAACAGCCTTGGTGAAATTTCCTGTGCTTTACTGAATGCCAGTCAGTACCCAAACATAAAATTGAAATTCGCAAAATCCTATGTGGGCATAAGGCAGATTTCTGTACTCTAATGGAGACGGCTAAAGGAAAGCACTTTCCTCAAACACTCACACGCCCAGAGCCATTGACAAAATAAGAGGAGAAGTTGATCTTATCAACAAATCTCAATTGACATTTATCTGCCAAAGGCACTTCCTTTAAAGTCACTCATTTTGAATTCCTCTACACAAAATGGATTATCAACGCTAAAAGGCCGCCATAATTTTGGTGGTATATTGACCTCCATGGAATAACAAGGCATTTATTCAATATTTCCTTTATTTGTTATCGTTTATCCTTAGACAATTACAACATATTTATTGCAGGAGATTTTAATCTTTGGTTAGAGAACATTGACTCTCCTCTGGTATAATGCTTTGTAGAAGCACTTACAGACAGGGGTTCACTACTCCTGGGTTCACCCCACCCTGCAAGTCCCACATTTTACCAAGTATTTACCTCCGGTATAGCCTCAACTCTTAAGGAAGTCCATAGCCTTGATTGGTCGGAATATACCTTTATTGAGTTTATCCTGCCCTTGCAAGATGAGACCTCCAAACCAAAAACTTGTTAACCCACAAAATTGTTAGGCAGACTAAAAAAGGATATAGATAGTATTTTTGTTAAACATTTTTAGAAATTCTTAAATTCCTCTTCCTGTCCCAATTCTTTCTATCTCACATTGACATTCAATATCGCAGCTACTGCTGCTCTTGATATTATTGATCCAAATAAATACCATTCCACAAGCAACATAAGGGCTCAGTTATCTCAAGAGTTAAGAATCCAAAGGTCAACCTTGCGTTCGGCAGAAAAGTGATGGGCTAAAGATAAATGCCCCTCTAATCTTATGGATCTTAGACATACAGTTTTAAAGAAATTATTTCAAAACCATTATTTGGCGTCGCAGAAGAAAAATTCCAGTAATAATTTGCAGCAACTGTTCTAAGTCATTAACTCTCTCTCTTCTTGAGCTAGACTGCTTAAACCCTAATTTTCTGTAGAAATTCATGCTTTTCAACTGGCTTCTTCCTCTAAAGATGCAAAAATTCAGAATCAAATTTCAGCCACACAACTGTCGACCCACAAATCTGATATTTCCCCAGTCAAACCAACTAAAACTAGGTGGAGAACCTTCCAATTTATCACTATGGATGAGCTTCTTATCACTATTATAGAGGTCAAACATCTAGCTATCCAGGGGACTTTTGTCTGCCCTGAATAATTAAGGAAATGGTTTTAAATATGACCCCTGTCATTCTCGAAATTGCAAAACCTCTCATTGTCTTCAGGCTTTTTACCAACTTTACTAAACAAAGCTTTTATTTCCTCTCTTTTTAAAGAAAACCTACCTCAATCCACTGAACATGGATAACTACGGACCAGTTTCTAATATTCAAATTTTAGCTAAAATCATTGAAAAACTAGCCCTAAAATAGTTAGTAAACAATCTTACGCGATTTAATTTGTTAGATTCCCATCAATCTGGATTTCAAAAATATTACAGGAATGAGATGACCATTATACTGTAGGTGTCACTAAATTTCTGCTAAACACTTTAGACAAAGAGGAGACAGTGTTCTGATCTTCTTGATGAGCATTGCTTTCAGCACAATTGATCATACTCTTTGTTGACCAGACTTAATTCGGATGTTAGGCTCAGAGGTAAAGTGCTGGTATGGTTCCAGTCCTATCTTGGTGACCGTAGTCAGAAAATTACTTTCAGAAAGAATTCTTGAAACACAATCCCACTGATTTGTGTTGTCCCTCAGTGATCTGCCATCTCCCTGGTTCCATTAATATTATATACAGTGGCGGCCGCTTTTAGTCTAAGGGCATCATGCAGAAAGTGGCGGAAAGGCACTTCTCGCCACCTTCCCGCCAAAATAGCCTATCCGTATTCAGTAAGGGGCGAGAAAGTGGCAAGATTTAAAAAAATCGCCAGTTTGGCTGGCGGTTTTTTTTTCCCACCAGTGGCGAGGCAAGAATGCACTTTCCGCATAAAAATGAAAAATTTTCCGCCACGCTGTTTTCTAGTAGAGGCGAGTAGCTAAGCGGAGCTATTCGCCACTCTAGAATGGCGTATTTCAGGCGAATCAGCCACGCAAGAAAAAGATGCAATTGGCATTAGACAGTGAGGCATTTAAAGTAAGCTTTTTAAGTGATAAATATAGTTAGACTATAGTTAATTACTTACTTTCTTCATGCAAGACCAATAACCTCAGCTGATATGATATGGATCTAATTGCATTCTCTTCACAGGTATGTCCCTTGATGTGCAAGTCCTGTTTAAAAGATTTACTCAGTGGCCTTAAGCAGTGAATATTTTGGTATGTCCCTTGATGTGCAAGTCCTGTTTAAAAGATTTACTCAGTGGCCTTAAGTAGTGAATATTTTGGTATGTCCCTTGATGTGCAAGTCCTGTTTAAAAGATTTACTCAGTGGCCTTAAGCAGTGAATATTTTGGTATGTCCCTTGATGTGCAAGTCCTGTTTAAAACATTTACTCAGTGGCCTTAAGCAGTGAATATTTTGGTATGTCCCTTGATGTGCAAGTCCTGTTTAAAACATTTACTCAGTGGCCTTAAGCAGTGAATATTTTGGTATGTTTGAATATCAAAAGGAGTTTTTTTTTCCCCCTCTTAACTCTGTGCTGTTAATTGACCAACTGGAACAAGCTGATTGATTGTGGAGGGGGAGGGTCATGTGACTGTTTTAGCTGTATAATACCAACACATCAACTGCAGTTTGCAGGAACTGCAATTGGCATTAGACAGTGAGGCATTTAAAGTGAGCTTTTTAAGTGATAAATATAGTTAGACTATAGTTTGACTAGAGGTGACTGGGGACTGAATCTTTCTGCAAACTTTTTGACTCACGACAACAAACGGTAAGCTACTCAGATCACACTATGATCCCATTCTTGCTAACCTGCATATTTAAAACCCCCCACCCCTTTACAACTTCTTTCACTGCAGCCTCTCCCAAAAATGACCGCACAAAACACTGAAACCCTGAACTGACTCTAGCATTGCAATACAGCTAAACATTTGACAAGGAACAGGCACACCACTGCTGTTTAGTCTGCACACACTCACTTGTTCACAACAGCTCCTTGCAGCACTACCTACCTCTGGCAAAATGAATGTGCTCTGTATCTTATAAAGTAAGGGGAGTAAACCCCATAGTGTTCGGTGCTCTTAGAAGTGTGTGTAACTGGATATGGGTCAATTAGTACACTTGGATGCTGTGATGAATAGGAATGGAAAAGCGATCCCACTGCAATGGAAATATGAAGCGTTCATGCGTATATAAATGAGGCAACGATAATGCAGACTTGAAATACCATGGGGGGGGGGCCCGTTGTGCAGGGGCTGGTAGGGAGACTGGATGAGAAGCCCTTTGAGAACTCCCCTCCTGTACTCACGGATAAACCAACTGGTATCTGCTGCCCTTGCCCGCCTGGTGTCTTCACTGCTCCCTCGGTGAACTCCCGGTATTTGCTCCACATGTACAGCGCTTCAGAATGATGTCATCGCCATCGCCGACCTGGCTGCTCCGGGAGGGTTTCCCACGACGCGTCACTCATCCCAGCAAGCCCCGCGACTGCAAGGGGAGGAGGTATCGTGACGTACGTCCCGTGGTGCAGAGGATCCTTAGCGTGCCCCAGCCATAGACGTGAAGTAGCAAAGTAAATGGAATGTTGGCGGTCACTGCGCAAATAGGAACTCGGCCATAGATGAAGATAAAATCAACTTTTATTCAAACGTGGTGCTGGACATCACAAAGATTCACATCCTCTGACGCGTTTCGTTCCGTTAGGAACTTTATCAAAGAGTACAATGAATCTGTTCACAAGAACCTTAAGTAGGCAGGTCCCCCTCCATCATTGGCTGAAAACTAAATTGACTCAGTTGAGAACAATTAATGAATCACTGATTTTAATTAAGGCCATATGTGGAGAAGAACCTTGTCTGCAAAGGTATATTGCGAATGCACAAATACACACAAAAAACAAGTGATGACAAAAGACAATTGACAAATGGTTAATAAAATATTAAAAACAAGTTCAAGTAATGTGCAGCATCCCAAATGTAAAAAAAAATTCATAATCAATTGCACATGGAAAGCATGGTAAGAGTTATAGAGGGAAAATATATATATATTAGATATTGAGACATAATAAATGTTAGTAACACATTAAGAAAATATAAATAAATCTAATATCCAAATTATGTTAAAGAATCAATAAAATAATATACACAACATTAATAATTATTGAGATATACAACACATTGAAATATGAATCACATTGAGACAATATCAAAGCCATTTGAATTTATAACAACAATGCACTGAATATAATAATCTTGCATAAACTAAAATTAATAAATGAAAAAGTATATTTAGATGCATGGAGTCACACTCTCAAGACTCCCCTTTAGAGCTCTAAAGTTCCTGCTGAATTTGGCCCAACATGGCTCCCGTAGCCAGATCAACCAGGCAGCCATTGCCAGCAAGGAGAAAAAAGTTTTTTTTCCTCCTGCATCACGGACTCGTGATTGGCGAAAACGGCTGCTGAAACTGTATCCTGGACTGCACGAGGAAGCCAGGGGTCCAACCATTATGTATGTATGTGAGCCTTGTTGTACCAATTTCTTTTAAAATTAATAAATGTGTTTTAAACCCCACTGACAACGTGCCTAACTTTCTCCACCCACTCCCCCCCCTACTATCACCACTGGGGAGAGTCCCCATCTGATGCCCAAGACTGAAGTTAGAATCTCACGTTGGTTACAAACAAAGAAAAGTCTACACTGGGGGGAGATGCAGATGGGTTAATTTAACCCCAAAGTTACCAATTTCCTGCAAAGACTCACACACGGCCGTGTGAGTACAGATATATTTATATATTTTTTTCTAAACCCTCTATACCACCATTACCTGTTGTTGGGAGTGACTGGAATTGCTTAAAGAAACCACACCATCGTGTTTACTTGCACATGGCCGTGTAAGTGTATTTAATATTTTCACCAACCCCCAGCAATATTGTTATAACCACAATAATTTTATTGTATTTTATTGTTTTTAATTCTTAAATGTTTTTCTAATCCCACGCTCCCCCATTGCTTGTATGTCTCTATATTTTTTAAAGGGTTCCGGATTAACCCTTCCCTGGGGTTGCAGCAGAGGGGAACTCCATGCTGGCTCAAAGCATCTGTCATAGAGCCGTGGTTTAACTTACTGCCACATTGTAAGCACACCTCATATATTAAGCTTAAGGTAAGCGCCAGGTTTTTTTCCTAATAGTTCAGGAGTGCCACTCCACAGTAACAAGATGTCGTCTATGTACCTAGACCACATATCTATGTGGCCCGTATACATGTCATGGTTGTCCGTGAACACCACGGCTTCTTCCCACCATCCTAAGTATAGGTTCGCATAGGTGGGGGCGCACGTGGTGCCCATGGCAGTGCCCTGTATTTGATGGTATATTTTCTGGTCAAAGAAAAAATAATTTTTCGTGAGTACCAGTTCAAGGAGTTTAAGAACAAACTGATTGTGTGTCTGACAATTTGCATCCCGAGCTCTCAGGAAAAATTCCATAGCTTTAATACCTGCTTTATGTGGTATGCTTTTATATAGACTTTCAACGTCTATTCCCACTAATAGGGTATCAGTGTCCACAGTAACATCTTCAATTCTCAATAGTACGTCCTTTGTATCTTTCAGATATGAAGGCAAAGTACTTACGAATGGTCTAAGGAACCGGTCCAGGTAGACGCTCGCATTGGATGTGATGTTGTTAATACCAGATACGATTGGTCTACATGGCGGAGGGATCTTTTCCTTATGGATTTTTGGAAGGTGATAAAAGGTGGCCAGTGTAGGATTTTTTATCAACATAAAGTTGTATTCATCCTGGGAAATGACTTTCATGTCCATACCAAATTGCAAGATGTTACGAAGTTCATTCTGAAATGTACTTGTGGGATCAGATTGAAGAACTTTGTAACAAGTTTTATCAGACAATAGTCGTACACTTTCTATGACATATGAATCTCTATCCAGAACTACAATGTTCCCACCTTTATCTGATGGTTTAAGGATAATAGTTTCATCCTTTTCAAGGTCTAAAAGTGCCTTGTATTCAAGATATTTAAGGTTATACTTAGTCTGTTTCGGAGAGAGATTCATGATATCTTGTGTGACCAGTTTGGTAAACACATCTACATTGGTGCATGTTTCTGGGGGTGGGGTGAATTTGGATTTACTCCGTAGGTCTGTGAATGGACCTTCACCGGGAGGTCTAGTGTTTTCTTGCAGCAAGCTATTCATAGTTGCTAGGAGGGCATGATCTCTATGATCAAAGTTTTCAACAGGGGTGTCCTTACTAGCTGAGATTTGTCGTCTCCTAAAGAATTTGTGTAGGGAAAGTTTGCGTGAAAAAAGGTTCAAATCCTTCACGCATTCAAAGGTGTTGATCTTGTTAGTAGGGCAAAATGTGAGGCCTTTAGATAACACGGTCATGTGATCTTTGTCCAGAATTTTTTTGGACAGATTGATCAAATGTGTCGCGATCTGCGGTTCCTCCTGTAGGGTCTCCTTGTGCCCTGATCCTTGTACGCCCACACTGCCCTGTCTCTGAGATAATCCCTCCGCCCCTCGCCTAGTCTTTCTGATCCTCTTGCCACATACTGCGGGCCTGGAAGGTCTAAAAAAGGAGCAGAGGAGGTGGTTGGGATAGGGTATCTACCATCATATCTGGTGTTGGGGTTAACGGGAGGATGTGTCGGTGTCTCAGACTCGAGATCGCTAGCTGATGCCTCCCATTCAGTAGATGACTCAACAGCCCTTGTCACTAACTACTAACACCAATTATGAGTTATCCTTAGTTGTCACACTACCATTTAGAAGCACCCATTCTACTTACCTGTTATCATACACATTGGAGAACTAGATTACCCATTTTTCATTATCCCTGTCATATGTATCCATTTGATCTGAGCGTCCCCTTTAACTTTAGATTCAGCCTTTGCTATGGCATTCCTTATGCCATTCTTCGCCTATTTGAGTCAGGAGCTCTAGCTACAACAACTTCACTAACCATGTTCAAATGTTCGATTTAAGTGTCCTCAACCATCTGTGGACGTAGCTTTATTGCCACACGAGTACCTACCTCTATCCAAATGTTTTATTAAGTGTCCTCTAACATCTGCGGACGTAGCTCTTTCAGGATTATGATCACCTTTGTTATTATATATTTGCCTTTTTCAGTCAGCATACAATTCATTCACCTTATGCCTAAGTCTCACGTACTGGCCAATGTGACTACAAGTAACCTTGTTCATCAGTACACCTTATGTTTCACTAAATACGTGAAAACATAACATGTATTAACCCCCTGTATACTATACTATTTACAGGGCTATGAGCCGTGTATTATCTTACCTTGAGAGGCTGATCCAACCGCTACTTACCATTGGTTGGCATCACGGCCCCTCCCAGCCATTTGACTATAAAACGTAGCTGGTCCCGCTGGTCGCGCTATACGCCGATTTCTATCTACATTGCGGGGTGGTGATATTGATATTTCTATCAGCGTTTGACGTTGCGCAGTATGATCGTTATCACTGTTTATCAAGTCACCTGTATATCAAATATTCTATTAATGGAGACATATTGTTTAGCTTATCTACCTTCTACCCCTTAGGGTATTTCCCTCCAGCTACGTGTATTTACACACGAGCCTGCCTCCCACTTCACCCCACAACCGTTCCTTCCCTTGAGGATTTTAATATCCTATGTGTGTATATATGTTCCCTTTAGTTGTTAAGTTGCGTCTGTCGTTATAAGATTAAAACTTTATTATTTTTGGTTTTAAACTACTGTTTGAAGTCTCTTGGCTTAGGGTTTATATACCCCTATTTGTGGTCCTAGTAATTATACTTATATCCAGTCCCTACCATATACTTACCTGTGTATGGTGACTTTGAGTGCTGTTATTAGGGCTTTTAGTGACCCCTACAGCTCCTGATTAGAACCAATGCTAACACCACCCTAACACCTGTCACTAGTTTTAAATACCTGGGCTTATGGTTTGACTCCCACTTAACATTCGGGATGCACATTGATACCCTGACAACCAAGACCTAAGCCAAACTAGGGGTACTTTACAGGAACAAATCCTCCCTAAGTCTCCTGGTCAGAAAGCATATCGCACAGCAGATGCTAATGCCAATTATTGACTATGGAGACATAGTATATGGCTCGGCACCTCAAACCCACCTTAGCAAACTTGACACCTTCTACAATTCAATTTGTCGTTTTGTTCTCCAATGCAACTACAACACACTTCACTGCGAAATGCTCAAAGAACTAGATTGGTCAACACTAGAGTCTAGGCGCAAAGTTCACCTTTCCTGTCTTGCCTTTAAATTCTTTATGGACAAACTACCCAGCTACCTGAACAAGCTCGTCACCCCTACCACTTGCAGCACTTATCACCTGAGATCAGACTCCAAAAGACTGTTCATGGTCCCAAGGCTCAACAGAGTATCCGGACGTTCTTCCTTCTCCTACTGTGCACCCCAAAACTGGAACAACCTACCAGAGACCCTCACATCCACCACCAGTTTAAGTTCTTTCAAATCTAAGGCTGTCACACATTTTAATCTGGTCTGTAACTGTTTCATACGCTCATAATATATATATTCTTTAACTGTGCACGCAATGTCTTGTATATAATGTATACCCTGCTCATTTATGTAACTGTACTTGTAACCATGTATTATTTCTTTTACTCTGTGCCCAGGACATATTTGAAAACTAGAGGTAACTCTCAATGTATTACTTCCTGGTAAAAATATTTTATAAATAAATAAAATAAAATGGCAAGTTGCTGCTTTGAGGCAGCGGATGAGTGGCGGATCGGCACTTAGAACAATTTCTGGCCTTTTTCCTGGCTGGGATTGATGCCGGGGTTCTCCGGAGCTGACACCATTAATACCAGCACCGGACCCCCCCGGCATGCACCCAAGGCAGGAAAAATGCATTTAAAGCCCACTTCATTACCTTAGCGGTTAACCGCTAAGGTAATGAAGGGGTTAAAGAGCCATGCCAGGTATATTGTGGGTAGCGGGGGTGGGTGAAGGGGGTATTTGGCCCTTGTTGTTTGTTTAGGGCTTGCGGGGGGGTTGCGGGTGCACTTAACCCCGTCTCGACCATCGCGGTTAATACCGCTACAGTCATGAAGGGGTTAAGGCCTCCCGCTACCCACCCTCAAGCCCTAAAAAAACCACCGTTGGGGCTAATACCCCCTTCACCTACCCCCGCTATCCACAATAAAAAAAAAAACACACAACAGCCCCACACTAACTAAATATATATATATATATATATATATATATATATAATTATATATATATGACCCCAACAACACCTATACCCCCCTAACATACAATACAGTAAGGGGCACAATGACTATAATCTACAAATGGATAATAGTGCATGTGTCAATTTAAAATACATACAGAGCAATAAAGACAATAAATACATACACTGGCGACACACTTTATTCGAGCTCGGCTAGTCCCACGAATTCGGTTATACCCGGGTGTATTGAGGTTTGGGACTGTTTTCTGCCCGAGTGCATTGAGGTATTTTCCAGACAGGGATTGAAGCATTTTATTCCCGCTGGCTGCAATACTGCACAGTATATATATATATACTGCATTACAATTCATGAATTTATGCCATCTGGTAGACACGCGAAGCATTGCAGCCTATTAAATCCTAATCATTATCATTTAACAGATCAGCCACCCGTCAGCCAGGCATGAACCCAGGCTGGGAAGGCAAACGCAACGGGGCTTGTCAAAGGTGAGGAGCGGCGCATTCCAGGTATCTGCCAGGTACATACTGGGTATTTGCTCGAATAAAGTGTGTTGGTGCAGTATAGCACTCACCCATGTCCGGCTGCCACGATGAAGGCCATCCTCATCTTCATCCTGCCCATGCCCCATCCGCTTCTGCAAAACAGACACAAGTATAAAAACATCCAATGTAATGTCCCTTAACCCCTTAATCACCATAGCGGTTATTAACCGCTACAGTCATTATGGGGTTAACCCACCATCACCCACATACCCTACCCCACTACCCCCCCCACCCCCTGAGGCCTAACCACCCTCACCCACTACCCACAAGGGAGTCCTACCACATACCCTTGGGGCCAATACCCCCTCCCCCCAGCACATACAGTACAATAATGTGCCAAATAACTATTATCCACATAGGGATAATACATTATTTGGCCATTATTAAACACATTAAATACCATAGTAAAATAAAGAAAATTCTACTAACCTCATCAATAAGAAGGCCCCGTCGCCAGCATCATCATTCTGTTCCGTTGCCAAAATAATAAATAGCCAATACATTTCAATGACATTCACATACCAATGAACCCCTTAATCACCTTATCGGGTACTAACCTCAAAGGTAATTAAAGGGTGAAGCCATCCTGCAATGGCAACAGCACTTATCCATAACATCCTCAATTAATTAAAAAGCAATTTCCTAAACAAATCTCATGTAATCATTCAATCTAAAGCCTCAAATGCCACTTAAAACATTGCATTTACATTGTATACATGTAGCATAAAATGTAAGCTACATGTACATGGCGGCGACACTGCCCACCTGATCACACATACCGGGGCCTGTAACTCGGGAAGCAGGGGGTCCCTGGTCCACAAAGCAATGCTGTTCAGCTCGGACCCCCTGCTCACTGTACAGTATTATGGAATAAATATTCATGCTGCTTCGCTACCATAGGAGATACTCGCAAAGGTAAGAAACGAGTCTTTATTGATATTGTGTGTTTTATTCATAGTGTAGATGTGCAGAGGGCCTCTGGAGCTGAACCGCTTTGGTTTTAGGTCCGGGGACCCCCTGCTTTCCGAGATACAGACCCCTTTAGGGGGTGCCGGTATCCCTCTGCTTTGTTTACATGCCGCGGTCACGTGATCGGGACCCTTAAATGCAGAGGGATACCGGCAACTCATAAAGGGGCCAGTATCTCGGGAAGCAGGGTGTCCCCGGACCTGAAATCAATGCGGTTCAGCTCCGGAGACCCCCTGCACATGTACACTATCAATAAAAGTTGTTTATAAATATTTTATTTGTTGCCGATGTTTGCGCTGAGAGAGCGGCTTGTCTCTCTCTGCTGCAAACATGTATCGGCAGACAAGGCGAATGGGAAGGCTTATCGGGAACCAGGCTGTATCGGCACAGGCTCATCGGCAGCTTTGCTTTCGCAGTGATTCGGCAGGGATCGGAAGGATTCGGCCCTTACTGAATACCGCGAGGGCAAATCGCCAAAAAAATCCCTATCCGCCACCTATCCGCCACACTTGCCGAAAAGTTTTCATCGGGGCTTACTGCATCGAGCCCTATAACTCAAACCAAGAAATACCCAATGAAAGTGATGTGCTGATGATTACAGTAAGTGAAAAAATCACTCACATATATATCTGTAGAAGAATAGTCAGGTCACACTTGACACTCTCTTAAGGAATACATAAATAAATAAAATAAAAGTTGAGATAAGTGGTGCACAGCAGTTGGAAAAATTGTTGGAGCTCAGCACATCAAAATACTTAAAAAATTGAATTTATTGGAAGGGTGACATCAGGGATATGGTAGGCAGTAGTAACTCTGACACGTTTCCCGCGTGTTGGGCGCTTTGTCAAAGAGATTAAAGTGTTTGGAATTTTTAGTGTCCATGAGGTTAAAATGAAGCTCTCCCCAGAGCTCATACCAGTCTAAAGGTTACCATTGTAACCACATAATCTTGAGATTAAGAAAAATATGATTATTTAACACTAAAATAGCACTTTTGGTTTTTTTTTCTAAAGGAAGAGCAAGACATTCTTAGGGGACAAGATACAAACATTATGTAAGTTTAATTCGTGTAGGCTTTTGGGGTTTGTTCCTTTAAAGGCATACAAAGCAACATCACTCTTCTATTCTAATGTAACATGAACATATTTAGCATTTTAACTGTTAATAGTGTTTTCCCCAAAATAATTATTGGTAATGAAATTATGCTATTTATAGTAGTAAAAAAAATCTCCATGAGGAATAAATTGAAATTGAGCATGTGAATGGGTTTACTGAATATATTGTGGCAATCAGGTCTATTCATCTACATTTCTGTGGTACCATTCTTAAAAAAAAAATAAGAATAATGTAAATCCCATTGCAAACCACAGTTTTTTTTAATTAATAAATTAATACATTGTGTTTGCCCCACTACTGCAGAGGTTTTCCACTAAGGAAATAGAGTTGTTCATTTCCTAAAGTCTCCTCTCTGCCAACTGGGCAAAAACTTAAAAAGAAATCTGCACCACATGTTATGTTACATGTACATATGCCAGCAATGGGAGTTTGCCTTTAAAAAATATGGTGCATTTACTTTGCACTTGATTTGATCTAGTTTTGCATCTGTGAGTCTGTAATAAATAACCTCTAGAGGGTGATACTACCGTATACTGAAGAGGTCAGTAAGTCTGAAACAGACCAGTAAGGTTAATTACTATAAGACAGCTGGTCCCAGGCTAATTAAACCAGTGAAGGTTAAACAATGAAGGTGTGATGGAATGTGCTAACAAATAACCTTTAACTAATGTAAAAAGGCTGTAATGAGAAATAATTGATTTTTCTTTAACAAAAAGCTAGCTGAGAATTTCTGGGTAAACAGTCAAATTTCTGGTAAAAGGAAATGTACAGCATTTAACCATAAGTCTAAAAGGCCTATGTATTAAGATTTCATTTAACAGGTTTTTGTGCATCAACATTTGTGTGAAAGATAATGCAGGATATTTAAAGATGAACTTTTCAACATCTTACCATTGAGTCCCAGAGGAAGCTGGACATCGGTGAAATGCGTAGGGCTAGTCGCGTCCCTGTTATTAAGCCACGGGGAGAATGTTCAGCGAGAGTCTTCATCCCCTGATTGTGAATGGAGAAGGGCAATTCGCGTTTTGCGGATTTTTTATTATTACCTTTACACTCCGTGAATTCTGCAACCTGTGGATGGATTTGTAGAATCCAATCAGTGGATTAAACAATTTAAAAAATCCGCCAACGGATAGCTGAATCCGCGGATTGGATTCTACAAAACCGTCCACAATGCCAATGACGTTTTTTAATGAATCCGCACGGAAACGGAATTGGGCGGACTCACCCATCTCTAATGAACATCCATTGCTGGTTCTGATTCATTAATACTGTAAAGGGCCTGAAATGCAAGTGCATCTTACACTGGTCTAATGTTTTCATCAATGATTGTGATATACTGTGTTGCACTATTTTGTATTATTGTCAGGATCCATGATCCGCGACGCGCTCAGAGAACCCGGTGCTTACCCAATCCCGTTATCAGGCCCCCTGCTCCTTCCGTCAGCCATGACACTCCTCTTCCTCCTCCTGTTACCAGCCACCATGCTATGGGCTCACGCACATCCCATGTGGAGGTAAATATGTTTCTCTCTGTCCTGCCTCAAAACTTCACCCACGTGGCGACGTCATGTGCGCAGGCAGCGCGAGCACGATTCGCATCATCGGGGATCCTTCCCACACCTGTCTCCTGCACCCAAACTACCAATCACGGTCAGCTTAACTGATGCACCTCCTCCTGTCTGCAACCTCATTGGTACCTGTCTCCTATATACAGTATGCTCTGCCAGCCCACTGGCAAATCGGCTGAGCATAAACCTTTTGTATGAGCGAAGTGTTCATTGGTACTCTTGCCTCCACAGTCTTGTCTTGTATTCTTGTACTTGTCCTAGCTTCTCTTTTTCTGACCTCGGATATTCCTCTGGACTCTGCTCTTCTACGCTCCTGACCTCAGCTACCAATGACGATCCGCACCTCTCCAATTCCGACCTCGGCAAAGTACCATGATGATCTGCACTTCTCCAATCCTGACCACAGCTAAGTACCTTCAATGATCCGCACCTCTCCAGCCCCGACCTCGGCAAGTACCTCTGACCATCCTTCCCTCTCCAACCCCAACCCAGCTACCTTGACCAATCCACACTCCAGACCCACCCACGTGGCTGTGGGTTGGTGTTTATATCTATCCCCACCTCGACCTCGCAGTCACGCCTTGTTTGTGGTGAGCACTTCATTACAGTTATTTACATTTTTTCATATATATCTTTTGAGAGCTGTGCTTCTGTTCTTTTGTGTATTTTCTGACACACTGCCGCCCTCTGTGTACACACACACACACACCACCTCTACACACACACACACACACACACACACACACACACACACACACACACACACACACACACACACACACACACACACACACACACACACACACACACACACACACACACACACACAATCAAAAATGCAGCTACTTACTAAACACACAGCAGCTCTACACACACCAACCCTGCTGCTACACACACATGCTACACCCATAAACACTGCTGCTGACACACACACACACACACACACACACACACACACACACACACACACACACACACACACACACACACTGGAGCTCTATACACACACACACAGCAGCTCTACACACAACAAAGCCGCTCTACACACAAACACACACACACAAGCTGCTGCTATACACACATACACACACTGCTGCTGCAATACCCATAAACACTGACACACTGACACACTGACACACTGACACACACACACACACACACACACACAAACACACACACAAACACACACACACACACACACACACACACACACACACACACTGCAGCCACAATCAAAAATGCAGCTACTTACTAAACTTTGCCGACTCTCTACCCCACAATTCAACTGAATCTGCTCAGAAAATCTCAGTCAGCTCGGGAGGGGGAGGAGTCAACACGTGGCTGCTACTTCTTGACCAATCCCCTGCCCTGTCTCAGAGGTGTTACTTAATTCTGACCAATTATATGCCCTGTACTTCCAGGGATTAGGAGAGAGCAGGATCATCAGGATTCCACCATAAATGAGAAGAGAAATAATATAGTGCACTTCTGTATGTGAAAGTTACAATGCAACTTTTCAGAGTCTTGGCTCCAATAGAGAGCCTACTTACAGACTTGCAGATAGATAAGAGCAGTGGATATAGGTATAGTCAGCAGATCTGGAATCCAATCTTGTTTGTCTCAGAGAGGGACAAAGACAAAAGGAGAACCGATAGTGCAGATCAATTATAAAATTTATCGGACATAAAAACAAATTCAGTATTGTACTCACATTTTGTACAACACAAAAAAGCACATCAATTGGGGCACAACATTGATACTGCCGAGAAGGAGGGTAGTAGAGCCGTCTCTGCTGATAGAATCCTCCCATAGCACGATCGCTCTAGATGGCGTCTGTCGTCACAACTGCCGGAATCAACGTCACTTCCGGTTTAGCGGGGGAATGGGAAGTGGTCGCGGCGACTAATCCTCTCGGCGTCACGTAGCACTCCAATTGCTCTAGCTCAATCCTCTGCGCTGTCTCAGCTGTTCTGAAAGCTGATTGGCTGGAAATAACACATTGAAAATTACAGCAAGCTGCTAAAATTCCGGGCATTACTGATTAGATAATGCCCGGAATTTAAACCAATCAAAGAGCAGGGTTTTCACTAATGCCCTGAAATTTACTGCTTTAGCCTATAATCTGTAATAAATATCGGTACATCCTTCGATGTATTAACTTTCATATCAGTCCCTTCTTTACTTGGTACGATACTCACTCTATCTCATTTCCTATTCTTTATAGGTCAATATTTGAGCAAAGAAGCTTGTTCCACTTTCCTTGCTTTACTCAATGATTCGTCAACCAACAATTCATTATAATCCTTTTAAAGAAATCTTTCTTTTAAAAAAAAAAAGAGTATGTTCATTAAAAAATGTTTTATTTGTATTGTTACATTTTAATCTTTGAAACTGGTTAAAAGGAACATTCTTAACCTATTTTTCATTGTGGCAGCTTCATGGGGGGCGATGGGAATTTACATTCGTCTCCTTGAAATGTGTTTAGTTAGAAATTTCTCATTTTCAATAAAGACTTCCAAATCCAAAAATTGGACATGGTAATACTATATGAACGACTAAATTTCAAATTAAACTGATTGATATTTAATGTCAAAACTAAATCAGAATAAGAGGCCTCACTACTGTCCCAAATAATGAAAATATGATCTATATATCTCCTCCACAGTTTGAGTTGTGGAGGAGGTGTACCTGTAGCGTGCAACAACTCCCATTAACCCATATAAAGATTGACAAACGATGGGGCAAAAGTCGTCCCCATCATAGTGCCTATAATCTGTAAATAATAAACAATAAAAAAAATAATTAAGACCCAAAATTAATTTAATGGAATCAATAATAAATGTAATCTGGGACAATGGTATCTTTTGGTTGCATTTGAAGAAGTATTCAATGGCCTCATAGCCTTTTGAATAAGGTATACTTGTATATAAGGCTTGTACATCCAGAGTTGCAAGCCTGTATCCCTCCTTCCAAACAAAGTTATCCAACACGTGCCACACTTGATTGGTGTCCCTAAGGTAAGCTGGAAGTGTCATAGCCAAGGGCTGCATATAAAAATCCAAATAAACAGATACATTTGACGTAAAATAATTAATTCCAGAAATAATAGGACGACCAGGGGGTGAAGTGAGGGATTTATGAATTTTAGAATTGTGATAAAATATTGGTACTGTTGGTGTAAATATGAATAAAAAGTCTAAGTACCCTTATTCAGTGCACCCTACAAATGTTGATTAAGGATAGTGCTAAACGCTTTTGTAGAATCGGATTGTAACTTTTCATAAGAGATCCCATCAGATAAAATGCATTTGGCCTCTAAGCAGTACTTATCAGTGTCTTTTAGCACTAAGCCTCCACCCTTATCAGCTGATCTTATTCTGATATCAGAATTTGATTTAAGGGTCTTAATACTTTTCTGCTCGCTGGAATTTAGATTAGAGAATGGTTTATTGCAACTGACTTTTACATAGTTTCTTAATTTCTAATTCAACCAGTTTTCCGACAAGCTCAACATACTGTCCCCTTGCAAAATAGGGGAAAAATATGGATTTTGGTTTATAACCAGTGTGTAGATAATTGCTATTATTAATGAACCCAGGTTCACTTTCTCTAAGTACAGTAGGTCTTCAAGATTTTGAATATCCCTTAAATCTGTTGAATTAGCAATAGGATCATTTGGACCAATTGTCAATTGGTCAGTAATAACATTTACATTTTTTGATCCATTAAAATGCCCCCTAACCCCTCACACCCTTCCTTATTTAGGTTCACATTTTCTTTTTCTTACGAGTTTGTATATTTTTATAACATCTGTGATTCATTTGAATATGAAGCTATATATTATTACATGACACAAAACATTACAAATTTTCTCATACATTTTTGTAAATCTATATAAAGGTCAGGTTGGATCCAGGTTGGGATCACATGTACTGTAGGTGAAAAAGTGAATCCCTTTTTCAATACTTCAAAGAGTGAATGGTCAATACTCAATGATGAAAGATTACAATTTTAATTTGCTACTGGTGTTTCTGGCTCTGGGTTCCCCTTTTTGCTTGGGGCTTTCTCCCTCCTCTCTTACCTCTTTGGAAAAGGATAATTTTCTTGTCATTGGTAGAGATAATAGAGTCGAGGGGGGGAGGGGGAGTTCCAAATCCCAACTCCTTCTTTGTTTTGTTATTTCTGTCTTTGGAAAAACAAATGTCCCGGGTCAGTGTCACTTTCACTACTTACATCCTCAAACATTTGAAATCTGTTGCCTACTGTAGTTCAAGCAAATTGCCTTGAAATCTCAACTGTTCAGTATTTGTACTAGAATTGGATTTAGACTTGGGATTCTTCCCCTTCTCTAAATCTTTTTTCTGTCTATCATGTCTATTTTTCCCAATGGTCCTCCATCCCTCATCTTTTCTATCTATTTTTATTCTCCTTGTCCATGTAGTGCTTAACTACTTTACCTCTTTCATGACCATAATGCTGGCACATCTTATATTCTCCTTGTATTTATGGCTATATTTTGGGTTATTACTGACAGAACTTCTATTATCAGATACTTGAACCTCATTTTTGGAAAAGGAAACTTTCAGATGGGCACCCAAGATATGTTCCTTCTTTTTTTCCTTATTAGACCATATGGGTTTTGGGGAATGAGTATGTTCATCCTAACATTCCAAATCTTTTGTTTATTGAGGATGTAATCATATTTATCCCTTATGATTTTTTTCATTCTTAATGATCTAATGCTATTTTCATATTTTTTCATCTTGGAATTTAACTCAACCACCATTTGAGGCAATTTGTCCAATACTGGTAGTGCAATAATTTCTTCCTTAATCTTTTCAATTTTACAATCTAAATATGTCAGCTCCTTTTTTCCTTTCTTCTATCAGGAGCTTTATAAGTTCCATAGAGCAATGTTCTAAAGTTGCCTTCCATGCAACAACAAACTCAGGTTTACTTACTTCATATGTGGAGTTTTTGATAATTCTTAACCAACGAGGTACCCTTTTCTTCTTAATGTGCTCGTCTAACGTGGTCATATCTCACCATGCTCTAATCTCCTGTTCCAACAATTTGGACAGGGACAAGAGCCTGGAGGGTAGATCCACGTCTATTTCCTCCAAAATTTGTTCCTCAGAGTATATAAGACCCAACTGAATATTCCTATTGTTTCTTTTTTCCAAACAACTTAGAAAAGACAAGGTAAATGGATCAGCCACAGCTGCTGCCATTTCAATAGACATAACAGTACACTACTAGAAACCCAGGCAAAAGTAGATTTCAAATCTGCTAAGCGTGGCAGGTGTATACTTATTAATGCAATCAATGATAAAACAAAAAGATAAAAATGACAGTCTAATCTATGCAGCAGAATTGAAACAGGGAGTACAAGAGTCAGTCCTTATTGAAAAAAGTCCAAGTCCGGAAAGAGTCCTTGATGATTGATGAATACAATTTGAGAATCCGTGTTCGTGCTGTCTTGAATCCTATCTGAGAGCCAACCCCTTTGCTGCAAGGTACATGGAGTCACTCCCCACAATCTCCTAGATGAGATAACCCCTATGGGTATATATCAAAACAAACGTAAAAAAAGAATACACATAGCGCACCAGGGATTAGCGTAGTTCAATCATTTTGAATAAGATCTCAATGGATCTACAAGGTTAAAATACCAAACCAAAATGTTATATAAATGTGTAGCCCCGGTAAGAAATGGGGGCTATATATCTTTCTCCTACTGGTGTAAGTCCTGCTAAGGGCAGTAGTAACGCCAGTAGTTATCATGGGTTACCCCGCTTCAAGCCCTGCCGTGATTGGTGGAGGTAGGCCCCTGACTCTGTGTGCAGGCATGAGACACATGGGAGGGCCTGCTGACATCATGAGGGGTGGGGCTGACTAAACTTAGTCCTGCCTGTTCCTGTTAGTGACAAGCAGTTCTGTCCTGGGAGCAGAGAGTGCTGGAGTGTCTCACCTGAGAGGTCATGATTAGAGTGACACCTGTGCTTGGAGAGGAGGCAGAAGACCAGCCTGTTTAGAGCTGATAAGACCAATGCCCCTCACCCTGCTCAGGGGTGAGGGTGGGATCTTGCCTCACCCAGATGGTATACCCTAGGGGTGGGTGTCGGAGGTATTGAAGCTCCATACAGCCCATCCTGCAGGGGTACAGCCTGGAGGAGAAGGAGCGGAGGACAAGACCCTGTACACATGACCTGCTGCTGTGTGCTGCTACTGATCTGCTGTACAGAATAAAGAAACATTGCTGCTTTTATCAAAGACTGTGTGTGAGACTGAAATCTCTCGCCCTGAGACCAGGGCTTCTGTGGGAGGATTTCACCTTATCCCTTAAGGCTCGCCAGAGATGGAGGCGCTGCACCACCGTTGCTAGAGAAGATGGAGGCATATACCCCAGAAGCCTGTCCCTCATATCCCCAATACCATTGTGGGAGACTCAGGCCCTCCTGTTCCTCACAGGTACGCACCACCATAGTACATGTAACCAGCCCTCACTATACCCTAGGGGTCCAGTCTGCGACCGGGGGGGTGAGGGGAGTAACATGGGTTACAAATGGAAAAGGTGAACAAAATAAATCCCCCAACGTGAAATTGGTAAATCCTAAATGCAAACTAATCAAAATCCTATTTAGTGAAGGTACAGTAAATAAATTGGAAACAGTATGACCTATATAAAGTGCAAATTCACTGTCACGGTGGAAAATTATTTATATATAATAACCGGGCCAGATTGAACAAGATTAGGATATAGTAAACTGAATTAGTTTATTTCTTATGCGCAGAACAGACAATACATTAAACAAATAACATTACAGAAATATTTACACTTACTGGGGTTGGATAATGAGATATTCAGTCGAATAGCAGCTCCTTAGTTGTTACAGTCACGACAAGCACAGGAATAAGGGGTGCAAGCAATTATATAGATGCAGGACCCCATTCCTAACATGTCACTTCAGTTATTGGTGAACAATTACCTTGTCCCAATCACAGGTTGACAGGTAACGCGAGAAGCCGGGTTTACCCAGACCCTCATTAGTATACCCCTCCCCTGGTCCTTTTTGGCCAGCCCATTTATAAAAAAATATGACAAGAGACCTGGGTGCCATTCTGTCTAGTAAAATGCTTATTGGGGCAGACGGAGGAGCGGAGAGAGCGGCCACGTGAGCCACCATGATGGGACGCTGGCATCGGCAGGTAGGGGGGTGCGGGCATGGACCGTGCAGTCCTGACAGAGGAACAGCGGTTCCCTTCTAAGAATACCCTGCAATATGTATTGGACCTTAGGAAGCACCTAGATGTGGTCGGACATTTTGTTTGATGCTGAATTGTGGACTTTGAACAGAAAGGGCAAAGCCCTGCTCAGGACTTATACTGCTTTACTTTATATATGCTGAAGAAAAGCTCTTGTCATTTTTGTGTGCCATATTTTGAGGCTCAATATAAAGCCTTATCAAGAAACCCATGTGTGGTTGCATGTACCCTGCAACAGAATGGGTAGGGGATATGGCATGAGAAAAGAGGACCCTGAGTCAAGATATTCTCCACAGAGTGGGGAAATAGGCAGGAAAAGACCCTGTGTTGTGCACTTAGATACCCGAAGATGTAGACAGGGATAATAAAGTTGCAATTCTGTATACAGTAGATCAGGCTATACAGCACCTACTGTATGTATTCTAACTGAGTATGCCTTGGGCATTGTCACTTGTGTAGTTAGAACAGTATTGGTGTCCCCTAACAGATGGTCGGTAGTTATTTTTTTTGGCTGATTTGAATTCACAGCGGATCGGCCGTTTCCTTTGGTCTGCGGATTTCAGCAGATCAATCTCAACTAGGGCGATTCACATTTTACAGATTTTTTTTTATTATTGCCAATACACTTCACAGATACCGCAATCTGTTGATGGATTTGTAGACTCCAATTCACGGCTTCAGCAATCCGTTGATGTATTTTTAAGAAAGTTAGCCAACGAGTTGCTGAATTCGTGGATTTAATTAAAAAAAAAAACATCAACGGATTGTATTCAATGGCGGTTTTTGATGAATCCACGCGTATTAAAAATGACCAAATCCATTTGCTTATTTTACACTGCAAAACGGATTTTGGTGACAAAATATGAGGAAGTCCAGCAAACGGATTTGGGCAGATTTGTCCATCTCTAAGGGTTGGTAGGTAATGTGGTATAAAAGAAAAAATTGTTTAAACAATATTTTAAATATATGCCACATTACTTACTGACCATCCATGAAGGGACACCAGAACTTTTCTAACTACACAAGTGAAAATATCCAAGGTATACTGAAATAGAATATTTATGTATGTGCTATACAGGGAGAAAAAAAGCAAAGAAGTGCACCAAGGATGAAGAGCATGTATTTAAAAATACAATAAAAGTGCAAGTATTAACTTACATATAGGTTTGGTTTAGTAGTCCAGTAAAAGATAGACAGTCCAGGCTCTGACCTCATCACCGGTCTGCTTTGGGGTCTGGAAGTGGGCCCTGGGTTGGTATGTGTCTGTCCCACGCGCTGGGACACTCTGACACTGCAGGGTTCTGCACTGCTAGTAGATCATATAGAACAACTCTATTTGGAGGGAGAAAGACCAACATTGGATCTCTATCCAGCAAAATGAAAGGAACCTATGTGCTATACAGCCTGATCTATACAGAATTGCAACTTTGTAATTACTGTCTACACCTCGGGGTATCTGAGTGCACTTAATAGGGGCTTTCCTGCCTATATCCCAAACCTGTGGAGAATATCTTTTTTCTCATACATTTATTCATTAAACACCGTCCTATGCCTTTTGAGCAATGAAAGACAAATAATACCCAATGCTACATCCAGTGACAAAATACATAGTTAAATACTTAAATATTAGTTCTCTCATGTGTAAGGGTCATTAAATGAAACCCTTTGGCCAAAGCTTTATAAGCCTGCATCCACGTCAAGACTTGACCAGTGTGCACGGCCCACTGTTTTAACACTACCTGTGAAAATTCTCATTTACCTCTGCATTTATTTATTTATAAAAATATTTTACCAGGAAGTAATACATTGAGAGTTACCTCTCGTTTTCAAGTATGTCCTGGGAGGAAAGAAAGCTCACCACTCTCCACTTTTTAAGTAGCAGGTTTTTCCATGTACAGTACCTGTGCAGGACAAGTCTATTGAGACCATTCACCCTCCACTGCAGATGTAATTGGGAATGTTCACAGGTAGTGTTAATGGCTATTGAGCAATCCATGATAGAATGCTTAACATTTATTTTTAACAAATGTCCTGAACATATATTATGTCCTTAATGCTTAGAATAGACAACATGTTAGGTTTAAATTAAAGATTTATAAATGTAAAAAAAATAAGAGGATAAAATACTGTTGCAAATAAGTAGCATAAATGCATTAGAAGTCAGATTGTATTGGTTAGTTGCTGCATAAATGCCTGAAAGACAAAGCAAGTATGCACACATTATTTCTTTGGACAAATGTTTAGCTCTTGTTTTTTTTATTAAGCTCATTAGGAGTTCATTAAATATTTTTTAAACCGCAGGATTTGAAATTAGGTCATAAATGAAACTGGAACATATATGATTCTTGGAGTTAGAGATGACTATTATATCAATAAATATTATTTTAATGGCAAAACTCTTGTTGCAATAAAAATTCTCAATTAGCAAAAACCACTGTATAGCAACTCAAACTGAAGCAATAATGTAGAATTAAGTCAACTTTTAATTTTTATTTCTCAATGAGTGGTACTAGACTCTGATACAATTAGAATATTCTTAACATTGTATGTCTGTATATATATTCATTTTTGAATATATATATATATATATATATATATATATATATATATATATATATATATATATATATGTGTATGTATATAAGGAGGGTTTTTGTCACTTTTTTTTACCTACCATAACCTTAATAGTAGTGGTGATTTTATATATATATATATATATATATATATATATATATATATATATATATATATATATATATATATATATATATACACAGTATAGTGCCATTCATGTACATAGCATTTGGAAAAGGAGTCCCTACCCCGATAAGTGATAAGTAGGAAGAATGAACAGGAACAGTATGAGTAGAAAAAATTAGAGTATAAAGAGCATATTTTTTTTACCAATCCTTGATCCAGCCACCGTCTTTCTTCTGGTTCAATAAACTGTGCACTCTTTGTATTTTCCTTTATGGAACACCATTTCTCAGAAACAGTATGAGTTTCTTCTGGTAAGTGTTTCGCCATAGGGCCAAGGTTGATGTATGGGGTGCATTGACGAGATTAAGTCTCAGCAAGAGTGCCATCAGATTTTTACTAACTGAAATTAATTTAAAGATTTAGGCAGATCCACATAGTTTTGTTCAGTAACTTAACGTGGAGTTCAACTATCTTAACATCACGTTAATACTAACTGTGTATCTTCAAAGGATAATAACATACTCTAATACTAAGCCATGTTTTCTCCTGTAAAAAGTGCAAAGATAACGGTAACATACTTAATTAATAATGATGCTTTATTATAACATTGCATATCCACAAAAGTCTGTAAAGATTAACATGGTTATACTGTACCTAAACTTGGCTTTTCTCCTATCTAGACATTGGAAAATTGATTTTGCCCTGTCTGGTTGGGTGTAACGCCACAGTTAGGTATAATTTAAATAAACACAGAATCCCAGCAAGCTCAAAAAAACCAAAACATACCACATAATACAGGAGCACGGACCTGTACGCTGTGATGTCACACGTCTTCATGTAACCACGAGCAATCTGTGTATCGAGTGACCTGCCTGCATCTATCCTCAATTGTGATTAAACAGGTTACTTTATTACAGCAATAGTTGTTTTGCTGGTATTCTGTTATCCTGGAGGCTCTTGCACTGTGGAAAAACTGTTTCAATATTGCCTGTGGAGTGCAACAACGTTTCCTGTTCCTTCTTGGGGGGGTGGGGGTACCCGGCTGACCCCGCGGGGGTCCCCGAGGGAGCCCGGGTGTCGCGGCTGACCCTGCGGAGGTCCCCGAGGGAGGCCAGGGGTTGCGCGGGTATCCCCGTGGGGTTCCCGGGTGTGTTGGGGGGTCCGTGAGTGTTCGTGGTTCCCCGTTTGCATGCGTGACCAATCGTGTGTCAGACCCAATGACAAGTAACCATACCAATTAATACAAACACATAACACATACAGTACAGTATTGTAGTGTAATAAAATAATATTATCCACATATGCATAATTCTGTCTTTCACTGTTTAACATACATTCAGATTGAGAAAGAAACAACATTTACTCTGAGGGGTACATGGGTGGTCCTCCAAGCTGTCTGGGGGTCCACGGATATTGGCGTGAATATACCTATATCCCCCGGACATGATAGTCAACAATTTACATTAAAGGTCACCACATGTTTCCTTGTATTTGTATATCAATGTAATTACATGTATCTTGTAAACTTTATAATGTTCCATTAAACGTTAGCAGGGGGTTAATTTAAAGGGCAATACTCCCGTCATCACCAAACAAACATATTGCCAATAATCCACCCTTCTGACACAGCTTTACAGTAACAAAACATTATTTATAGAGATGTACTACGTTCATGACTCAACATGTTTGTGAGTAATGTAATAATAGAGTTATTATTTTGTGTCAATTAGTAATATTGTGTCGCAGCATCGCTTACATTGTTTATTTTCGAATGGTGCGTAATTGATGATAATATCACATTTCATTATGTGTGTAACACATCGAAATCACATTACAATGAATTGTACAATTAGTAAAATTAATATGTTCACAATACTAACCAACTCACGTGTCATCATTTACAATCATTTGACTAATTAGTCTGTCTATTTAAAGGATAGAAGAAGGCACTTACCTACCACGACGACATGGAACCGCCACCAGATTGCGCTTTTCTGATTTTTTGTGCGAGGAGGAGGAGGGAGATTATGTTGGAGAGGAGAGAGAGGAGAGAGAGGAGAGAGAGGAGAGAGAGGAGAGAGAGGAGAGAGAGGAGAGAGAGGAGATAGAGGAGAGAGAGGAGAGAGAGGAGGGAGAGGAGAGAGGAGAGAGAAGGTAGCGAGGGAGATCCGTGTTGTGAGACATATAGCCCCCTGCAATTTTAGACAAAGAACCTCCCTCGAGGGCTTGACGGAGGAAGAAATTATCAGGCGTTACAGATTGAGCTCAGTGGCTATCTTGGAAGTGTATGAAGTTTTAAGAGAAGATTTAGAGCCAACACCAGACAGAAGTCATGCAATGCCTGGCCTTGTTAAAATGCTGAGCTCCTTACATTTTCTTGCTTTGGGCTCATTTCAGACAACTGTCTCGCGGACCTTTAGCCAGTTTCTATGTGCACTGACTCGACGCACTAGTGATTATATACATTTTCCTAGTGAGCAAACAAAGTGGCAGGCACTGAAGACTGCATTTTATAATGTAGCTGGGCTACCCAATGTGATGGGTGCTATAGATTGCACACATGTTGCGCTGACCCCGCTACGTGAAGAGGAGTGGGATTTTTGGAACAGGAAAAATTACCACTCGCTCAATGTGCAGGTCGTATGTGACGCATACATGAAAATTCTGAGTGTGGTAGCTCACTTCCCAGGTGCCTGCCACGATTCACATATTTAAAAAAACTCGTTAGTGTTTTGCAAATTTGAAGCGGGGGAATTCAAGGAAGGTTGGCTATTGGGTCAGTCAATGTTACATAAACTGCACTTACAACTACATTTAATGTCCAGATTAATGTTTCATTGTGTGTAGCTAAGATTCTAATTAACATCAAATCATTCATTTTTGTTGACTTCTATATGTAATCCATGTCATGCATCGTAATGGTAGATCAGGATTTCATTGTTAGGGCATGTGTTCTATATTATTCACTGTCATGTATTATGAAATGGCAATACACAATGTTTGGAATTTACTTCCATCTTTTAACTGTTATGTAATTTGACTCTCTTATAGGCGACTCAGGATATGGTAGCCGCCCTTGGCTTCTGTCCCCACTGGGTAATACTCAAACCCCTGCAGAGGAATGATATAATGCCGCACACATATCCACACGCTCTGTGATCGAGAGGACATTTGGAGTGTTGAAAAGTTGTTTTAGGTGTCTTGATAGATCCGGTGGTGCGCTACAGTATTCGCCAGTGAAGGTTGGTGACATAGTGATTTGTTGTTGCATTCTGCACAACATAGCACTATGTCACAATCTTCAAGGCAACATTCATGATGATTTAGAGGAGGATCCTCTCGTGCCTCTTGCAAGGGTTAGGGAACATACAGCCAGTGGAGTGGAGACTCGCAGGACCTTAATTGCTAATTTTTTCACATGTAAGTTTTAACAATACATATCATATAATCTGTAATCATCTCGTTGTGTGTGTAACATTGCATTGTGTGTATAATCTTAGGATGCTGCTCTCTCCAACGAACTGCAAATTTTCTAAGGAATGATCAGAACTTCGGCTGCCTACGGTATGTTTATTTTTAACACCTCTTTTCTTGTACTAATCTTCTTTCAAACCAACTATACAATGTGTGCATCGTTACATGCAGAATATTGTCTATTAAGTGAAAAACAAATGCTGTATTCAATACTCTGCATAGTGTTATCTTACAACTGAACTACTGTAAATGATTATATATGTATTTTGGCTCATACTTTAACATCATGACCAACTTAGAAATAATTAATGGTGTTATTAAAGGTTTACAGAATTGTTATGCTTCACATTCCTTACTTCATATTATGATTGTCACGTATGTAAGTATGACAACATACATAATTAGTGTCTGCATGAGTATAAGCAGATGAGATGTTGATCTCTTCTATCATTAAGCTGCCATGTATCCCTATCATTATTAATGTCTCATTTAAAACCACACATTTCCAGATTCATATTTTATGTAAATGTTTCCTACAATAGTTCAAGTAAAACTTTTAACAATACATTTTGAACAGAAGTACATGTGTGTTTCTTCAGGCTTCATATACAATTTTTTTTTTATACTTGAATGATGTCACAGTAATCTGTGTCCCATTGATAAAAAAGGAGCACTAACAAAAGATGTCATGTTAAAGTTTATTGGAATGTTAACACACATTTAAAGTTAGTATCAAAAAGCCTACATTATCTATTTAATGTTTTGTTTTTTTAAAAAGCGATAATCTATGATTAACTACGATATATAAAAGTGTGCATGATCAGTTTGAGGTATCATAGCATGACTGGCCATGTGATGTTTTTGGCATGTGGCCATAATGGAAAAGCTCTCAGTTGCTCGGTCATTGGATACATGCATTCACATTATCTTCTGTCTTAAACGGAGCTGTGAACATCTGTGAAAGAAGTAGATATAGATGTAGCCAGGTCCCCCTTGTCAGAGCTGACCCCCCTCCTTCCTCAGCGCACAGCTGCCGCACGCGAGGGAGTGAGGGGGCAGGTGCACGAGCAGCGCGCTACCTTAGAGAGCAGGCTGGTTGCCGGGGATGCGAGCGGGCCGGTTGCCGGGGATGGGATCGGGCCGTTGCTAGGGCCGCGGTCACATTGCTGCGGTCCCGGCGGCTGGCGGAGAAGGAAGCCACCATTGCGAGTGCTATTGCGCATGCGCAGGAGCCAGATAGCACGGGAGGCCCACAGACAGCTCGCGAATGCGCAGGGCAGGACTGTCAGTCCCCAGGGTGCATAGGGGCAGAGCCACATGACCCCAGGGAGCCAATAGGGCTGGAGGATGACTCTGCAGGAGCAAGTAGATACATTGTGTGGGTTTGGGACTACACAGTTAGTCAGAGCCAGGAGCAGCCAAGGGAAGGAGGTAAGGTACAGGAGTCAGTGACTCCCTGTACTAGGCCAGCAACCCCCAAGGCCCGAGATAGCCCTGACTCACCCAGTAGAGTGTTGCCAGGGACAGCCCTCAGGTTAGAGATCCTGTCACTTACATCAGTTGGAGCTGGGAGCAGAAGTGGAAGGAAGGGTGTAGGGAGCGAGTGAAGCTCCTGCACCAAGTAAGGTCCCCCATATCCCAGGTAGGCCCAACTCAATCTCAGGCTAGTGGGTAATTGACAAGGGACGGCCCTAGGTTAAGGACGTTGCCCTTAGGTTCATGCGGTGCCTTATTGTCTGGTCACAGCGGTCAGTGCTGTGAGGGCGGACAAGAGGGCCTAGTGTTAGGTTGCAGTGCGTTGCTGCCAGGAGTAGGAGAGGTTAGGTAGTGTGGGTGCAGGGGGTCAGGGATCCCCCTGCGCAGGATAGGCTACACCGTAGGCCCTAGGAGTTTCCCCCTAAGCCATGCAAGGTTGTTGTGCTGTAGGGACGGCCTATAGTGCAGCGAGTGTCACGTTAGTTCACGGAGTCAGTTAGGGACTCCCTTGACGCTGTGCAGTGTTCCGAAGGTTGGGCACAGACTGTTGCAGCAGAGGTTCTGCGTGGAATCGTCAAAGGTGGTGGTTCCGGTGTCTTCGGCCATCGGATCCTTTTCGAAACCGTTGCAGATCCGAGCACTGGAGTGCTCGGCAGGTACTCTAACTCTACAAGTGCACCAACAGTTCTATTAGTTAGTGACTGCGCAGTCACACATATCCTCTCTCGGTAGGAGGACGGGACATTGTGTGGGGATTGTTGGACACTGGGTGGGATCACCCGGTGTTGGGGAAAGCGTCCTGCGCGACGCATTAGCTAGTGTCTCCTCTAGAGAGGGACACCCGTTATTCTATGTTGACAGTATTTGTGTCGTATGCTGTTCCCTAGTAAAGGTATTCGTTATTATACAAATAGGTGTGCGAGTTATTTGTATGTGTCCTGCGAGGAACAATTCCTGCTCTGCTAGGAACCATCGCAGGTGGAGGCGCTGCACCGAGTACAAGGTTACTCTTACTCTTAATATAATTGCCCCAGGTTCCCCGTGGCGGAAGCTCAGCCCTGCTGTGAGCTAAACAGGTAAAGCACCACACCTGGTAACACTGTATGTTCTCCGCACCCACACTATATCTGCGATTGGGTGGGGTAGAATACCTGTTACATTTGGAGGCGCTGCTGAGATAGACCTGGGCTGCCCTGTTCAATTTTTTTCAAATTGTCCAATTCATATTGTCCACCATGTTTGTAAAGTCCGGACATGAGGTCCTGGCCTGGGCCTTGAGGCAATATATGGAACCCGGCCAGGTGGTGGCAGTAGGAGGCCTTCCTGCAACTACACCCGCGGTCAGGGTCAAGTATTATATGCGTAACATCCTGGGTGGCCGCATGCCTGTGTCTTAGCTGAAGAACATGATCCCACGTCCACATGGAAAACTATGCTTTTTGTAGCAATCCCCACTAAGGATATATGCCTGGCAGAGGCACCGTCCGCCCTGTTTATGCACGGGGGCCCGTCTGAGGGGTACCCCCTAGTCTACGCAGACCCAGTCAAATGGCATCTCCTGCCAAATCAGGAGAGCGCATGTGCTGCTGACTGCAAGCCTGCATTAAATTGTGTCAAAGAAAACTGTCCGGGATTGGCGGGAAAAACTAAGCCCCACCCCCGCCAACTGAGTGACGCAGTGCAGAGCCAGAATCACTCCTTGAAAGAGTGCGCTGACCCTCCTTCACATTCCACCAGGGGGAGCAAGCACTGTGATCTTCAACCATACATTGATGCAGTAATAGGCTCTTTTTTTTCTGAGGATGAGATGATGTATGAGGATGAGATAGACCGTAGGGAATACACCCCAATGTGTATGTGCCCTGGCGAACACCCGGAATAGATCTCCTTGCACTTATGTGCCCCTGCCTGCAAGCAGCCTATGACGAGGGGGCCGACATGTCCCAGTTACCACTAGACTTCAAGACAACTGAGGTGGATGGAGAACCGTGTATACAGTGCTTTAGTCCCACCTGTGACTGTTCTAGAGGCACACAGGCGTGGGAGCTCAAATGTGACTGCTGCGGTGAAATTTTCTTGACACCTCTTATTCCCCAGGCTGCCAAATCCGCCGGGGAAGAAGCAGTCAATTTTAATACTGAGCCGGTCAGTATAGCTAACCAATCTACTCTTCTCACAGAAATTTCGGAGGACTTGAGTATTCTACTCCCAGTTCCAGACCCTCTCAAAGGGGACGTCCTAGTGGTAGAGCTTGGAAACTCTGATGGCGGATCCCGTGGAGAAAGAGGTGCCTGATGTCTCTACCCCGGTGGTCACCGCCGCTGCTAGTCCACATGCCTCCGAGGAAGGGGTGGTGGAGGGCCCGTGTGCCCAAATGGACATTCTAGATTCAAGTCCTAAGCTGGAGCCGCCGAAGGCTGAGCTACAGATGTGGGTCACTGACCCGGTTCCTGAGCGGGAACCACAGAGCTCAGACCAGCAGATTCCAGAATCCCAGGGTAAGGTGTCTCTACCCCATTCCCTCTTAATGATTCCAGCAACCAACAACCAGCTGTGGTGATGTGCCTGCCGGCGTACCACTCTAGTGAAGCCACCGAGCCAACTACCTCAGTTGCAGTGAATCCTGAAATGGGCCCGTGTGCCCTACAATGGCCAGTCCGGCCTACTCCAATGGTACCATCGATCCCCAGCTTGGGATCAGTACCTGCTAATGACGACAAGGGTGAGTTGACTGCCCAGGGGTGTTGAGTGTTAGCCTCCAGGTGACCGCGGAGCACGATAGCTCCTTAAGTCTCGCCACCAGGGCGAATGGCTCCACTCAGCATTGTGTCCTGGTGGAGGTGTCTCCCTTAGAAGATAGCTGTCCAGTGGTGCGAGTGGACCAATACCTATCGCCTATCATCCAGGTGAAGAGAAGAGCCAGTCCCATCGTGGTGTCCAGTGAAGCACAGGTGGTACCTGACAGTGTTCCAGAGGAAGAGGAACCCATCGCAAGCCAGTGGGGTGGTGAGGAACCTCCTTACTCCCCACAGGCTCCGGTGGAGGTGGCCGTGAAAAAGGCCCCAACTAAAGTTCATGCTGAACAGAAGAACGTACAGCAGCGGCAGCTCTTATTCGAGCAAATGCCGCTGGCTGAATGAGGCTGGGAAGCGGGTAGCCGCGGCGCGTGGCGGCGCACTGTGACGTCACGGTCACAAGCGCGCCCGGCTTCCCCGTCTTCCCCGGCTTCCCCAGGCTTCCCCGACACCCCTGGAGTTCAAATCTAGGTAAGCGGGGGTGCGGGGAAGCAGAGGGGCAGAGTAGAAGCCGGGTTCGGGGTGTCTTTGGGGGGGTAATTGCGCGCGATGTGGAGGGGGGGTGCGTGGGGGAAACGCGGCGGCGCGCGTTTCTGACTGGCGGCAGCTGGGGTAGATCCCGGCATGCCGCCGGCATTTACTTTAATAAAGTATGTCGCTACTGTAGCTGTACATCCGTGTGTCACCATAACTGAACAGAGTTTGAGCCCGTGCGCTCCGATCCAAATGGTCCCAAAACGGGGATCCCATGCTCCCGAGTTTCCATCAAGTAAGTGGACTGCCCCAGAAGTGTCGGGGATAGGTCCCGAGACAGCCGAGGTGGGAACTGACAGCGTCCCCGAGGACCTGTTGGCCACCGTGAATCACAGCAGTGGTAAGGTATCTACCCTTTACTCCCTGCCAGGTGAAACAGAGATTTTGAGGAAAGAGACATTGTCCATTGCTCGCTTCCTAGTGGAAGCCTCGCACGTAAGTAGGGACAAGGACTGTGTAGCGAGGGATTTAGTGAAAATTTCCTCCTTTAAGCCCAAAAAGGAGCGCTCCATTCACCATATGGTGGACCGCGGAAAAGGGAAAGAACTCCTGGCCTACTGCATCCATGCCACGGATGGCCGGGTAAAGGTCTGGCTAAGAGACATTGTACTTTTCCTTCCACCAGGGGGAGGAATGAGTATGGAACCGGTGACTGTTACCCCAGGGCGGGCTCTCCAAGAGATTCACCCAGGGGAGGCTCTCGGACGCAAAAGTGAGGTACCCCCACATGATCGGTTAGGGGCACCCCACAAATGGTCTCAGCTCACCGTTGCTAGGGCCACGGTCACGTTACTACGGTCCCGGCAGCTCGCGGAGAAGGAAGCCGCCATTGCGAGTGCTAGTGCGCATGCGCAGGAGCCAGATAGCGTGGGAGGCCCACAGACAGCTTGCGCATGCGCAGGGCAGGACTGTCAGTCCCCAGGGTGCATAGGGTCAGAGCCACATGACCCCAGGGAGCCAATAGGGCTGGAGGATGACTCTGCAGGAGCAAGTAGATACATTGTGTGGGTTTGGGACTACACAGTTAGTCAGAGCCAGGAGCAGCCAAGGGAAGGAGGTAGGGTACAGGAGTCAGTGACTCCCTGTACTAGGCCAGCAACCCCCAAGGCCCGAGATAGCCCTGACTCACCCAGTAGAATGTTGCCAGTTACAGCCCTCAGGTTAGGGATCCTGTCACTTACATCAGTTGGAGCTGGGAGCAGAAGGGGAAGGAAGGGTGTAGGGAGCGAGTTAAGCTCCTGCATCAAGTAAGGTCCCCCATATCCCAGGTAGGCCCAACTCACTCTCAGGCTAGTGGGTAATTGACAAGGGACGGCCCTAGGTTAGGGACGTTGCCCTTAGGTTCGTGTGGTGCCTTATTGTCCGGTCACAGCGGTCAGTGCTGTGAGGGCGGACAAGAGGGCCTAGTGTTAGGTTGCAGTGCGTTGCTGCCAGGAGTAGGAGAGGTTAGGTAGTGTGGGTGCAGGGGGTCAAAGATCCCCCTGCGCAGGATAGGCTTTAGGAGTTTCCCCCTAAGCCATGCAAGGTTGCTGTGCTGTAGGGACGGCCTATAGTGCAGCGAGTGTCACGTTAGTTCACGGAGTCAGTTAGGGACTCCCTTGACGCTGTGCAGTGTTCCGAAGGTTGGACGCAGACTGTTGCGGCAGAGGTTCTGCGTGGGATCGTCAAAGGTGGTGGTTCCGGTGTCTTCGGTCATCGGATCCTTTTCGAAGCCGTTGCAGATCCGAGCACTGGAGTGCTCGGCAGGTACTCTAACGCTACAAATGCACCAACAGTTCTATTAGTTAGTGACTGCGCAGTTACACATATCCTCTCTCAGTAGGAGGACGGGACATTGTGTGGGGATTGTTGGACACGGGGTGGGATCACCCGTTGTTGGGGAAAGCGTCCTGCACGACGCATTAGCTAGTGTCTCCTCTAGAGAGGGACACCCGTTATTCTATGTTGACAGTATTTGTGTCGTATGCTGTTCCCTAGTAAAGGTATTCGTTATTTTACAAATAGGTGTGCGAGTTATTTGTATGTGTCCTGCGAGGAACAATTCCTGCTCTGCTAGGAACCATCCCAGCCAGGAAAAAGACCAGAAATTTTTCTAAGTGCTGATCTGCCACTCATCCGCTGCCTCTCAGCAGCAACTTGCCAGCTTTTTCTTGCGTGGCTGATTCGCCAGCAAAACGCCATTCTAGAGTGGTGAATAGCTTCACTTAGCTACTCGCCACTACTAGAATACAGCGTGGCGGAAAATGTTTCATTTTTAGGCGGAAAGTGCCTTCTCGCCTCGCCACCGGCGAAAAAAAAAAAACCACCAGGCAAAATGGCGTTTTTTTTTAATTTCGCCACTTTTTCGCCCCTTACTGAATATGGATAGGCATTTTTGGCGGGAAAGTGTCGAGAAGTGCCTTTTCGCCGCTTACTGCATGATGCCCTAAGTCGTTGCCGTTAGCCAAGGTCAGGGAGAGAGAGATCCGGGAGTTCGAGGTCCAAGCTGTAGTCGAGGGATGAGAGAAGCTGCAAGGTCAAGTGGGAGCCGAGGTCCAGAGCCAGAGAGGAGCGTCCGCCAAGCCGGGTCGCAACCTGAATAAACGAATGGCAAAGGGAGAGCCAGAATAGACGTCCGTAAGCAGAGACTATGCCGAGCGATGTGGGAATAGCAAGACAGGCATTATATAGTGCGGCTGGCGAATAGGAAGAGGAGGCAGACCTGGAGGAGTGTATGGAGCTGTCCTGGATAGGCTGCCTAGAGAAGAATGCAGGTGAGCAGTCTTAGGGTATGATTGTAGGCTGTGTGTGTTGGGGGCAGAGCCTCACTGCAGGAGCAGTGAATAAATTAACTAGATCCTGCGCACGCTCCGTAACGAGGGGGAGCGCGAGCCCATGATCTGCAGCAGCCGCCATAGCTCCAGCCGCCTGCGGAACAGTGGCCGCCCGCCGGAGACGAGGATGGAATCTCCCAACCATGGGGACCGGACAAGACCGGCGAGGGGGACGCCTCAACATGAGGTGAGGGGAAGTTATGCTGCGGCCGTCGTGACCCCCGAATCCTCACAGTACCCCCCCCCCCCTTTCAGGGTCGGCCTCAGGACGATCCTCCCATGGTTTAGATGGAAACTTCTTTTGGAAACGTTTGAGAAGCCCAGGTGCATGAATATCTTTAAGAGATACCCATGATCTCTCTTCGGGTCCAAAGCCCTTCCAATGGACCAAGAATTGAACCTTACCTCTCGAGAGGCGGGAATCCAATATGGCTTGGACCTCATACTCTTCGTTGCCCTGTATGATAACTGGGTCTGGTCTCAGAGTGTGGTCCGGAAAAAGAGGACTGGAAATGAACGGCTTGAGAAGAGATGTGTGAAAAACATTAGGAATTCTCATGCTTTGAGGTAATTGAAGACAGATGGCCACCGGGTTTACCTGCTCCACAATCGGAAATGGCCCCAGAAACCTAGGTTCCAATTAAGGGGAAGGGGTCTTGAGGTGGATATTCTTAGTAGACAACCAAACCTTGTCCCCTGGTTTGAATTTGGGTGCAGGTTGGCGACGGCGGTCAGCCTGGATTTTAGAAGACAGGGAGGCCTTTTGAAGTACCGAATGAATTCTATCCCAAGAGCACTGTAGGAGTGAGATGTGTTCATCCACAGCTGGAACTCCAGAGGAGATATTGGAAATAGGTAGGTGAGTCGGGTGAAAGCCGTAATTAATAAAGAAAGGTGTCTCACCAGTGGATTCATTCCTGGAGGAATTAAAGGCATACTCAGCCCAAGAAAGTAATTCCGCCCAGTCATCCTGGGAATCAGAGACGAAGCACCTTAAATACTTTTTGAGAGATTGATTAACCCTCTCGGTCTGTCCATTAGACTGAGGATGATATCCCGAAGAGAAGGAGCCCAGTCTTCTGGTGAAGGTCCTCCAGAATCTGGAAACGAATTGAGAGCCACGATCTGATACGATGGATGTGGGTATACCATGGATCCGGAAAATTTCTTTGGAGAAAATATCGGCTAGGGTGGGTGAGGAGGGTAATCCTTTGAGAGGAATAAAATTTGCCATCTTGGAAAACCGATCCATCACTACTAGAATGGTGTTCATGCCATTTGACCTAGGCAATTTGACAATAAAGTCCATGGATATGTCGGACCAGGGGTGCTCCAGGATGGGTAAGGGCAAAAGAAGACCATGGGGTCTCTGGCGATGAATCTTATTGCGTGCACATAGTGGACAGTCCCGGGTAAATTCAAGGATGGATTTGGCCATATTGGGCCACCAGAAGGTGCGACGGATGATATCCAAAGTCTTCTTGAAACCCGGATGTCCTGCCAAACGGGAAGCATGCCCCCATTACAGAATCTTAGGAATAAACGGCCTCCACGTATAAGGTGTCCTTCGGGATCTCAAGATCTCTAGGAAGGTGTCTTTGAGACTTGATGATCTTCTTAAGATTCTTGAATGTAGCGACCGCGAGGAACTTTTGCTTGGAAAGGATAGACTCGGTAGTTTCTGCGGTCTCTCTTCAGAAGAATATTGTCTAGAGAGATCATCCGCCTTGACATTCTTAGTGCCGGGAATGTAAGAGAAAATAAAATTAAACCTGGAGAAAAATAACGACCAGCGGGCTAGGCGGGGACCTAAGTGGCGGGCATTCTCGATGTATAAAAAAATGTTGTGGTCCGTGACAATAGTGAATTACTCTTTTGACCCCTCCAACAGATGCCTCCATTCTTGAAGGGCCAACTTGATGGCCAAAAGTTCCCTATTGCCCACATCATAGTTCCTCTCAGCTGTGGAAAACTTCTTAGAGAAAAAACCGCAAGGGTGAAGTTTATCCTGGGGAGAAAATCTCTGGGATAGGACTGTGCCGGCCCTGCAGTCCGAAGCGTCTACCTCTAGGGTGAATGAAAAATTGGTGTCTGGGTGTCGGAGGATGCGAGCTGAGACAAATGCTTGTTTCAATGTTTTGAAAGCTGTGACTGCCTCAGGAGACCAAGACCATGGATCAGCTCCTTTTTGGGTCAGTGCCTTGATCGGAGCGATGATGGTGGAGAAGTTACGAATAAACTTCCGGTAATAATTGGAAAAGCCTAGGAACCGCTGAATAGACTTGAGGGAGTTGGGTTGCGGCCAATCCACTACGGCTTTAAGTTTCTCAGGGTCCATGGCCAATCCAGTGTTGGAAATAATATACCCAAGAAAAGAGGTGGTAGACTGGTGAAAGAGACATTTCTCCATCTTGGCAAACAATCAGTTCTCTCAGAGACGGGAGAGTACAAACTTAGTATGGATGATATGATCCCGTAATTTCTTGGAAAAATAAGGATGTCATCCAGATAAACAATTACAAAACGATTAAGGACATCCCGAAATATGTCATTGATAAAGTCCTGAAAAACCGCCGGGGCGTTGCATAAGCCGAAGGGCATCACAAGATATTCGTAGTGGCCGCTACGGGTGTTGAAAGCGGTCTTCCATTCATCGCCCTCCCAGATGCGAATAAGATTATTCGCCCCGCGAAGGTCAAGCTTGGAGAACAGGTTAGCACCTTGAAGTCTGTCGAAGAGTTCAGAGATGAGTGGAAGTTGGTAACGATTCTTCACCATAATGCGGTTCAGTCCCCGGTAGTCTATACACGGTCTGAGATTACCGTCCTTTTTCTTGACGAAAAATAATCCAGCCCCCGCGGGTGAATTGGAATGCCATATAAAGCCTCGCTTCAGGTTCTCGCGGATATATTCGTTCATGGCTTCCGTCTCAGGTAGGGAGAGGGGATAGGATTTGGGCAATATGTATCCAGGTACCAAGTCTATCGGACAATCGTATGATCTGTGAGGAGGTAGTAGTTCGGATTGAGTTTTGCTGAAGAAATCCAGAAAATCAGTATATGCAGTGTGTAAATCTCCCTTAGGGTTGGATGTATTGGCCAGCAGTTGAGGCGGAAGTACAGCTGGTGGAGATGACTCCTCTGACCTTGACCTCCAGATAATGGGATCTTGGGATGTCCAGTTGATGTGAGGATTGTGCTTCTGCAACCAAGGTAAGCCAAGGGTGACTGGTGTCCCGGGAGCATGGATTACATCAAAGGCCAGGGTCTCCTTGTGGGAATGAGAGGAAAGTGAGAGGGGGCAAGTCTCCAAGGAAATGTATGCAGGGCTGAGTGGACAGTCGTCGATCTCGACCAAGGCAACGGGAGACTTCTTCCTAACGAGTGGAATCTGGTTCTGTTCAGAGGTTTGGTCCACGAAATTTCCTCCCGTGACGGAATCGATAAATGCCACAGTGGAGATGCGGAAGGTAGGACCCGAGAGGGAAACGGGAATGGTCAACTTTTTGGGAAGTTCCTTCTTGGAAAGGGGACAAAGAGATTTAGCACCCAGGGAGAGCCCCTTCGTACTCACTGGGTTTGGTCGTTTCCCGGGTGTAGTGGACATTCACGGACCAGATGCTCGGAGGATCCGCAGTAATAACATAAGCCACCGGCTTGGCGAGCTTGTCGTATCTGTGCCCGGGGACGCTGGACTCCAAGTTGCATCGGCTCCGGAGCCTCCATAGCGGGCACCGGGGAGACAGCAGGTCCTGTGGTTGGAGAGAATCTGGGAAAAGGAGCACGGAAGGGCATAAATCGGGGATGCTGGCACTGAGCGTGGCTTACCTGTAAGCTCTGATCCACTCGATTGGCTTGGGAGATGAGTTCCTCCAGAAGCCCTGGCTTGGGTTGTGAGGCGAGCTCATCCATCACAGAATCCGTTAAGCCCCGCCAGAAGACTGAGACAAAAGCCTCCTGGTCCCATCGTGTCTCAGCTGCTATGGTCCTGAACTCCAAGGCATACTGGGCCACGGAACGACATCCCTGAGAAAACTCAAGCAAAGTGTCAGAGGCAGTTTCTTGGCGTGGCGTGCGGGGGTATCGAAGACCTGTCAATAGTCTCATCTAAAGGCCATGTAATCGCGGTTGATTTCGGGACGTAGTTCCCAAATCGGGTAGGCCCATTCCAGCGCATTCCCTGTGAGTAGGTTGTACACATATGCCACTTTCTTACGACCAGTGGAATACTGCTGCAGGGCCATCTCAAACTGGATCTCGCATTGATTGATAAAACCGCGACAGGCGTGCGGATCCCCCGCGTACGGTTTAGGTGCCAGGATCTTTGGGCCTGAGGTCGCGGCGGATACTGGATCTGCCGACAGCGGCGGTGCGGCCACAGGTGGTGCTTGAAATGAAAGGTCCTGTACCTGTTGAGTGAGGAGAGCCATTTGATCATTTGTCCTTTTCCCTTTTTCCCTTTTCAGATGTTTTCTAAGAGCAATAAAACCTTGCATGTTTTCTTTTGCTTAACATCAGATAGAAATTGTATTTTTACCCTATACAAAATTACAATATGTCACTATTTATATGTAACCAATGAAGATTGTAATAACTTTCATTGGCCCTTGACTATTGCTTTTAATGCATGACATTATAAACTATCATAAGCATGCTTAAGTTCACTGCAGGTGAAATATATTTAAATTTAGATTTATCGCCTGCTCATCAGTGGAGCCATGGAAGTCACAGATAATTGTTTCTTAAAAGAAAGATATAATTAATTTTATTTTTAAGTACAAAATTAGGTATCTTTTCTCTTTTAATACCATGTTACCATGTTTCTACCTTATCTATCCTTGTTCTAGCATACTGGTTAAAAGGCTTTTTTACCAGTGTACATTTCCTTTTCTTTCTTGCTAATTATTTAAGGTAATTATGTTAATGTGTGAGGAGGCTGTGGATAAAAAAAGAAAATAAACGTGACACAAATATGTGATGTGTTCAGAGATTATCACAGGGAAATGTGGCACTTGTTAGGATGGAAACATACTGCTGCACAACCAAGTACAGATTTTGTAACTCAAAAAAAATGGCTATTTACTGTAGTTGAAATTACAGTATGTCTTCCATTTCTCAGTAAATTATTGGCACCATTACCCACACTGTACTATTTCCTACCTCTTCTCTGTTCTTTATTTTGTTATTTCTCAACTTTCTTTTCTAATGCCTTTTACTTTTGCTTGCCTTTTCCCTCATTAGTCATACGTTCTTATTTATGTCCTCTATACTTTAGCTGATTCTAACTTCTCCTATGTTTCCTCTGTCTGACAAGTAAGGGCTGTTCTATAGTAGGCATACTTGCTGCGCCCTGTGCTCGCGCGGCACTTATAATGGCTTTGGTTAGTCAGTCTTTCTATAATAGGGCCGCGCACGGCAGAGAGTGTGGAGCCGGCCGACAGGGGAGAAGACAGGGAAAAGAAAGTTTTTGCGCCGCTACTGCCGCCGTACTGTATGTATGTACGGTATGTATATATGTGTGTATGTATATTTATCAACATTGCACAATAAAAATAATTTTTATTCATACATGTCTTTTTTTTATTTTAAAAATATTATTTAATAAATTATTAACTCACAAAATCTATACACATACATATACATGCACACATATACAGTACACACACACAAACACACAGTACCTTCCAAGAATGTCACGTACAGCATAGACACAAAAAGTGTGTGTCACGTGCATGGACGTTCGCACAGGCGCGCGCCCGCACCTACTATAAAACAAGCCTTACAGTACAACACAATACTTGAATTTGTGTTCAGCATTCAAACTAAATCTAAAGAAAACTCTGCTAGATATCATGTATCCAGCAAATGCCTGAAAACCCTTGTAACAACTAAAGGAGGAGGGGCAGGGACACAAACATATTTCCTGGGACCCATGACTAGAACTTCACCTGCCGCCACCCCCCCCCCCCCAGTGTCGGCACTGCCACCCATCCCCCCCATGCCAGTGGCCTTGTGATCCCTCCCCTTTCACACCTGTATTTCTCTCCTCCCTCTGGGTGGGCCAAACTTTCAGCACGAGCCAGCTGTCTGGGCCCCCCACAGCCACTGTACCCAGGACACTTGTCCTCTTGGCAGCTGTTGGGAGGTACACTCAGTTTTACAGATGTGTGAACTTGCCAAGTTTCAGTTCACTGCTGTTTCTTTCAGATTTGTTAAAAGATTCACTGGGGATGGCAGTCCCGGGACCAGCAATCCTGGCAGGGGTAAGTAGAACTTTAATTAACTATATGCTGGTTGGGTAATGTTTTATTTTTAATAGGCAAATGCGCTATTATGCAGATCTGGATAATAAGGATTTTACCTATTACCGTACTGTATGTGTTGGGGTGGGGAGTTATTGTGGGGTGGATAGTAAGGTGCCCATTGATTGATATTGTGGTTATCTTTGCTCCCATTGAAGGAATAGGTAACTACACTGGCAATCAATGGGTATATTGGCTAGTATCGGTTGTTGTATTTTAATATTTATTGGTGGTAAAGGGGGTGAGTGAAGTGGGTTTTGCCGCGTGGGTGGTAAGGCCTCTTGGGTGGGTAGGGGCAGGGGATAACCCCTTCATTACCATAACCTTCCCGGTAGGCCAAACCACGCACACTGGAGCAACAACCCCTTCACCCACACCCTCTACCCCCAATAAACCAGGTAAGCCACATCATTACCTTAGCATCTAGCCTCTAAGGTAATGAACTGGCTTTTATTTTCTTTTAATAACACAGTATTGAAGCAGTGGTTCAGCAGAGCTGAACGCATTAATTTCAGCCTCTGGGACCACCGTCTACCCAGGTTACAGGCCCCAGTATCCCTGCATTGTTTCAATGTCACAGTCACGCAGGAGAATTTAAACATGGTGGAGATAACGGCACCCCATACGGGGCATTCTAACTTGGGAATCAGGGGATCCCCAAGGCTGAAATTAATGTGGTTCCGCTCTGGAAACCCCCTGCTTCAATACTGTGTTATCAAAATAAAAGCTGTGCGATCTCCTGTTAGTGGTGCGCAGAGAAAGTGATTAATTTGGTCTACTCTTAATGCACATCTCTTACAGAGTGATGCAGCACCGTAGGATTCACACAGCGGGAGTCCCATTCAGAAGCAGGGACCCACGTGGGTTTAATTCTGATGGGCCATTATTCTCTGCCAAGCATTGTGCCTTGAAATCTCAACTCTTGTTCCGCAATTCACCAGCACATGTCCCGCAGCTGCTGATAGACAAAAGATGCTACACCTATAAATTAGAAAAAGCAAGATAAAAAAATTTATAGAGTGTTTATATTTATTTGAATTTGATTATATTCAGTTTTTAAACTTGATTACATTTGTAAATACTTCACCACTAATAATGTGCCCACGGTACTGGCATTACAGCTTCACAAAATGCCACTTATAGAAAAGCAATGTCTGATCTGTGGCCCTGAACCCGTTCCCACTCTGAAGCTTATTAGGTTTCTCTCCTGCTCCCTGGCCCTGCTTTTTTCTGGAGTTGTGGTTGAAGTGGGGAAGAAAGAGGAGGGTCCACAGATGTGAAGATTGGTGAAGAAGCAACAGAGTCACTTCTCACAGCAGGAGTGGATGTGTAGCTTGCCTGAGGCTGGGCTTGGTGTGCTCTCAAGGAGGAGTGGGTGACGGTTGCCTCCTTCTGTGGTCCCGGTGGAAGGAGGGCTATTGAGAATTAGTTCCCCCACCCCACCAGGGATTTGAGTTTGTGAGTCCTTCCCGGTGCACTGAGCATGGGAGATCACTTGACCCACTTCACGGATTCCCCCGCCACCTGACACTTTTTTGGCAAAAGGGAGTCCTTGTGTCATATTTATTTTAGATGCACCAGACTGCAGCCACTCTTATCCAACTTAAGGGGTGTTCTCTTGCAGTCCCGCTGCACTTTACTCCTCACCGTTACATTTTGGGGCACCGAGTGTCCCGGGACAATACGTCTAGGGATCAACCTGCTTCTGGCATTGGCTAAAGTAGCCATTTATAAGACCAGGATGCAGTGTTTGGAAGGGGAGGTTCCAATAAACATCATGGCCATATTCCGGGAGCTGGTGCCCTCCCATTGCTGAGCAGAGTACACGTATGTAGAGTCCGCTGAGATTGTCTCAGAGTTTGCCTCCCAGTGGGCAGTGGGCAATTGGATGCTCTGCTCAGTATTCCCACTTTGAATTTTTTTATTCTCAACCTCCAAATATAGTGCATTTTTTTTTACAGTGCACTGATTGCCGTTTTTTGTTTATATTTGTTTGTCTGACTCTTTTTTCCTCAACTATGTATATGAGAATGCTGACAATCTGATTGGGTGGCTTCGCCGGCTAACCAATTTACAGATGGTATTAATAGTCCTCTTCCATTTTTGGGTTCACATGTAAAGAGCTCCGACACAATTGCTTAAAAAATGTTCTTATTGTTTTCAAATTTAATTTAATATGTGTTTGTGGTTTATTTTGGTGCTTTAACACCATTTTTAGTTTTACCCCCAGAAGCTGAAGTGTTTAAACCCAGCACATCCCTATTCTAACTGGGCTTGTTACTACAGCTTCAATCCCCTATCCCCTCTCCCACCACTAGTTGTTTGATTTTTGTTTTAACTCAGCTTATTTTTAGTTCATTTGTTTTTCTTTAATTGATTTGGGAGAGTAGAGGTGCAGCTACTTGCAGAGAAGAAAGGAATTAACAAGTGAGGAAAAAAAGAAAAGAGACCTGCAGGTTTAAAAAACTGCATTTTTTCCTCCCTTGCAGAGAGGGAGTTAATTAGTTCTTAAAGGGAAAGTTACTCTCTGCACCACTCTCCTAAGGCACTACCTCCTCCCCTGACATGAAGGCTTATAATATAATGCCTAAGGGGAGGATGTATAGTAAGTCATTGGGGAATGCACCCGGGCCACTTGTGAAGGTGAGGGGGTAACCAGGCTCTTACTAAAGGTCAAGCCCTGTTTTGGTTTCTGTACCTCTGATCTGAGTATAAGGGTTCAAGAGAGTCAGCTCTTCAGCCCAGTAATGCTCTATGCATAAATATAATTTGAGTTAATAAAGAATGTTTATGTTTTTACCTTTATAGGGATGCCAGTGAGCAGGGATTGCTAGAGCATGAATTTAAAAGGGGGGTTTTGCGGAGTAATTGTTGTCAGAATGTGCCTAGTAGTTAGGCTCCGGAGTTGTCAGGTACCCTAAAACTGTACCCGGGAATCATGCCTGATTCTCGAATACATGTCACGGCAATATCTCCCTTTGAAAATGCTTGCGCGACTCACCGCTAGGGTTTCCTGCTTCAGCATAGCCTAGAAAGGTAAATGAGGCAAAGGGATAAAAGGTGTCCCTGTAAATAGAGGGGTCCTAGGTTAAGAGGGATACCCCAGTTTATGCCCAGGTAGCCCAGAACCTGTATTGGGGGTCATGGGTGTTCCAACTGTAGCTAAAGTTTTGAGAGTCCAGACTAAGTCCAGTAGATTCCCCAGTGTGTGGGGAATAAGAAACGTGCATTTTTCTATTCTATTCCCCATACCCAGAAACTTAGACAGGTATTAAGGTATATTTTATTAATAATGTAATAGTGCTGTTATGTACTGTTGTGTACTGTATATGAGCTGGAACTTTCGGAACCGATGTCCACACAGACTGTCAGGGCTACCAAGTTGGTGCCAGTAAGTCTAGTGGACTTGGAGGTCAAAGTAGCCAGAGGATGCCAGAGGTATGAAAGCATTTGGGTAGCAGGGAAGGGCTCAAGAACCCATGTCCTGGGAACAATGACAATCGTCCGGGCTGCAATTTGTTCTGCCAGAACTGGAGGAGCCTGACGCAGGGCGTTTCATGAGATAGCAAAGGATGGAGGTGGCATGTCCCTTGGAATTTGTCCCTTGATGCATGTCCCTTGGAATTTTCAGATTTCCCACTGACCCGGCTTTCTATACCGGCTTGGCTCTGATTGGCTACAAAGAAATTCCCACGCGCTAATTGGCTGTAGTATTTTGTGAATGAATCTCCAAATACTGTAAGAAATGTCTGAGTCATCAGGTTTGCGATTTACAGCGGTAGAAGTGCGTCCAGGCTTTTCAAATATGCCCTTGCGCGAATAGAAGAGCAACCTGCTTAGATTTCAAGCCAGGAAAGTTTGCTCGCCAGATTCTATGTCACGTTTTTAACGCCCAAGTTCTAATAATCGAACGTAGCAGTCGCGGCTGGAACCACAAGCCAATTTTTGTTCCAGGAGTTTGGTACTATCCTCGGTCAAAAAGAGTCAAAGTTCTCAGAAGAGAAGGGAAAGTGAAAGTTCATTCCAATTTGGGAACCAGAGGATTTCGGGAAAAGTCCCAGGTCAGGGTAAAAATTTTATTTAGCGTTCCCTGCAACTTGAACTGTCTAATTTTTGACCCCCAGTAAGTGTGATTTGCGTCTGTATTTTGTGTTTCACTGTGTGTATGCCTATTTCTGCGAATAAATCACAATTTATTGCATTATCTTGTTTTGCTCAATGAATGATCCTGGTAAAAACGTGTAAACTGCCTAGTCTCCTTTGACACCCCTGACCCCTAAGCCCATTTTCTCCAGGAGCGCCAACCATGGCCACAGCCTTTAGCCTAATACATCAAGTGCCAAGGCCACACCTCCCCACCTCCTGCTGGTAGTTTAACCCCTGCAGCCCCAGTTACATCATGGACACATGTGGCAGCTGTAGGCACTAGACCCCAGCAACAACAATGCTGGGGCCCCACGTAGCCTAAGTTAGAAGCATGGGGTGAGGTGCCCTATATCACCTAGCCAGGACATTGAGGCTTATGTGAGGGCTGTGGCTGAAGTAGTTGGCCCCTCTGCCATTGTGGCAGACAGTATGCTTTACAGAAAAAGTGTATTCTTCCTCTATACGCTGGATGCCACCCATACCCTGGTCCAGAGGGACATTGCTTTAGGAGGGACCTACATCCCTATTGATCCCTTGGAAGGGTTGGCCACAAGAATCATAATGTCAAATGGTCCCCCCTTCTCCCAGACATCAAGTCTCCCATAACAAAAATAATGTTGAGCTGCAGGGATAGGGCACTGAGGCATGTGATCTCAGTTAGGTGGTAGGGGCAACTGCTGCTGCCAGGTAGCACAGAAATTGCAGAGGGGTCCTTTGGGGTTCCCTATGAGGGCTGGGTATTAAGGGTGTATTATGGCAGGGAGGAGGTTTGATGCTATCTGTGCAAGGAGCTGGGGCCATTTCAAAGGAGCTGCCCCAGGGGAATATAAGATCTATCCAAGCACCTGCAACCGCTCCTCCCTCTGCCAAAACACCCTGCCCTTCTGAACCAACCACAGTGGGACCCTAAAGGGCTCAGGTCCCAACTGAGGCCATATCAGAGGTTGCTGACCCGGCTCTGGCAGCTACTTTTGGACTTCCCCCAAAAATGGGGAATAAAGAAAAAGGACACCCTCGTACAGGCACCCGCTGTTGTTGCTGTCAAAACCAAGCGCACCTGACCCCCAATATAAGCACTTTACAGGGTGTGGGGGAGTGGGAGGAAACACCTGTTCAGGAGACAGTAGCAACCTCACCTGGTTAATCTGCCCCCAGGAAGAGGATGTCTAAAACCCATAGTAAGGTGACTAAGGATGAGAAGTGTGAACAATACTATGTTCCCCATCTAAAGACTCCTAAACAGAACAAAGTGTCTGTACCACATAAGGTGGTCTTGTCTGGCCCACTGGTTAAGATCATCCAGCCTTGGCTAGACTTCACTCAAGATCCTCATGGACGTGAGACTGTAAGGTCAGGGGATTCAAAAGTAGTGGGAAGGGAAAGGGAGGTACCCCAAGGTTTATGGGGTGGTGGGCCAGAGTGCCGCATGATGCTCTGCACCTGCACTTGGATTTTGGGGTGACTTCCACTAACCCTCTCAACTGGAATATTGTCACCGGTGACTTGTGTTTCAGTGCATCTACTGCCATGGACGCAGCTGTCCTCTGGGATTTTGGGCTCAGTCAAGATCCACCTCTGGCTGTGCTACCTATAAATGTCACACATGGGGCAATGTCCAAGCTAGTGTCACCGGAAAAGGGGGATGTAATAGGGTTGACCCCCATGGATGACTCTGGGAGGGGAATTAAGGTGGTGGGGGGTATGGAGGATGGAGCAGAGGAAGCGGATTCAGATGCTGTCAGCTTTATTGAGGAGTTTTCCCCAAAGAGACTGCAGTGTAACGCCTGTATGCCCGCAGACCTGGCCAGTCCCCAGTACTGAGGTGGGAAGGGTTTTACCATGCACCCACAGCAGTGAGGGCGGGCCCGGAGTGTGGTGTAGCGTTGACGGGCCTGTAGAAAGATGGTTAGTTAATACTTGCAACGCCTTGGGATTCAGAGTAAGGCTAGTGATGTCCGTGTGCCAGAGTCCAGGGGTATAGAGAGCAGGATCGTAATGTTCGTAATCCAGAGTCCAGGGATAACAGAAGTCAGCAAAGTCGTGTCTGTAAGCATGGTTCAAGGGCAGTAGAGAGCAGGGTATTCCAGTACAACAAAACAAAACAAAGCACACAACACTCATCGTGAAAAAGTAATAAACAGTGTTTATAAATTAGGTAGTTCAAGGTTAAGTGTACATCAAAATAGACTTAATCAGGCATATAAGGCCACACCGTGGCAGTTACCAACAGCTGTGACCAGGAGATGCAGGGATCTCGCTCCCCCTTCCGCACGATCAGCTGAGATGAGGTGGTAAACACAGTACCGGACTGCTGATGTCTCTGCCACAGTCCCAAAGTCCCGTACGTGACGTCGGTGCGCCCAATGGAACTAGAGGAGTAGTTGGCTTGATCCTCAAGGGCAACGTGTATCCTCTTTACTGCAGACCTCACTTATCTGTTTTCCTGTTTATTCCAGTACAAGCAGAGGTCAAGCCAGGGGAATCCAGGGGTAAGCAGGAGCAGGAACAGAAGCTGGAAAACACAGGAGAGCCAAGCATAGGACTGCACACACAGAGGTTACAAAGAACTATGCAGAGCAATGAGTGAGAGGACAGACAGGGGATATAAAGGAGGGAACACCAATGGAGAGAGAGGAGGAGCAGAGGGTGAAGTGAGAGACAGCAGGGATAGGTGAGAAGGAGAGGAGGAGGAGACAGGTGAGCCAGAGAAGGAGATAGCCTGAACAGCGTGAGAGGAGGAGCCAGGAGTCTGGGAAGGCCTACAAGAGGAGCATGTGCATGCACCCTCTGTAAGGTTAGAGTGCACGCGCACAGGCTGTGTCAAGAGGCGCACGGAGCGCCGCGCTGCGCCGCGGGAGCACCTGCCGAGGGCGGGGGGAGAACCGGAGGGGAGTCTGCAGGAGGTAAGGTGGACCGGAGCAGGAGCAGAGGGAGGCCATGAGCAGGGAACACTGTAAAGGGAAACGGGAGAGTGAGAAGACACGCGTGCCCTGCGGGGAACATGCGCAGATGCCGGGAGAGCATCAGGGACTGCTGCAGAGGGACGGATGCAGGAGGAGGAAGGGAGAACCGAACGGGGAGTCGAGGAAGGGACATGAGAGGCTGGAGGGAGCGCAGCGCCAGGGACACATGGAGGGGAAGGAATCCCCTGAACCGTTATAGTATCCCCCCCTTGAGGATCGATCTCTGAGCGATCCAGCCATGGCTTCTGGGGAAATTTCAGATGGAATTGCCGGAGGAGTTTGGGGGCATGGATGTGACGTGCAGGAACCCATGAACGCTCTTCTGGACCATAGCCCTTTCAGTGGACGAGAAATTGGAGTTTATTCCTGGACCACCGAGAGTCGATTAAAGAGTTAATTTCGTACTCTTGTTGTCCTAGGGTTGTCACTGGGTTGGGTTTTCAGGAAGGATCCGGGAAGTGCAATCTCTGGACAAAAGAGATACATGGAATACAGAAGGAATCCTCATGGTAGGAGGCAGTGCTAGTCGGTAGGCGACCGGATTGATCTTTTCTATTATCTTAAAAGGACCCAAAAATCTTGGGGACAACTTAGGAGACGGAGTCTTGAGCCTAATATTCTTTGAGGACAACCACACTCTGTCACCGGGTTTGAACGAAGGACCTGGTTGGCGACGTCGATCTGCCTTAGTTTTTTGTCTAGAGACGGCAGTTTGTAGAGACTTAAGGATCCTCCTCCAAGAATTCTGAAGGGTCGTAACATGGGAGTCCGCTGCGGGAACGCCAGAAGGGGGGGAGGAGAGGGGAAGACTGCTAGGGTGAAAACCAAAATTGATGATAAAAGGAGATTCTTGTGTAGATTCATTCTTAAGAGAGTTAATAGCAAATTCGGCCCACGGTAACAGGTCAACCCAGTTGTCTTTTGACTCGGAGACGAAACATCTGAGATACTGCTCTAAGGTCTGATTCATCCTTTCAGTCTGACCATTAGTCTGAGGGTGATATCCGGAAGAAAAAAGAAGAGAAATCCCAAGTCTCTGGGAAAACACACACCAGAACTTAGAGATGAATTGAGAACCTCTGTCAGAGACAATTGAAATGGGAACGCCATGTAATCTGAAAATTTCTTTGGAAAAAATATTGACCAAAGTAGCAGAATTAGGAAGACCCTTGAGGGGAATAAAGTGTGAGTGTTTAGAAAATCTGTCTACCATGACAAGAATGGTATTCATTCCCTTAGAATTGGGAAGTTCCAGAATGAAGTCCATAGATATGTGTTTCCAAGGTTGCTCCGGCATGGGAATAGGCATGAGAAGACCCGAAGGTTTGTGATGGGCAGATTTACTCTGGGCACATAGTGAAATGAAAAATGTCCTTGTTCATCTTAGGCCACCACAATGTCCGTTTAAAAAGATCCGCTGTCCTCTTGAAGCCTGGATGACCGGACGATCTAGAAGAATGTCCCCAAAGTAAAATCTTGTGGTGAAACCGTGGAGCTGCATATAAGCGTCCCTCTGGTACCCTGAAACTGCTGGGAATGTGAACCTGGGCCTTGTTGATTTCATCTAACACATCGAAATTATTGGCAGAGATTATGCACTTGGCAGGAAGAATCGGTTCCGTGAATTCATTAGATTCGTTCTCCGTGGCGAACTAGCGAGAGAGAGTGTCCGCTTTGATATTTTTGGTACCAGGAATATACGAAATGGTATAGTTGAAACGGGGGAAAAAAAGAGACCAACGGGCCTGACGGGATCCTAACCGTCGAGCCCCCTCGATATAGAGCAAATTTTTGTGGTCGGTGAGGATGGCAATAGGTTCCTTGGTGCCTTCTAAAAGATGCCTCCACTCTTAAAGAGCCAGTTTAATGGCCAAAAGCTCCCGATTCCCAACATCATAATTTCTCTCGCAGAAGAGAATTTCCGAGAAAACCCCCCACAGAAATTGAGTTTTTCTTGGGGAGAGGGTCTCTGAGAAAGAACTGCACCGGCTCCCACATCCGAGGCGTCAACTTCCAATGTGAAGGTAAGGGAGGCATCCGGGTGGTGTAGGATGGGTGCAGAGACGAAGGCTTTTTTGAGAAACTCGAATGCGTCAATGGCTTCAGGAGACCAAGACGTGGGGTCGGCACCTTTTTTGGTCAAGGCAGTGATGGGGAGAGCAATGGAAAAAAAATTACGGATGAATTTCCTGTAATAATTGGCAAAACCAAGAAAACGCTGCACGGCCTTGAGAGAATTTGGCAGCGGCCAGTCGAGAACAGACTTCAATTTCTCTGGGTCCATAGAAAAACCTTGGTTAGAGATAATATAGCCTAGGAAGGCAGTAGACGTCTGGTGGAACAAACATTTCTCCATCTTGGCGTATAGGCGGTTAGCACGGAGCCTAGAAAGCACCAGTTTGGTATGGTGAATGTGTTCATCTAAGTTTTAAGAAAAAATGAGAATGTCATCCAAGTATACGATAACAAATATCCCAATACATCCCGGAAGATGTCGTTCATGAACTCTTGGAAGACGGCAGGAGCATTGCATAAACCAAAGGGCATTACTAGATACTCATAATTTACAGATCGTGTATTAAACGCGGTTTTCCACTCGTCCCCCTCCGTTATGCAAATGAGGTTATAGGCCCCTCATAAATCGAGCTTGGAGAAGATAGAGGCTCCTTGGAGATGATCGAAAAGTTCAGAGATTAAGGGAAGGGGGTACCGATTCTTTAACGTGATTTTATTGAGTCTGCGAAAGTCGAAACAGGGTCTTAGCGATCCATCCTTCTTCTTCACGAAGAAGAAGCCTGCCCCAGCGGGGGAGGTAGAATTGCAGATGAATCCTTTCTCCAAGCTTTCTTGGATGTAAGACGTCATAGCTTCAGTTTCTGGAACAGACAACGGGTAAGATTTCGACTTCGGGAGGATGGTTCATGGAATTAAATTGATAGGACAATCGTATGGACGATGGGGAGGCAGAACTTCTGACTGTACTTTGTTGAACACATCCAGGAACTCATGATACACGGTCGGGAGAATCGTGAGATTTGAAGGAACAGAATCCAAACCAGCGAGCACAGCAACAGGAGGAGCCGTAGGGACTTACTCAGCGGAGGAAGGCCACTGGATTGGCAAGGTGCCGGTCCAATCAATGCGCGGATTGTAGAGTTGAAGCCTAGGCAATCCTAAAATAAGTTGAACGGTGGGAGAATGGATGATATCAAAAACTATTACCTCTTTATGACCGTCGGCCAAGGTCATAGTGAGAGGAATGGACTCCCAGATGATGAATGCTGGCTGGAGCGGGCGACCGTCGATGGCCTCGAGACCAATGGGTACTTTCCTCTTGACCACAGGAATTTGGTTCTCATAGGTGAAGGTTTGATCCAGGAAGTTACCGCCAGATCCAGAGTCAATGAAAGCCTTTACTTCCAGTAGAAGGTCAGGGCCCTCCAGAGTAGCAGGAAGCATAAACTTCTATGGGAGATCCTCAGGGAGAGGGGCAAGAAGAGACAGTACCCAGTAGAAGCCCCTTTACCTTTACTGGGTGTTCCCGTTTCCCAGCTTCAGGGAACAGTTCTGGAGGCGATGTTCCAAAGAACCACAGTAGAAACAGAGTCCCTTCTGACGGTGTCGCATTCTCTCCGCGGACCGAAGTTGTTGGCTACCGATTTGCATCGGCTCTGGGGCGTCCAATGCCAGGAGAGGCGAGGAGGGCGACCTGTGAGAGACAACAGGGGAAGAAAGAGAACGGGAACAGTGCTGTCGTTCCTGGGTGCGCTTATCCATGCGCACACTGAGAGTAATCAGTTCCTCCAGGGAAGAAGGCCGGGCATGAGTAGCAAGATCATCCTTCAAGGAGTCAGAGCGTCTGTGCCAGTATGCGGCGGCGAGTGCCTCATTATTCCATTGAGTCTCCGCGGCGAGGGTACGGAACTCGATCACGTACTTGGCAGCAGATCTTCGAGCCTGTGAGATATGAAAGAGAGAGAATGCGTCCGTCTCCCGTCGTGCAGGAGTGTCAAACACTTGCTGGAATTCACGCCTAAATTTAGGGTAATCTTGGGTTAATTCAGTCTTATGTTCCCAGAGGGGAGAGGCCCAAGCGAGGGCGTCACCGGTGAGCAAGGCGTAAATGTATGCCACCTTAGAGCGGCCGGTAGGAAACTGAGAGGGAGACATTTTGAATTGCACCTCGCATTGGTTTAAGAATCCGCGGCAAGCGAGGGGGTCCCCATCATACCGGTTGGGTGGTGGAATACGGGGTCCAGCATTACCATAAGTCATAGCGACAGGGGGAGACGGAGCCACTGAAGTTTCCTGGATGTAGAGGTTAGCAAGTTGCTAGGAAACAGTGGTCAGCTGGTTGCTCACAAATTGTAAATGTTCCAAGGAAACACCTTGACTCACCTCAGGGGGGTCTGCATTTGTTGGGCTCTGCATAATGTAACGCCTGTATGCCCACAGACCTGGCCAGTCCCCAGTACTGAAGTGGAAGGGTTTTACCACGCACCCACAGCAGTGAGGGCGTGCCCGGAGTGTGGTATGGCGTTGCCGGGCCTGTAGAAAGATGGTTAGTTAATACTTGCAACGCCTTGGGATTCAGAGTAAGGATTGTGATGTCCGTGTGCCAGAGTCCAGGGGTATAGAGATCAGGATCGTAATGTTCGTAAGCCAGAGTCCAGGGATAACAGAAGTCAGCAAAGTCGTGTCCGTAAGCAGGGTTCAAGGGCAGAAGAGAGCAGGGTAATCCAGTACAAGCAGAGGTCAAGCCAGGGGAATCCAGGGGTAATCAGGAGCAGGAACAGGACCTGGAAAACACAGGAGAGCCAAGCATAGGACTGCACACACAGAGGTTACAAAGAACTATGCAGAGCAATGAGTGAGAGGACAGACAGGGGTTATAAAGGAGGGATCACCAATGGGAGAGAGAGGAGGAGCAGAGGGTGAAGTGAGAGACAGCAGGGATAGGTGAGAAGGAGAGGAGGAATAGACAGGTGAGCCAGAGAGGGAGATAGCCTGAACAGCCTGAGAGGAGGAGCCAGGGGTCTGGGAAGGCCTACAAGGGAGCGTGTGAGTGCGCCCTTTGTAAGGTTAGAGTGCGCGCTCACAGGCTGTGTCAAGAGGCGTGCGGAGCGCCATGTGAGCACCGGCCGAGGGTGGGGGGAGAACCGGAGGGGAGTCTGCAGGAGGTAAGGGGACCGGAGCAGGAGCAGAGGGAGGCCGTGAGAGGGGAACACTGTAAAGGGAAACAGGAGAGTGAGAAGACACGCTTGCCCTGCGGGGAACGCGCGCAGACGCCAGGAGAACATCAGGGATTGCCGCAGAGGGACGGATGCGGGAGGAGGAAGGGAGAACCGAATGGGGAGGCTAGGAAGGGACATGAGAGGCAGGAGGGAGCGCAGCGCCAGGGACACATGGAGGGGAAGGAATCCCCTGAACCGTCACATGCAGATTCCCCATGGCCAGACTACTTGGCCATTAGGATTAACACAGTGGGGTCTCTGTTTCTAAATGGGACTCCCGCAGTGTTAATCCTATCGGGCCTCGCCAGTCTGGAAGAGTTGCACATTCAGAGAGGTCCCTCTTTCTGCACAGTTCTAACAGGCGTTCTCAATGTTTTTTCCTTTAATTGTAATTACAGAGTATTGAAGCAGGGGGTCCCTGGTGCTGAACCACATTCATTACAGCTACAGGGACTCCTGCTTCCTGAGTTACAGGCACCGGTAAGTTTAATTCTCCCGCATCATGGTCCACCATTTATACTTGAAGGAGATACCGGCACCCCATATCGGGGCCTGTCTCTCAGGAAACAGGGATGCAATTAATGTATTTATGCTCCGGAGACCCCCTGCTTCAATACTCTGTAATTAAAATTATAATAAAAGTAGCTTCACCATTACCTTAGTGGCTAGATAGTAAGGTAATGAAGGGGTTAAACAGAAGTAACTGGTTTGTTGGGGTTAGAGGGGGTGGGTGAAGGGAGTAGTAGAATGAGAGTTAGTGGTAAGGACTTCTGGGAGGGTTTAGGGAGGGGTAAGATAATTAACGGTTTATCCCCTCCCACTACACAATTTAACCTTTTGCACTTTTTGTAGTTACTAGAATACAGTGAGTTTGCAACAAATTTGATTTTGGCAATTCTGCCAGGATTTTGCACTACCAGAATTAAATTGCTTCTAAAAAATCATTTTTCGCACTGTTGGACAAGCGAAAAGGGCTTGCGGAAAAGCAAAACATGCACATTTACTTCTAAAGTGTACTTTAGATATGATTTGTCGCAATTCAGAGCTATTAGAAAAGGCATAAATCTAACAAAACAGCATAAATCTAACAAAACATCTTCCAACAGCTTTAGAGATAACCACAAAACTGAATCTTTCCCTCACAATATCTCTTTCTTTGAGAAGGAATGAAAAATGATTTAGCCTTTCCTCTGATGATAAGACATCTGTGAAACACCCACTGGAATCGGAGCATCTTTGATAGCAGGGAGCAGTCAGAAAATGTCAGACAATGTGACACAGCAAGAGGAAGATACCAAGGATCGATGCCGTGTAGTGGCTCAAGGGCTTACAACACTTTGGCCAAAATGTTAAATTAAAAGACCCTTTTATTTAATAGATATCTATACATATATATTTAGGCACTGTACAATGTATATGTTTCACTGAATGTGCACTGATCTCTGTCTGTGTTTAATGTTCTATCTCTGATTTTAAATATATATTGCCATGCTCACTCCTCTGTGACACTTATATGCTTATATATATGTTGTGGTTATTTTGGGGGTTCAATATGAGCTTGTAGGTGTCTTGTATGTTTTGCTCTCCAAAATATGCTGAGCATTTAAAAAATATGAATATCATAACTTCAAAAGATCTAATCGAGGGAGAAAATATCCTCACCCATCAAGAGCTTAAGCAGAAAACCCAAAAACAAGGCCTATCTATTTTCAGTTATTTACAGATTAGACACTATCTACAAACGATCTCACAGACCACCAAATTCACTAAACTCACGAAATTCGAAAGAATTTGCTCAGAGGGCACCCACATCTCACGCAACCTCCCAATCCCACAATTAGATGCTGAAATGGGCTGAAGACCTCAACATAGATATTGACAATGATGACTGGAGGGATATCTGGGAAGCAGCAGCCAAAACATCAATTTGTATGGTTACGAAAGAAAATATTTACAAAATTCTATTTTGCTGGTACCTAACCCTGAGTAGGCTGAGCCAGATATATCCGTGAATACCAGATGTGTGTTGGAGGGGATGTGGTTTGAGAGGAGACATGGCTCACATCTGGTGGTCTTGTCCACACATCCAGAAGTTCTGGTCCATGATACCAAACTTGATCTATGAAAACTCGGAGCTGAGGATTCCGTTTGAACCCCTGACCTTTCTCCTAGCCAAACCAGTAGAAGAAGTGCAGACCCCGGTTTCCAAATTAATTTCTTTCATTCTTACAGCAGCCCGTTGCTCCATTGCAGCAGCCTGGAAAAATATAAACCCTCCATCTAGGCACAAAGTCATACTAAGAATCAAGAATGTGAGGCAGATGGAAAAGCTATCGGCCCAAAGAAACCATACGACAGAACAATTTGATAGGGTTTGGGAGCTATGGTCCACAGAGTAGATTGGGACTAAAAGAAGGAAGGTAAATGGAAGATCCCGAAGGGAGCAGGGTAAGGTGATGTTCCTAAAACTAAGGCATCTTAGACAGCCCCCCATAATTGTGAACCACCACACCCACCACCACCCCTCCCCTCCTCCCCCTCTCCTCTCTCCTCCCCCCCTCTTCCTTCCTTCTGAATCTCGTTTCTGTCCCTATCTAACAGGACTCAATTTACCAATAAATCTCAAAAGGGTTACCAAGCAACTACCCACATCAGTGGATTAACAACTACCGTCAAAATAGCACAACTAAAGAAAGATGCCAAAAGCGGTATAACTGAAATAACTGTTAAATTGTGCTATGTAATATGTTCTTTGTACCCTTCTAATAAAAAAGATTGAAACAAAAAAAAACCTATACAACAAGAACCTAAACCCCCAACTGTAAAATTAAAAAGCAATCAATTTCCTAAATAAAACAACTAGCCAACAAATCAATTAAAGATATAAAACCACTAGCCAATCAAATAAATAAATCACACCACAAGCCAATCAATTGAATAAATCACTCCACTAACCCCCCCCTAAAAAGTTATAGCTAAAACAACTAACCAACACAACAATTAATTAATACAACCACTAGAGAACACCAATTTAAACCAGTTGCCAACAAAATATATAATGACATAAAAATGCGAAACAATCTGAAAAAAAAATTCAAGCCATCACAAATAAAAGTACATACATTAAATATTTCTCTTGCCTTTAGACGCGTTGGTCCTCCAAATCCCAGGGAATTAGGAAACTCTCATCTGGTGACATCATGAAACACAATCAAATGCCATCCACGGTGAAGATCCTGGCCAGGTAACAAAATTATTCTTTCTTTCATCTTCAGTCCACTTCTTCTTTCTTTATCTGTAACTATTTCTTTAATTTCTTTATCTTCTGTCTTTATCTTCTGTCTTGATCTGTCAATCCAATAGTCCCATGTTAAATCCACGATGTTGACACGTCAGCTTCATGAGCTCAAATGACCCGTCACAGCCTTAAATATGGTCCGTGACGTTACATTTGATTGGCAAATGGTTCTCACGCCTGTGATTGGTTGTGAGAATCATGGGCCTTTTTTTTGTGACATCATGGAAAGTAGCCAGCCAATCAGGATGGTTGTGCTTCATTTCCCTTTTAACATGATGTCACTAAATCCAAAATGGCTGCCCTCACATGGTACTTCAGCTAATCAGATTGTGAGAACTATGGGCCTCATGCAGTAAGCGCAGAAAAAGTGCTATCGGCAAATGTTCACTATCGGCATGATTTTGGCGATTTGCCTTCGCAGTATTCAGTAAGGGCCGAATCCCTGCCGAATCCCTGGCGAATCACTGCGAAAGCAAAACGCAGATGAGCCGGTGATAAAAAAGCCTGGCTCCCGATAACCTTCCGATAGGCCGTTTCAGCCGATATGTGTTTGCAGCAGAGAGAGAGCTGCCACTTTCTCTGCGCAAACATCAGCACATTAAAAAGTATTTAAAATACAATTTTATTCATAGTGTACATGTGCAGGGGGTCTCCGGAGCTGAACCGCATTGGTTTCAGGTCCGGGGACCCCCTGCTTCCCGAGATATAGACCCATTTATGAGGTGCCTTTATCCCTCTGCATTTAAATGTCCCGATCACGTGACCGCGGAATGTAAACAAAGCAGAGGGATACCGGCATGTACATCACATACATCAACTAATTCTATTCTGCATGCATCCTGTGCCCATCCGGCACATCAAATACATGGTGTGCAGGTGGGCGAATTTCTGCGTCTAAAAAGGAACTGCTCCAAAGAACAAACTTTCAAAGTTAGAGCCAGGGAGATGACCTCGCGTTTCCGGGAACGAGGTTACAGTAGAACCACCATTGATAAGGGAAGATCCAAAACTAAGGAGAGATCTCGCACTTCACTCCTGACAGGCACAGTGGCGGACAAACAACTTAAAACAGAGGATAAGACCATACGCTTCATCGGCACCTATGATCGCAATTGGTGTAAGTATAGAGAAGCCATTCAAAAACATTGGCTCATCCTCACCACTGATATGGATCTAAAATAAATTTTGGGTGAAAGAGTCAATCTGGTTAGCCGAAAGGCACCCAATTTAGGTGACAGATTGGTCAACAGTAATTATACCCCCGGCAGACCCTCCACCTTTCTCACAAGGGAACATATCAATGGCTTTACGCCATGCCGTTCATGTTCAGCCTGTCATTATATGCAGGCTTGCATGGACTTTCATGATTCTAATGGAAACACAACATATGAGATTAGGTCCAAATTAAATTGCAAGTTTAAGGCGGTAATTTACTATCTTCAGTGCTCTTGTCCAATGAAATATATTGGAATGTGTGACAAACAGCTTACTCCGGGGCTCCGCCGTCTGTCCGGGACTGTTAGAACACGGTCTTCTAGGGTAGGTTAAATGATGAGGCGTCCCGTACTGTTCCTTTAAACAGGCTATGCCTGGTTTATTCAGTCCCAGGCACTGAGACTGCCACAGTGCATACAACAGAAACACACCAAAACAAAAGCTGCTCACCTGAGCGATAACTTAACTTAGATTTTTCCCTAACTCAGGGTGGAAGTAGCTTTTCCACTTCCAACAACAAAACAAGGTACTTTTGCAGACTTAGACAAATGAACAGAATGATTGAACCTGTTTGGGGAAGAGGCTTCTCCCCTCTGTAGTTCAGCAGCCTTCCAGCCTCCAGGCTCTTGGGGAGAGGGGTAGAGCAAACAGGAAATCAGTCTTACATACCTGATTTCTAATTAGCATGACAGGTGACAGAAATCAGGCAGCAGACAAACTCTGGTCTGGATCTCTCATCCCTCAGTTCCAGCGCTTGCCAAACTGTGGGATGGAGAGCATGTATTATAAGGCTGCACTCCCAGGCCAAACAGCATAGAAACTGTTCAGTATCCTGGGAGCCCTATATATGGAATTTATTACCATCCCCTGGTTTCTGTCACAAATGACAACCAGAGAATTAAGATTTCGCGTGTTAGAGCACATTCGCAACATAAAGAACAGTGATCGTGATTTCAATAATGGCCGCAAACTTACCACTGTAGCAAGACACTTCAGACTCAAACATGCCTCTTACACTGACTTGTTAAAAGTCTTTGCAATTGGGGGGGCGTGGCCAAGGCACCGAGCAAGCAGGACGTGTGGGTATACAGCTCCGTCCCAAGAGAGGACAAAAAAAAAATAACAGGACCCAAGAAACCCCGCAAAAAATATTTAAAAAGCTGGGGGAAGGTATCTTCTTAGTGCTGAATGCCATGGTGGCGGTGGATTATACACAAACCCCAAGCATACACGCACATACCGGGTCCCCCGGGCCTCCTCTCTCAAATTGCCGTGTGGCTAAGATGGCTGCCAAGCAGGTCTGACTTCCCTGGATCCGGCGCCAAACCCCGCAAGGTAGTCTCTCTGAGACCCCCAAACCATCTGGGATCCGGAGAGCGGAGCGAGGATCTGACCGGCGGCCTGATCTCCATCAACCCTCCGCTGGCTCCGGTGGAGAGAGGTGAGTGCCGCGCGGGAGTGGTGACACCTGTCGGGCCTTTGATTCCCCCACCTAGGCAGCCTGCAGGGGGCCTCCCACTCTGTCCCACTCTGCGCGACCTGGTGTCGGGCCCCGGCGGTGAGCGGCAGAGGTGATCTGTGGCGTGCAAGCCCGATCGCCGGGGGCTCTGGAGACTGCCCAAAGTAAAAATTCTATGCTGGCCAACATGAGGCTAACTAAAATGGCCACCATGGCGCTGTAGCTGCACGCCGTGCTTATATCGCCCGGCCGACAGTAAATCCGATCAGCGCGCCTCCCCGCTATCCCCCCCTGCCTACCTGTGCTGCCTTCTATCTGCCAGCACTGCTGCGGTGAGGAGGGGGGCTGAGATCAGCTGCTGCCCGGATCGGAGCTGCCTGGATCCCTGCGTTCCAGTCTGCGTGTCAGCGAAATCCAAGATGGCCGCCGCAAGTTGGATTTAAAGGTATATCTCCCCCCAAGCACATAAATAAATAAATAAACACCAAAACACAAAAAACAACCAGCCCGGGGATCACACAAACCTATGCAACCACTGAACAACTGAAAAACAAGGCTCTGAGTTGTTTTCCAATACACTCTCTCCCCATCCCTAACCCTAACAATAAAAAAATGTGAATGATCATGGTGCTTCAGGAATGAGGGGGTTTATGTCAATGTAAAAAGTCAAAACGAAACTTACATCACCCAAACAATATCAGCTTCAACTATATACCTACGACCAATAACAATAAATATGCCGCCTACCAAAACACCAAAAAAAACCCCGCAGGAGGCCGCACTCTTCTTTAAAAAAACGAAGACAGGAACTAAAGTTCAAGAAGCGTCTATCGCTGGCGAAGACGCAGAACCAGAACCTGACTCCAAAGAAGAGTCCGCTCACTCGCAAGGAAATGTTGTTGTTTGTCCAAGACATTAAAAGCTCATTCCGCTCCGAGATGCAGAGTTTCCGTCATAGCGTCAGAGAGGAAATAGCGTCTATAGGAGACCGTATCGTGGACTTGGAGGAGAAAGTGGAGACTACCGCCTCTGCCCAGGAGACCCAAGCCCAAGAAGTCCACGAATTAAAAACACAAGTTAAAAAAAATTCGAAAAATTGGAAGATACAGAAAACCGATCAAGACGCAATAATCTGCGGATCAAAAGGGTCCCGGAGGAAGTGGACAATGCTCAATTGGACGCATATCTAATCCAGCTGTTTGGGTCTCTGTTTCCAGAAATGACGGAAGACAAACTCCAGATGGACAGAGCACATAGACTGTCTAGACCTAAAGGCCTGGACCCCAAAAAACTGCGAGATGTGATTACACGCCTACACTACTTTCGTAGTAAAGAGGAGATACTGAGAGCCGCTAGATCTGCTCCAAGGATAGAACAAGACAACGTTCAGCTCCTCATTTTCCCAGATCTGGCTCAAATCACGTTGAATAAGCGTGAAATGGTCGCACAGGTCACAAACGCACTGCGAAATAACAAAATACGCTACCGTTGGGGTTTTCCGTGCAAGATAATATTTATCTATCAAGAAAAAACATATATAGTTCTCTCCCCAGAAGAAGGTGAAGAGAGACTGAGAGCAATGGGTCTCCTTGAACCAGAGGAACCGGAGGCCTCCCAGCGGAATAAGCCCCACCTAAACTGCAGCGCCCAACATGGGTAAAGACCCCAACTTCACGAAGAGAAAAGAACCAGCCCGCTTGAAATTTGGAGCTGATCACTTATTGAGTTTCCAGTTAATTCTACAGACTGACGGAATGTTGCTCGGAACATACGGCATAGTTGAACGTGCCGCTTAGTCCAGATATGCTCTTTTTCTTGAACAGGAGTGGAGACACCTGATGTCAATTTACTAACTTGAACTACTCTCAAGGACCAAGGGGAGCTGGTTACCAAGAATCTCCCAAAGTTAACTTCCCATAATGTGAAAGGTTACCATTTTGAAACACAGACTACTAAGATGGTTGTTTTGAAAAGGGTTTTTTTTTTTTTTTTTTTTTTTCTCTTCCTCTCAATATTGACTGTGTTTTTGGATGGACTGAAAGTTTCTAAACACCTGGACACTGATAGACAGCCTGATGTAAGCTGAATGTTTTGTGCAGTTGTCACATGTTGGCCCAATTCGGGGGGTTTTCGGCGGTCCGGCTTCTGGGGGTGTCCCTGCTTCGGTGCGGGCGGCTCGGTCGGTGGCTCTGTCTTTGACTGGGTCGCTGGGTGGGCCGCCTGTGCTGGGGGGCGGCCCGCTGGTGGCTCGTGGGGCCCGTGTTCGGACACCTCGGGCCTACTTCGAAACCGTTTTCTGGGTAAAAATATGTCCTGGTCGCAGGTTACCTATGTTATTTAACCCAGATCTGTTCCCCCAATACACTAAGTATATTTTTTGCACTGTTCCTTTTGTGTCTCTCTTCCCCTATAGACTAAACATAGATATTGAGATGGCCGAGCACTGGACGCCAGTCTAATCTACTCAATGTGAGAAAATTAAGGAAAGATAAGGTGATGTAAATAGTTACAATGTTTCATTTCCCCCTCGTTTTTTTGTATCCGGATGTGTAAGACTACACATACAATCCACCCCATCCCTAACACAGGAGCACTGTGGCATTAAGCCGTTGGCCTGTGACCCGCCCCCCACAGGTTCGCGCATCCCGTGACTGCGATACACTCACATCACAGGACTTGAAATGGTTGGTCCTCCCAAACATAGTTTGGAAACCGGGGTCCTCTTTTTACCCCACCCTACCTTGTCCACTCTCTCCCCACACCCAGTTCTACAAGCATTTGTTACCACAGAAAGTTAATATGTGTATCTCTCAAGAAGTATGTTCACAATACAGACTGTTTACAATAGTTAAGATACTGTTTCTTCTGTTATATATAAGTCATCACTCTGTTCACCTGTATCATAGACCTTTAAAGCATCACTATGCCAATTAATATAATTTCCCAAAACACCAAGGGCCTCAACACCCCCCGTAAGAGACAAATAGCCCTTTCAGAGGCTAAAAGACTAGCAGGAGATATCATTCTGTTACAAGAAATGCATCTGAAAAAGGAGGATCAATCACTGCTGTACAGTAGCGACTACCCCCTAATCTATCACTCATCATCCCATACAAAAAAAAATGGGGTGGCTACACTTTTCCACAAAAATCTAAACTTCAAAGTAGACAAAATTAAGAAGGATCCTGACGGGAGGGTTTTGATTGTTACAGGATTACTAGACTCTACCCATCTAACAATAGCTAACATATATGCCCCTAACGGAAATCAAGAATCCTTTTTCCGGGAGCTCACGAATTTAATAACCTCTGTCCAGAAAGGTTTTCTAATTCTTGCAGGGGATTTCAATGCAATCATGGACCCAAACTTAGATAGATTTCACAGTCTTCCAACACCACAAAAGATAGTTCCCTCAAGCCGTGGTCTCGTATCCATGACCAAGGATCTGATGGTAGTAGACTCCTGGCGCTTAATGAACAATAAGGAAAAAGATTTTTCCTTCTTCTCTCATCCCCATAATAGTTATTCACGCATAGACTATATTTTAATTGACCAACAAGTTAGCGATAACATTTCTGCAGCAACAATTGCCCCCTCTGCTTGGTCAGACCACTCTACAATCATAACTAAACTAGGTGGCCTCACAACCAAAAACAAAACAAGGCAGTGGTTTTTAAATGAATCATTATTGTCGAACCCACAAAATCTCCAACAATTGGAAGAGGACCTGGCCGAATATTTTGATATAAATAACACCCCGGACGTTTCCCCTTTTACCCTTTGGGAGGCCCATAAATCTGTGCTTAGAGGTAAACTGATTGCTCTGGCTTCTCGGAAAAAGAAGCAAAAAGCGGAACACATTGTGACATTAACACAAAAGTTATCAGAACTAGAAAGTATCCATAAAGCAAATCCCTCCCGGAAAAACTATAGACAAATAATCTCAATTAGAGGGCAATTAAATCTTTTGTTAGTGACAAACGCAGAGAGAGCTATACGATGGACCCAACAGAAATATTACGAAAAAAATAATAAGGCAGATAAAATGCTGGCACGTAAGCTAAAACAAAAGCAGGTTAAAGCTAAGATCCATAATATTTATACTAAAAATGGAAAGATATCTCATAGCCCCAAAGTTATAAGTGACGCTTTTAAGGAATACTATGCATCTCTTTACAATCTGCCTGAACCAGTGGGAGAATCGGCTAAAAAGTAAAAAGCGAAAAAAATTCAAAACTTTCTAACTCAATGCCGGCTTCCGACGCTGGAACCAGAAGATGTAATAAATCTGGAAAAAAATATAGAACCCCCTGAAATCCTAGAGGCTATCAAATCTTTGAAAAATGGGAAGGCCCCTGGTCCAGATGGATTTTCAAATCTTTACTACAAAAAAATCTCCATAATACTCATCCCACACTTAACCAAAGTATTTAATGAGATGCTTTTAGGCCTCCCCCCACCCAGAGATATGCTACGAGCAACCATAGTCGTAATCCCAAAAGATGGAAAAGATCCCATGATGTGCTCTAGCTACAGACCTATCTCTTTGTTAAATACAGACCTAAAATTATACGCAAAAATCTTGGCCAATAGATTAAACAACATCCTTCCAAGATTGATCCATCCGGAGCAGGTCGGCTTTGTTCTGGGCAGGCAAGCCCTTGACAACACAAGGAGAACGGTGAACCTAATACATGTAGCAAAACAAACCACACGCTCATCATTATTACTTTCACTAGACGCTGAAAAAGCATTTGATCGGCTGGATTGGCAGTTTATGAACGCCACACTCTCACAAATGGGATTTACTCCCAAAATCTTAAACAGCATAAACACGCTATACTCTGCTCCGACAGCCATAGTGAAAACGAATAACTCCTTGTCTGACCCTTTCCCAATATCGAACGGAACCAGACAGGGGTGCCCACTGTCCCCCTTGTTGTTTGCTTTGGCAATAGAACCACTAGCCTGCCAGATAAGAATGAACCCTGATATCAAGGGTATCAATGTTGGACAGAAGGAATTTAAGATAGCTCTCTATGCGGATGACGTACTACTGACGCTCTCAAATCCCCTTATCTCACTCCCCAAACTTTTCCAAGCTCTATCTGAGTTCGGCTCCCTCTCAGGATACAAAATTAACCACTCCAAATCTATGGCTCTTAGCTTGAACCTTCCCAAGGATATGGTAAAATTACTTCAACTTAATTTTGATTTCAAGTGGAATCAGACCCACATTAAATATTTAGGGGTTCAAATAACAAAAGACCACTCATCCCTATACAAAAGAAACTTTAAACCTCTATTTGACCAAGTCGCAAGGGACTTGTCCACCTGGAATCCATACATCATCTATTGGTTCGGAAGGATCGCCGCTGTTAAAATGAACATCTTACCTAGAATCCTGAACTTCTTCCAAACTCTCCCAGTTAAGATTTGTCAGAAGGACCTAAATAATATTCAAAATAAAATTCTGAAATTTGTATGGCAAAATAAACGTCCGAGAGTCCGCAAAGTTATCCTTTATAAATCTAAGTTAGAAGGGGGCTTAGCCCTTCCAAACCTACAAAAGTACTATAGAGCGGCGCAGCTAGGGCAACTAGTTAGTTGGCATTCAAACCCAGCCGAAAAAAGATGGGTCGAACTAAAAGAGTTGATCTGCTCCCCCTGTGAAATTAAGACTCTCCTCTGGCTTAATAGAAAATCCAGACCAGCTGCGGTTTACACAAACCCGGTGCTATCTTTCGCATGTAATCTTTGGGACTCCCTTAAAGCTAGGTTCCATCCCTCATGCAACCCCTGTTTTCAGATCCCTCCCTCCCTTTTTACACTAATAACCGACAATCCAACCTTTGGGTCCAAAAAGGACTCCTAAGAGTGAATGATATTCTCAACAAAGGTAAAGTTCCTCCGTTCGCCTCGTTACAAACGAGCCACGACATTCCTTCCTCTGAATTTTTCAGATTTCTTCAAGTTAGGCACTATATCTAATCCATTTACAAGCAAAACCAACCACATGTGTTAACGCTATATGAAGACTGGTGTGTACGTCAGCCTCTTATGAAGGGCATTACTTCCAGACTATACCATAGTTTGACTCCCGTCAAAAATAGCCAAACTCCTGATACATATATGGTGTCCTGGGAGGAGAAGTTAAATATCAATTTCTAACCTTCATGTTTGGAAGGATGTCTGGGAAGCCGCCTCCAAAAATTCTTCTTGTGTGGTGATTAAGGAGAATATTTACAAGCTAATATATAGATGGTACATGACTCCCACCAGGTTGAACTCTTTTCTCCCAGGTGTCTCTCCTTTATGTTGGCGTGGTTGTGGCGAAATGGGGAATATACTGCACATATTCTGGTCGTGTCCAAAAATTCAGCAAACATGGAGGGAAGTGTTTGCTTTAATACACAGGGTTTTGGGTATCACTGTCCCACAGGACCCAATATATATACTGCTGCGGCACAGTTTATTCGAGCATTTGCCCGTTCTGTGCCGCAGCAGTAGCCTGGCGCGCGCCCGAGTGTGACGGGCGCGCGCCGAAGCAGCGGAAGAGCGCCCTCCGATCGGGGCGCTCTCCCTACCGCTGCCGGGTCCGCCGGGTCCCCCGGAACCCCCTGCCGCTGTCCCGCGATCGCGGGACACCAGGGCTCCCTCGGGGAGCCCCTGGACACGCGTGCAGGGGGCGCACGCTCCCGATGACGCGTGACCGCGCGTCTATGATGCGCGGCACGCCGAGGGGCGGCCACTAGCAAGCCGGGAGATTTCCCGGCTTGCGGTACCGACCACACTTCAATAAAGTGTGTCGGTAGTGTAGTATTGGGAAAGCCAATGGCCAATTGTAACAAAAAAAGAAATTAAAGTTATCTCCCAAATCCTAAATGCTACTGGATGCACCATCGCCAAAAATTGGAAACAATCGACTCCCCCATCCTTAAACCAAATCAATAATAAAATCTGACATATAGTCTTCATGGAAAAACTCACTGCTTACCTAACTGGTTCCACTTCTCAATTTGCCGAAACATGGGCTCCTTGGTTTAGACATGCAGGTATATCCCCATATTTAGACTAGATTATTCTGAACAGAGTGACTCATGATTTATGTTGTATTTAACCTGTTATTTAATATGTTACATGATTTCAAATGCTGTTCCCTTCCCCCCCTTCCCATTCTCTCCTCCCCTCCTAATGTGCAATCAGACTATTTGCAATATTGTACCATGGTATTGTTCCCCTCCCTTTTTCTTTTTGTACCCCTATTACTTTTGAAAAATGATTAATAAAAAATCTAAGTAATAAAAAAAAGTCTTTGCAATTGACCAGGTATCCCTGGGGATTAGGGGGGGCGACCTGGAAAAGTTATTGTTACAACGTGAGTGCCGCTGGATCGTCAAGTTAGGGACCCTGCTACCCTCAGGTATAAATGAATATATGGGGTATGCAATGTTCCTTTGACGATCCAGTAGCAAGTTTGTAGGGTTTTTCTGAATCTGCATATCACTTTATTTTGGTTGCTCTTCTTTTCTTTCTCCGCCTCATTCATTTATTTATATATTTATATATATATATATATATATATGTACATTTTTACATCTATGTATTTATACATCTTGTATATATTTTCTTTGATTTCCCCTTTTCTCATTTTTTGTTCTGTTTTCCTTCATTTTCATTTTTATACCATAACTTTTATTCTTGTTCCAATTTTTACTGTGTTTTTATTTTTTATTTTCACTTTAAGTACTGCGTGCTCACCCTCCTCTTTTGCATTTAGGTAGCTAAGTGCTCTGTGTAGTCGATTCCTCCATTGAAGGAGGAGCTATGAGGCCAGCCTATTACAACTACCATCTTCAGCTGTTTTCAGTACACTGATTAACCCATACGTCACAGAACATTCGACTACAAATAGATCAACTGACCATACGTTAAGCCCACGGACGAAGCAGGTGGCAAAACGTGCGCGTCGGGGCTTGTCTGTCTCATCAGGATGCAGTGGTGATCTCAGCTGTTCCTTTTCCTCTCCACTGAATCTCGCGGCCCATGCCCCTATCACCCTGGGAGCATGTGCAGTGCAGTGGTTGAGGCTCACGCTCTCTGAACTCACGAGTAGCTTGGCTGTGGATGTCTGCTATCACCTTGCTGGACACTTTGCTGGACACTCTGCTGGACTGGTCTAAGTACTTTTTGTTACCTATTTTGGCTGTTGTTATTGTCATCTGCCATTTCAATGCTCATCTGTGTGTGCCATATCTATAGGTTCAGCTTATACATGTAACCAATTCACATCTATTGCTTGTTACTCTCACACTAGTACCTTACACAAGGGGCCTCACTTTAGGTAGCCCTGACCGGCCGGTCTGAGTGTTCTGATGCAAGATACTTTCTTGCCTCTACACTTTTATATATATTGCTTTTGTTCCTGCAGTGTAGTATTGTTTCCCACACTTTAAGGTTCAGTCAATTACAGCTTTGCAGGTCACCACTGCTCCTTTTTTAACCATTTATTTGTGTATGTGATGAATAAACTTTTTGATACATTTCGTGTATGTTAGAGTGCTATTTAGGGTATTCTTTCCTTCTGTGTCAGCATTCATATATCTTCTATCCCAAGCACCGCCAGTAGTATTTATTACTCACACTTCATCCAACTGGTTTTTGCAGACTTTGGGCTCTATGCAGTAAGCGCCGAAAAAGTGCAATCGTCAAGGGTTGCCGATAGGCCTTATTTTGGCGATTTGCCCTTGCAGTATTCAGTAAGGGCCGAATCCATGCTGATCCTTGCCGAATCACTGCGAAAGCAAAACTGCCGATGAGCCTGTGCCGAAATAGCCTGGCTCCTGATAACCTGCCGATAGGCCTTTTCTGCCGATTGGTGTTTGCAGCAGAGAGAGACCAGCCGCTCTCTCAGCGCAAACATCGGCAAAATATAAATTATCTATAAACAACTTTGACTCCTAGTGTACATGTGCAGGGGGTCTCCGGAGCTGAACCGCATTGGTTTTAGGTCCGGGGACCCCCTGCTTCCCGAGATACAGGCCCCTTTATGAGGTGGTCAGTGGTAACGCTACTCACAGCTCTAACAGAGAGTTCCAAAAAATAGACAATGATATAATATAAGTGTAGGCTGCTGAGGTAAGCAACGAGGGGAATCAAAAACGTGGGTGTAACACGAATGTTAATGTAGATGGAGAAAACACTGTGAACTGCGTGTTAGGGAAAGGGAGTTCCAATGGAAAAACGCTACCTGAGATCCAGAGAAAATAGAGAGACTATGTCGGTACCTCTATGGATCCCTCTTGTAGCACTCCTCATAACGCAGCCCTGTTTGCAGCATAGACGAAAACGTCCTGGAAATCCACTGCACGGTCTCTCATCTCTGGCGTGAAGTTCCCGAGTGCCGGAAGTGCGTCATAGCATGTCTGGTCCATCCGGAAAATCTTCCTCTCCTCTGTAGACACGTGATTTCACGGGGGAGAATGTAGTGAACGCCAACACCCACGTACCCTCAGATCCTCAGCGCGTCTCTCCAATCAAGCAACGACAGCATAGGTAATGAAGATTGGAAGGTAGAATCGCCAAAGCCCCCAAAAAATGCTCCATCAGCTCACCAAGTGGAGGGCTAAATTTTTTTTAATAAAACTACATAAAATGAAAATAAGGAAACAAACAAAAACCTAATACATAACAACCCTACGCGTTTCAGGCTCCTCAGAGCCGTTTCTCAAGGGGGATAATGGGGACTGAAGGTACATCTAATATATATAGCCCCTCCTGTTCAATTAACACACAGCTGGAATGGATTGATATTACAATAATTGGCTAGCTTTAACAGTTTATATGCCTGTAGATGTTAAGGCGACCAATGGGTATTAAAGGGAACATACCAAAATGCTTGATCATAATCAAAGCAATTAAAGAACAAGACAATTCATATAATTACAAAAACATTAAAAGACAATTCTTATGTTTGAGTATTTTCTCAGTGGTGCAATCCCATATAATAATGATAACGTTTATAAAGAGACATAGTATAGTCCATTAATACAAAGGGAAAGGGGGGAGGGGAAGAGGGGAAAGGGATTATAATAAGGGATTGATTGGGTGAAATGATAGGTTAACAAAGGGTATTCATGGCAGTCATAAAGATAATGTTTAATGTCTATAAGACAAATAATCACATAATCACAAGTGATTGCTTTAAAATAAACAACAGGATTACCAAACTATATTGGTCATAACAAATGCTGAATAGAAAAACCAGATGTAAATATTCATAAACATTATGCAATTTGAATCTGAATTCATGAACATGTTAAAGAAAGTATTTAAGGTCCCACTCTGTATTCAACCCTTTAGGAATTAATGTATCGAGTGTAAAAATCCAGTGGGCCTCTCTACGGTAAAGTGTATTAATTCTATCACCGCCCCTGTAATGTATGGGGACCTGTTCAATTGCTATGCATCTGAAATTGGTTAAGGAACCATTTTGGCATACACTAAAATGTTTTGATACAGGATGTATCTCATCTTTTTTGAGTATTAATCGCATATGCTCGAGGATCCTCAATTTAAACATGCGTGTCGTTAGACCTATATATTTCTTTTGACAACCGCAAGTCAGCATGTAGATCACAAACTCTGTTCTACAATTTATGAACATGGGAATGTTATAAGATCTCGTACTGTCAATGTTGGTAAAAATTGTGGATTTCGTTACATATTTGCAAATTTTACAGCGCCCACATGCAAAACATCCTTTTAATTTTGGGGAAAATTCTTTTTTTGTAATTAGTATGTTCTTTTTAATTACACGGGGGGCTACAAAATTTCCTATTGTTTGTGATCTTTGAAAAACAAATCTGGGTTTCGTGGTGGTAATGCTCCTGAGCAAGGGGTCAATGGTTAATATAGACCAATGTTGATTTACAATATTTCGAATTGCTTCAGCTTGTCTACTATATTTCGTAATGAAATATGGGGTGTCTGTGTTTCTGTTGTTATTCTCTCTAGAGTTATTACTATTAGTAAATCTATTGGTAGCTTGTTCTGTTGATCTATTGATCATCCCGTCTCTATTTTGTTGGAGTGCATTTTGATATGCTTCTTGAAGATTTGTTTTTGTATATCCTCTAGCAAGGAAACGATGGGTTAACTCGATAGATCTTTTATGAACATCTTCCAAATTAGAGCAATTCCTCCTTAATGAGAGTACGACTATGTGCACTGCCTGCATGTAGCAAGGTATTTTTGGCATTATCCTTGCGGAAAATGTCCGTATGAATCCGTTGGTCCAAACCTACATAAAGTTTCAAATCAAGGTAGTGTATATAAGTGGAGTGATGGTGTGATGTGAAGTGTAAATTAAACGTGTTGGTGTTAATGAAGTTAATAAACAATTGTAATTCTTCCACCGTCCCGCTCCAGATGATCAGTAAGTCATCAATGAAGCGGCGGTAGAAGTGTATGTGGTGCCGAAAAGGATTGCTATCTCCAAACACGTGGGTCGCTTCCCACCAACCCATGAAAAGATTCGCATAGGAAGGTGCGAAGCATGTACCCATGGCGGTCCCACGTGTCTGGAGGTAGCAAGTGCCAGAAAAAAGGAAATAATTGTGTGTAAGCAGAAAGTGTATACAATCAAGTAAAAAGGCAGTGTGTAGGGGTGATAGTGATGGATCTAGATCTAAAAAGTGTCTCGTGGCTGATAAACCTTGTGCATGTGAAATGATGGAATACAGTGAGGAAACATCTAAAGTGACCCATAAAAAATCAGGTGACCAGTGATAATCTTGAAATAAGGTGAGGAGGTGTGACGTGTCCAATAGGTGAGAGGGTAAAGTGTGCACAATAGGTTGCAAATAATAATCAATGTAAATGGATAAGTGTTCACCCAGTGCCCCTATACTCAAAACTATTGGATGCCCTGGTGGTGTTTTCAACGATTTGTGTACCTTAGGTAGGCGATGAAACACAGGGATGATTGGGTGCTGGCATTGCAGATAGTCCAACTCTTTAGGAGATAACAAACAAAGGTCCTTTCCCACTTCTAACAACTCATTAAGTTCTGATAGAAATGTTCTCGTTGGGTCAGAGGGTAAGATGTCATAGTATGTGTTATCATTTAATTGTCTAAACGCTTCCGTTTGATAATAAAGATAGTCCATAACTACGACTGCGCCACCTTTGTCTGCTTTTTTAATTACTATGTTCTCGTTATTTTTGAGGGTGGATAGCGCATATCTAAGCTCTGGACTAAGATTATCTCTGTTATTGGGTTTGACTGAGAATTGTATACCCTTTGACAAGAGGAGAAAATCTCTCTGAACTGCTTGGCTAAATAATTCAATGGCTGTCCCTCTTGCATTATCTGGATTAAACTTAGATTTGTTGTGTAATTCTGATGGTTTCCTACCCAGGAAGTTCTGACTTGGATCATGTGAAATATCATTTTCTTCTAACAATCCTATCATATCATTAAGAGAACAGTGTTCCTTAAAAGTAAGTTGGTTGTTAATGTCAAAAAGTTTAACATTAGAATCATCATCTCTGTTAACATCCATCTCCGTGACTCTGATCACTCTATCCACCTTGATATCTCTTTGTTTAAAAAATCTTTTTAATGAAAGTTTTCTAGTAAATTTGAATAAATCAACTCTAGTGGAGAAGAGGTCGAAATCTTTATCAGGAGAAAACGTTAAACCCAGGTCTAAAACCTGTAACTCAGATCTCGTGAGTACATGTTTAGACAGGTTTATTACATTAGTCTCATCAATATTTATTGTCGTCTCTTTTTCGCTGGTTGTCCCCCTATATTTGGCTTTGGATTTATATCTCCTCTTTCTTCGTTTTTTGACCTAGTTTGGCGTTTAGAGACAGTATTTAGGTAACTGTGGGTGTGTCTTGTAACAGGAGCTTCTTCAGTAGAAGAGGCCAGGGAATCATATTCAGAAAAAGAAACCCCGTGTGTACCTGACTCATTGTCTGTTGTATCAATGTCAGTAGTATCTCTATCATACTGTCTGCTAGTTTGTTGTTGGTCTTGTGCTTTTTTCAGGATAGATTTAGTCGGTTTGTTATGTTTATTTTGTTTATGTTTTTGGGCTGTATAGTCACCAGATTGTTTTTGGACTGTTTTAGGCATAGGTTGTGTTTTCTGCCATAGGTAGACTTGATTACGTTTGTAATCAAGTCTACAGTATCTCTGTCATATTTAATCTGTTTAGCTTGCATGAGATTTTTTTCAAATTTGGTGATGTTAGCAGCTAACTTTTCATCAAACTCAGTGAATTCATTCATATGTGTGAATTCTGATAATCTATCCTGAAGTTTCTGCACTTCTTTTTTTGCCAATAAGTTCTCCTTTTGTCTATGTGAGATAATTAAATCAATGAGTCTGAGAGAACAGTCGTCCAAAATCTGTCTCCACTGTCTCTCAAACTCATCGCTCTCAAAGCCAAAAGTAGGGTTTTTTTTCATTCGTAAACCTCTGGGGATACGCTTAGTCAACTGATAATTCTCAAGGGTGGTAATTTCCCACCAGACCCTTCGATCATGTGAGATCAGTTTTTCTAATTGCAAAAAATACTTTTTTTAAATCTTGCGCATCTTCACATAACAGTTCATGATCTTTATCAAAAACAGAATTAGCTTTTCTGAGTCTGTCAGCAATATCAAAGCAATTAAATGCAAAGTGTGTCTTGGGTGTACACTCTTTGGCTGCATCTGGTTCTGTTTCTGAATCCATTATTGTGTTGAATAAAATACTTGATTGAAGAAATCAATTAGAAAAAAGTTCAAAGTATACCAGTTTCTCAGAAAAGATGTAATCAAACCAAACCTTGTTATAATCCCTTTCCCCTCCCCCTTTCCCTTTGTATTAATGGACTATACTATGTCTCTTTATAAACGTTATCATTATTATATGGGATTGCACCACTGAGAAAATACTCAAACATAAGAATTGTCTTTTTATGTTTTTGTAATTATATGAATTGTCTTGTTCTTTAATTGCTTTGATTATGATCAAGCATTTTGGTATGTTCCCTTTAATACCCATTGGTCGCCTTAACATCTACAGGCATATAAGCTGTTAAAGCTAGACAATTATTGTAATATCAATCCATTCCAGCTGTGTGTTAATTGAACAGGAGGGGCTATATATATTAGATGTACCTTCAGTCCCCATTATCCCCCTTGAGAAAGGGCTCTGAGGAGCCTGAAACGCGTAGGGTTGTTATGTATTAGGTTTTTGTTTGTTTCCTTATTTTCATTTTATGTAGTCTTATTAAAAAAAAATTAGCCCTCCACTTGGTGAGATGATGGTGCATTTTTTTGGGGCTTTGGCGATTCTACCTTCCATACTTCATTACCTATGCTGCCCTTTATGAGGTGCCAGTATCCCTCTGCATTTAAAGGTCCTGATCATGTGACCGCGGAATGTAAACAAAGCAGAGGGATACCGGCACCCCCTAAAGGGGCCTGTATATCGGGAAGCAGGGGGTCCCCGGACATAAAACCAAAGCGGTTCAGCTCCGGAGACCCTTTGCACATCTACACTATGAGTAAAACACACATATAAATAAACACTCATTCCTTACCTTTGCGGCTATGTGCTATGGTAACGAAGCAGCATGAATGTATTTTTAATAATAGTGTACTGTGAGCAGGGGGACCCCTGAGCTGAACTGCGTTGCTTTGTGGAGCAGGGACCCCTGCTTCCCGAGTTACAGGCTCCGGTATGTGTCATCGGGTGGCAGTGTTGCCGCCATCTTTATAGCGTCCCATTCGCGCTGTGTCCGCTATAAATATGGCGGCGACACTGTAACCGATGCCCCAAACCGGGGCCTGTAACTCTGGAAGCAGGGGGTCTCTGAGCCACAAATCAATGCGGTTAAGCTCAGGAGACCCCCTGCTTCCGCACAATATTATTAAAATACATAAATGCTGCTTCATTACCATAGCATATAGCCACTAAGGCAATGAAGGGGTTAAGGCAGAATAGCATGTTTATTGGGGACATTTGCCACCAATAAACATTGCAATAAACAACATACACCCCCTGTGTATTTAAAATGCATAAACAACAATAAATACATTAAATACATATAGTACTCACCCATTTCCAGCTGCCACGATGAAGGCCATCCTCATCTTCATCCTGCCCATGCCCCCTCCGCTACTGCAAAACAGACACAAGAATGAAAACATCCAATGTAATGTCCCCTAACCCCTTAATCACCATAGCGGTTATTAACCGCTACAGTCATTAAGGGGTTAACCCACCCTCACCCACCACTCGGGACACCTACATACCCTCCCACACTAACCCCCCACCCCGTGAGGCCTAACCACCCTCACCCACTACCCACAAGGGAGGCCTACCCACATACCGTTGGGGCTAATACACTCGCCCCCACCCCCAGTACCCACAATAAAAAAAAACACAGCCCCACAATAAGCATCATTCTATTTATTAAATACATTACCCACCCCCTGTGCCCCCCCATAAATACATGATTTATCCTTTTACATACAGGGTTCATACCCCAGCCCCACGCGAGTACCCGATGGGCTGGCGGGGCACCTAACTGACCTACAGGATACCAGCAGCTCATTTCAAACAGGTTCTGGAGGCCTGTTGGTGGGTCCCACCAAGTGCCATGGCCCCCAGGTTGTCTCCTTGGGTTACCGTGGGCCCCAATTGGGTCCCCACAGTAGGCCTGCAGATTTCTGGGAGCCCCGGGTCAGACCCACAGGTGTCTGCGGGGCCTCAGGTGGTTCCCACGGGGGCCTGGGGAACTCACGAGTGCTCACTATGGGTCCGCGGTGCCCCTACGGATGTGGGACCACTGCTTCATCCCCGCAGACTAGGGGTCCACGGTGCCCCCACAGATGTGAGCCCACCGCTTCATCCCCGCAGGTGGCACCCGTGGAACCACCAGCCTGATACCCGTGAGATACCCGAGGAGACCGCAGGTGGTCTCCAGAGTCTCACGCAGAACCAAGGAACCAACCCTGAATGTAAAAAAAATAAACCTGGCCTATACATTCAATAAATACCCCCCCCCCCCCCCCCAAACACCTACAGTACAATAATGTGCAAAATAACTATTATCCAGATAGGGATAATAGATTATTTGCCCATTATTAAACACATTAACTAGCATATTAAAATAAATAAAGTACTACTGACCTCATCAATAAGAAGCCCCCGTCACCAGCAACATCCTTGTCTTTCGTTGCCCACAAAATACATAGCCAATACAAAGCCAATACATTGCAATTACATTCAGATATCAATTAACCCCTTAAACACATTAAAGGATAATAACCGCAAAGGTAATTAAGGGGTTAAGCCACACTGGCCCGATACCCACCCTTCACCCATTCATTTGTACAGTGGCTTCATCATGCAACTCTATATATATATACAGAGAGAGAGAGAGAGATATATACACACACATGATGAACCAATATACAAATAAATGTAGAGAGGTTGTCAAAAACATGCTGTACTACAAATAACACTTCTCCATACAGACACACTACAATAAAATCAATTTCCTTTAATAATACAATCTGATATTCCAATCAAAATCCTCAAAAGCCAATCAAAAACCTCAAATGACAATCAAAACATTGCATTTACATTGTATATATGATGCATACAATCTATGCACCATATACATTCTGCAAAAGAATGTTAACAATAACATATTCAAAACAAAATACCAATACCTCCAAACAAGTATACTATTTAAACCAATCCAGTAAACATAAATCAATTAACATTCATTAATTACATTCCTAAACAATTTAAATTCCATCCCTAACAATTAAACAATTAACTAATTCAAGCGTTGAACAGAACAAGTTATCCTGTGAAAAAATATAAGTACCAACAAGAATACAATATACAAAAGCAAGCCTCACCTTGACCTAAAGTACACCATACAATATCAACAATTACATCTATCTAATTTTAAAATACATTATACACACATTTATGCATAGCAGCATAGCCAAATTAATTTAAAACACAGCAAATCAAGCTTTTAAAACAACATAATTTCTTACCCTGTATGTATATATCGATCTAGACATACATACATACATACATACATATGTACAGTGGCAAGAAATGATATACCAAAAATAAATAAATACACATGTTAAAAAAGCTTCTAAAAAAATTAACAAGTTAAATAAAATACATTTCTTTAGTTCACTTACCATTACTTGACCCACTCACCGACTCCCGTTGAACAGCTTACTCTCGAACCAATCCACGCACAGGAACCCATAAAATAACAAACCATAAAATAATAAACATTAAAATAAAAATCCAAAACAATCCACGGGTCTTCTTTTTGTATTCCATCTTCATCTGTATTCTTCTTTCTTCTATCTGAGGCTCTCTTCTTGTCTTCTACGGCCACGCCCTGGCCTTCTTCTTCTGTAGAGGTCCTTCCTCCTCGTCATCTTGCTTCAAAATGAGACGACATAGGCTTTTAAAGGCCTATGACATCACATTTTCATCATGGTTCCCACGGCCCTGATTGGGCCTTGAAAACCATGTGTTTTGTCCGAGAAAAAAAAATGATGACGTCACTTAAAGGCAATGAAAGCACAGCCAATCAGAATGGGTTTGCTTCAATTGCCTTTAAGATGACATCATTACAAGAAACATGGCCGTCCTCACATGGTATGGTAGCCAATCAGAGCGTGGGAAGTCTATCCCTACTCTGATTGGCTCTAGTACCATGTGACAGGCTTTCAATTACGTCACATCCGTTCTCCCACAAGCCTCTGTCACATGGTATAATAGAGCCAATCAGAGTTGGGATGGAGTTCCCACGCTTTGATTGGCTACCGTAGCCATGTGAGGATGGCCATGTTTCTTTTAATGATGCCATCTTAATTAGATAGATGTAATTGTTGCTATTGTATGGTGTACTTTAGGTCAGGTTAAGGCTTGCTTTTGTATCTTGTATTCTTGTTGGTACTTATATTTTTTCACAGCATAAATTGTTCTGTTCAACGCTTGAATTAGTTAATTGTTTAATTGTTAGGGATGGAATGTAAATTGTTTAGGGATGTAATTAATGAATGCTAATTGATTTATGTTTACTGGATTGGTTTAAATAGTATACTTGTTTGGAGGTATTGGTATTTTGTTTTGAATATGTTATTGTTAACATTCATTTGCAGAATGTATATGGTGCATAGATTGTATTCATCATATATACAATGTAAATGCAATGTTTTGATTGTCATTTGAGGTTTTTGATTGGCATTTGAGGATTTTGATTGGAATATCAGATTGGATTATTAAAGGAAATTGATTTTATTGTAGTGTGTCTGTATGGAGAAGTGTTATTTGTAGTACAGCATGTTTTTGATAACCCTTCTACATTTATTTGTATATTGGTTCATCATGTGTGTGTATATATATCTCTCTCTCTCTGTATATATATATATGTAGTTGCATGATGAAGCCACCGTACAAATGAATGGGTGAAGGGTGGGTATCGGGCCAGTGTGGCTTAACCCCTTAATTACCTTTGCGGTTATTATCCGATAAGGTGTTTAAGGGGTTTATTGATATCTGAATGTAATTGCAATGTATTGGCTTTGTATTGGCTATGTATTTTGTGGGCAACGAAAGACAAGGATGTTGCTGGCGACGGGGGCTTCTTATTGATGAGGTCAGTAGTACTTTATTTATTTTAATATGCTAGTTAATGTGTTTAATAATGGGCAAATAATCTATTATCCCTATCTGGATAATAGTTATTTTGCACATTATTGTACTGTAGGTGTTGGGGGGGGGGGTATGTACTGAATGTATAGGCCAGGTTTATTTTTTTTACATTCAGAGTTGGTTCCTCGGTTCTGCGTGAGACCTCTGGAAACCACCTGCGGTCTCCTCGGGTATCTCACGGGTATCAGGCTGGTGGTTCCACGGGTGCCACTTGTGGGGATGAAGCGGGGGCCTCACATCTGTGGCGGCACCGTGGACCGTAGTCTGCGGGGATGAAGCGGTGGTCCCACATCTGTGGGGGCACCGCAGACCCGTAGTGAGCACTCGTGAGATCCCCAGCCCCCTGTGGGAACCACCCGAGGCCCCGCAGACACCTGTGGGTCTGACCCGGGGCTCCCAAACATCCGCGGGCCTACCGTGGGGACCCAATTGTGGCCCATGGTGACCCAAGCAGATCACCTGGGGGCCATGGCGCTTGGCGGGACCAACCAACAGGCCTCCACAACCTGTTTGAAATGAGCTGCTGGTACCCTATAGGTCTGTCAGGTGCCCCACCAACCCGCCGGGGACTCGCGTGGGGCTGGGGTATGAACCCTGTATGTAAAAGGATAAATCATGTATTTATGGGGGGGCACAGGGGGTGGGTAATGCATTTAATAAATAGAATGATGTTTATTGTGGGGCAGTGTATTGTTTTTATTGTGGGTACTGGGGGTGGGGGCGAGTGTATTGGCCCCAACAGTATGTGGGTAGGCCTCCCTTGTGGGTAGTGGGTGAGGGTGGTTAGGCCTCACGGGGTGGGGGGTTAGTGTGGGAGGGTATGTAGGTGTCCTGAGTGGTGGGTGAGGGTGGGTTAACCCCTTAATGACTGTAGCGGTTAATAACCGCAATGGTGATTAAGAGGTTAGGGGTCATTACATTGGATGTTTTCATTCTTGTGTCTGTTTTGCAGCAGCGGAAGGGGCATGGGCAGGATGAAGATGAGGATGGCCTTCATCGTGGCAGCCGGACATGGGTGAGTACTATATGTAATTAATGTCTTGATTGGTGTTTATGTATTTAAAATGGGCACATTCACTATTATCCATTTGTGGATAATAGTAATTGTGGCCGTTACTATACTTTATGTGTTATGGGGGGGGGTGGTTATTTCTTTATAAGTATGTATGTGTTTTGACATTAATTTGGGGGGGGCACATAATTGGTACTGCAGGCCTGCGGGTAACAACCGAGGGCCCCCGCCGGCCTATAGTATCATTGATGTGCCTATATGTGTATGTTAGGGGTTATAGGGGTTATTGGGGTTATATATATAAAAACAACATTACCATTCTCTCGTCCGGTAAAGAAAGACTTCACTCGGTTCAGTAATCATGAAAAATTGTATTGGGCATCTGAATAGAAAAGATAAGCCACCCAATCCGATGTTTCGGTCCTGGAATAGGACCTTTCTCAAGGGGTTCATGATTACTGAACCGAGTGCAGTCTTTCTTTACCGGACGAGGGAATGGTAATGTTGTTTTTCTATTATTTGAGACTAGCACCTGTCTATATGAACCAGTACATTGAGTGCAAGCTGTGATGTTTGGTTTTTATATATATATATATATATATATATATATATATATATATATATATATATATATATATATGAAAAAGCACAGACAGCGCCCTTAACAACACACACCCAAATTGCCGCAACTCTAACCCCACCCAGCAAAATGAAACACCCAGCACAGATGTCTATACAATATAATATAATGATTAAAAGTGGTCAGGAACAGGTTTATCTACATAACATGAATATATTATGAATGTGTAAAAAATGCAAAATGCATAAAATTAATAAAAAAATAAATGAAAAATAGAAAAAAATGAAAAAGTGTGTTTTGGACTAGAAAAATAGTATAATTAAATGGAAAAGTATGTGAAAAATAAAAAAGACAAAAAATCGTGTTAAAATTCAGTCATAGGAAAAAACATATGCAATAAAACACAATACTTGAATGTCCATGAATGTCCTTTAAAAAGAATTTGTATGGTACGGGCTGCTTTATTCTTGGGCTCACCAACCTCCCAACGATACCTATCAGAAGAAAAGAAAGCGAAAAGGCGCCCGATCCATGTGTAAAATCAGATATAAAAGGTTTTAATTTGCCATGAACAGACGATTGCCAACTCCCACTTTGTCAATAAAAAATGAGCATTTTATGGTACCAGCCCATGCACCAGACCGACGTCCAAATTCCACAGTTGTTCTCCGGCTGAGACGGATGAAACGTGTAGGGTCATGTGGTACAGGAACTACATTGGTCGAGCAGCCCAGACGCCAGAGTCAAGATGTCAGTGCAGGAGTTCCCTGCTCTGTGACTGGTGATATTTCGAGTGCAGCCGTGCAGACCAGGAATCCCATCCGGGTGACGGAGAGAGGTTTTAACGGTGACACCGGAAAACAGCAAAGCAGATTCACAGAAGCAGCAATCGTATGCAGACGGAGAACAACTGTTTAATTTGGACGTCAGTCTGGTGCATGGCCTGGTCCCATAAAATGCTCATTTTTTATGTGAGTTGGCAATCATCTGTTCATGGCAAATTAAAACCTTTTATATCTGATTTTACACATGGATCGGGCGCTTTTTCTCTTTCTTTTTTTATATATATATATCTATATATAGATATATATAGATATATTTATATCTATTTATTTATTTATATTCATTTGTTTATTTATTTAGATATATTTATTTATTTATTTAGTGTGGGGCTGCTGTGTGTGAATATTTTTTATTGTGGGCAGCGAGTGTGGGTGAAGGGGGTATTAGCCACAAAGGTGGTTGTTTAGGGCTTGCGGGTGGGTAGCGGCTTGCCTTAACCCCTTCATGACCGTAGCAGTATTAACTGCTACGGTCGTGAAGGGGTTAAGTGCACCCGCAACCCCCCCGCAAGCCCTAAACAAACAAGGGCCAAATACCCCCTTCACCCACCCCCCTACCCACAATAAAGCTGGCACGGTGGGATAACCCCTTCATTGCCTTAGCGGTTAGCCACTAAGGTAATGAAGTGGGCTTTACATTCATTTTTCCTGCCTCGGATGCATGCCGGGGGGCTCCAGTGCGGGTATCAGCCCTGGAGACCCCCGGCATCAATCACAGACAGGAAAAGGGCCTGATTTTTTCTAAGTGTCGCCCTTGCCGATGCTTCTCCTTCACCAACTTGCCAACTTTAGTTGGCGGGACGAATTGATAAAAAACTGGAGTGCCGATCAGCAGCGGAAAGCTGATCGGGGCTACCTGGATTCAGCCGAGTTCAAAAAGTGCTGATAAGTGGCTTATCGGCACCCGGCTGCCGATAAGTTTTTATTGGCAACAAAAATTGCCGATTTTTCCCACTTATCGGCGCTTACTGAATCGGAAGGGCAAATTTGGCGAAAAAATGTCGATAAACGGCTTATCTGCGCTTACTGCATGAGGCCCTTTATTTTAGGTCTGTGCAGGTAATTTTTGTCTCTCATATATATATATATATATCTTTATACTAATCACATGCTACTCTGACCATGTTATGAAATCCATTGGATAGATATATAATTACATTCTTTGACAATTAGTCTCTCTGTGAAGCAATGGATATTTGGGTATAGTCCAAGAATAGATTATCTTGAATATTCTCTCATTTGGTGGTATCACTGTTTTTAAACTTAATTGGATCCAGTTGCATTCAATGATGATTTAAATGTGCAGGTATATTTATGTCCTCAGATTAATTATCAGTACTCCTTGAGGAAGCGCCACTTAGGTGTGAAATGCATGGGAGATTTTCTACTTGGACCACTATTTTGTATATGTCTGAATAAAATAATTTTATATTTTTTCATCTAACCTACAGTACATTATGTTCCGGTGCTATTTCCGGTTCTGCACAGATGATTTGCTGTTGCTCCATATTCCTCAGTACACAAAAGCTCCAGCTTTTTTTGTTGTTGTTTTTCTGTTACAAAATGTACTAAGACTGTATAATCCATATATAAGGCTGTGCTTATAGTTACGGCAACGCGACCGCGACGGTGACGTCAGGCTGCGGTCACTGGAAAAATTTAATTGACTTGACTTTCAGCGATCGCGACCAATCCGTCGTTCCGTTGCATGGTCGCATCACTTCTACTATAAGCGCATGCGACGGTGGCAATACATTTGTTTTGCCGCGATGTCGCATCGCTGTCGCCGTCACTATTAGCGCAGCCTAAGCCAAATTCAAAACCAGAAGCAAAATATCATATAGAGAAAAATATATACTGTTTACATTCTATAACATTTTCTAATATTACTATACATGCCTTGTTCATATCTAGTTTTAACAGAATTTCAGTGTGTAATTATCCTTAACATTTATGATTAAATATTTGTATTTGATCTGCCATTAAAATAAATTCAATTGTATTTATTGTCATTGTGATAGAGTACTAATTTCTAGCTGAGAAACTTTCGTAGCTGTCCAAACATATTTTTCCTCCCACATTTGCTTATGCTGATGAGAGTAATTCAAGCAGGTGAAGGTCACACTGAAAAGTTGGTGCTTGTAAAGAAAGGAAGAAAGCACATGTAGGTTCATGTATCAAGAACAATTTGTAATTACAATGACACACATAGAGGCATTTTCAGCTTACTTCACTTTGTGTCAGTGTTTCAAGGTACTTTGCTCCAATTCTGCCCATGTACATAAGTGTTAATATGTAGGAAATGCTTGGAAGGAGATACTTAACACATGTATTAGGCAAAAAGAGAGATCGATACGACTGCCGCTCCAGGCAAGAAAATATGTTGGAAACTCACCAGCTGATTTAAAAGGTTAAAATCCAATTATTCAGCTACATAAAAACAGACAAAGATAGGACAAACTCCTCCTCCCACGCGTTTCATACCCACTATGGCGCTTTTTCAAGGAGTATGCAGTTAGGGGATAAAGGTGCAATATATACATCCCACACAAGAACAAAACAGCTGATGTCAATTGACATACAGTATAATAAAATATAAGGGGAAGCAGGTAAAAAGAATGATACAGTAAACTTGACAGAAGACTGGATAAAAAAGAAAGGAAAAAGAAAAAAAGGATAAGAAAATTGGTCCATCTAATAATGCAATCAATAGGGAAATAAGGCAAAATAATAATAAAAGATTAATTAAATATGAAGATAAATAAACAAACAGTTTGATAACTAGCTAAGCTTAGAAATAAAATAAGAAAATAATAAATCATAAGCAAATATGTAACATGAATCTGATTACAGATAGTAATATAGTCTAAGCATGTACTGTATTACAGTATACTGAAAAAAGACGCGAAAGGTGTCCTGCTCTGGAAAAAAACATGATTTTTTTATCATAAGACCTTAATCATCCATGGGGTTCCCAAATAGTACAGTAGCAGTAAAAAAAATAATTACATGGACACTCCACACATGTATTGCACTCATATAACATGCAATGGGAATAGATGTCCCCATTAAAAACACAAACAATATTAAAACAGAAGAACATTGACAAAATAAAATAATTTAAAAAGTGACTCCTGAGAAGTGGCACTGTTAAAAGGTACATGTGGCCATATAATCTATGGCATAAAGGGGATTGGCATGGAGGGAATTAGTAAAGACAGTATAGAGAGTATAAGTCTTCCCTTCACTAAAATTAGTAGGTAATGATCCAAAATGACCAATCTTTATATATAACTTTGATCGCCAAAAAGTCAAATGAGGCAGACTCCACAGATTCTTTTAAGCAACCTGCATACCACCCGGCAGGGATTCTGATCAGCTTTCTCAATTAACCGCTTTAGAAATTGCAATGCTCAGTCTTTATTTTTCACCCACGTGTGATTAATACATGTAAGCTTTAAATAAGGAAATACTTTTTACACCAGTTATACACTGGATGCCAATGGAACTGAAAACACAAGAATAATTGAGCCCCATGTAATACAGTATGAGTTAATACTATAAAGGAAAATAATATGATTCTACCTGGTAAATCCATGTTTGTCCCACCAACTCTACTCATATTAGCCCACAAGGTTAAGATATGTAAATGTTTAGTTGCGTGACATACAGTACAGTACTAGCACTCCCTTGAACTGCTGTAGTTGACAATAGAGAAGAGGTTGCAAACCATGCAAATTTCACGTATTTGAACTGAGGAAAAAAGTCACATTGAAGTAAGAGTTCACAAGCTATTCCCTAAGAAATAAGTCAATGTGTATTGCATTTTTTTAAATACGCTTATTTAAAAAATTATGAAAAATCGCTAGATTTGATTGTGAAATTCATAAAAAATTGCGAAATTCGCTTAATGCTTAGACTATACTGTGTACTATATAAGGCACAAACATCATGTTTCACACACTGCGACATATTGGGGAAAATTTACTATTTTTTTACATTAACCTTCTGAGACTTGGCAAAATCGGATTTGGGGAAAATAATTTAAAATGTAAGAAAATGCATTTTAGACAGTTTTACATATCTTTAGTTCATAATCTATCAAAGGATGAAAGAAAGTCCTGCAATATAATAAAGTGTCACACGACATCTTGGAGAGATTGTGAGGAGAGACGTCTTTCCTGCTAGATGATACCTATATTCCATTTCCAACTTCATGAGATTTGCCAGTTTTGGAAATGCTTTTTTATTATTAGGGAAATGTGAGTGCACCATTCTCAGACATAAGCAAGAACATATTACCCTATATTATATTTTTCATTTTTAATGATGTAATCTGAGCTCTCCAAAATCTGAAGATTGAGTCTCAGGTAATGATAGCTTATGTGAACATGCCAGTAAATTGATCTATTTTAAGACCCAAAAATTTGTAACTTGCCTACCATCTTTTGTAAGGGACACCTGGACCCAATCAATAGGTTCATTATTAACGAAGGGGTCTCCCACACATACTATATGTGAAACTTTATTTAGGATGGTGGGAACAAGAGTATGTCTTTAGTGCTTATATATCCATGACCATGTTTTACTGCAGCTAGGTTATATCAATGACATGCTGATCCTATGGGATAGACTTATTGACCTGTTCCCTACTTTAGTAATCAATTTAATAAAAAATAATCTTCAATTAACTAGCAAAATCAGTGAAGAATCAATCACTTTCTTGGACCTATGTATTTCCGAGGGAGTCAATGGTAATTTGGCCACTGATCTCTACTACAGGCACCTATTCTCATAGTCTACTCTACAATATGAGTGCCCAGTTGCAATGTACTCTGTCAGTCTTACCTATGGGACAGTTCCTCTGCATTAGGACACATTTTTCTGAGCATGATACCTTTAAAACCAGAGCTGACAATCCAACTACTTGTTTTGAGACCTGTGGGTATGATACAGTATGTAGGCTTGCAATGAGTCCTTAGGAAGAGGTCCCAAGAACATGTTGGGAACATCCAAAATATGCTATGCGATTGCCATAAATGTAAGCTGATCAACAGACATTTGTCTTCCATTCATATAGGTGACACTAAGGACCTCGCCTCTTTTGTTATGTAACAGGTCAAAATGGGGATCAGCAGGGGATCTTAAAAGGTCCATACTTCATAAGTACATTGAAAAGTAACTAACGGTCCAAACTTCACAAACATTACAAATACAATAATTCTTCTAGTTATATTATGAAGGGTATACAATTGTGAAGTGTTATTATTTATATTTGATAATATGTTTAATAATTTTTGTTTTAGACAAATCCTGGCTCTGTCATATAGGTGTATTTACATCTTGTATTGCATTTTGCATTGTCACTTTTTTTTCTTTGTCATACACACATAAGGTTATATATGTTGGTGTCTTTTTTAACATACATGTTTATGGTAGAATTATTAATGTGGTTTTTTTATTTGTACATGTTTATATCCTTTTTTCTGTATTTTTTTTTACTACAAGTTAGGCTACTCAGAGTTGCAATTTGACACCTTTCTCAGGTGTGTTAATTGATTCATATTGTGAGTCAAATGTGGTTGCTGAGAGTTGTCCTATATCAGGGTCTTGCTATATCCTGAGGGATCACTCTTTGATAAAGCGCCCTGTGCGTGAAACATGTTAGAAGATCTGACAGGACTTTTGTCTATATGTTTTTAATCTAATACATTTTTGATATTGGCCCCCTGTCCTACCGATACACATTTTTTCTAGCTGTGCTTCGGATTTTCTATTCTATTTTTGAACAACTTCTGCTGCCTGCTATATGCCTGGATGCACGCTTTTGCTAGAGGCGCACAGACAAGCATTATGGATCCAAGTGTTCCTGCTCACTGCCAGTGAATCAGCCGGTTCAGCCAGGAGCTTGACTGTATAGACACCGGTCTTACCACCCTCCGGTTCCAGCAATCATTCCCCCACCACTGCGGTCAAACTGCTGGTACAAGCGGAGCATAACCGGAGTTGTGCTGGGTAACTACAACCGGACAATCTATGGTCATACTCCACGGAAGGGGGTAATATTCCACACGGCAGGGACTGCAGCGTCTGAACAAAGGGGCTATTTTTGCTCTCCCCTCCCTCCTCCTTCCCCCATCTGCCATCGGTCTCCAGTTGGTAATCATGAGTAAGGATGCAACATGATTGTGCTTCTAATGTATTAGCCAGTTGCCACAGATATCACACTTTTATTGTTGTACATTTTCAACAGGGGGAGAGGAATGAACTCTGCATACTTCACATTGTGTCTCTAGCAAAACTTCTAAGCTGTTCATATGAGCTCTGGAATTTTGGGCTGATCGCAGTCCTGCTACTTTTTGTCATTCAAATAGCTCACTGAAGTTTTCTGGGGTCTCTGTAGCGGACAGGTAGATACTTGATATTATTGCTTCCCCACGAGATATTATGAAATATAGTGGGCAAGGGTCTACTTCTAAAAAACCTACCAAAAGTCCAAAACACTTGGACGATTATGTCCGTGCTGAAGAGGATGCAGTATAGACCTTTTGGAGCTCTTGTACTCCAGATCAACTTGGTCAAGGCCTGGAGAAGTACGTTGTCAGCATAGGCTGACAGGACTACCTACATAATGGGCTCTCACAGCACAAGCCCTGATAGCCTATTTCTCAAATCCAGAGGAAGGGCTCGAGGGCCAGTGTGTACAGTTGCCTGGACAAGTGCACCCTTGAATTACTCCCCAGCAAAACTCCAAATGTGCTTTAAGGGACCAATTAATTTTCACCAGACACTCTGCAGATGTATACAGCATCAAGAGAAGGCCCACAAATTGTGGGCCAAAGCGGAGTGCCGGCAAAGTTTGTATAAGGTATCGGTGATCCAGTCTGTGAAACGCCTTTTCCTGATCTAGGGACCGGATTGCAAATGTCATACCAGTCCTCTGTGCATAGTGCAGCAGGAAGAAATTGTCATGAATGGTCTTTGGGACTCTCGGCACATGCGCGACTTGTCTCCTGCGCATGCGTGGACAACAAAGATAATATCCTGCTTTCCTCTATTCTTATCCATCTTTTCTCTCCCCCCCAGTATCCCTCCCCCTCCCCACCTTTCTTTGACACTGTCCCCTGGCTTCAAACACTTAACACCCTACCTTATCTAAAGTAAATATCTGTTGTTTTTTATTTTCCTCTCTCTACACTGTTTTAGCCAATGAATCCTTTGTATATCAGTATTGCTTGACCTGAAGAAGAGAGGATAACTCTCGAAAGCTCGCCCTATGACATAAATTGTTAGTCCAATAAAAAAGGTATCACCTAATACTGAAGAACTCATTTATTCTGCACTTCGCAACTGGACTAACACGGCTATTTTCTGCTGTGTATATATATATATATATATATATATATACATATATATATATATACCACAATTATTAAGGTTATGGTGGGTAAATAAATTGACAAAAACCCTCCACAGTAAAGCATAAAGCAACTGTAAATATTACTGTATGTTCATTTGCATGTCTTAGACAGGTCTGCAACCCTATCTTTCCCCATTATCGCCCAGCATACAGCGCTTCCACTGCAGCAAGGGATTCTGGGAAATGACATGCAAATGAGCACACAGGGCCACCTTGTGTCTCAAGCTCGTATTACACAAGCAAATCCTCAAGCCAATGCATGTTGTTTGTTTGTTCGAGCTTGAGACAAAAGGTGGCACTGTTTGCTCATTTGCATGTCATTTCCCAGAATCCCTTGCTGCAGTGGAAGCGCTGTATGCTGGGCGATAATGGGGAAAGACAGGGTTGCAGACATGTCTAAGACATGCAAATGAACATACAGTAATATTTACAGTTGCTTTATGCTTTACTGTGGAGTGTTTGTGTCACTTTTTTTACCCACCTATAACCTTAATAATTGTGGTGAATACCTAGTCTAGTCTCAAACCAGCTTAACCAGTACAACCAACCTCACACTGATGATACCCATCAAGGTTGAAACATGTCTGTGAGTGGGTTTACTGGTTTTGCATCTCATCCCAGCCTCTGTCTAAAAGCTGTGTTTAAAACAGTATGCATTGGCTTGAGGATTTGCTTGTGTAATTTGCTTGAGGATTTGCTTGTGTAATACGAGCTTGAGACAAAAGGTGGCACTGTGTGCTCATTTGCATGTCATTTCCCAGAATCCCTTGCTGCAGTGGAAGCGCTGTATGCTGTGCGATAATGGGGAAAGATAGGGTTGCAGACCTGCCTAAGACATGCAAATGAACATACAGTAATATTTACTGTACAGTTGCTTTATATATATATATATATATATATATATATATATATATATATATATATATATGTGTAACGGTGGTTCTGGCCCGGCCTGACCCACCCAATCTCACATTGGCCCCTGTGGTCTAACCGGCCCCCATTACAGTGTGGTAGTGTCGGGTGGTGCACCTGTTGGCTACAGGACTCCTGAGTCTCCCGCATGATGGTGTGTGGGGAGGACCCGTCCAGACAGGCAGCTGAGGTAGTGTGCTGAGTCTCACCTAGTTCCAGTGCAGCGCCTCCACCTCACCAGGGTCCCTGCGTCCGCATGGGGATGATCCTGACGAGGAACTCCTCGGTGGTGCAACCTCCTGTGTATTCATTGTACTCTCACACACAGGGGTTTCTCTGATCAGCTCCATCTTTATTGTCACGGTGGGCATAGCTGCCCTCCACAATGGGGTGTATTTAGCCGATCATCTCGCCCGTGCTCCCCTTTGATAGGTATGTCACCTAAATCAGGGATTCACTATTCCCGCAGGAATCACTGCCCTGTGCCAGGTCCCTGGACACAGTCTCCCATGGAGTTACTAGAACATAACTGACACTCTAGCAGAACTTGAACTACTCCTCTTAGCCGAACTCCTTCCTCAACTCAGACTTCAGGTAGAACTAACTTTATAACACAGTGCTGTGCCTTATGTAACTTCTGAGGCTGACACACCTCTGACATCACTAACCATGGACTCAGAGCATGTGACCAGTCCCATCCATACACAGGGCACCCCACCAGGGTGTGAGGGAAAACCTCCATGATTACTGCTGGCATGCCCACACTTACCAGGCCTTACTGCTAGCAGGAGAGATGACTGTAGGCATTTTACATGACCGCTACATTCTCCCCCTGGTGAATCCCATCGTCTTCGCTGGGACCTAAATTTGTATACCTCTTTCCAGGAAGCACTGTAACAGAAACATAATTAACATCACACAAATTTCCTCATTATGCAGTACACATGAATACAGTCATCCGCCAAGCCCGCCCCGACCAGCAGCCACGGACCCGCGTAATGCGCAGTACCACCTAAAAATAGTGATAGGGGTCCGGTTTCTTTACTTCCCTACCCCCCATATCTAGAACGGTAACAGAATAATGCCGTGGTAATCCCCTCTCGGGCCTATATGTTACCTTGTGTTTGTGGATATTTCTCCCTATTGCCCATATGCGGATTAGGTGCTCTATCCGCTCCTCTGCCTTCTTCCCCACCACATCATTCCCCTTACTGACTAAGTGCATCTCAATATTTTCCCGGAGCCACCTATCCCTGTTCTCCTCTATTTCATCCATTAATGGCTCAGGGACATACGGGTACTCCAACCCGTGGGATGACTTGTAACGAGCCATTATAGCCCGTTCGGCCCTACTGATCCTAGTCAGGTCAGCCTTACCTGCCCTCCCAGGTAGCACCCATGATAGGGGTTCGTCAGGGTCCACGGGGTCTGACAAAATGCTGGGACCCATAGGTTCTATCTCCCTATGCTCTATTTGAAGCCAGCGCTCCTGCAACTCCCTGTCCCTCTGTTCTGGGGTAAACTCTCCCACCGCCCACCAATAGTCCACTACATCCTCTCGCCGGATGAGGAACCGAGTGCGGTCCATCCAGGCCGAGTACCCTTCAAATAGCGGGGCCCACCAACGGTTCTCCCGGAATCTGTTTGACCTTCCTGAGTCCCTATCATCGTCCATGGAAAATACCCCTGATGACCGCTCAGATCGCGGTACAGACCACCTAGACGACCCCGGGGCCTTTTTTACCGGCGCCAGAACTGCAGGGGGCAACCAGCGGCCTACCGCAGCCGCTCTCAATTCTCCCCCTCCCCTGGAGATACCTTCCGTAGCGCCACAGCGCTGTCTTTCCCCAGTCCGTCTCCCTTCCTCTTCTGAGGGAATGTCCACTGATTCCAGGCTAGGCGGGGAACCCGGGGACCGCGTGACAGGGGTAGGGGCTTTAGCTAGGGCATGGGGTTGGGCATACGGACGGGGTAGCAATGGCCACGGGGCTGCGACCCGTTCCTGGCTGTCCGTAGATATTTCAAAGGATGATACTTCACCCTCCTCAGTCCTCAGATCGCCCGTCCAGCTTCTGAGCCGTTGAGGTGATTGGGGAGCTTCCCCCAATCGCCGAAGCGTCGCTGCAACTTCCCCATGGGTTCCGCCGTCACCACCGGAAGCGATGTCTTCCCCGGTACCGGAAGCGTCGCCATCTTGCGTGGGACCCCCATGCGGGATCTCTTCTTCCACGACGACATCCGGTTGCTCCGCTGTCGCCGCCGGAAGTGATGCCGCCACTCCACGTGTGCTCGGGGCCTGGCGCGGCCCTTCCAGCGCTTCGCCATCTGCTGCAACCAAGTAAGTAATAGGGCTGCTTGGCTTACCCATCCGCAGGGGTATAGGCGTCTCTCTCCCGTCTCCTAGATCAGGTCCTGGGATGGCGGGACTCCGTCTGTCGGCGCGCCGATCTGCGGGGGACGCCCTGTTCTCAAGGCCACCACTCACCCCACGGGGTGTCGCCCTTCCGGTCTGCCTTCTTGGCTCCGCCTTTAACACCGCCAGCTCACGGAGGTCCTCGTCCGAGTAATCCCCTTTCCATGACTTAGGGGTCTCCGAGCAGAGTGAAAGTCTCTTTTCCCCGATTGCAGGGAGTGATTCAACCGCCTCGATCGCCACTGACCCAGCCGACTTGACCGGCTCCAGTCCCTTGTCTCCTGGACTCGCGCGGTTGATCCATAGCGCGCCCGGGGACTCGGCGGAGCGCCTTGCCATGTCCGCCGGGGGGTCAGCAGGCTGAATTGGAATAAATGTGGGCATAGGCCACAGGTATAAAGTCCCGCAATGAGGGCAACGTGCCGCCGTGTTGACCGTGCGTCTGGGCAGCCCGCATTGTAGGCATAGCCCAACCACCGTCTCGGTATTGGCCACCCTCACCACTAGCAACACGCCGGGTACTGAGTAGGGCTGGGTGGAGACCATCGTGCCCACAGTGGAGGAGCAGGCCATTCTTTGTACAGGAGCCACTTCCTGTACAGGTCTCTCCTTCTCAGTGGTTCCTCGCAACTGACTGATGGAAGTTGCTGGATCCGCCACTCCCTGCTTCGGCTCCTCCCTTCTCTGACAGAGCTGGAACCCGCCCCCAGGGGTTGCAATTATGGGCGGGTCCCACAGGGGAATATCATGCCCCTTAATTAAGGCCGCACCTCTCTCAGTCCTGGTGGGCGCGGTTAGCGTTTTCGCGCCAATTTCCCCACAAGGGTGGAGGTCTTTTCCCGCGGCTAGTTCCCGCCTTCTCCTGGCAGCCGCCCTCTGTGCAAGATAACCATCCTTTTTGCACGGCTCCTCCACGGCCGGAACTACTTTCTGTAGTCCCTGGGCCCAGTGGGTGCATTCCCACAGGCCATAGTTGAAAGTCACTCCCCCTGGTAGAAATCAGGGGAGGGTCCCATAGACTAAGCGGTTGACTCAGCACAGGGGCTGAGTGAGTCACTGTCCATGCAGGCGCAGCCATAGCTTTCGCGCCATACCCCCCATCAGGGCGGGGCTCTGCTGTTCGCGCCATTCCCGGCCAGCTTTTTGCAAGTCCTGCACCAGCCACATTTTCTGTGACTGTCCCATGCGGTGTCCCTAGCAAGCGGGAACCGCCATTTTGGTTGACTTTTAAGCCCAAAAAGTCCATTTGTTTGTTCTCCTCGCGGGGTTCTCCCCCAATTATTACAATTTCCTCACACTCTTCAAGGGTGGCCCCTCGCTGTCCCAAGCAGGATAAAAACGGGGCAGCACAGCCTTCGCTCCGCTCCAGAGCAGACTGGTTAAAAAATAACTCGGCGACTGTTTGCTCTTCAGTGGGGTGCACGCCACGGGTGCCCTCCCCATCAGCCTCTGGTCGCCATTTTGGGTTCTCTGCGCCACGCGGATCCTCCATTCTTTGGGTTGTCTCACTCTCGTACCAATTATCGTACATGGTGCTCCACTCTGCGGGGCAGCCACCACACCGGTACAATAAAGATTAGCTTCAGATGCACCACCACATATGTACCTTATCTAGGTGTGACCCAGTGTTGCACTACCTCAGGCTAGGCTCACTCTCTCAGTGTCTGCTGTGACTCCTTCCTCCCAGTCTGTGCTCCCTACAGTGAGTGTCTGGAATGGGCTAGGTACTCTGGCTCTGCCATGCAGTACTTGGGGCGTCTACCTCTCTTGGTCAGCCTAGCGCAGACCCTCTCCAGGATTCCTGACCAAGTTAACAGGCTATCCCTTCTGGCATCCTACCAACTAGCACTGCCTCAAGGTGACTCGGTCAGCTATAGCCCGGCTCCAAACCCCTCACTCCTTTCAGGCCCCTAGGTTGCCCTGCGAACTGACAATATCCCGTCAGCCCCCTGACCACCCCTAGGTCCGTCCCTACGCAGCACAGAGTGGCAGCAGACTCTATCCCTGTTTCCCAGTGTGCCTAGCTAGAGCCTGTCCTGATGACAGATCTGATCTCAGCAGCTCGCCTCCAAATGTAACGGTGGTTCTGGCCCGGCCTGACCCACCCAATCTCACATTGGCCCCTGTGGTCTAACCGGCCCCCATTACAGTGTGCTAGTGTCGGGTGGTGCACCTGTTGGCTACAGGACTCCTGAGTCTCCCGCATGATGGTGTGTGGGGAGGACCCGTCCAGACAGGCAGCTGAGGTAGTGTGCTGAGTCTCACCTAGTTCCAGTGCAGCGCCTCCACCTCACCAGGGTCCCTGCGTCCGCATGGGGATGATCCTGACGAGGAACTCTATTGTTTTTTATGTGTCTACAATTTTGATTATCTAATGAGCCTATTTTACTTGTATTTTTTGTCTAGCTTAGTCCTATGACACAATTTGTGTCATTTTTTGCAATTTGCTTAGCAAATTTATTTTTATCATTATTTTTATCATTTATTTTTTATTTTTATTTTTATTTTTGTAATTATATGCACACTTCTTTTTGTTTTTTGTTTTTTATTTAATTTTTAAGCAAGTTATATATGTAATTCATGCCATACAATATTGATTTAACCATTTTATATTAAGCTAATCTACCTGGTGCAAACACTTGCCACATTTATCAGTACTGCAGCAATTTAGGTGTAGTGTGTGAAGGGCGCTGTCTATATTTCTGTTACTATATATATATATATATATATATATATATATATATATATATATATATAATCAAAAAATAAATAGATGATACCGTTCTGTGGCTAACGAAATGCTTTTATTTGTGCGAGCTTTCGAGATAACCTGATCTCTTCTTCCGGCGATTTTACAATGAATGAAGCAAGGATTACTTAAAAACAGTGTCTCTTGGAATGTTATCTGTGTGGGTCCTTCCCCCGGTGTGGATGAGATTTATGGCTGGAGGTGTCAAAGGGTAACTGAAAGCAAGTGAAGAAAGAGTGTGTATGTGTATCAGTGTGAATAAAAATGAATGGAGAGCCCACAGTATAAACAGTGCTCTACACAAGGTGTGTGTGGAGTGAGAGGGGATATAAATGGTGTGGGTGGGTGTGGATATGTGAGAGTTTGTAGCACAACTAAAAGTGTGTGTGGATACTATGTGGTCCCTATTGGTGTATAGGGATGGAAAATAAGGAGTATTAGTATGTGTGAGAGACAGCTGTGTGTGCATACATATAGCACAGTATGTACATACATGGCCTTTAGCGCTCATGGGAAGAGAGTTCGCTAGTGTCAGTAATGACTCATAAAATTTCGATCTCTGTTTAGGCCACTGCTAAGTGTCCCGAACAGTTGCATACATTTGTATTCATGCAACCGTCTCTCTTTCGGGGTTTTAAGATTACCTTTGAGTATGGCAACCCTCAGATCGTTCATCTTATGGCCAGAGTCAGAGAAATGTTCGCCAACAGGACTGTCTCTTGTTCCGCGTGTGATGCTGTGGCGATGCAGGTTCATTCTCTTGTTTAGCCCCTGTCCTGTCTCACCTATGTAGTAGCAGCCCCCTGGGCATTTCATGCACATGATGAGGTACACGACATTGCTGGAGGAACAGGTGAACCCTCCTCTGATTTTGTATTCCCGATTCTTGTGTGGTATTTGTATTGTGTCCGCTGTGTAGAGCATTGCGCAGGTTTTGCATCTTGGGTCCTGGCATGGTTTTGTCCCGCATTCAGTTGTACTGCTGAATACTTTACTCCTCACCATAATATTCTTGAGATTATGGGGTTGTCTGTATGATAATAAGGGTGCTTCAGGGAAGACCTGTTGCAGTCTTGTATCTTCCTGGAAGATGGGTTGTAGTTTCCTGGCGATCTTGCGTAGGGCTCCTAGGTGTGGGTTATATGTGACCACCAAAGGTACCCTGTCGCTTGTCTCCTTCTGTTTGTATTCAAGGAGATCACTTCTTGGTATTCTGGTGGCTTTGTGAATTTGCTGGTCTACAATTCTGTGGTTATATCCACGGTTTATAAAGTCTGATCTCAAGGCTTTAATCCGCTGGTCTCTGTCTGCTGTGTCGGAGCATATCCGGTTGTATCATATGGCTTGACTGTAGATGGTTGCATGTTTGGTGTGTGTCGGGTGGAAGCTGTTGTCCCTCAAATAGCTGGCTCTGTCTGAAGGTTTGCGGTATACAGAAGTCTGTAGTTGGTTGTTCTTTATAGTAATGGTGGTGTCTAGAAAATGTACTTCATCCGGGGAATGGGTGAGTTTGAGGTTGATGGTCGGGTGGAAAGTATTGAAGTTGTCATAGAACTGTAGGAGGTCCTGTTCGCCAGAGGTCCAAATCAGGAGGATGTCATCGATGTAGCAAAGGTATGTAAGGGGTTTCAAGTGACAGGTGGACAGAAAGTCACTTTCCAGTTTTGCGCAGAACAGATTGGCATACTGTGGCGCCATCCGAGTACCCATAGCGGTCCCGGTTGTCTGGAGGTATGTGTCATTTCCAAATGTGAAGTAGTTATGGGTCAGAATAAATTCAATGCATTTAGTCACTGTCTCTGTGAGTGGCTGCTGCGATCCCAGAAAGTATCTGCAGGCTGAAATCCCATCCTCGTGGGGGATGTTTGTATAAAGTGACTCTACATCCATAGTTGCTAGTAGTGTTCCTGTAGGGAGGGGGCCAATGGCATTCAGTTTGTTTAGCAGGTCGGTGGTATCCTGGATATAGCTGGGTGTGTTCCTGACAAGTGGTTTTAGAATGCCCTCCACCCAGCCAGAAATATTCTCGGTAAGTGTGCCAGATCCAGAGATAATAGTGCGCCCAGGGTTACCCTCTTTGTGAATTTTAGGGAGCATGTAGAATGTGCCAGGTTTTGGGTTAGCTGGTATCAGGTCCAGAATTTGTTCTCTTGTGTGGATCAGGAGTGTTTTAACGATCCTGTTGAGTTCTCGCATGTATTTTTTAGTTGGATCCTCCTGCAGTTGGGTGTAGTACTTTGAATCAGAGAGTTGCCTGTGTGCTTCCCGCAGGTAGTCTGTGGTGTTCATTATGACCACTGCTCCTCCCTTGTCCGCAGGTTTGATTGTTATGTTGTGGTTGGCCTTTAGCGATTCTATGGCTCTCCTCTCCATCAGTGTCAGATTATATGTTTGTTTCCTTACTTTGTCCAGGATGGTGGTTTTGGCGCTGTGTCTGAAGCTTTCACTGTACCGGTCCAATGTGGGGTTGCGCCCAGTTTGTGGGAGCCAGTTGGATTTTTGCTTCTCCCTGCTCATGTGCAGCGGCTCTCCTTCTGCAGTGTTGGCATAATCTTGGTTGTGTCTGTCATGGATTGTACATTGAAAGCTTCAGACACAGCGCCAAAACCACCATCCTGGTCAAAGTAAGGAAACAAACATATAATCTGACACTGATGGAGAGGAGAGCCATAGAATCGCTAAAGGCCAACCACAACATAACAATCAAACCTGCGGACAAGGGAGGAGCAGTGGTCATAATGAACACCACAGACTACCTGCGGGAAGCACACAGGCAACTCTCTGATTCAAAGTACTACACCCAACTGCAGGAGGATCCAACTAAAAAATACATGCGAGAACTCAACAGGATCATTAAAACACTCCCGATCCACACAAGAGAACAAATTCTGGACCTGATACCAGCTAACCCAAAACCTGGCACATTCTACATGCTCCCTAAAATTCACAAAGAGGGTAACCCTGGGCGCCCTATTATTTCTGGATCTGGCACACTTACTGAGAATATTTCTGGCTGGGTGGAGGGCATTCTAAAACCACTTGTCCGGAACACACCCAGCTATATCCAGGATACCACCAACCTGCTAAACAAACTGAATGCCATTGGCCCCCTCCCTACAGGAACACTACTAGCAACTATGGATGTAGAGTCACTTTATACAAACATCCCCCACGAGGATGGGATTTCAGCCTGCAGATACTTTCTGGGATCGCAGGAGCCACTCACAGAGACAGTGACTAAATGCATTGAATTTATTCTGACCCATAACTACTTCACATTTGGAAATGACACATACCTCCAGACAACCGGGACCGCTATGGGTACTCGGGTGGCGCCACAGTATGCCAATCTGTTCTGCGCAAAACTGGAAAGTGACTTTCTGTCCACCTGTCACTTGAAACCCCTTACATACCTTCGCTACATCGATGACATCCTCCTGATTTGGACCTCTGGCGAACAGGACCTCCTACAGTTCTATGACAACTTCAATACTTTCCACCCGACCATCAACCTCAAACTCAAACTCACCCATTCCCCGGATGAAGTACATTTTCTAGACACCACCATTACTATAAAGAACAACCAACTACAGACTTCTGTATACCGCAAACCTACAGACAGAGCCAGCTATTTGAGGGACAACAGCTTCCACCCGACACACACCAAACATGCAACTATCTACAGTCAAGCCATACGATACAACCGTATATGCTCCGACACAGCAGACAGAGACCAGCGGATTAAAGCCTTGAGATCAGACTTTATAAACCGTGGATATAACCACAGAATTGTAGACCAGCAAATTCACAAAGCCACCAGAATACCAAGAAGTGATCTCCTTGAATACAAACAGAAGGAGACAAGCGACAGGGTACCTTTGGTGGTCACATATAACCCACATCTAGGAGCCCTACGCAAGATCGCGAGGAAACTACAACCCATCCTCCAGGAAGATACAAGACAGGTCTTCCCTGAAGCACCCTTATTATCATACAGACAACCCCATAATCTCAAGAATATTATGGTGAGGAGTAAAGTATTCAGCAGTACAACTGAATGCGGGACAAAACCATGCCAGGACCCAAGATGCAAAACCTGCGCAATGCTCTACACAGCGGACACAATACAAATACCACACAAGAATCGGGAATACAAAATCAGAGGAGGGTTCACCTGTTCCTCCAGCAATGTCGTGTACCTCATCATGTGCATGAAATGCCCAGGGGGCTGCTACTACATAGGTGAGACAGGACAGGGGCTAAACAAGAGAATGAACCTGCATCGCCACAGCATCACACGCGGAACAAGAGACAGTCCTGTTGGCGAACATTTCTCTGACTCTGGCCATAAGATGAACGATCTGAGGGTTGCCATACTCAAAGGTAATCTTAAAACACCCGAAAGAGAGACGGTTGCATGAATACAAATGTATGTAACTGTTCGGGACACTTAGCAGTGGCCTAAACAGAGATCGAAATTTTATGAGTCATTACTGACACTAGCGAACTCTCTTCCCATGAGCGCTAAAGGCCATGTATGTACATACTGTGCTATATGTATGCACACACAGCTGTCTCTCACACATACTAATACTCCTTATTTTTCCATCCCTATACACCAATAGGGACCACATAGTATCCACACACACTTTTAGTTGTGCTACAAACTCTCACATATCCACACCCACCCACACCATTTATATCCCCTCTCACTCCACACACACCTTTTGTAGAGCACTGTTTATACACATACACACTCTTTCTTCACTTGCTTTTAGTTACCCTTTGACACCTCCAGCCATAAATCTCATCCACACCGGGGAAAGGACCCACACAGATAACATTCCAAGAGACACTGTTTTTAAGAAATCCTTGCTTCATTCTTTGTAACATCGCCGGAAGAAGAGATCAGTGTATCTCGAAAGCTCGCACAAATAAAAGCATTTCGTTAGCCACAGAACGGTATCATCTATTTATTTTTTGATTATTGAAGCTCGGCTAACACGGTACTGATACCCCTACATACTGTATATATATATATATATATATATATATATATATATATATATATATATATATATATATATATATATATATATATATATATATATATAATTGTCCCCCTAGGAATTGGGTGTATCAAATTCTGTGTCTTTATCCAACATTCTTTCACATGTTTTTCTCCATTGTTTCCTGTGTAAAATCTGAATAAACATCCCTAGTTGAGAAATAAAGAAAAAATTAGGGGAACGCTATCCACAGTAAGTGTGAACTTAATACAGAAATTGAAAAATTGTCTTTTTAACGATTTTAAGGTATATTTTAATTATTTGAATGGAAATACATTTCTATTTTTAATATATTTTATTAAAGTTTTGATTTTCATAATGATATGTATAATACTAATCAAATGTCTATTATCTTATTCTCGCTATCTTATTCCCCTCATGAACAACACCATTTGACTGTCTGAGCTGTGAAAACAGGAACACTTTTAAAAGCAGTGTTTAGAGAGTTTTTACAATACTTATGCATGTTTTTAACACTGTAAATTAGGTTTGATTGATTTTATTTTATTGTATAAAATATCTTTTTAAATATCGTTGTGTCATTATAAATGATTATAGAATGTAATATGAATGGTAGATGTATTCATAGTTTAAAAAGTACAAAATGCATTTTAACAGAACAACTTAGCATTAGATATACACTTCAGAGTAGTAATTTATGCGATATAGCCAAACACACTAAAATCTGTGAAGTTTTATATATGATACATTTATTGAGGCAAGGCATTCTTTTGAATAAACACTTACAGTATATGTACACATTCATTGTAATTTTATGTTTTTATGTAATAAAAAATGTCTAGCTAGAGTTAGGATGTAATTAGGGTATTAATACATTATTAGCCAGAAGGAAGTATAAAAACACTGGCCAAAAAAATGCACCATAACTCCTGACGAAGCCCCGGTGGCAAAATGCGTTGAGTGTAGGAGTCTGGATCGCAACGCAGAGGAGAGGTAGGCACTCGGAGGTCTGCAAACATGTGCCGGCCCCAACCAACCCACATCTCAAGAGATACGTGACAACAGAAGCAGAAAGGGAATGCCAGGTAAGTGTGCCGGCATCCCGGCGTTTCCCTGATCCACGAGGAAAGAGAGGGACTTAAGATCACTGACAGGACTAAACCTGCTGGTAAAAGACCCGCAAAGACCCCTGTACATCGAATGTAGGATTATTGCAAAATGTGAGTGTGATTACTGGAATCTGCACAAATTATATAAATCTACTTGTTACATATACAACTTTGAATTTTCCCTTCCTCCATAATCCTTGAGACCCTGGAGGAAGATCACTATTGGCTGTGTATGAAGAAACGTCTCAACAGAAGACCTCAACTATAAGACTACAGATAACATACATATGGTCATATATTTGTAACGGAGTGCTCACAACAAACAAGGCGTGACTGCGAGGCCGAGGTGGGGATTTGATATTACACCAACCACAGCCTTGTGGGCGCGTCTGGAGTGTAGATTGGTCGAGGTAGCCGGGTCGGAGTATGAGAGGTCTGGATGGTTAGTAATACTTGCAATAATGTTGGAGAGTAGCGGATCGTAGAATGTACTTAGCCATTGTCTTGATTGGAGAGAGGCGTATCGTCGTGGTACGTTGCCGAGGTCAGTATTGGAGAGGAGCGGATCGTCGAGGAGCTAGCCGGGGTTGGGATGGAGAGGTGCAGATGGTCGTATGTAGCCGAGGACAGGGAAATGGAAGAGCGGAGTCCGGAAGAAAATCTAAGGTCAGGAGCAAGGATCTGGAAGCACGACAAGACCGTGGAGCCAGGACAGCAGAGAACACTTTGCTAGTAGGATGGTTTATGCTTAGCCGATGAACCAGAGGAACGGCTGAACATATAAGGCATACTGAGACCAATAAATTGGAGGAAGGCACGAGCGCAAAGTTACTGTGGATAAATCAAAGGATCAAAGGATACTATTAGTCCAAGTATTGGATGTAGACTTCCTTGATGGGTGCCGCAAAGGTGTTTTACTGAGTTCATTCTGAAACCACTTGTAGTATTGTAGAAAAGGATTGGGCACTCACATCCAGGTAGGAATATGGAAAGGGAAAAAAAGGGGGAGGGGAAACACAAATAGTGTGATACTGTATGAGGAACCAAAAACAAATGAAGATGGTATTGCACTCACATTTTATGAGATCAAACAGGCATTTCGGTTATCAGATTAACCAATTTTGGGGTATGAGCTCTCAAAACTCTGATGGACATTCTAACTTATGAGGAGAGGCTAGCTAAATTAGATTTATTTACATTAGAAAAGAGGCGTCTAAGAGGGGAAATGATAACTATATACAAATATATTCAGGGACAATACAAGGAGCTTTCAAAAGAACTTTTCATCCCACGGGCAGTACAAAGGACTCAGGGCCATCCCTTAAGGTTGGACGAAAGGAAATTTCACCAGCAACAAAGGAAAGGGTTCTTTACAGTAAGGGCAGTTAAAATGTGGAATTCATTACCCATGGAGACTGTGATGGCAGATACAATAGATTTGTTCAAAAAAAGGTTGGACATCTTTTTAGATGGGAAAGGTATACAGGGATATACCAAATAAGTATACATGGGAAGGATGTTGATCCAGGGATTTATCCGACTGCCAATTCTTGGAGTCAGGAAGGAATTAATTTTTCCCCTTAATGAGGTTTTTTGTTTGCCTTCCTCTTGATCAATAAGTAAATATAGATATAGAATAAAGTATCTGTTGTCTAAATTTAGCATAGGTTGAACTTGATGGACATACATCTTTTTTCAACCTCATCTACTATGTAACTATGTAACTATGTAACTATAATCCCTTCATGCAGGTCAAGTTGTGTATGTTTACTCATAATGATGTCATCCACGATAGCTGAGCCAATACATGTTTCCAAACACACACACATATATATATATATATATATATATATATATATATATTGTGACAAACGGCTTACTCCGGGGCTCCGTCGTTTGTCCGGGACTGTTTAGAACACGGTCTTTTAGGGTAGGTTAAATGATGAGGCGTCACGTACTGTTCCTTTAAACAGGCTATGCCTGGTTTATTCAGTCCCAGGCACTGAGACTGCCACAGTGCATACAACAGAAAACAGATCAAAACAAAAGCTGCTCATCTGAGCGATAACTTAACTTAGATATCCCTGACTCAGGGTTGGAAGTGGCTTTTCCACTCCCAACAACAAAACAAGGTACTTTTGCAGTCTTATACAAATGAACAGAAAGATTGAACCTGTTAGGGGAAGAGGCTTCTCCCCTCTGTAGTTCAGCAGCCTTCCAGCCTCCTGGCTCTTGTGGAGAGACCAGAGCAAACAGGAAAACAGTCTTACATACCTGATTCCTAATTAGCATGACAGGTGACAGAAATCAGGCAGCAGACAAACTCTGGTCTGGATCTCTCATCCCTCAGTTCCAGCGCTTGCCAAACTGTGGGATGGAGTGTATGTATTATAAGGCTGCACTCCCAGGCCAAACAGGATAGAAACTGTTTAGTATCCTGGGAGCCCTATATACGGAATTTATTACCATCCCCTGGTTTCTGTCACATATCCTCCCCCCTAGCTCAGACCTCGAGGGATGAGCGACCATGGATATTAGGGAGTGCATCCTTGACAACCCGTCAGCATTGCCATGTTTGTGCCCTGACCTGTGTTCCACAGAAAATTTAAAGGGTTGTAGGCTTAGGAACCACCTGGTCACTCTAGCATTCTTTTCCCTGTTTTGACACATCCAGGTAAGGGGTGCATGATCTGTGACCAACCGGAATTTTCTCCCCAACAGGTAGTATTTGAGCGTCTCTACAGCCCACTTTATTGCGAGACACTCTTTCTCTACTATGGAGTAATTTTTCTCCTGGGGATTTAGTTTCCTACTTAAATAAAGGATGGGGTGCTCCTCACCTTGAGACTCCTGGGAGAGTACCGCCCCCAGCCCTACCTCAGATGCGTCGGTTTGGACTACGAACTCTTTGGAGAAGTCAGGTGTGACCAACACTGGTTGGGCACAGAGAGCTTCTTTCAGGCTTCTAAAGGCTTGTTCGGTTTCGGGGGACCACTTTACCATTAGTGGTCCTCTTGCTTTTGTGAGGTCAGTTAGTGGGGTTGCCTTAGTTGCAAAATTGGGAATAAACCTTCTATAGTACCCAATTAACCCCAAAAAGGTCCTTACTTGTTTTTTTGTAACTGGCCTTGGCCAATTTTGTATCGCCTCCACTTTGAGTGTTTGGTGTTTGAGTAAACCTCTGCCAATAGAATATCCCAGATACTTGGCCTCCTCCAGACCAATAGTGCATTTAGCGGGGTTAGCAGTTAGTCCAGCAGACCGGACTGCGTCAAGCACAGCTTGGACCTTTGGAAGGTGGGATTGCCAATCTTCACTATGGATTACCACATCATCCAGGTAGGCGGCAGCATACCGAGCATGTGGTTTTAAAATTTTATCCATCATTCTTTGGAATGTGGCGGGAGCTCCATGTAAGCCAAAAGGCAACACCTTATACTGAAAGAGGCCGTCTGGGGTTGAGAAGGCTGTCTTTTCTTTTGCCCTTTCTGTGAGGGGAACCTGCCAGTACCCTTTTGTTAGGTCTAGGGTTGTGAGATATCGGGCTTTGCCCAGTCTCTCTACAAGTTCATCTACCCTGGGCATAGGATAAGTATCAAATTTTGACACCGCGTTTAGTTTCCGGTAGTCATTACAAAACCTTGTTGTACCATCTGGCTTTGGGACTAAGACTATAGGGCTGTTCCACCCACTTTGGGATTCCTCAATTCTCCTAGTTTTAGCATTTTTTTAACCTCTAAACTTATAGCCTTTCTTTTGGCCTCTGGGATTCGGTACGGTTTAAGGTTAACTCGGATCCCCGGTTCAGAGACTAGGTCATGTTCAATTACGCTAGTTCTACCTGGCCGTATAGAGAAGATTTCTTTGTTTCTTCTCACTAAATTCTGAACCTCTCGTTTCTGATGAACAGACAGGGTTTCAGCTATGCTAACCTCTGGGTCAGTTTCTTGATTCTCTGACGGACCTGGGGGTACTAGGGTTAACAAGACTTCTCTATCTTTCCAGGGCTTGAGTAGGTTTATATGGTAAATTTGCTCAGGTTTCCTCCTACCTGGCTGTCTTACCTTATAATTTACTTCTCCCACTCTTTCCAAGACCTCATATGGCCCATGCCATTTAGCAAGGAATTTACTCTCCACGGTGGGAACCAGAACTAGTACCCTATCACCTGGAAAAAAAATTCTGACCCTAGCACCCTTATTATACGTATTCCTCTGTGCTTCTTGAGCTTTCTCCATGTGTTCCCTCACTATGGGTAGGACTGCAGCAATGCGGTCCTGCATCTGGGCAACATGCTCTATTACACTTCTGTAAGGGGTAAACTTGTGTTCCCAAGTCTCTTTGGCTATATCCAGTAAGCCCCTTGGGTGTCGGCCATACAATAGTTCAAACGGGGAGAAGCCTGTGGATGATTGGGGAACTTCCCTAATGGCAAATAACAGGTACGGTAACAAACAATCCCAGTTTTTCCCATCTTTATCAACCGCCCGCCGTAACATGCTCTTTAAGGTTTTATTGAACCTTTCCACTAAACCATCTGTTTGTGGATGATAGACTGAGGTTCTGAGATGCTTGATTTTTAGGAGTTTACATAGCTCTTTTGTTACTTGGGACATAAATGGTGTTCCCTGGTCAGATAGAATCTCTTTAGGAATCCCGACCCGGGAAAACAGAACTACTAACTCTTTTGCTATGTTTTTAGCAGACGTGCTACGTAGGGGAACTGCCTCCGGATATCGGGTGGCATAATCTAATATTACCAATATATGCTGATGTCCCCTAGCAGACTTTATTAGGGGTCCTACTAGATCCATAGCAATCCGGTCAAATGGTACCTCTATTATGGGAAGGGGTACCAATGGGCTGCGGTACGCCTTGAACGGGGCGGTGATCTGACATTCTGGGCATGAGGAACAATAATTCGTAATTTCTGCCAGAACCCCAGGCCAATAGAAGCTTCGGAGAACCTTTTCTTTTGTCTTTTCCACCCCTAGGTGTCCCCCCAATGGATGACTATGTGCGAGGTGTAATACTACGTTACGGAATGTCCGTGGTACCAACAATTGTTTAGTTGTAACTGATTTCCTTTTATCAACCCGATATACTAGGTCGTTCTCTACCTCGAAGTAGGGGTAAGCAAGTGACCTATCTGGTTGGCCAGGAGTACTATTCTGGTCCCGTATATTTCCCCTTGCTACCGCTAATTTGGGGTCCTCCCACTGGGCCTTCTTAAAACTCCCAGGACTGACCTCTAGGTCAGCGAGGGTCTTATCCGGTTCTGGGGTGGTAAGTGTCTGCTCAACATCTTGATTTGGGGTATTCCCTACCAAAGTAGTGATGGGGAAGGGAATTTTACAGCACTCCTCCTTTTCCCCCTTCTTATTTGGGCCCTCGTCAACCTCCATTTCTGAAAAAGGGAAAGGATTTGTTTCTTCTAATACTTCGTTATGGTCCGCTATTGAACTCTGGGTGCTATTCTGAGCGGGGGACCACATTTTTAGAAAATGGGGAAAGTCGGTCCCTATTAACACATCATGTGCCAGTTTGGGTACAATACCCACCTTGAAATCTAAAGAACCAAACTCTGTTTCAAAAAAAACATCAACAGTGGAATATTCATGATTATCCCCATGTATACAACAAATTGCCACTCTTTGTGAACTGTTTCCCTGTTTCTTCTTAATGGGCAAGAGGTATTCGGACACTAGTGTGACCATGCTCCCAGAGTCAAGAAGTGCCCGAACCCTCTTACCATTAACCTTTACAAATGCCCACAGATGGTTATTCAAGGGGTCCTCTGGGCTAGGGCCCATACATTGGGACAACAGCGAATAAGGTTCCACGCTGTTGCATTGCATGGGCTCATCATTTAGTGGGCAGATTTTTGCTGTGTGGCCCCTCTCATGACAATTTACACATTTAGGTACATAGTCTGTGTCCCACTTAGAGCCTTTTCCCGGCTCACCATGTTGGCTATTGCCCTTAGTGTGCGAACCACTGTTGCTGGTGCTGCGTGAAGGTGGTCGCCGCTCTTCAGCGCCCCTTAACCCCGGTACCCTTTTACCGTCTCTGGAAGAGTCCTGGAACCTCGGGTAGTGGGGTTGCTCCACGACTGTGGGTTGCGGGTGCCCTTCTGCTGCATTGTACCTTTCTACGAGGGCCACAAGCTCATCCGCATTGTGGGGGTCACTCCGACTGACCCAACGGCGTAAGGCAGAGGGAAGTTTCCTCAAGAACTGGTCCATGACCAACCGTTCCACGATGTGGCTGGCTGAGTTGATCTCGGGTTGTAGCCACTTCCGGGCGAGGTGGATGAGGTCATACATCTGGCTTCGGGTGGCCTTATCCATCGTGAAGGACCATGCGTGAAACCTTTGGGCGCGAACAGCCGTGGTTACGCCGAGGCGGGCGAGGATCTCGAACTTCAATTTTGCATAGACGTTAGCTTCGGCTGGCTCTAGATCAAAGTAAGCCTTCTGGGGTTCGCCGCTTAGGAAGGGTGCGATTAGACCAGCCCACTCAGCTTCTGGCCATCCCTCTCTCTGTGCCGTGCGTTCAAACGTGAGAAGATAGGCTTCCACATCATCCGAGGGTCCCATCTTCTGAAGGTAGTGGCTTGCCCTGGTCATTTTCGGAACTGGGGCTGCCACTGCCAGTGGAAGGTTACTGATAGTCCCCCTCAGGATCTCGAGTTCCTGCTGTAAGCCCTGAGCGAACCGCTGTTGCTCCTCTCTCAGCAAGCGGTTTGTCTCTTGCTGGTTTGCATTCGCGTTTTGCAGGGCTTCATTCGTCAGTTGCTGGTTTGCATTCGCCTGTTGCTGGTTTGCATTCGCCTGTTGCTGGTTTGCATTAATCTCTTGCTGGGCTATTAGCAGCTGTTGCTGGGCAGCATTCGTCTGCTGCTGGTTTGCATTAGTTTCTTGCTGGGCTATTAACAGCTGTTGCTGGGTTTCATTCACGTCTTTCTGGGCAGCGACATTGCGTACCAGCGCACCCACCACGTCTTCCATCTTGTTTGCAGAGGATGAAAAAACTTTTTTTTTTTTTTTCTTTCAAAGTTCTTCAACCCGCAGACCCCCTAGTGCTCTGCCCGCATTCTCCACCATATGTGACAAACGGCTTACTCCGGGGCTCCGTCGTTTGTCCGGGACTGTTTAGAACACGGTCTTTTAGGGTAGGTTAAATGATGAGGCGTCACGTACTGTTCCTTTAAACAGGCTATGCCTGGTTTATTCAGTCCCAGGCACTGAGACTGCCACAGTGCATACAACAGAAAACAGATCAAAACAAAAGCTGCTCATCTGAGCGATAACTTAACTTAGATATCCCTGACTCAGGGTTGGAAGTGGCTTTTCCACTCCCAACAACAAAACAAGGTACTTTTGCAGTCTTATACAAATGAACAGAAAGATTGAACCTGTTAGGGGAAGAGGCTTCTCCCCTCTGTAGTTCAGCAGCCTTCCAGCCTCCTGGCTCTTGTGGAGAGACCAGAGCAAACAGGAAAACAGTCTTACATACCTGATTCCTAATTAGCATGACAGGTGACAGAAATCAGGCAGCAGACAAACTCTGGTCTGGATCTCTCATCCCTCAGTTCCAGCGCTTGCCAAACTGTGGGATGGAGTGTATGTATTATAAGGCTGCACTCCCAGGCCAAACAGGATAGAAACTGTTTAGTATCCTGGGAGCCCTATATACGGAATTTATTACCATCCCCTGGTTTCTGTCACATATCCTCCCCCCTAGCTCAGACCTCGAGGGATGAGCGACCATGGATATTAGGGAGTGCATCCTTGACAACCCGTCAGCATTGCCATGTTTGTGCCCTGACCTGTGTTCCACAGAAAATTTAAAGGGTTGTAGGCTTAGGAACCACCTGGTCACTCTAGCATTCTTTTCCCTGTTTTGACACATCCAGGTAAGGGGTGCATGATCTGTGACCAACCGGAATTTTCTCCCCAACAGGTAGTATTTGAGCGTCTCTACAGCCCACTTTATTGCGAGACACTCTTTCTCTACTATGGAGTAATTTTTCTCCTGGGGATTTAGTTTCCTACTTAAATAAAGGATGGGGTGCTCCTCACCTTGAGACTCCTGGGAGAGTACCGCCCCCAGCCCTACCTCAGATGCGTCGGTTTGGACTACGAACTCTTTGGAGAAGTCAGGTGTGACCAACACTGGTTGGGCACAGAGAGCTTCTTTCAGGCTTCTAAAGGCTTGTTCGGTTTCGGGGGACCACTTTACCATTAGTGGTCCTCTTGCTTTTGTGAGGTCAGTTAGTGGGGTTGCCTTAGTTGCAAAATTGGGAATAAACCTTCTATAGTACCCAATTAACCCCAAAAAGGTCCTTACTTGTTTTTTTGTAACTGGCCTTGGCCAATTTTGTATCGCCTCCACTTTGAGTGTTTGGTGTTTGAGTAAACCTCTGCCAATAGAATATCCCAGATACTTGGCCTCCTCCAGACCAATAGTGCATTTAGCGGGGTTAGCAGTTAGTCCAGCAGACCGGACTGCGTCAAGCACAGCTTGGACCTTTGGAAGGTGGGATTGCCAATCTTCACTATGGATTACCACATCATCCAGGTAGGCGGCAGCATACCGAGCATGTGGTTTTAAAATTTTATCCATCATTCTTTGGAATGTGGCGGGAGCTCCATGTAAGCCAAAAGGCAACACCTTATACTGAAAGAGGCCGTCTGGGGTTGAGAAGGCTGTCTTTTCTTTTGCCCTTTCTGTGAGGGGAACCTGCCAGTACCCTTTTGTTAGGTCTAGGGTTGTGAGATATCGGGCTTTGCCCAGTCTCTCTACAAGTTCATCTACCCTGGGCATAGGATAAGTATCAAATTTTGACACCGCGTTTAGTTTCCGGTAGTCATTACAAAACCTTGTTGTACCATCTGGCTTTGGGACTAAGACTATAGGGCTGTTCCACCCACTTTGGGATTCCTCAATTCTCCTAGTTTTAGCATTTTTTTAACCTCTAAACTTATAGCCTTTCTTTTGGCCTCTGGGATTCGGTACGGTTTAAGGTTAACTCGGATCCCCGGTTCAGAGACTAGGTCATGTTCAATTACGCTAGTTCTACCTGGCCGTATAGAGAAGATTTCTTTGTTTCTTCTCACTAAATTCTGAACCTCTCGTTTCTGATGAACAGACAGGGTTTCAGCTATGCTAACCTCTGGGTCAGTTTCTTGATTCTCTGACGGACCTGGGGGTACTAGGGTTAACAAGACTTCTCTATCTTTCCAGGGCTTGAGTAGGTTTATATGGTAAATTTGCTCAGGTTTCCTCCTACCTGGCTGTCTTACCTTATAATTTACTTCTCCCACTCTTTCCAAGACCTCATATGGCCCATGCCATTTAGCAAGGAATTTACTCTCCACGGTGGGAACCAGAACTAGTACCCTATCACCTGGAAAAAAAATTCTGACCCTAGCACCCTTATTATACGTATTCCTCTGTGCTTCTTGAGCTTTCTCCATGTGTTCCCTCACTATGGGTAGGACTGCAGCAATGCGGTCCTGCATCTGGGCAACATGCTCTATTACACTTCTGTAAGGGGTAACCTTGTGTTCCCAAGTCTCTTTGGCTATATCCAGTAAGCCCCTTGGGTGTCGGCCATACAATAGTTCAAACGGGGAGAAGCCTGTGGATGATTGGGGAACTTCCCTAATGGCAAATAACAGGTACGGTAACAAACAATCCCAGTTTTTCCCATCTTTATCAACCGCCCGCCGTAACATGCTCTTTAAGGTTTTATTGAACCTTTCCACTAAACCATCTGTTTGTGGATGATAGACTGAGGTTCTGAGATGCTTGATTTTTAGGAGTTTACATAGCTCTTTTGTTACTTGGGACATAAATGGTGTTCCCTGGTCAGATAGAATCTCTTTAGGAATCCCGACCCGGGAAAACAGAACTACTAACTCTTTTGCTATGTTTTTAGCAGACGTGCTACGTAGGGGAACTGCCTCCGGATATCGGGTGGCATAATCTAATATTACCAATATATGCTGATGTCCCCTAGCAGACTTTATTAGGGGTCCTACTAGATCCATAGCAATCCGGTCAAATGGTACCTCTATTATGGGAAGGGGTACCAATGGGCTGCGGTACGCCTTGAACGGGGCGGTGATCTGACATTCTGGGCATGAGGAACAATAATTCGTAATTTCTGCCAGAACCCCAGGCCAATAGAAGCTTCGGAGAACCTTTTCTTTTGTCTTTTCCACCCCTAGGTGTCCCCCCAATGGATGACTATGTGCGAGGTGTAATACTACGTTACGGAATGTCCGTGGTACCAACAATTGTTTAGTTGTAACTGATTTCCTTTTATCAACCCGATATACTAGGTCGTTCTCTACCTCGAAGTAGGGGTAAGCAAGTGACCTATCTGGTTGGCCAGGAGTACTATTCTGGTCCCGTATATTTCCCCTTGCTACCGCTAATTTGGGGTCCTCCCACTGGGCCTTCTTAAAACTCCCAGGACTGACCTCTAGGTCAGCGAGGGTCTTATCCGGTTCTGGGGTGGTAAGTGTCTGCTCAACATCTTGATTTGGGGTATTCCCTACCAAAGTAGTGATGGGGAAGGGAATTTTACAGCACTCCTCCTTTTCCCCCTTCTTATTTGGGCCCTCGTCAACCTCCATTTCTGAAAAAGGGAAAGGATTTGTTTCTTCTAATACTTCGTTATGGTCCGCTATTGAACTCTGGGTGCTATTCTGAGCGGGGGACCACATTTTTAGAAAATGGGGAAAGTCGGTCCCTATTAACACATCATGTGCCAGTTTGGGTACAATACCCACCTTGAAATCTAAAGAACCAAACTCTGTTTCAAAAAAAACATCAACAGTGGAATATTCATGATTATCCCCATGTATACAACAAATTGCCACTCTTTGTGAACTGTTTCCCTGTTTCTTCTTAATGGGCAAGAGGTATTCGGACACTAGTGTGACCATGCTCCCAGAGTCAAGAAGTGCCCGAACCCTCTTACCATTAACCTTTACAAATGCCCACAGATGGTTATTCAAGGGGTCCTCTGGGCTAGGGCCCATACATTGGGACAACAGCGAATAAGGTTCCACGCTGTTGCATTGCATGGGCTCATCATTTAGTGGGCAGATTTTTGCTGTGTGGCCCCTCTCATGACAATTTACACATTTAGGTACATAGTCTGTGTCCCACTTAGAGCCTTTTCCCGGCTCACCATGTTGGCTATTGCCCTTAGTGTGCGAACCACTGTTGCTGGTGCTGCGTGAAGGTGGTCGCCGCTCTTCAGCGCCCCTTAACCCCGGTACCCTTTTACCGTCTCTGGAAGAGTCCTGGAACCTCGGGTAGTGGGGTTGCTCCACGACTGTGGGTTGCGGGTGCCCTTCTGCTGCATTGTACCTTTCTACGAGGGCCACAAGCTCATCCGCATTGTGGGGGTCACTCCGACTGACCCAACGGCGTAAGGCAGAGGGAAGTTTCCTCAAGAACTGGTCCATGACCAACCGTTCCACGATGTGGCTGGCTGAGTTGATCTCGGGTTGTAGCCACTTCCGGGCGAGGTGGATGAGGTCATACATCTGGCTTCGGGTGGCCTTATCCATCGTGAAGGACCATGCGTGAAACCTTTGGGCGCGAGCAGCCGTGGTTACGCCGAGGCGGGCGAGGATCTCGAACTTCAATTTTGCATAGACGTTAGCTTCGGCTGGCTCTAGATCAAAGTAAGCCTTCTGGGGTTCGCCGCTTAGGAAGGGTGCGATTAGACCAGCCCACTCAGCTTCTGGCCATCCCTCTCTCTGTGCCGTGCGTTCAAACGTGAGAAGATAGGCTTCCACATCATCCGAGGGTCCCATCTTCTGAAGGTAGTGGCTTGCCCTGGTCATTTTCGGAACTGGGGCTGCCACTGCCAGTGGAAGGTTACTGATAGTCCCCCTCAGGATCTCGAGTTCCTGCTGTAAGCCCTGAGCGAACCGCTGTTGCTCCTCTCTCAGCAAGCGGTTTGTCTCTTGCTGGTTTGCATTCGCGTTTTGCAGGGCTTCATTCGTCAGTTGCTGGTTTGCATTCGCCTGTTGCTGGTTTGCATTCGCCTGTTGCTGGTTTGCATTAATCTCTTGCTGGGCTATTAGCAGCTGTTGCTGGGCAGCATTCGTCTGCTGCTGGTTTGCATTAGTTTCTTGCTGGGCTATTAACAGCTGTTGCTGGGTTTCATTCACGTCTTTCTGGGCAGCGACATTGCGTACCAGCGCACCCACCACGTCTTCCATCTTGTTTGCAGAGGATGAAAAAACTTTTTTTTTTTTTTTCTTTCAAAGTTCTTCAACCCGCAGACCCCCTAGTGCTCTGCCCGCATTCTCCACCATATGTGACAAACGGCTTACTCCGGGGCTCCGTCGTTTGTCCGGGACTGTTTAGAACACGGTCTTTTAGGGTAGGTTAAATGATGAGGCGTCACGTACTGTTCCTTTAAACAGGCTATGCCTGGTTTATTCAGTCCCAGGCACTGAGACTGCCACAGTGCATACAACAGAAAACAGATCAAAACAAAAGCTGCTCATCTGAGCGATAACTTAACTTAGATATCCCTGACTCAGGGTTGGAAGTGGCTTTTCCACTCCCAACAACAAAACAAGGTACTTTTGCAGTCTTATACAAATGAACAGAAAGATTGAACCTGTTAGGGGAAGAGGCTTCTCCCCTCTGTAGTTCAGCAGCCTTCCAGCCTCCTGGCTCTTGTGGAGAGACCAGAGCAAACAGGAAAACAGTCTTACATACCTGATTCCTAATTAGCATGACAGGTGACAGAAATCAGGCAGCAGACAAACTCTGGTCTGGATCTCTCATCCCTCAGTTCCAGCGCTTGCCAAACTGTGGGATGGAGTGTATGTATTATAAGGCTGCACTCCCAGGCCAAACAGGATAGAAACTGTTTAGTATCCTGGGAGCCCTATATACGGAATTTATTACCATCCCCTGGTTTCTGTCACAATATATATATATATATATATATATATATATATAAAATTATTTTTGGTTATTTTAGGACAACTATATAGAAAAATATATATATATATATTTTTTTTATATAGATAGATAGATAGATAGATACAGTAGATAGATAGATAGAGAGAGAGAGACATATATACAGATATATATGTAGGTGTGCTTATATTGGGAAAAACTATACGTTTCAGCGGAAATATAGATAAGAACTGTAACATATGACACACGTAGTACAGTAACATTGTCACCTGGTGGAAATTGAGCCGAATAAATTCTGATGTCTCTGTCACCTGCCAAACCCTCCACGACGACAGGAAGAAATTTTTCCCACATCTGCTCCTCCAATGGAGTTAACATTAGAGATTGTGCTGGCGGCCCACCTCCAGTGGCAGAAACATGCATCCGTTGTGCTTGGATTTTTTTCTTTAAGTTTGCCTGATATCATCGAATCTCTTCCGACAATTCGCCCGGTCCCTGACATGATTCCCACACGCAGACACAGGGATAGAGAGGGTGGGATAGAGAGGGTGGGAGAGAGAGGGTGGGAGAGAGAGAGAGAGAGGGTGGCAGGGAGAGAGATAGAGGGTGGGAGAGAGAGATAGAGGGTGGGAGAGAGAGAGAGGGTGGGAGAGAGAGGGTGGGAGAAGGTGGAAGAGAGAGAGAGGGTGGGAGAGAGAGGGTGGGATAGAGAGGGTGAGAGAGAGAGAGGGTGGGAGAGAGAGAGGGGATGGGAGAAAAAGAGAGAGAGAGAGAGGGTGGAGAGAGAGAGAGAGGGTGGGAGAGAGAGGGTGGGAGAGAGAGGGTGGGAGAGAGAGAGAGAGAGGGTGGGAGAGAGAGCTAGAGGGTGGGAGAGAGAGAGGGTGGGGGCGAGAGAGAGAGGGTGGTTGCATGACTCACCGGGCCTGTTGGCGGCCCTGTCCCTCATTCTCTCTCTACTTCCCCCCATTTTCTCTCACCCTCTCCATTGTCTCCCCCTATTCTCTCTCCCATCCCTCCCCACCCCCATTCGCTCAATCCCCTCTTCTCTCTCTCCCCACCCATCTCCCTCTCCCCCCTCCATTCTCTCCCCCCCCTCCATTCTCTCCCCCCCCCAATTCTCTCTCTGACCTGCACAGACGCACACAGCCACTGACCTACAGACACTCACACAGACAGACCAACAAAGACACTGACCACACACAGACACCCACACAGTCACTGCTGGCCTGCACAGACACACACACACACACACACACAGCCACTGATACACACACACACACACACACACACACACACACACACACACACACACACACACACACACACACACACACAGCCACAGATACACACACATACAGCCACAGATACACACTCCCCCCCACACACACACTCTCCCCCCCCCACACACACTCTCCCCCCCACACACACTCTCCACCACACACACACTCCCCCCCCACACCCCCCCCCCCCACACACACACACACTCCCCCCAACACACACACTCCCCCCCCACACACACACACTCCCCCCCCACACACACACTCCCCCCCCACACACACACACTCCCCCCCCACACACACTCCCCCCCCCACACACACACTCCCCCCCACACACACACTCCCCCCACAAGACACACACTCCCCCCCACAACACACACACTCCCCCCCACACACACACACTCCCCCTCATACACACACTACCCCCCCCACACACACTCCCCCCCCCACACACACTCCCCCCCACACACACTCCCCCCCCCCACACACAAACACACACACACACTCCGCCACACACACACCCACACCCACACACACACCCCCCACACACACACACACCCATCACTACACCCCCCCCCACACACACACACCCCCACACCCCTCCCCACACACACACCCCCGCCACACACACACACACACACACAAAATGGAGTAGAGCAACGGATGTGAGTGACTGGAAGGGGGAGGGTGGCGGGGGACAGATGAAAGGCCTGCTTTTTGAGCCTCCCGCTGCACCCACCACCCATCAGCGATCGCGCACCACCATTGCCTGCCCCCACACCCATCTCCCGCACCATGCAGACCGGGGGCAAAGGGAGCGTCAAGGGTGCAAGGGGGGGCGCCAAAGGGGGTGAGCGCCAAAGGGGGTGAGCGGCAAGGGGGGTGAGCGCCAAAGGGGGTTAGCGCCTCTGCCACAGGTCCCTGTGGCTGCCCGCCTGGCGGGTGACATCGCGCAGCAGGCAAAGGAGCCAGGAGCGGGAAGGCAGAGACACACTCACCGTGTACTCTGCACAAAGCGGAAGCCCCGCCCCCGGTTTCCTCTGACCGGCCTGCGACCAATCCCCTGCATCCCGGCCGGCATTCTAAGCCCCGCCTCTTTCATTCAAACCCATGCGGCCCTTCATCCAATCCCCTGGCAGCATTCACTCACACAGAGAATACTTACCAGCTGCCGCATCCTCCTCACCACCGCCGTATCCGGGACACATTGGCTGGGCCGCACAGATACTCGTTGTGGGCCGCATGCGGCCCGCGGGCCGTGAGTTTGACATGCTTGTTGTATGAACTTTGGCAAACTTTTTCGACTGATTGTTATAGTCGTTATAAAGCATGAAGGATTATGTGTGTAACAATTAACTTTAATTATAGATATTAGAGAATAAGAGCTTGATATTAAGACATCTCACATGACCTAGGATAAAATGTCTTTGAACAATCAATGCAAAGATAGACTTACCTAGTAAATGCCCATACAGAGAGTCATAGTGCTCCAAAATCCCTGTGACAAGAACCCTGTTTTCCTCTTCATTGAAATGAGGATTAGGTGGCCACTCTACACGTTTCCTCCGAAAACGTGCAGCCCCAGAGCTTGGCTGCTGCTGACTGGACTCTCCTTCTTCCAACGGAAGAGACTCCAAAAGCGGCCCACCACCAACCACCCCACCACCAGACACCCCAGCAGTACCAGCAACAGACACCCCAGCAGCACCAAGGCTACAGACACCCCAGCAGCACCAGCACCAGACACCCCAGCAGCACAAGAAACAGACACCCCAGCAGCACCAGCTACAGACACCCCAGCAGCACCAGCAACAGAGCCACCAGCAGCACTCGCACTCACAGCAACACCACTCGCACTCCCAGCAACAACACTCGCAGCAACAGCACTCCCTTGAATCCTACGTTCACTCAGACACGTACTCACATGACTACCAGTACCACTCAGACCAGCATCACTCTTCCCACGCCTTTCGGCCATACCTATAGCACTCACAAAGAACAGAAAAGAAATTTAAAGACAATCGCACTGAACACTTCCAAAGTGAAAACAAAACAAAGATGTTAACAAAACAACACAGGACAAACCTCTCACAATACACAACAACTCACTCAGTCAATATGAAATATGTAAATCGCCCAGCTCTGTGTGTCTCTCTGTCTCTCTCTCTCTCTCCCAACAACACAGAGAATGAATAAAAATACACGCTGCCTTTAAATAGTCCGCTCAATCAAAAACATGCTTGCTTCGGCAGATTCAGCAAGAAGTTTCATTGGCGAACCTAACACCACCCCGCCATGCACGCCGATACACCTGTGTGTGATTGGCAAATCATCGGCAGAGTGGGAACAAATGTTTTCGGCTTGATTCGGAAGGGATCCGGCACTTATTGCATACGGCGAGGGAAAATCGGCAGAATCATGCCGATAAGGAACACTTGGCGAGAGGACTTTTTTGGCGCTTACTGCATAGAGCCCTATGTCCCGTTTTTAGTGCCAAAGTTCTAATTATCAAACGTAGAATTCGTGGCTGGGATTGTAAACTGATTTAATTCCAGGAGTTTGGAACTAACACCTGGTCAAGAAAAGTCCAAGAACTCAGAAGAGAAGAGAGCGATGGCGTGTGGAACTTCATGCCGATTTGAGAACCAGAGGATTTCGGGCTAAGTCCCGTTGAGGGGATAACTCTTATTTAGAGTTCCCTGAACATAGAAGAGTCTAGTTTGTGATCCCCAATATGTGTGCTTTTTGTCTGTATTTTGTGTTTCACTGTGTGTATGCCAATTTATGCAAATAAATTACAAGGGAGAGTTTGAAGCAGGGGAGCCTGGTTCAATTCCCGGTGCCGGCTCCTTGTGACCTTGGGCAAGTCACTTTACCCCCCTGTGCCTCAGGCACCAAAAACATAGATTGTAAGCTCCACAGGGCAGGGACCTGTGTCTGCAAAATGTCTCTGTAAAGCGCTATGTAAAACTAGCAGCACTATACAAGAACATGCTATTATTACTATTATTCATTATCATGTTTTGCTCAATGAATGATCCTAGTAAAAAGCTGTAAACTGCCTGGTCTCCAGTTACAATCGCTCCCCTAATTTTTTCTTTATTATTCACTAGAACCTAGAGGTTGTTGTTTTTTATTGGGTTAAAGCTGCACATTGACTAACTTAAGATACAAGCGCTGGGTGATATTTCTTTTACTCATCCCTAATTGACAGTCTGCTTCAAATCTACTTTAAGAAACATCTTTCTTACATTTGAATGCAAATATCAAATAGTACAACGTTTAAAAAGCAAAAAATGTAAAATGCATATTGTATACTTTTTCAGACTGCAATGCTAGATTGTACTGCTAATACTAAAGTGCATTCATCTACTGTTTACAATGAAGAGAGCAAATTTAGAACATTTATGTAGGTTCTACTGCTAACAAGAGTAAAAGAAGTTCAGTTGCCTGATTACTTTGTGAATAAGGGCATGCCATTCATACATCCATGCGTACAGCATAAGTATATAGTTTTAAAATGAAATTATAGTGTTCAATACACTGTGTAAGGTAATTTAAATAGAGAATTTGAACTCTAAAAACAGAGTATTTTACCTCTAAATTATACTTAAACACATAGTTCAATTTTTAGCATGTGAAGGTGAGTCCCAGAAATGTCAAATAGTATAAATAAAATAATGCATGTCTAATGTTTAGTGCCCAGAGTCAAGGATTATAAAGTGACTACCCCATGTTTTATTCAAATGTAAAATGCCTTGAATCCATTGCAGCAATAACATACTGTGCATATGCACAGGCCTATCCATATGAAATGAGAGGACTTTCAAACAGCATTACATATTGGAGGGGGAAATGTCTAGATACCATAGAATGCATTAGTTAACTTACATTTAAAGTACATATAGAAAAGTCTCCTGCTTGAACTGCAGGGGATCACTTGAGCATATGGACCTATGTTAAATGAAAGAGACATTAGGGCCTATGTTAGAAACCTTCATAACCCACTTATCGAGGCTTTTAGGTGTTATCACCAATTCAATTCAGTAGGCATCGATAAGTGGGTTGAATCGCCAAATTTTGCTGCGTCAAAAACAAATCGGCAAGTGAATGGCGATAAGTCACTAATCACCAGTTTAGGAACTCGTGGCATTCTAGTAGCCTCGATAAGGCTATTGAGACTTATTGAGGCCCTAGAATGGTGATTTCCTCCCAAAATCCTCTTGCCAAAAATAGTTGGTGTCAAGATGATGAGAAGCTTCAGAGGCGGCGGTGAGAGAGGGACTTAGAAAAAAAATGCATTTTCCTGCATCAGATTGATTCTGGGGGTCTCTGGAGCTGATACAAATTAATATTAGCACCGGAGGCCCCTGACATGAATACCATGCATGAAAAATGCATTTCCAGGCAACTTCATTACCTTAGCGGCTAACCACTAAGGCAAAAAAGGGGTTAACTACCTGTGCCCAGTTTATTGTGGAAATTGGGGGTGTGAGGTGGTATTTGGCCCTTGGTGGGTGTTTAAGCCTTGCAGAGGGGTTGCAGGTTGAGTTAACCCCTTCATTACCTTGTCGGCTACCACCACGTATGCCTAAACATCCATCCTTGGTGCTTCTACACCCTTCACACAATCCCTCTAACCACAATAAACAAACATACACACAGCAACCCTACTACCCACCTCCTCTACCCCCAACAACCCTCCCCCAACACATGCAGTACAGTAATTGGCAAAATTACTATTATCCAGATATGGATAAAGTAAATAAAACTCTCTACTTACCCCTGCCATCATGAATGGCATTCCCATCAGCATACTCCAGGTACATGTCCTCCGTTGCAAGCAAGAGTAAATGAAGAAAATACAATCTAATAGCCCCTAACCCTTTAAACCCCTTAGAGATTAAAAACCGTTATAATAATTAAGGGGTTAACCCACCCTCCACCACTACCCACCTGAGAGGCCTAACCACCCATCCAAGGGCCACTATACCCACCCTCTACCATTGATTGGAACAGTGGTACATTATACCCATATAATATGGGCATGAAGCCACTATAGCTATCAATGGCCAACCTATTAAAACAATCAATCACAACAATACATAACAATTAAAGAAATAAACAAGCACCTAAACACCACAACAATAATAGAACTAAAAAGCCTCAACTACACATCAATTAAATTATTCTAACAAAAAAAGCTAATCAATAAAAATTATATTATATCAAGATAATAGAATGCAATTAAAGAAACACCTACTGTAACCAACAAAACAAATCAAGAAATAAAACCACTTGCCAATCCACAAATGTTCTAAAAACAAGCCATCTGTAACGCGTAGCTCACCACAAACGAGGCGCGACCGTGGGGCTGAGGTAGGGAGTTGTATAGAACGCCAACCACAACCGCAAGGGCACGCTTAGAGTGTAGGATAGTTATGCCGGCCGGATCAGGGTAACAAAAGACAGCGTAGTGAGGTACTTGCCGGGTCTTGGAGTATAGAGCAGTGGATCGTTAGGGTACATAACCAGAGTCAGGGTTGGAGAGCGTAGAGAAGTCGTGGAGACAAGCCAGGGTCAGTGCAGGAGTGGTCAGCGTCATCGTGGTTCCAAAGCCAGGGTCAGTGCCGGAGAGAGTAGAGTAGTCGTCCAAAGCCAGGGTCAGTATAGGAGAGTATCACAAGGTAGTATCCAGGCAGGGTCAGGTAGCAGGGTTCAGGCAAACAGGAAATAGTGAGTGCAGCGTCACAAAAACAGAGGTTATGCTCGGCAATGGCTGGGAGCAAAGAGAATATATTTATAGGACCTCCCACCAATGGGAGGCAACCAGGAAACAGGAGAATGGCACAGGATAGGCTGCTGGATCACACAGGTGCGTCCTAATACAAAGCCAATAGCCAGTGTGTCCGAATGTGCGCGCAACCCGCGCAACCCACGCAATCTGTAGGCGACCTTGTCGTGCGTCGTCATCACGCGCCGCAAGAGCTATGCCACGCGTAATGGTGATGTCACGGTGGGGGAAGAGACCAGAGGCGGGACCCGCGGAGGCAGAGGTGGAACAGGGGCGTGACCACACTGTGTAGTGGTGACATGAGGCTGGGGGTGGGACCGAGGGACGGGGACCGCAGACCACTGAGGAGAACGTGCACCGCACGCATGCCACGCACCAAGACAGGAGAGATGAGAGCGCGCCCCAGACTCACGGACCGAAGGGGACCGCGCAGAACCCGCTCGCCGCGTGTGAGTACCACCACCAGGTTGACACTCTTGAGTGTCCTGGTATTCCAATGGCCGGGTGAGGGTTAAAGGGGCAGGAGCAGCAAAATGGCGAATCCTCACACCATCCAAATTCTAAACAATTTAATCAAAACAATAAACAGAAATAGAAAAAATACCAATTAATACAAAACAAGCATTTGCCAAAAAAATGCATTGCCTGTCTTTCTATTTATTAGTACCCTAAAGGGGCACAGATTAATACATTAGCAGTCAATGGGCAATGAAAAACATAAAAATAAATAAATACAATAAAAAATCCTGAAAAAAGACATTTACATACATTCAATATTTATCTTACTTTTAGAAGTCTTCACCCTCTGAATCAATCATTGCTGGTCAATATTTAGTATTGTTAGGATGTCATGAGTTAATAGACTATGCAAGCAGAATACTAGTTATTACATACACTTAATTATGTGAGTCTCCATAAACACTATTACACACCCATTTATACTTATCTGCATTAACATAGTATGTTGTAGTAGTATTACCATAGTATTTTTAAGTAGGTCATGTGTTAAAAAATAACAACATTATTATATGTAGCAGACACCGCTGCACTGATCACAGTTAAACTCTCACATATACAAAGAATCTAATGAATTCTATAGTTTATTTACTCATATTGCAGGTACAGTAATGTTATATTATCATATTTGCCCTTATTAACAACAATCTTCTCTAAACTCTACATAGTGGCCCCTGCATCACAGCTTGGTTAACAGGTGGCAGCTTCTGCATCCCAGGTGTCATCTTCATTAATTCAAGGTGATGCCATCAATTGTTAAGAATATTCTGTGCCACAACTAACGATTCATGTGACTTTAGACATCTGATGTTTCAGTCACCTATACATTGTTTTGTTGAGGTGTTAAATCAACATCATTACTTATGAGATCACACAAATATTCCATGGTCTGCTGCATTCCAGACTCAATAGGTACTATTTCAATGGCCTCAAATTAGTCATGCCCAATTTTCCAGCAGTCTTTTCATTAATTTGGAGTGTGAGGTCATCATTGAAGGTGTTAGTGAGAATGAACACAGCAAGCATTGTAACAACGAACTACGTGACCGGTACATTTCTGTGCCAATCAATTAATGTTTTCCTCATGTGTTTACAACAGATATCACATCTCCTGGATTAATATCTAGATTGTCAGATTCACCGGCTTTATCTTTGCCTAATGATCCGGAACGGGCCAGGATTAAGAGATGGCCAACGTGCTCATGCCCATCCTTATAGTGCCCAACCAGCTGGTGCCCTACAGGAACATTTGGCTTCTTTGGAGCAATCTGAAGAGCGTTTCTTGGAATCCCAAGTATCCCGACATCAAGAATTGATGGGGGTTCATCAATAAATGCTAGCAGAAATACGCAATATCAAAGATATTTTGCAAAAGAATAGTTCAGAATTTACAATCCATAATCGATCAATGCAATCGATAGCAAGAAGCTTAATCCAATAAAATGAAATGCGTGCCTCAGCACTTGCGTCTGCAGTACGCTATCCTGCCTCATCTGTAGCTTCATTAGATGTTGGCATATTTTCTCCAGAGCCTTCTATTGCACAGTCACCGCAACCAGTAATTGCACAGTTTATGACAGCAGTCATTGATTCATTTCCGCCAGCAGTCATTGATTCGTCTCCACCAGAAGTCATTGATTCGTCTCGTCAGGGGATTTGGAACCTGTCGTTCCTACTTGCTATTTACAGTATACCTTCTTTAAAAAACCATTAACCCCTTCACTTTTCAAGCGGCGGTAAATAAAATTGTAATACAAAGTCAATGCTAAATGTATTTCTGCCATCAAAGACACAGGAGCCACTATGTTGCAAAATGTTGTGATAGTGTGCCTTTAGTAATAAAGGTACAAGGGATAACTAAACACCTGCATTTGCTTGGCACATAGCTCACTTAGTGTATTGTAACAGTACATAAAATTTCATACAATGAGAACTTATAGTTAGTGATGAACTCCAACTAAAAACCACATTATAACTGAAGGATACATATGGATGTGCATAAATAAGTGTATATAAAATGCAGTAGGCAACTAAATTAGTGGTTTCATTTTGTTAAAAGGATGCTAGGTCGAAATTAATGTTTAGACCATCTTGTGCTAATGTTTTCAATGTGTATATCCAGAAGCTTTCACTTCTGGACACCATATTGAGCTGTTACCCCCTCTCCAGTTGAGTTTAGGACAGTCAATGCCTTTGCAGATTAGTCCTTGTTTAATTCTGAAGTGATTACAGACACTATGTGTCTCTAGACCTCTTTTTATATTATAAACATTCAAGGGGTTTCCCTGTTCTTCCAATATATTGAAGCCTGCTTGGGTATTCATACAGGTACAGTTGCGGCGCCTTTTATTCTCCAACATCTCCGATTTTTTTCGGGATTTTTTTCCAAATGCCACGCACTTCACTGCACTTCACCACGTTCATGCCGCATTCTGACCGCATTTATTCCGCATTCATGTTGCATTCACACCCGGGGTTGATGCGCGGTTGATGTGTTTATTGATAATGGTTCGGATTTAATTGGTTGAAATTCTTCGCATATCCGCCAGATGGCAGATATTCATGAATTGTAATGCGCATGCGCTTCAGTAATGTGTCGACTTGCAGGTGTTTAAAAAAATACCACAATGGTCCATTGTAAATTGGCCTTGGGACTGAAGGAAGAAGTTACAATAATGTATTAATTTAGGCTTTTCATATTAAAAAAAAGACAAGCACAGTTTCTGGTCTGGTTATTGTCCTGAGAGTCAAGCCATGAGTGCACTACTGCAGTCCGTGTTCCAAAAACCCGACAGAACGTACGCTTATTTAATATGGGCCGCGATTAATGCAACAGATGATAAGATGGCAACAGTTGTTCAAATTTATCAGTATTTTATCGAAAACTATGACTTTTACAAATTTTCGCCAGATGCTCATGTGTGGAAGCGTGCAATAAGGAAAAAGTTATGTAGCGATCCATGTTTTTTCGTATTGATCCCGATGTTATTGGAGGGTATTGGTGTGTATCACCGGGTTTTTCCCATATCTATGATCATGGAGACTGCAAAAGGCGAAAGGTCGTGTTAAAACCAACTAAGAAACGTCAGTCGCTGGCAAGCAATGCGACAGCGACAGCTTCCAATAATGGTCTGACAGTCAGTGAAAACCTGGTGACCAGCAACCCTTGCTGTCTGTCCCCGCCCGGATACCTGCAGCCTGAGCCGGATTTCGCGTTCATATTCGAGCAAGCTTGCATGTACTTAAGCGATTTCCAGCCTCATCAGCTGACTACAGGTGTAGTAGTCCCGCTGTCACCTGTCAACGACGTGTATGATCAAGAATACGGGACTGGCAGTGGCTCGGCGCCAGCTGATTGGGAAAGTCTATGGTGAGTAATGTTGCCGTATTTTATTCTGTTTTTTTTATTTTGAAAATATCAATATCAATGCGATTCAAAAGTCAAGCGATACTCCTGTAAGCAATATGATTGGCTGAGCAGCTTCTACATTAGATACTGCACAATTGGTGAAAAGCTAGGCGCATGCGCATTGGAACCTTCTTGAAACGCATATGCATGTCATCACATCGACGATAGGCGCATGCGCATGTGAACAGGAGATGTGCCCCGAGACAATTATTGGTGTGACTGACTGTGGGAACTTCTTTAGGGGACTGACTGACCATTACAGTAAAACTTTTACTTTTTTTTTTGTTCCTCAGAAAAGAAAACTTTGTCATCTCATGTGGAAAACGGCAAATGGAGGGATTTCGATGGATAATATCGTTTTGTGTTACAATACCTGCACATTGCTGAATCTGAGTAAAAAAAACACGTACCGGAGTCTACAGTTTAGTGGCCGTTGTTATTGAATAAGATAGAATACCTGATACAGTATGCTGTTGTTTTCAGACCTTATACAATACTTTTTTATATATACTGTATTATAAACCTGAAAAAATAAAAAGTATGCATTTATTCTACATGTATTCCAGTACATATGTGTATTCTATAACCGTACAGCATGTATTGTTGTAATACTCTCGTGATGTACAGTACTGAGCATGCCTACAGTATACAGTACAGTATGCCTGGACAGTACTGTACAGTATGTTCTAGAAACACTGTATTTTGTTTCAGTATAAAAGGAGAAAATGGAACAATTTAAAACAAATCAATATTTTCTTTTATTGGTGGAGTAAGTACAAAAACATTTATTTACAAATAAAATGTAAAAACATTTTAAGTGTACAGCAGGCCTGCACAACATACGGCCCAAGGGCCGCATGCGGCCCGCCTGGCCTCTCTCTGCGGCCCGCGATGAGATTTAAAAAAACATTAAAAAAAAAAAGAAAAATTAAAAAAAAAAAATGGCGGCGATTCCCCGCGGTCCCGGCGCGAATGCGCAGGGCCTGCTCCCCCTCCCTGCTCCCTCCCTTCCCCCACTCGCAACGTGGGACAGAGGGGGAAGTCACAGCCAGCTGAGCTCTTCTGCGGCCGCTCCCCCCCCCCTGATCCCAACGTGGATATGTGCAGGGGGGTGATGTGAGGTGCATTGAGATGAGGTGCAGGGGGGTGATGTGAGGTGCATTGAGGTGAGGTGCAGGGGGGTGAGGTGAGGTGCATTGAGGTGAGGTGCATTGAGGTGAGGTGCATTGAGTTGAGGTGCATTGAGGTGAGGTGCACTGAGGTGGTGAGGTGCAGGGGGGTGAGGTGCAGTGATTGGAGGTGCAGGGGGTGATTGGAGGTGCAGGGGGGTGATTGGAAGTGCAGGGGGGTGAGGTGCATTGAGGTGGTGAGGTGCAGTGATTGGAGGTGCAGGGGGGTGATTGGAGGTGCAGGGGTGGTGATTGGAGGTTCAGGGGGGGTGATTGGAGGTGCCGGCGGGCTGATTGGAGGTGCAGGGGGGTTTGATTGGAGGTCAGGGGGGTGTGATTGGAGGTGCAGGGGGGTGTGATTGGAGGTGCAGGGGGAGGGGTTGGAGGTGCATGGGGGGTGATTGGAGGTTTCAGGGGGGGTGATTGGAGGTGCAGGGGGGTGATTGGAGGTGCAGGGGTGATTTAGAGGTGCAGGGGGGGTGATTGGAGGTGCAGGGGGGGTGATTGGAGGTGCAGGGGGGGTCATTGGAGGTGCAGGGGAGGGTGGTGGGAGGTGCAGGGGAGGGTGGTGGGAGGTGCAGGGGGTGATTGGAGGTGTGGGGGGAGAGTGATGTGAGGTGCAGTGGGGGAGAGTGATGTGAGGTGCAGCGGGGGAGAGTGATGTGAGGTGCAGGGGAGGAGAGTGATGTGAGGTGCAGGGGGGGAGAGTGATGTGAGGTGCAGGGGGGGAGAGTGATGTGAGGTGCAGGGGTGGAGAATGATGTGAGGTGCATAGGGGGAGAATGATGTGAGGTGCATAGGGGGAGAAGGATGTGAGGGGCAGGGGGGTTGGATGTGTGGGGTGTGCAGGGGGGTATTGTGTGTTTGATGTGGAGAGGGAGTATTATGTGTGTGGGTGAGGGGGAGAGATGGGGGTATGAGAGATAGATGGGAAGTATCTCAAAGGTTGATAGTGAGGGGTTCTGCGGGATATATGAGGATGATGGTGAGGGGTGCTGGGGGAGATATATGAGGATGATGATGATGAGAGGTGCTGGAGGAGAGATGATGATGATGATTTTACCCATGCGGTCCAAATTTTTTTTCCTTGGAGCAGTTCGGCCCTTCTCGCTTTACGAGTTGTGCAGGCCTGGTGTACAGCAATTCAAAACATCAACAGGTGTATGGTTTACTGCTAATGAAAACATTTATGTACAGAAAGTCAAAACATTTACAGTCAGTCAGGCCTGCACAACTCCAGTCCTCGAGGGCCGCAAACAGCCCCGGTTTTAAGGATAACCTTGAAAAACGGGCCTGTTTGCGGCCCTCGGGGACTGGAATTGTGCAGGTCTTGTGTACAGTAAGTAAAAACATTTCTTTATTAATACAAGTTAAAACACGCAACATTTCCTTTATTAAAGTATAGTAAGTCAAAACATGTACAGCACAACAGTATGGTGTTATTAAAAAAATACTTTATTCATAATATTTAAAAAACGCAACATCTCCTTTATTAAAGTACAGAAAGTCAAAACATTTACAAAAACATTTACAAAAAATAAACAACAGTTGAACAGTCACGCAAATGCGATCCCCACCAGATTGTCCTTCCAGGGCTGATGTCTTGTATGGCGCAAAATGCCATTAATGGAGTCTTGAACGTTTTTCATTAAAGGTTCTGTAATTGAAAAATAGCGCCGCAATTCCTTCACAATAGTCCTTCTTAAATTTTTAGGAAGCGCCCCTTTTTTGTGATTTCCTTCGTAGTTCACATTGTAGACCCACGCGCAGTACACCAAGTAGGACACGTGGTGCTTAAAAATTAACATGGCATACTTCTGTGGTAAATCAGCATTCATCACCCTATACTTCTCCGTGAGTGCCGGTGGCAGCTCGTGCAGGATGATGGCGGGCACCGTATCGATGCAAGCGTATGTAAGTTGGGTTCTGGAAGCGGGTGTTCTTCTGTGAGCGGGTGTGCTTGTGGTGGCAGGCGAGGGTAGGTTTTCTGAGAGGAATCTTTCCTCCTGTCTTGGTCACCGTGTTGTCTCCTGGCATTGTCTTGACGGGGTTGTCATGTTATCCTCCTCCTCAACGGCATTCATGTAAACAAATTGTTCTGGTGGAGGGGGTGAGCTTGGTGTTGAAAGACGGTCTAAGGTCCCATTCATCACATCCATGCCACCCTCCTGCTCCGGCGTCGGGGATACAGGGGCATGAACACCGAGCAAATTATGTATCCCCGCTATGTCAGTCTCTATCTTCTCTATCTGTCGATGCATCTTCTGCATCCGTTGATCCATATTTAGCATTGTTTCCAGAAGCAGATCTATCTTTGCCAGCACAATAGAGTTTCCAGGGATATCCACACTTCTCCCATTCAGCATGTGGTCTAACGAGCTGGTTCTTGTGCATGGCGTGCTGTGGACATCTGGGTGGATGGGTGCTATGGAGGATGAGATGGGGGTTCCATGGAGAGAAGCGGCACCGTCGTCGAAGAAGGATGGAGGAGGTTACCTGTGGATTTCCGGGAGAGAAGCGGCAGCATCGTCGAAGAGGGATGGAGAAAGCGACCTGTGGATTTCCGGGCGAGAAGCGGCAGAGTTGTCTAAGCGTAATGGAGAAAATGACCCGTGGATTCAGGGGCACCAGCGGCAGCGTCGTCGAAGAGCAGTGGCAAAGATGGGCTGTGGGTTTCCGGGAGAGCGGCGGCAGCGTCATGGAGGAGTAGTGGAGAAGATGGGCTGTAGATTTCCGGGAGAGCAGCGGCAGAGTCGTTGAAGTGTATTGGAGGAAGTGGTCTGCGGGTTCGATGGGTTGGCTGCCATTTGTTTTGCTTTGACTGTACATCACCGAATTTCTTCTTGACATAATAAGGCTTATGTGTATTAAAACCCTTAGCCTTTGGGGTCAGCATAAGGTTTTCTTTATTGGCCTTAGCCTGTCGCTTTGGCCTTGGCTTGGAAACGGTTGCCGCCTTTCGCTTTTTCTGCGTGACAGGCACGGCAGAGGCGAGTGGCTTCTTGCGTCCATAGAATCGGGGTTGATCCATGGAAGCAGATGGCACAATGCAGTATCTGGACAAGGGCAAGTTCAGATACAGATCATCGAGTGGTGGGCTATGCAAAGTGTGTAACCTTTTATGCTTGTCGACGAGGTACAGGTGTTGAAAGTGGGTGTACTCTAATGTGAGTCATTAACGTATAAATACACCATCCATTTTGTGGATTCACTGCACATTGAATACACATCGACTAAACATCGAATATACATTCTTGTGTTTGTATTTCTTTCTACTCGCAGCAATGCCTGTTATAAAGATTTCAAAGGATCTCAGCATGAGAATTAAGGAGATGTACACGAGCGGACACCGAATTGCAGATATCCAACGCTGGTTAGCTGCTTCTGGCCTCGTTGTGCCATCAACCACCGTGTGCTATCATGCACACGGAAAAACCAAACAACGCACGAGGACACCAACGGTAACTAACGCGTAAGTATATTTATTTAAATATATAATACAGTATATCTATTATTGTTTATATTGCTGCATATCAATAGAACTATATATTGTGTAGACCTAGCAAATTTTATAGTTATTTCGGTATATTTATACAGTATAACTACAGTATATCTATTGTTTATATTGCTGCATATTAATAGAACTATATATTGTGTAGATCTATCTCATTTTATAATTATTTCGGTATATTTATATAACTACAGTATATATATTGTTTGTATTGCTGCATATTAATAGAACTATATATTGTGTAGACCTATCTAATTTTATAGTTATTTCGGTATATTTATATAACTACAGTATATCTATTGTTTATATTGCTGCATATTAATAGAACTATATATTGTGTAGACCTATCTAATTTTATAGTTATTTCGGTATATTTATATAACTACAGTATATCTATTGTTTATATTGCTGCATATTAATAGAACTATATATTGTGTAGACCTATCTAATTTTATAGTTATTTCGGTATATTTATATAACTACAGTATATCTATTGTGTATATTGCTGCATATTAATAGAACTATATATTGTGTAGATCTATCTAATTGTATAGTTATTTCGGTATATTTATATAACTACAGTATATCTATTGTTTATATTGCTGCATATTAATAGAACTATATATTGTGTAGATCTATCTCATTTTATACTATTTTTACTGCAAATGATGTGCTGTACTTGTGGCCTACTGCACTGTAACTTACCGGATTGTTGTTTTTCTGTAAATTGTAGGGATATAACTCTTCTGGTCGACAAAATAAGTGAAGAGAATGATGAGAAGCGTGCATTAAGGGTCAAATACTGCTGCGGCCAAGTTTATTCGAGCATTTGCCCGTTCTTGGCCGCAGCAGTAGCCTGGCGCGCGCCCGAGGGTGACGGGCGCGCGCCGAAGCAGCGGAAGAGCTCCCTCCGATCGGGGCGCTCTCCCTACCGCTGCCGGGTCCGCCGGATCCCCCGGAAACCCCTGCCGCCGTCCCGCGATCGCGGGACACCAGGGCTCCCTCGGGGAGCCCTGGACGCGCGTGCAGGGGGCGCAGGCTCCCGAAGACTCGTGACCGCGCGTCTATGACGCGCGGCACGCCGAGGGGCGGCCACTAGCAAGCCGGGAAATCTCCCGGCTTGCGGTACCGGCCACACTTTAATAAAGTGTGTCGGTAGTGTACACTCTGCAGCAAAATCACAATCTCACTGTATCCGAGACCAGCATAAAGAAGATGAGACGCAGAATTGGATGGAAATATGGACGTGTGAGGTTAGTACTGGACAGTACAGGAGGTAAAAGTGTTGTTTAGGAAACTGTACTGTACCTATAAAATTATTCTTTGTCATTACAGAGCGTACCCCGTGATAAGGGACATTAACAAGATCAATAGAGTGGTCCAGGCCCAGGCATGGATCGACAGTGGAGAAACTTTCCAGGATTGCATCTTCACTGACGAGTCTACTGTTTCGCTGGAGAGATTTGCCACCTTTGCATTCCACAAAAAAGGTTGCATATCTATGAAGCCGTGTCCAAAACACCTGGTGAAGATGCATGTGTGGGGTGCCATCTCTAGGCGTGGACCAGGATGCATCGTCATCTTTGAAGGTACAGTAAAATGTATGTCACACGCTTTTGCCTTATGCACTGTACTGTACTAGTGTGCAGTTTTTTGAGCACTTTTATTTTCTTGTTATAGGAATCATGAATAAAGCTTTCTTCCAAGAGCAAATTGTGCCTGAGATTGTGGAATACATCACACGTGAGTTCCCGGATGGTCACTGTTTCTACCAGGACAGCGATCCGAAGCACACCACATCAACAGCGCATATTCTTGAGCGCGGTATCAATTGGGTGAAGACGCCAGCGGAGCAAGTGCGGTAACTGTGTCTCATTTTTTCCTACTGTTTTTACCGTGTACTGTATCTCTTTAACTAATTGTCCTTTTTTTCCCCCTCCAATGACAGATCGCCAGACTTCAATCCTATCGAAATGGTCTGGCATCAGCTGAAGGACCATATCCGAAACATCGTAAAACCCTCCAAAAAGGATGAGTTGGCGCAAGGCATACTGAGTTTTTGGAACGATGTACTCACCGTGGAACGATGCAATAAATATATTGACCATATTGCGACTGTATTGCCCATTGTGATCGCGCGTAATGGGCAAGCATCAAGAAGGTAGTATGGTATAGTACTGTACTGTAGTATTGTACGTACAGTATGATACAGGTAAGTATGGCACAGATTTTTTTTCCCTGAGAGAGCAGCACCAGCCATCTGGTTACAAAGTATTTAACAGTAGTCACAGTATACAGTAGTTCCAGTCTAGACTAGTTTGACAGTACTAACTGCATATTGTTGTCCAATATGGAGTAGCTATACAGTACACAATGTCATAATATGCACCTAACTGTTCAATTTTTTTCTTTCCTGAGAGAGCAGCACCAGCCATCTGGTTGCGAAATATTTAACAGAAGTTACAGTATACAGTAGTTCCAGTATAGACTAGTTTGACAGTACTATACAGAACACCATGCCATAATACAGTATGCACATAACTGCACTAATTTTTTGTTTTCTTGTCTTTTCAGAAAAAAGGATTGACTGGGGGAGAGGGGGGCATCGTGTAAAGTTTGTGAACTGTTTGTACAGTTAAGTGTACAGTATCTAAACTGCCGTCATGATGTACACAAAACCTCTCCTCTCTCAATGAACTACTGTACTGTACACAGAATGAGGAAGAAGATAAAGACGGAAACAATTATATTATTATATATATATTATTATATATTATATATTATTAATTAATATTATTATCAATGTGCATTATTCATGATTATCCACCGGCCCTCAATTTTCATCTGACAGAAGAACTAAATAAAGACTGCATTTTGTATTATTCATGATTATTTTTATATTTGTATTTTTTGTTCCTGATAAAATAAAATAAATATTTCTTTACATTCATGATAATCATAATCATTGACAACCCCCCCCCCACATCTACACCAAAGAAAAAGAAAGAATGCCAAAAAGTGGTAATTTACTGCATCAATAACATGAATCAGATAATGTTTTTTTAACTCTCAATTTCACAGTGCTGTGCAAATCAGATTTACATATCAAATTCGAGAAGGGATTATCAAAAGCGTTACCGTAAACAAAGCCTCAAAGGGTTGGGGGGGTGGATGGGTGAGTCATGCGCAGTAATCATCAGCTAGCTCCCTTCCCAAAGAAGATTACAGAGAGGTGACTCTAAGCCAACAATAGGAAAATTAGGCACGCAGACGCAGAGAGGTGATGCTCGGATAGGGACAGATGATTAAAAACACAATGGCAAGCTTTAGAAACGGAATGGCTCAGGAGAGGTGTCTGTCGATAAGAGGTTCAAATCCTTGCTTGAGCGAGCCTTGTGTGTGTGCGTGGGGGAGGGGGGTACAGGGTACAGCTGCATGAAGGATTAGCTGTACTGCAGTTAAAAGAAATGGCATATTTTCAAAAGGCAGGTCATCATAATAATTTGATCCCTACACCCCCAAATACCTAAAAAGCACACAAATCAACCATGTGCAGTCAAACGCACACTGTCGCAGTCAAAAGCTACAGCACAGATTGAATATCGTAATAGCAAGATGGTTTAGGCAGGCTTGTGGAGAAAATAAAAATAAAAAATGAGGAGAAAAATATATATATATTATTTTTTGGTCACTCACTCTTGAATTTCGCAAGCAAGCAGTGGTGAACTTACAGACGCATGCGCAGTAATCATCAGCTATGTACTATAGCTCCCATCCCAAAGAGGATTACACGCAGGCGCAGAGAGATGATGCTCGGCTAGGGACGGACGATTAAAAACACAATGGCAAGCTTTAGAAACGGAATGGCTCAGGAGAGGTGTCTGTCGATAAGAGGTTCAAATCCTTGCTTGAGTGAGCCTTGTGTGTGCGTGGGGGTGGGGGTACAGGGTACAGCTGCATGAAGGATTAGCTGTACTGCATTTCAAAGAAATTGCATATTTTCAAAAGGCAGGTTATCATAATAATTTGATCCCTACACCCCCAAATACATAAAAAGCACATAAATCAACCATGTGCAGTCAAACGCACAGTGTCGCAGTCAAAAGCTTGAACTTCGCAAGCAAGCAGTGGTGAATTTACAGGCGCATGCACAGTAATCATCAGCTATCAAGCAGGAATGTGATTGAAACCAGAAAGACACACATTCAAAGAAATGGTGTGGAGAGGTGTACTGTACTGTAGATAAGATAAGAAGTTGAAATACTGCAGTGCAGTAAATTATCCTGTTTGTGTGCGGGGGCAAGCGAGGGGAGAGCACTGAATACGCCGAAATGTGATACTGTTACAGTACTGTACATGCCTATGCGTTTCAACAATTTTCAAATGAGACATACTGTACCGCACTGCAAATGCATGTATAAATATGCAAATTTACAATTACTGCGCACACACATGCAGACTGTGTACTGACATAGGTTGAACTGCTAAAGTATTCGACTTCGAAGACAACAGCTCGCAAATGCCCCCCTGAGTTTTTAGATGGCATTGCAGTATTGCAGACAGCGCTAATAAAATGCTAATATTACGAGCGCTAAAATACCGCATTACACTCCGGACAAAAAAAAATGCATCTGCCCGCAGTTATAAGAGTTGCGCCACTATGGCCGCACGAGGCTAAAGGCGGCCACCACTGTACACTGAGAAATTTGTTTTACAATTTATAAAAGACTCAATGTCATAAGATTTACCTGTAATGTTAGATTGGAATTTTTTACATTTTGTATTGAACTTGCATCCAATACATTTACTGCAAGTAAAATACCCCTTTAAGCCGTTTAGCCACATATCTCTTTGTGTTTGGAAACACTGATAGGGCAACTTGGTGCTAGGACTAGTTTCAATTTTTTTGCCCTTTTATACACAATTTGATTTTTTTGGGGCAAGAACAATTGTAGTTTTTAGTCTTTCTGCAGAATACCCCAATGTTTATTCAGGATTTTATTAATTTGTGGGGCCATGTCATAAATTGGGTGATAAATTTGATGAACTCTTATTTATCAGAGGTTCTATCCCTTTTCTTTTTATTCATGTCTACAAGTGTTTTCCTGTCTATTCCATTGATATAGGTCATAGCTTTTTCAATATCTTTCTTTTTTACAATTTCTTTCAATTGTTACCTCTAATGTTTAGCCTTATCCAGAAATAGAAACATAGATTAATTTATAGTGTATTCATCTATAAAAGTATTGCTGGCTTAAAATAATATAATTATATGGCAACCTATTATTTAGAGAGATGAATGTGTAGATATGGGTTCCAATAGGGAACACATTCACACATGCATGCCCTTTGGTTTATGAGTTATTGCACGCCAGAGAGGCTTCAATTATATAGACATAATATTTATTAGAGCACAGCACAAAATATAAGACTTACACAGTAATATTACATATACTTCCTTATAAGGTTTGTACTTATTACAGGCCTAACAAAACAATACAGTACATACTACTGTACCTAACAATATATTGATATAACAGACACATATATATATATATATATATATACGGATTTACAAGTGCACAAGAATTATGATCATAATTACCTTCTGTGCTCTGCTTCTCTCCTCACTCTCTCCTCACTCTCTCCTCTCCTCTCCTAACTAACTGCCAATATGTCTAGTTTAAATGAGTTTTCTACCCTCATTGCTCAACATGTAGGAGGTTTCTGATTGGTTGAGGATGTATGCTTAAACCAAATTGTGTTTTTCCCTTTAAAGATCATGGGAAAAACCTAGAGATACCAAATCTATCAATAAATGTTTGGTACAGGTCAACATCCTGATTGGAAAATAGCAGCTGGTCTAGAAAGGGTCTAGGTGTTAATTCAGTATTGTCTTTTGAAGTCCCTGATAATCAACAAGAGATGTTTGGACAGGGTGTGAAGTCTTTTGTTTGTCAATATCTTCTCCTGGAATGTTTATTCAGGTGAAGATAGAGAATCTACTTCAAAAGACTGTTTGTGAAGCCTTTAAACAACAGTATCCTGTAGCAACCTGTAAGCAATTCTCTTGGTTAACAGTTCTCTTGGGTAACACAATGAATTTCTCCTAAGATCCTTGACCTGATACATATACCTGCTGTTGGGAGCAATTTCTTTTTATTCTTAAGAACTGGTCCTGTGGTTTTTTTAATCAACTGGTTTTTTTAAGCATCAACTGCTTTATAAAAAATGTTGTATGTACAGAGCTGTTTTCAATGAATAAAGACAGATCCAATACATTAATACTATTTTTATCACTGCTGAATGTGAACTTTAGATTATAAGAATTTGTATTTAGATAGATCTTAAACTTTTCGAGTTCTTCTAACATTCCCCTCCAGACCCAGCACAACGTCAATATATCTTTTCCAGAGCATCAGGTTCGCACCAAATTGGTTCCCACTCAAAATGTGGTAATTTTCCCACATACCTATGAATACATTCGCATAACTTGGTGCAAACCTGGTCCCCATTGCAGTGCCGAATGTCTGACCTTCTTGAATGCCTCCTGCACCAGAGACATATCATACCCCTTTTGTTTGAAATTGTCGATGAGGGGTATGATATGTCTCTGGTGCAGGAGGCATTCAAGAAGGTCAGGTCGGTTGAACGTGTGGATCTGTTAGCTAAATAAAAGCTCAAACCGTGCAAACAATCCATGCCTTTGGCAGATATCAACACAAACAAACTGTGGGGTTAAGTTTATTACAAAATGTAATGGTTATTCCCACAAAATTAGACAAATTATCAATCGCCACTGGAAAGTGTTGCTCTCAGATCCGCACCTCAGCAGTCAGTTGTCCACTGTGGCACCACTGGTCTTCCGCAAGGGTCTAAATATCAAGAACATCTTGGCCCCAAGTAGACTTAGTGATACTTCAGTTGAGAATAGTGGTTCACAGTTAGTGTCTGGAAACATTAGGTGTGGCAGATCTAGATGTCTAATGTGTGGACATCTGCATCTGTCGGATACTTTCTCTTCATTTAGCAACAAGTCTGAATATACATTAAAAAGTTCAATCAACTGCCTCTCCACATATATAGTGTATGTTTTATCTTGTCCATGTCAATTGCAATATGTGGGTCGCACTAAAAGAGCACTGTGTGTCAGATTCCTGGAACACAGACGTTCCATCATTAAGGGAGTGCTGGCACACAGTGTTCCTCGACATTTTTCCCCAGTACACCAAAAGGATCCCAAGGGACTTGTTATTATGGGTATTGTGAGTATTCCGAGTACCCTATTAGGGGGAGATAGTTTTAAGACACTATGTATGAGAGAGTCTTTTTGGATATACTCACTTGGTACACTTTCTCCCAGGGGTCTTAATGAGTGCTTGGATACTAGCACACTGGTTTAGTCTCCTGCCTTGCTGTTCTCTGCCTCTCTGCTCTGGTTGCTAGTTCGGTTCCTCTCCCCCTATCCTAGGATGGGGTTCTGTGTTTTTGGAGGGGATTCCTCTATATTATATGATATTTCCTTAAAGTAGGTGTTATTTAATAGTTAATCCAGTTTTTTCCTTTTTCTTTTTATATTTTTAGTTATTTTTTAATGTAACAATTGTTGTTATTATATGTAATTAGATATAATGTTAATTAATGCACTATGTGCATTATTAATCTAATAATTTTTGTTGGTACATATAATGTAAAGATTGTTTTGTGAATGTTGTTCTCATCACACAAGGAATTAAATAGGTTGATTTTAATATTTTTTCAATTTTATTTAGATTTTTCTATCATTCATTTTTATATGGTGTGGTGGTATTTGGTTGTTTATATATTCATATTATTATATTCTAATTAATATATTGATTTATTAATATCTTTTGAAACTAAAATTATAGGTTTAGGTTTTAATTTCAATTTGGTATATATATATATTTTTTTTTCCATATTTGATGAAACTTAGATTGGTAATAGGGGACAGCTTTTTCTAACATGTCCTTGTGTTAGTTGAGTTTATACATAATTAAATTGTTTAGTTTTAGCTATTTTCATTGTATGATGTGAACAACATAATTATTGAAGTTTTTGTTGTTGTTATTCATTGTAATGTTGATATTTATAGTAATTTTAGAGTTATACGATTTGTGGTGAAACTTAGTACCAATGTGAAAATAAGTTTTTTGATCCAGCTTATTTAACTGGCTGTCCCTGACAATCACAAAATCTCCTGACGAAGTCGCCGCAGTGTGACGAAACGCGTAGAGCTGTGACGTCATTGCATTTGTGTTGGTGTATTTGGAGTCCCTGGCTTCCCTGCGCTCCGGCTGGCGGTAATTTCAAGTGTTAGCAATCATTGTATGAGGGAGCAAAGGACGTGCAGGCATTGGATGCCTTTATATCTTGCTGCCAATTCATGGTGAACCTGGGCTGTTTACATCCACTCTGCAAACCTGGGACTCACCCTAACACCGCAGATGACCACAATAGAGATTTCTCTCCCACGAATGGTTCTGTTTGAAATCCTGTAAGTGCACATTCTTATGGGTTGCTGATTTTTTAAATAAATGTACCTTATTTTTTACTCAGTTACGTGCTATGGAGCTTGCGCTTTTGTTTGTTTTTTGTTTATATATATATATATATATATATATATATATATATATATGTATCAGTACCGTGTTAGCTTGTCTTGTTTTATGTATTTTTATTAAAGTGTTTCTGCAGTATTGCACCATTTTTTCCAATTTTTATTTTGGGCATATCCATTTGCTGTATGGTGTGGTTTTTTATTTTGGGCATATCCATTTGCTGTATGGTGTGATTTCCTGGTCAAGTGTTTAGATGGCGGACGGAACACAACGTTGGGTTCGTGGATCCTTGAGAGAAGCCGTTGGTCAAAGACGAGATTGAATCCACTATATGCATCATTAAGCTATTCTGTAAGTTTGCACTTTTATCTATGCAAAGAAAAGGCTGCTTTGGTTTTGTATAACACGCACGCACATGAATCAAACCCAGGACCTTTCATATGCTGGTACCAATTCTCTATCTCTACACCACAGGATTGGATTGGTGTGACAAAATAGACTCTATAAATATACTTAACCTCTACAGCACAGTTCAATGGACTGTACTGTGTACTACTGCACCGACACACTTTATTCGAGCAAATACCCAGTATGTACCTGGCAGATACCTGGAATGCGCCGCTCCTCACCTCTGACAAGCCCCGTTGTGTTTGCCTTCCCAGCCTGGGTTCATGCCTGGCTGACGGGCGGCTGATCTGTTAAATGATAATGATTAGGATTTAATAGGCTGCAATGCTTCGCGTGTCTACCAGATGGCATAAATTCATGAATTGTAATGCAGTATATATATATACTGTGCAGTATTGCAGCCAGCGGGAATAAAATGCTTCAATCCCTTCCTCGAAAATACCTCAATGCACTCGGGCAGAAAACAGTCACAAACCTCAATACACCCGGGTATACCCGAATTCGTGGGACTAGCCGAGCTCGAATAAAGTGTGTCGCCAGTGTATGTATACTGTATGTTAAATTTGTGGCATAGAGGTAGACAATTGGTACTACCATATATAAGGTCCTGGCTTTGATTCCTGTATAATATGGTATAATTTATCAATTATAAAATAAATGATAAAATAATTTATTTTTATTATAATATTTAGGAAGGTTAAGTATATTTATAGAGTCTGTTTTGTCACACCAATCCTGTAGTGTAGAGGTAAAGAATTGGTACAAGCATATGAAAGGTCCCGGGTTTGATTCCTGCATGTGTGTTATATAAAATGTATTAATGTTAAATTCCCCACATGGTGTAGGAGTGTGTGCATGTATCCATTAGCAATCAAGCATTGAATGTTTAAATTTTTTTTTTTTAAATTCCCACATGGTGTAGGGGGGCATCCTCTTACTGGGGTTGTCACCAACTCCAACAGAAGGGTATATTCTGGAGACAGAGGGCGTGAGCGGGGGGCCTCCCGTGGTATGCTTGGTGTTTGCACTGTGAAAATCATATCCTGGGATGGAGAGTGTGCATGGGGGGTGTATGTGGTTACTCCATGAAAGAAAGAAGGTGCTTCCCAGTCGCTCTCATGCTTCTGCATCTGACATACAAGGTGCAGGATTCCAAGCAAAGAATAGAGCCCCATGATGTTCCTCTCAATCTTCGCCATGTGAACACATATGCACCTATCCATTATCTCCAAAAGAAGATCCATCTTGGCCTCCATGGCCTCCATTCTGTCCCTGTATTACTCGGTTGTGTTGCCAGGCATTTTGTAACCACAAAAATATCCAGCATGCAGACAACCGAGCTGGATCTGGTGCAAGGTGTTATGTTGTCATCCGGTGGGCTGGGTGATGGAGGCGAGTGGGGGGAGGGGGTGTCCAGACGAGCATCGGCGTGATGGAGGTGAGCAGGGGATGTTGGGACGATCCTTGATGGGCAAAGCATAAGTGCGGGTGGCTGTTTGGGCATCGGTGGTAGGTGATGGAAGTGAAAAATGCGGGACATCCAATTAGGCTTCGGTGGGTGCAGAGGCACCTTGTGTGGCCCTCCCAAATAACTTCATAATCAACTAATTTGACCATTTTCTAATTTATGTACAAAGGGACAGGGTTGTTTGCCTTGGGAGCATTCAGTAAGTTTTCTTTAGGCAGCTTTGGCTTGAAAACAGCTGCTGCCATTCGCTTTCTCGTGGTTGGGACAGCAGCAGTAAACAGGTTCTTATGTATGTAGAATCGAGGTTGATCCATGGAAGAAGATGGAAGAATGCACAATACAGTATCTGGACAAGAGTACGTTCAGATAGAGATCAGCGTGTGGGAGGCTACAGATGCAGCAGCCATTATTCGATAATTTCTCTGCGCCGTTTTCGTAATGTCTGCTGTATTCCACTGGTTTTCCACTCGTTAATCTTCTGTGAAGGCTGGCAATGACATACTGTATGTGTTTACCATTGTTGATTTCCGTGATTACTGTGATTGGGAATTGTTTGGGTGCAGTTCTGTGTGTTTGTGCCAGATGGCTAAAGTGAATCGCTTTACACAGGACAACCAGTGAATTGTGTGTAGTCAATTTGTAGGTGTTAAAAACAATATAAAAAGAATGGCTGCTACAGTCATCCATTGTAAGTTTACCTTGGTCGCTGAAGACGTTATCAAATTTAGGTGTTTCATAATTAAAATCTCCACAGTGTACACAATGCTTGTCCCGTTATTCTACATTGCTATCCCTGCACTTGGTGAAATGGACATCATGTCAAGTCCTTATACGAAACCACAATGTAGTTACGAATTACTCATATTTTCAACAATTAATGCTGGAACAGATAAGAAGGCGACTTCAGCAAAGATATATTACTATATAATTGAAAAATATGAATTCTTCAATTTTTCACCAAACCAATGTGCCTAGAAGCATTCGATAAGGCAAACTTTAACTACTGAGGATTGCTTTTTTCACACAGCACCTCCTCCGAGAGATATAAGAGGATATTGGTCTGTGCTACCTATTTTTGTCGGTATGTTTGCTCATTGCAACTTCAAAAGAAGAAAAGGTGTGTTTCATCCACCTGCGAGAGTTGTGGTGAAACGTGTAGAGTGACGCTTCACGCTGTCCACCGGAAACCCCTTGGATCCGCAGGCGGCAAACATCTGGAGCCCTGTAGACGGAGCCGCGAGGTGTGCGTTTGGCGGGAAGACCATACCGAGGAGGATAAACACTGCTCCAAGTTCCAGCAGCCGGTGTCGATCACGTAGATCAAATTGCCTGTACCATATTTTAACCATGTGAGTGTATACCATCCTATACTTACCATCATAAAGTTTTATAGTCTGCACTATGTCCAGTCCTCTTTCTCATTCCTAAAGGGTGAAAGTGGATAGACATATTCCGGTCCTACCCTCAACTAGATTGCGGTCTAAGATCAACAACTAAAGATACCATTACGTGTATTTAGACCTACCTTTACTTGTGAGTACCCAACTCATAAGAATTAAAGAGATAACATCCACATTTTTTATTAGACCATACCTCAGTATTGGACATCTGTTTTCTGTTTCCACATATGTTTGAGCTTCCCTACGACTTTGGACTTGGTCCAGGACAGTCATACAGAAAGAAACATTACTATGCTTCGGGTCCTGACTGAGCAATTATTTTCCCTCTTACACATGCATGCTGATAAGAAGACCTGCACTGTAATTTGGCTAGAATGACTTCACTGCCAATGTGAATTTCAAGTCAAGTAAAAAAAATGGCATATCCTTTTTTTTCTTTTTTTCTCGAGAAGGGATTAATAAATTAGTGATTTGAAGAAACACTTTATGTAATGCTTTGTGACTAATGTATGTCCATTTAGCAATTGCGCAGGCATAGCAATGTAAAAATCTGTTTTGATATTTTAATGTGAAACACCAAAATTTGATAATGTCCAGTGACCAAGGTCAATTAACAGTAGATCACTGAAATTGATACCTGTTTTTATCTGTATTTTAAACACCTGCACATTGACTACCCACTGTAAAGTCTATGCAAAGAGATTCACGTTTGCCATCTGGCCGATACGCACAGAACTGCAACCACACAAATTAGAATCCAGGTAATCAGCAACGAGTAAACAAAAGGTGTGATTGGCAGATATCATGGGAAGATGATTTAGGGATCTAGACTACAGGGAAATGATAGCAGCAACTCCAGGTATGTTAAAAAAAAAAGAAATGTGTTGGGGCAAGAGGTGGACGTACTTTTGGTCATGGTGGAGGATCTCATGATAGTAGAACAGTTAAGTAAATGAAAGCTGCTGCTACACACGAGATTCATCTGAAGGCAAAGGCCACTTCTCAATACCACTTCCACCATCTAAGGTGCCTCTCCACCCCCCAGTCGAGGCAATAAACCTCAATTTTTGAACCTACAGTAGTTCTGAAATCAATTATGATTGGTAAGACGTATGTGTTACGATTGTGCTCGCCACAAACCGGGACCGGACCGCGGGGCTGAGGTGGGGTTATATACTCACCGACCTTAGTCCACGCAGACTGATCCGGAGTGCGCAGTTCGTAGTCGTACGTCAGGATTGGAGGGTCGTCAGGGTCAGGATTGGAGAAGGCAGCATCGTCGTTATTCAAGCAGGAGTTCGGCAACAGGTAGTCAGGAGTTCCCCGCTTCAGCTTAGGAGCGTGAGTGCGGGAGTGGCCTCTTCGTGAGGAACGGCCTCGGCCCATGACGCCGGTCTCAGCAGGGGGAGACAGCAGGCTGGCCGAAGTACCCCGCAGGGCAGCGTCGGGAAACCAACGCTTCAGCACAGAAGTCAGGAACGGGCCCCCGCATGGAACTAGCAGGCGGCCTCAGGAAACAATGCTTCAGCAGAGAAGTCAGGAACGGAACCCCGCATGGAACTAGCAGGCAGCCTCAGGAAACAACACTTCAGCAGAGAAGTCAGGAACGGGCCCCCGAATGGAACTAGCAGGCGGCCTCAGGAACTAGGGGCAAGAACCAGAAAGGTTATTACAACAGGATACAAGCCAGGGTGGCTTGTGGCAGAGACAGTAACGTCCAGGGTAGGAATTTATGCTCGGCACTGTTTCAGTGCCAAAGCCCAGGATATAAAGGGTGGAGATACAATCACAGGAGGAGTGTGTGTGAGTATTCCTCCAATGATGAAGCACATGGCAAAAGCTGCAATGAGAGGCAGCACATCTGCCATTGATTGCCAGAGGAAGCTTTTGCAAATGCAGAAGTCTGCAAAAGCTATAATCAAAGCCAGGAGCGGATTCCTTACAGTACCCCCCCCCCCCCCTTTCAGGTGAGACCTCCGGACGAACAGGGTCCATCACAGATTTGAGGGACATGGAGTTGTTTCTAAACCTCCTTAGGCGAGTGGTGGCGTTGAAGCGTTGAAGCCCATGGTTTGTTGGGATTCCTTACAGTACCGCCACCACTGGGTGAGAAGCCTGGGTGGACATTGAGTTGTTCCTGAAGTGTCTCAGGCGAGATTTAGGTCCAAAATCCAGGTGTACATTGGCGAGTGCTGCAAGGAACAGTGGTGGCACTGCAGTTTTTGGTACATGGGCAATGGGACCAGGAGACTCCGGAATGGGGACATCAGAAGGGCAGCAGCCAGGTGTCCGGTGCATAGTAATAATCCAAGAATACGGGACACAGGACACTGATTGTCGGACAAAAATTACATTGGGGAATCCGGGGCAGACAATGGCCTTGGTGGAATCAGCATGTAAGAAGTTGCGAGAGTCTTTAGCTCCCAAGGAATTCAGGGTGGTGGTTAGCGAGGGTTTAGGGCGGGCGGGTTCACTGCAAGATATTGGAGCAGTAGTCTTGATACGAACCAGGCTTGTAATCCCAAGCAATTCGAGAGAGCTGGTAGTAGTGTTTACGTAATTGTTGGTTGTGGTACATGCAGTTGCAGGATCCGCCTCCTTTGGCCTCTGAAATTTGGGGGGGAATCAAATCTAAAGTTATGGTCTTGGTGAAGGGCATAGAAAGCATCACGGAGACAGTAGGGGACAGCACGTCCAAACCCATAGTGGTGCCATCATGAACAGGGATGGATGCCTCAGGCAAAGCAACGCCGTCCAGCATGAGTGTCTTCGTCCTAGAGAATGAAGACATGCAATCCAGAAAGGGCACTTCAGACACCGCACAGAAACCTGCGAGTAAAGACTCTGTTTGAAAGGTGAGAAAACAGATCTTATCCGAGAAAGCAGGAAGCCAGGTAAGCGGGACAACAGGCTTAGGACTAGAAGTCTTGGGGTTAATGCTGGGTACCTCCAACACAGAGAAGGAAAACAGAGAACCAGAGCTTGGCTTAGGAGTGGAGGTCCCAGGTACCCAGGTCTCGCATGATACTGTGGGAGAAGCAATGCAAAATATTACTGTTTTAAACATAGGGTTCTAAACATCGGTAGTTCCAGGCACCTTCCTGAGAGGTAACCCTAGTTTTGCGACAGGAGAGTCAATAGTAAGTACCCCAAGTCTTGTGGGAGACACAGAGAAATACAAGTCCATCTTAAAGACGGGGTTTTTTGAAAAAATGGACACAGCGGGTATTACTGAAAGTTCCAAATGCGATACCCCTGAGTTCGTGGTAGTAGACATACAGTCAGTAGTGGATACCCCGAATACTGTGGGCGAATCAGCATGAAACAGTATTATTAAAGGAGTGGGCAACCCAGACTTAAAGTCATCTTTAATCATCCCGGAGGCTGTGGCATGATCCGTGAAAGAAACTGGGGTAGACTTTCCAATAGAAACAAGGAACATCTTGCTTGTCACTGAAGTGGGTGATTAAGAACCAGCAGGAACTGAACTAGCTACTGTAATAAGATCAGAGAACATTGTGCTTGTTTCTGAATTGGGTCCCTGAGAATCCCTAGTGAGGGCATCAGACTCCATAGGAGACTCAGTGATAGGGGTCTTAGAACCCATTACAGGAATTGCAGGTATCACAGACTTAATAGGAGAAATACCTTGCAAAACAGGAATCTTAGAAAAGGTGATAGGCATCTCACAGACTACCACAGAGGTGGAGAGCAGGCAGTCAGGCTCTACCTCAGGAGTCAGAGAGAAGCCAAGGGTTAACACAGGGAGTGCTGGGGAGACCCTAGAAGCTATAAGGGGAGACTCAGAGCGTAGTAAGGGATCAGGGACAGATAAGATGATCTCTGAAGTGATGCCTGAGGGACCGTAGAAGGGAGGCTAATAGCTGTCACCGGTCCCAAGGAGACAGACTTAGAGTCAAGGACATGAATAACAGATAGGACAAACGGAAGTGAACTAGGAAAGGTTGCTTCTACAACAGAAGTTTTAGCAGCGGCAGAGCTTAACTCAGCGGCTGCTGGAAAACTTTTAACTACAGTGAGAAGGGACTGCAGGTTTACAAAATCAAGGGAAAAGGGAGTTTTAAATTTGAAAACCTGATCCTTCAAAAAGGAGGGCCCTAACTGTAATTGTACTAAGGGAGCAATAACAGATACGCTGATCTCAGAAGGGGTCAATTGGAAAGGGGCATAATATGTACTGTTCGCTTTTAACCCTAGGATTTGAGAAGAGGAGAACACAGACAGTACAAGGGGGGCAACCACAACTGTGCTGGTCTCTGAAGTGGGTATTTGGGAAAGAGTGTCTGGGACATCAGAAATGACTACAGATTCCACGAAAAGGGGTCTACAGTATGCTCAGAAGCAGGGATTTCAGGTCGCTGAGTGACAGACTGGGTCAGCGACATACTTAGGAGTGGGGATTCTGCGAACAGGCTTAGGGAAACAAACAGTTCCTGAACACTTTTAACTGGAGCCAGTATTATTGCCGACAGTTCAGGGGGCGTAGCCCTGAGAATTTTAGCTGAGTCAGGGGACATAAGGGGTTCATCCTCTGAAGCTAAGGAGTTGTCCTTGTCTGGCGGACTACAGGGATTTACCATGGGAGGTTCATAGGGCTGACCTGCAGGGGTTAACAAGGGTTAAGTTAGGTTGTACACTACCGACACACTTTATTGAAGTGTGGTCGGTACCGCAAGCCGGGAAATCTCCCGGCTTGCTAGTGGCCGCCCCTCGGCGTGCCGCGCGTCATAGACGCGCGGTCACGCGTCATCGGGAGCGTGCGCCCCCTGCACGCGTGTCCAGGGGCTCCCCGAGGGAGCCCTGGTGTCCCGCGATCGCGGGACAGCGGCAGGGGGTTCCGGGGGACCCGGCGGACCCGGCAGCGGTAGGGAGAGCGCCCCGATCGGAGGGCGCTCTTCCGCTGCTTCGGCGCGCGCCCGTCACACTCGGGCGCGCGCCAGGCTACTGCTGCGGCACAGAACGGGCAAATGCTCGAATAAACTGTGCCGCAGCAGTACCTGAGAATCATAGGGTTTTCAGCTTCTTGCCCTAGAGACCTCAGCTTAGTCTGCGGATACAGGGGTTAACAATGGGGACCTCAAATAGCAGACTAGCACGGGTTAAAACTGAAATAACCTCGGGAACAGAGCTTAGAAATTCTGGTTTAGAAAGAGAGGGCAAACAGGATTCATTTTCTGGTGCTAGGGAAGACACACTGACCTGGGGGATGCAAGGGTTTACAGTGGGGGACTCATAGGCCTGTCTAGCAGGGATTAAGACAGGAATAACCTCGGGGAAAGAACCCAGGGAGGTTAACTCAGGACTAGGGACAGTGGCAGCTTCTTCCTTAGCGAGGAGTGACAGGGAGATGGTTTGGCCTTTCTTAGGAGTGGGTAGTAACCCCACAGGTTTAGTAACAGGACTGGCAGCATAGAAATTGTGATTAGAAAGTGCGTAGGCAGCGAGAAGAGGGTCCCGCTCACTTATGATTAAGTCAAGATCTTGGCATAACACACAGGTGGCATCTAGAATCTGATCTAGAGTCTTTAGTTCTAAAGAGGACAAAACCCAGGACCGTTGGGAGAGCAGGGCCTGTTGAGACTTTATTTCCTCATTAAATTTCTGAGATCTAGTAAGGAGTTCCTTACGAATCAGTCTTTCCTGAGGGGTTAAACCTTCATACAAGAATGCACTCTCAGGCAGAGGCAGTCTCTCAAACAGGTATGGTCTTCCAAACAGGGACTGGTCCGCAGCCTGGGACAAAGGTACAGTAAAAAATGTACCCACCCCCGCCACGGCGCGGTCCGGTTATGTGGGGCCGAGCATACTGTTACGATTGTGCTCGCCACAAACCGGGACAGGACCGCGGAGCTGAGGTGGGGTTATATAATCACCGACCTTAGTCCACGCAGACTGATCCGGAGTGCGCAGTTCGTAGTCGTACGTAGCAGGGTCAGGATTGGAGAAGGCAGCATCGTCGTTATTCAAGCAGGAGTTCGGCAACAGGTAGTCAGGAGTTCCCCGCTTCAGCTTAGGAGCGTGAGCGGCCTCTTCGTGAGGAACGGCCTCGGCCCATGACGCCGGTCTCAGCAGGGGGAGACAGCAGGCTGGCCGAAGTACACCGCAGGGCAGCGTCGGGAAACCAACGCTTCAGCACAGAAGTCAGGAACGGGCCCCCGCATGGAACTAGCAGGCGGCCTCAGGAAACAATGCTTCAGCAGAGAAGTCAGGAACGGGCCCCCGCATGGAACTAGCTGGCGGCCTCAGGAACTAGGGGCAAGAACCAGAAAGGTTAGTACACCAGGATACAAGCCAGGGTGGCTTCTGGCAGAGACAGTAACGTCCAGGGTAGGAATTTATTCTCGGCACTGTTTCAGTGCCAAAGCCCAGGATATAAAGGGCGGAGATCCAATCACAGGAGGAGGGTGTGTGAGTATTCCTCCAATGATGAAGCACATGGCAGAAGCTGCAATGAGAGGCAGCACATGTGCCATTGATTGCCAGAGGAAGCTTTTGCAAATGCAGAAGTCTGCAAAATCTATAATCAAAGCCAGGAGCGGATTCCTTACAGTATGTACAAAGAGGGTGGCATCAATGGTACATTCAAAGTAACAGAAAACACAGTTTTCATGATTAGAAGCAGCATTCACACATCATGATGCTATACACCTTTGCTCTGCTCAGGCCACAAATTAAGGTACTTTTGAGGTACAGGTTGTGATGGTTTTAGTGGTGCAGGGGACAGCAGAACTCATCGAACTCTATGGGAAATGCTCTATCCATATAGCACGGGTTGCAATAGCACAAAGTAGCCACTTTTAAGATATGTTGGAGGCATATACTGTATTAGTGATACTTTATTCCTGCCTCCTTACTCTGAATACATTTCAATATATGTGTGTTAAAATAGATACATTGTAGCTCTTACAAGGGTGGAAGTGGAGTGGCTCAGTTGACTTCATACAGTATAATTATGTTGTAAGAGAAAGTGTTTAATGCAGCTTGTGCAATCATAATCGACCGCTGGACTAACCAGTCCCATGGTAGTGTGGAAAGTTACACTTTTATTAAGAATAATCAAAATCAAATCAACAGGAAATATGAGGCACCTGAACTATGTATTCAAGAGAAGAAAACTAATTATATTCCATCACTACCACTACCACCATTACAGCACTTAAAGACCATGCGACAATAACTGCCTACCACTACACCAGTGCCCATGACAGATATTTTCAATTATCACCACTACGTGAAATTGACACTGGGCATGCCACCAATATATGTCTTTATGTCCTATCTACAGTAGTTACTGTTCCATTTCTCTACATGGCTGGGAAGGAGGGCCCAAGGACATAATGTACAGTACAGTACTCCTTAATTTTTTTTGTTTTCATCATCCCCATGTGAAACACTTATATAGCACAAGTATAAAGAGTGTTATCTGCGTCACTGACCACTTGCATGGTCTAGTAGTGATGGTGTGAGAGAGAAATTCTGTAAATAACACAACCAGTCAGAGTCTAGCACCCAGCTACTACACCCAGTACCCAATCTGCTCCAAAGCAACACTGACAGAGGGGGTGGAGTTTTTGGCTTAATGTTCACAAAAACTATGCCCACATTTTTTTTTAATTGTGAGGCTGAAATGTTATCCCTTTAAATAAGCGAAATAGGAAGATTCGCACATGTTGACTTTCAATGGCGATCCTAATCTCAGCAAATTCACACATCTTTAGTCCTAAGAACATTATGTAATTTTTTCTAACTTTATAAGGGATATGACAGTGATTTGTAAATGAAACCGTAATAGAAGATCCCAAATAGGAAATCCGTTTCTATTTGGGTCATTTCAGAATGTGAATGCTACCCAAAATATCACATTGTTGAGATCCTGGCATCCCACAGAATTCTGATGCCACCTGTTTTCTGATTTCCAAAAGGTTAAAATTGAAATACAGTAGCTAATTTTTATACTTGCAGTGTCAACTATATTCTGATTAAATGGAACTCCTAGTCTATAATGCAGTGCATTTGCATTCATTTAATTTTATTATGTACTGTGCACTTAAGTCAAATTGGATATCTTATTGTTAATCCTTTCCTTTTTCCTTATTTCTATGCCACCTGCATTGCCTTGGACTATTTCCCATTTTATCACAAGTTGATTGTAACCTAACATAAAATGATATATACCAATTAACAGCCATCTACAATTACTACTGTTAATATATACAATTCCTCTAGAAAAATGTTACTGTAGCTTATTTCAAGGGACACCCATTTTCTTAAGAAATAAAAGCCTAGGAAACAGATCAAATTAAGTCCTAATTTTAATAACAAGCGTGTCTGGCAGCAAACATTTCTACCAGTATCAACTGTATGCAACTGTGAAAAAGACAAAATAAACACAAACAGCTTTACAATTTAATTTCTTGCTAGAATTATTTTGTCATAACACACAGCAGGGTATCAAATTCAAATGTTGTAACCAAAATTGGAAATACAGTGAAATAAATACAATGTGTTAATGCCAAACCCAAAGCAAGTATTTCAATGTTAATATACATTGATCAGTACAAGCTAGTTCTAAAGTTAAAGAACAATTATACTGTTCAGTCTTTTATGTTACACATGTCTTTTAACATTGGAGGATGGACTGTATGAGTATTTGGATATAAAGTATCCATGATACAGGAAGGATATGAGTGAATACTGTATCTGATTCAGAGCAATGGGCTCTATGCAGTATGCGCCGAAAAAGTGCTCTCGGCAAGTGTTCACTATCGGCATGATGTTGCCGATTTTCCCTCGCAGTACGCAATAAGTGCCAAATCCCTTCCGAATCAAGCCGAAAACATTTGTTCCCACTCTGCCGATGATTTGCCAATCACACACAGGTGTATCGGCGTGCATGGCGGGGTGGTGTTAGGTTCGCCAATGAAACTTCTTGCTGAATCTGCCGAAGCAAGCATGTTTTTGATTGAGCGGACCATTTAAAGGCAGCGTGTATTTTTAATCATTCTCTGTGTTGTTGGGAGAGAGAGAGAGAGACACACAGAGCTGGGCGATTTGCATATTTCAGATTGACAGAGAGAGTTGCTGTGTATTGTCATCGGTTTGTCCTGTGTTGTTTTGTTAACATCTTTGTCTTGTTTTCACTTTGTAAGTGTTCAGTGCGATTGTGTTTAAATTTCTTTTCTGTTCTTTGTGAGTGCTATAGGTATGGCCGAAAGTGTGGGAAGAGTGATGCTGGTGTGAGTGGTACTGGTAGTCATGTGAGTTCGCGTCTGAGTGAACGTAGGATTCAGGGGAGTGCTGTTGCTGCCAGTGGGACTGGTGTTGCTGGGAGTGCGAGTGGTGTTGCTGTGAGTGCGAGTGCTGGTGGTGGCTCTGTTGCTGGTGCTGCTGGGGTGTCTGTAGCTGGTGCTGCTGGGGTGTCGGTTGCTGGTGCTGCTGGGGTGTCTGTGGTGGGGTGGTTGGTGGTGGGACGCTTTTGGAGTCTCTTCCATTGGAAGAAGGAGAGTCCAGTCAGCAGCAGCCAAGCTCTGTGGCTGCACGTGGTCGGAAGAAACGTGTGGAGTGGCCACGTAATCCTCGTTTCAATGATGAGGAAAACAGGGTTCTTGTCACAGGGATTTTGGAGCACTATGACTCTCTGTATGGGCATTTATTAGGTAAGTCAATCTTTGCATTGATTGTTCAAAGACATTTTATCCTATCTCATGTGACATGTGTTAATATCAAACTATTAATCTCTAATATCTATCAATTAAAGTTCATTGTTACACACATAATCCTTCATGCTTTATAATGACCATAACAATCAGTCCAAAAAGTTTGCCAAAGTTCATACAATATTCATGCAAGCTTCCTTAGATTTGTATGTTTCCACGTAAATGCTCATGTGCTACATATATTCAACTTAAACCAGCATGTTTGGTATCTCTTGGAACAGGTATCATTTTTGTAAAATGTTCGTCTTTCTATTAATTAGTAAGGTCATATATTTTTTATGTCTTTCAAGGGTGGACAAGTTCAGCCTCAAAAAAAGAAATGTGGGACCAAATAAGATTGGCTGTGTCTGCGTGTGGGAATCATGTCAGGGACTGCACGAATTGTCAGAAGAGATTTGATGATATCAAGGCCAATTTAAAGAAAAAAATCCAAGCTCAACGAATGCATGCTTCTGCCACTGGAGGTGGGCCACCAGCACAAGCTCTAATCTTAACTCCATTGGAGGAGCAGATGCGTGAAAAATTTCTTCCTGTCGTCGTGGAGGGTTTGTCAGGGGACAGAGATATCGGAATTTTTTCAGCTCAATTTCCACCAGGTGACAAATGTTACTGTACTACGCGTGTCCTATGTTACAGTTCTTATCTATATTTCTGCTGCAACTTATAGTTTCTTCCAAATATAAGCATACCTACATATATATATATATATATATATATATATATATATATGTATATATGTCTATCTCTCTCTCTCTCTCTCTATATATATATATATATATATATATATATATATAATCAAAAAATAAATAGATGATACCGTTCTGTGGCTAACGAAATGCTTTTATTTGTGCGAGCTTTCGAGATACACTGATCTCTTCTTCCGGCGATGTTACAATGAATGAAGCAAGGATAACTTAAAAACAGTGTCTCTTGGAATGTTATCTGTGCTTCTCCTTCCCCCGGTGTGGATGTGTTTTATGGCTAGAGGTGTCAAAGGGTAACTGAAAGCAAGTGAAAAAAGAGTGTGTATGTGTATCAGTGTGAATAAAAATGAATGGAGAGCCCACAGTATAAACAGTGCTCTACAGAAGGTGTGTGTGGAGTGAGAGGGATATAAATGGTGTGGGTGGGTTTGGAAATGTGAGAGTTTGTAGCACAACTAAAAGTGTGTGTGGATACTATGTGGTCCCTATTGGTGTATATGGATGGAGAAATAAGGAGTATTAGTATGTGTGAGAGACAGCTGTGTGTGCATACATATAGCACAGTATGTACAGACATGGCCTTTAGCGCTCATGGGAAGAGAGTTTGCTGGTGTCAGTAATGACTCATAAAATTTCGATCTCTGTTTAGGCCACTGCTAAGTGTCCCGAACAGTTGCATAAATTTGTATTCATGCAACCGTCTCTCTTTCGGGGTTTTAAGATTACCTTTGAGTATGGCAACCCTCAGATCGTTCATCTTATGGCCAGAGTCAGAGAAATGTTCGCCAACAGGACTGTCTCTTGTTCCGTGTGTGATGCTGTGGCGATGCAGGTTCATTCTCTTGTTTAGCCCCTGTCCTGTCTCACCTATGTAGTAGCAGCCCCCTGGGCATTTCATGCACATGATGAGGTACACGACATTGCTGGAGGAACAGGTGAACCCTCCTCTGATTTTGTATTCCCGATTCTTGTGTGGTATTTGTATTGTGTCCGCTGTGTAGAGCATTGCGCAGGTTTTGCATCTTGGGTCCTGGCATGGTTTTGTCCCGCATTCAGTTGTACTGCTGAATACTTTACTCCTCACCATAATATTCTCGAAAGCTCGCACAAATAAAAGCATTTCATTAGCCACAGAACGGTATCATCTATTTATTTTTTGATTATTGAAGCTCGGCTAACACGGTACTGATACCTCTACATGAATATATATATATATATATATATATATATATATATATATATATATATATATATATATATATATATATATTGAACACACAAAAGACTAAGACAATCCCCGAAAGCAGCACTCTAAATATACCACAAAATAACTGGTAACATAATACCAAAAGACCAGGAAACTAAAGTCAGAATTGAAAATGAATAGATTTTAATAGCGAGCAAAAAGAACACTAACATTTAAAAACATATGTATATATATATATATATATATATATATATATATATATATATATATATATTTATATATAGTTGTCAAAAAAAATTATATATATATATTTATATATATTTTTTTAATATCTATGTGTGTTTGGAAATATGTATTGGCTCAGCTATCGTGGCTTACATCATTATGAGTCAACATACACCACTTGACCTGCATGAAGAGATTCTGTGTAATGATCTTCCAAATAACACACACTGCAACCTTCTAGTTTACAAAACATTCAACATCTTTTCCCTATAGTTGAAAGCTGAATGTATGTTCGAATCTTTTTACAAACAATGGGTTAACATGCATAACCACAAAGCACACCCGCAGTCATTCTTTGTCACAGTAATGTTTAACATCACTGTGTTGTTCGTTATACTGTCTGTGCACACAAATGCATAATTCACTTTTTCATGTATGTGTCGATCCATATATACATATAATATATATATATATTTGTGATAATCTATGTTACACCTATTAACAGGCCGTTACTGCGTAATAAAGTCTTGCATGGAATATTGTCAATTGAAAGGCGAACATGAATAATTTTCACTAACAAATTCCATTATGTATTAAGAAAGCTCTTTTTTCTCTTCATGTAGTATAATGTGAGCATAAATAGGAACATGTACCATATGGTATTTAATTGTGTTCATATGTAGCTCACTTCTTATTTGTATTTCGCTCATGTACCGGTGTGTGAAACCAGCTGCAATTAATATGTAATCACAGCATAGAGGTGAACAGAGGGGGTGGTGTCGGGCAGAAAGCCAGATGACAGGGTCATGGTTGGGTCAAGTCTTGTGGGAGGGCTTACAGGTGGGAGAAGCAGCTAAGAGGTCATGGTGGTGTCAAGTGCTGGGGGAGGGACTACAGTTGTTAGAAGCTGACAAGGTGAACACAAGTTCATCACATTCATTAGAAATAGTAATTATCTTACTACTTTCAAGCACCAGTCCACGATATATTACAACGTACGTTAGTCATTCATTCAGTTATACATTATTGTAACGTTATAGATACGCCACCTTCTCACACCAGTACCATCTGTGAGCGACACACTGCATGTGTTGCTGAGTGTCAGCCACCTTGAGCGCTACACCTGATTCTATTAAATGTTCAGGCAGATCACTAAAAACATTCATACACATTTCCTCAATTAGGTACTGAATTATAAGCAGAGTCAACTTTGCTTTCATGGTAGTGATGTACATAATTGTAGCTATATTAATACCCAACATATGCAGTGTATGTACAACAGACCAGTTAATTTTATAACGCATTCCTGCATGAACATTGTATGTATGTTGTATGGTGTTCAAAAGAAATGTGACAATTAGTTTCACATGTACATTTTTGTTAAGATGGATAATATACAGATTGCCCTAACCATAGAATTGTGATTTCGTTACGGGATGCTGATATTTAGCCATAAGTACTCCCACTAAAGTTACTTAATGTTAATAATGTACACATGAAAATGAAATTCTGATGTTATTCTTCTATATAGTTGGTCCGGCAGCTCCTGTGTCACCTGAGGCACGTGACTCTGAACACGTCTCGTCACCTGTCATCAAGGTCATCATCAAGAATGGAAGATGAGTGTATGAGGTGCAGGCCATATAATGTTTACATTGGAAGCATTTCATTTGCCATGCAAAATAAATGCCTTTCACATGTAATTAACTTCTCATTAGTTATTGACACAGGAGATGTAGTGTTTCATGACACAATATGTATTGTGTCTGTTTTCAAGTATCAGCTAGGAGTTGTGATGTTACAACAAACTTGAATTCATTCTTCATTCACACTGAGTCGAAACTTCATTGTTGCTTCAAGCATCATCTTTTAATTGGACACAAATTATTAATTATGGAAACATGTTATGTGTTCCACTATGAGTACTATCATTATAGTGTAAAAAAAATGAAAGTTCCATGTCAGTTCATAATGTCTTTATATATTTGTAGAACCAGATGTTGCCGCTCAAGGACAAATTCTCTCAAGTGACCATGAAGATGTTGACACTCCTGGATTAACACAGCATTCAAGTCCTCCTGCTAGTGACACCTACTCAGCTATTGCAGCTTCTGAAGAACGAATCTTGGGTGAATAAAATCGTCGCCATTCAGAAATAGTGTCAATGCTTGAAAGGATGATGTCACTGCATGAAAGGATGCATGAAAGGTCAATATCAGAAATGTCATAAATTAAACATGTCATCATCCAAATTCCTAAAGAAAACCAAAATGTAAACAGGACATTAAAAGCACTAGTTCTGAATGTAAGCCAAGCAAATCAGTTTCGGAGTACAGCAAGAGAACAACAATTCCACTTTACCCCAGAGGATGGATCTTTACATGCTGCTACTTTTTCTCCAGAGTCATCACTTCTTCATTCCCCACTTCAGGATGATACCGGTACAGTAGGTGCAAGTTCTGTGCAGGTCCGTGCTAAAATCCAACCGCTTACATCTGTTCAAAATATGGAACCGACACCTACAAATGAGACACGCAAAAGAAAGTTAGGGCAACAATTACTAATAACCAGCTTTTGGAAGAAGATTAAAACACAAAAACAAGAAAGTGCTCCACCACCATTCTTGCAATGTTTATCAAGTGTTTCTCAACTGCCACAGCCCACACCCAGTGTCCCTGAAGTGCCACAACCCACACTCAGTGCCCCTGAAGTGCCACAGCCCACACTCAGTGCCCCTGAAGTGCCACAGCCCACACTCAGTGCCCCTGAAGTGCCACAGGCCACACTTAGTGCCCCTGAACTGCCGCAGCCCACACTTAGTGCCCCTGATGTGCCACAGCCCACACCCAGTGTCCCAGAACTGCCACAGGCCAGTACAAGTGCTACAGTTAAGGCGCGAGTACTTGGCACAGGGAAAAGGTGAACACAACAGCCAACAAGCAGGCCTGTGACTCGCTCTCAAAAGGATAAACAAAAATAAATAAGCACATTCACTAAATATTTTTGTGTACTGGTGTCCTTTACTGCAGACTCTTTCATGCATAGTGTATGTATCATCATGTACAGATGCTTGCAAACATTCAAGTATGTCCTTGTACACATGAATGTTTATAAATGCTCATTCACTGAATGCGTGAAGGCATATTTTATAACACATGAATATCTATTAATCATCAGTTGATTAATGTTAATACATTATGACACACTTTGCATGTATATGGAAGATGACATTCACTTAGCTCTTGTTCAGTATTAGATGTTACAGATGTATTATTAAAATTTAGATTGTCATTTCATGCTATATTATGTACATACAAATTAATGTAATTACCCATATAACAGCCTAATTTTTAATGTAATGTATTCTTGTGTCTTCACTCTGTAAGACCTTACTTACCTTAATCTTCATTCATAGTTCATCATGTTGGCATGTGATCATGTATGATTTGTGGTTACAATAACAGATCTGTAAGTGTGTATGAATATATCTGTAGTCTATCTCTGTATCTCTATCTATATATGTATACACACACACACACACACACATTGTCTATGTGTGTGTGTGTGTGTGTGTGTGTGTGTGTGTGTGTGTGTGTGTGTGTGTGTGTGTGTGTGTGTGTGTGTATATATATAGTGTTGTCTGCAGACAGCCCTTGTGTTAATGATATATAAATGTTAGGACACTTGCTACAATTATTGTATGAGTATGAATGAGGCCCTAATTCAGTCAGCTGTATTGAACTTTGATTATGATTACAACAAGGCCTGCTTACACCCATCAATGCCTTGAGTTTTGCACTCTATATATAATATATATAATCAGAACCAACATTACAGGGCTTAATGGCTGCAAAGAGGCCTTGTTTGCTGTTAAATACAACTTCTACACAGCTGACTCAATTAGGCCCTCAAGCATACTGAACCAGTAATGTTATACACTTAAATGAACTTTGAATATAATTACAACAAGGCCTGTTTCCACACCTCAAGGCCTTGAATTTAGCAGTATATATATACATGTATACATACACACACCCTGTATGTAACTGTGTGTGTATGTGTAAATATATATATATATATATATATATATATTTATATATATATATATATATACACATACACATGTGTGTGTATATATATATATATATATATATATATATATATAAATATATATATATATATACACTTTGTGTGTGTGTATGTGTGTATATATATATATATATATATATATATATATATATATATATATATATATATATATATATACATACACAAAGTTACATACAGTATGTGTATATATATATATATATATATATATATAGAGATAGAGAGAGAGAGAGAGAGAGAGAGAGAGAGAGAGAGAGAGAGAAAGAGAGAGAGAGAAAAAGAGAGAGAGAAAAAGAGAGAGAAAGAGAGAAATCTATTCATCATAGCACAGTTGATGATTACACACACATTGTTATTGTAATTAAGAGTAAACTTGTTTTTCTCATTTTGATTGCCTAAGCAGCAAGTAAAGTTTCGATTCCTGTGAAAAGAGGGTATCTTAGACAAAGAATCTCAGCCAATTATTGTAACAAATTTCTTGCGGGAGAAAAACAAGGCGTATAAATGTTCGGTTGTATTCTAACCTTGGAAAATAACGCAAAGATAACATGTAACTATTCACACATTCAGCAGACATCCTTATGCTTTCAACTTAGACACTGTACACTTGAAGAGAGAAGAAATGGCAGGACCTTCCACATTGCACAGCCATCCACGTAAATCATACACATTTTTGATTTAAGAAGCAATCGAGTCAACGCCACAGAAAAAGGCTACCGTGGGGGAAATCTATGACTTGATCCAAAACAAATATCCATACTACCAAGAAACAGCCAATCAAAGAAATTTTAAAACTTCTGTAAGTTTCACTTTATCCGCAAATGAATGTTTTGAGCGTGTCCCTCATCGTCAAGCTCAACGATACGGCTGCTGGCAGGTTGCTGCATCATTTAAACTTACCATGGAACATGGAACATATCTGCAATTAAATAGCATATTTTTGCCTAATGCCAGTTACATAGAAGCCTCACAGACTGTCGCATCTGCTGATATACCTGCACCGTCCATTCCTCTCGACGAGATGCAAGATGGACATAACTACTATGATATGTCTCCAAACTTATATGGCCAATACGAATGTGGAGGTGAAAACAACTAACAACTGTATGTACCTCCGGATGTCTTGTTTCAAGAAGCCACTGCAGATCCATATGACGGCCTCACGGAGATGTGTCTGAATAAGGATTCAATGGTTGGCTCAACCATGGATGATACTGTTGTGCAATCCTGGAGCGATTTGTTGCAGCCAAATCAGTTTTGACTTCTACAATAATGGTAAATACACATTCCGTTATGCCTTGACTCAAATTATATATGTCACAAATATTATAACATAATCTGCATAATATACACAATTTGTTAGCCAAATGAGTGGATACAGCGTAACATTGCAGACAGCCTTACATGGAGCGTTCACAAATAGATTATTTCCTATAACAATAGACTACATGACGAACCAGAAGTACACATTGGTGACGGAGTCCTAAATCATTCATAATTATCGATTTTAAACCATCTTTTCTAACTGTTACACTAACTGTAACACACACACCTCATTGTTTGGTATTCAACATATAAAAACAATGTGTCGCCCACATGTGACGTGGGAATGTGGTCATGTCCCAAGGCGTCCTTAAAAAGGTTACCGATGCAAGCCCCCCCCCAAACGACGTGCGCGCGTGAAACATTATTGGCTGTGCCCGTAGCTTATTGTTACGGTCAGTGCAGTGTGTCATGCGCGCGTCGGTGGGGCGGTGCGTGCACCGTGCTGGAGGCCAATGTTCATTCAGTGGGAGGGGTGTTTTGCGTGCATTTCATGTTGCCTTCACATGACATCACACGTATTTTGTTCGCTCATTGGCTGATCGTCCGTTTTGGCCGTGGGCACACGTCCGTTTACAAAGTTTAGATATGTATGTGTGTAGAAGTGAATTTGTTTTGCTTACATATCATAACTTTCAGCCATGATATGCATACTGCTAGCAGCACCATGGAGGGACATGTATTGAACGCACAGCGTACACATCGTTTTACGCATGCGCTAAGACTTAGTCCACACATTCGTGACGTGCGAGCGCAACAGACGTTGTGCGCACATTATTATGTATCCAGGCATTGGAACAAACATATCAGTAGTAATGCGAACACCGGCATTTGAAACATGAGATAGTTCTATATCTTTACTTTGATCCTTGCAGTTTAAACATATACGTTACTTATGCGTAAATATCCACAATCATATAGAGATGTGTTAAGCGTTGTCATGCTGAAACATAGATAAATGTGCAATCTTTGAACATCATGTGTTTGCTGTATTTCACAGATGTCGAAGATGAATACATGGGACCAATGTATGATTTCAGATGGGCCAATCGTTATATTAGATGATTGTGACGACTAGCGAACAACAATTATAATAAATATGTAACAATGCTTGCAATGATTGGTGCGCAGATTAACAATCACTACATAATGTTATCCTATAGTGCAAATATTTACTATGCACTTAATTATCATAATGATGTTGCTAAGCACTGAAGTTAGAACTTATATTGATCTTTTTTTATTTTCTACTAACATTATATATATTGCCATGTGATATATGCAACCAACATTATCACTCAGCAAACACATTAATCTACTATATATTATAATCTCACGTGTGACTTGTCAAAGAATGTAAATGCTACATAACAACTCGTAGACATTGTATCTGAACGTACACAATAACAATAGGGAGGTGATAGAAACTTTTTAGTCGCGTGAATGTTATATTATCACCTAAGTTGTAGTGCTAATCTAACATGCATGAGATAATGAATGTTATGTACAGATCATTAAACCATGAACATTTGTGTGTACATTTCATTCACACGATTAACTATAGTTTAGGGTTATTATTAAACGTTAAACACATACATAGCTAAGTGACGCCGATGATAAAAACAAATTTTTTACAGTATGTAGGTTAATATTATTTCTGATAGAAATACATGCATCACTCTTATGCAAAATTCTTATTTTCAGAGGTCTGACTGTTCTACCAATATAGCAGGATCCACATGCACATCTTAAAATATAAATAACATATTTAGTGTTGCACGTAAGAAAAGAATTGATCCTGTATTTTTTGCCCGTATGTATACTTTTGAATGATTTAACAGATAAGGCATACTTACAGAAATTACAGGACCCACATTTATAAAAACCCTTAGGAACATTCGTCCTTTTCCTAGTATTAGATGTATACATGCTTGGTGAAAGATAATTACCTAATGTTTTGGCTTTTTTGTACACTATTTTGGGATTAAACCTAGTGCACATATCTAAATCTTTATCCAATTTTAGTACTTCCCAATGTTTATTCAGGATAGAGCGTATGTTACCTGCCTGTTTGGAATAAGTAGTGATAAAGAGAGGTATCTCTTTATCTGGATTATTCGTCTGTATATAGGATTTTTTCTTCTTCTTATTGTGTCTAACTAAAAGATCAGACCTTTTGATTAATTTAACATTCTGAAGCGCACTATCAAGCACACTGTCAGAATATCCACGAGCTTTAAATCTCTTTCTTAATTGCTCTGCTTGTATGTTAAATGATTCTTCAGTCGAACAAATTCTTCTGAGCCGCAGAAACTGGCTTTTGGGGATACCCTTTAACAGTGGGATGGGATGTGCGCTATTCGCTCTAAGCAGGGAGTTGTGTGCATTCTCTTTCCTGTAAATATCTGTCTGTATATGAAGATGAATGTCCACATATAAATGTAAACCTAAATAATTGATATGATTGTCATGAACAGTGTGTATAAATTTGAGGTTGTAGTCGTTGGAGTTAAGGTAATCTAAAAATAAAGAAAGTGTATGTGTATCCCCACACCAAATCAAGAGTAAGTCGTCAATATAGCGATGATAAAATTTGATATATTGTCTATATGGATTAGTGTCCCCAAAGATGTGAAGATTTTCCCAAAAGTCCATGAAAAGATTTACGTAAGAAGGTGCGAAAGATGTGCCCATAGCAGTACCCTGTGTCTGTAAAAAATATGGATTATTAAATGTGAAATAATTATGTTGCAATAAAAACATAACGCAATCCAACAAAAAGTGATCTGTGCCAAGTGAAGATTAGAATTATTAAGAAAGTGAATAACCGCTTGAATACCCCTAGTGTGATCAATGATGGTGTAAAGTGAGGTCACATCTAATGTGACCCACATATAAGTGTTGTACCAAATAATATCTTTAATATCCAAGAGAAGATCAAATGAATCATCCTAGAAATGATGGAAGACCTTTCACCAACGGCTGTAGAAAAAAGTCCACGTACCTAGATACACCATCCCCCAAAGATCCAATACTCGAGATGATAGGTCTGCCCAGAGGGCAGATGAGTGATTTGTGGATCTTTGGGAGATGGTGAAAAATAGGCACTGTGGGACAAGGATTGTAAAGAAAATCAGATTATTGTTTTGAAAAGACACGCAACTCCCTACCAAGCTCTATAAGTTTCCCAATCTCTTTGAGATACATTTGTGTGGGGTCACCAGTAAGTCTAAAATACGCCTCAGTATTGTTAAGTTGTCTGAGTGCTTCAGTATAGTACATCTCAGAATTCAATACAACAACCGCTCCACATTTATCGGCGTTCTTAATAATTATGTCAGATCGATTCTTAAGTGAAATAAGATGTTGATATTCATCTTTAGACATATTATTGTACCCCAAGGTGGAGAAGATATACCCCTTAGCTAGTAACTGTAGATCTCTCTCGACTAGTTTTTCGTATGTCTCTAAATGTGGACACGTAGAAAAAACAGGATAAAAAAACGATTTGTTCTTAAATGATGTATGTTTTGTATTGGTCAGGAATTAAAATTGTTCCGAAGTAACTATAAATTCTTTATCAGAGATATCTTGCTCCTCATACAAATCATTCATATCTTGTACCACAGTCAATTCTTTAAATGACAGCCTGTCATCAGTGACGGTCGCCACCGGAGGACACAGACTAGAAGAGAATGGGTCATCCGGTGGGGACACATCACCGATAGCAAGCTGTTTGGATCCAAAAAAACTTTTTCAAAGATAATTTTCTAATATATTTTTGTAGATCTATGACCGTCTTGAATTGGTCAAAATTATCCTGGATAGCAAAGTTCAGACCCTTGTTGAGGATATTAAATTCCCCTTCCGTTATTTCAATGCCAGATATATTCACTACATTATTCTCAGGTGTTAATAATCCATTTTCCTTTTCTTTATTAACCCTTCTTTTGGGCAAGCGCCGCGTCCTCTTTGAGAGTTTTTTTGACTCTCTAGAGTTTCGCAATTCATAAGAAGTTGATGCTTCCTCATAATGAAAAAGATAAGTTTGTAGGTGGGCACTGCAAAATCAGGATCTCAGCCACGAAGTGTAGATAAAAAATCAGCTTTATTTGGACATATTGCTGGACATCACAGAGACTCCTGTTTCTCTGACGCGTTTCGTTCCTAGTAGGAACTTTATCAAAGAGTAAATGGAGTCTCAACAAACAAATCTTAAATAGGCAGGTCTCCCTCTGCTATTGGCCAATAGTGTGTTAACACAGGTGAATATACTTAATCAATAACTGATTAGAGAATTGAAGCCTCATGCGTGGAGGAATCCTGCCTATTCTAAAAATGTATTATACATACATATATGGACAAATAATAACATACAAAAAATACAAAAACATCATATATTAAAAAATATATTAAAAACAACTGGATGTGAAGTGCAGCAATATAGATATAAATGTATATATTATAATCCATAGCACAAGATGTTTTACCATCGTGGAGAAAGAGTTTGAGAAATTCTTTTAGACTAAATGTCATAAAGGTAGCATGTATATATCACATTTGAAAGCATAAATATAGGTATTATAACAAAGGATATATCAGATGGATAATGACTAAATATGTAAGGCCTTATAGACTAAAAAATCCTTGGAGTAATACATACATGCTCCACAATTAGAAAGCATAAATATTATGACCAAATATATATTGCAAAAGACCGTACAATACAGTATATGTTTCTTTGAACAAGACAATAAAGAGATGCATTTAGTGAAAAATACATGGATACATTTTCAACATTGTTGAGATATTAATCTAAATCAAAAGTATATAGTAACATGAATATAGAAAACATGCATGTGGGCATATATACATCAGGTAAAAGATATAAGTGTCAGCTTATGTTGCAAGACACAAAACAAAATTTCATATGTAATTAATGTAGCCCTCTAGGACAATGAGTAGAGATGCATGGATATACACTCCCAAGACTCCCACATCTTTTAACCCTGAAGGAAGTGTTTAAGCTCCCAGTCAAGGTTAATGCCAAGTGGATGGAGTGTATTGAGAGTGTATATCCAGTACATCTCTTGTTTGTTCAAAGCATTTTCCCTGTTGCCACCCCTTGGGTGGCGCGGTACATGCTCTATTGCGGAAAAAGAGAAAATTTTAATTCCTCCCTTAGGACATTGAGCAAAGTGTCTTGGTACTGGATGGTTAAGATCACTTCTTCTAATTAACCGTACATGCTCAGCTATTCTTGTCCTTAGTGGTCTAATTGTGCGGCCAACATATTTCTTCCCGCACCCGCAAAAAAGAACGTAGATGACAAATGCAATGTTACAATTAAGAAAATGCTTGATATAATATTTCCTCTGTGTATCATCATATGTGATGAATTTAGTCTGAAATGTATACTGGCACATAGAGCAATTGCCGCACTGATAGAAACCTTTTGGAATACCCCTTATCTTTGTAAAGTTAGATGTTAAATTAAACATACTTGGTGACAAGTGTGAAGCCAATGTTTTGGCTTTGCGATATGAGAACCTTGGTCCCTGTTGTACCATGGGATAGATATCTCTATCTAGTAGCAATGTGTGCCAGTGTTTGGATATGATGTTGCATATATCCTGAGACTGCGAACTGTAAGTACTAATAAAAAAAGGACTTTTAGTATAATCAGACCTAAACAATGTTTCTTTTTCTTTTTTAGAGACATAGTTCCTGTTTTTCTTGCACACAAGGGTCTTCCTGTCAATGATGTCTGCTTTGGTGAATGTTGCTGTAATGTCTCTAGCTGAATAGCCCCACTCCAGAAACCTGTCTGACATTTCTTTGGCGCGAGACAGAAACACCTCATTGTCTGAGCAAAGTTTTTTTAACCTGATAAATTGTGCTCCTGGTATGTTTTTAATCAAAGAACGTGGATGGGAACTTTGCGCACACAAAAGTGTGTTTCTCGAATTCTGCTTCCTATAAATGTCAGATTGTATGGTTCTGTTTCCGTCAATGTACAAGAATAAATCTAAAAAGTGAATGTGATGAATATGGTGTTCAAAAGTGAATTTTATATTATAAGTGTTATTGTTTAGAAAATCAAAAAATAAATGAAGTGAAATTTCATCCCCCTTCCAAATGAAAATCAAATCGTCAATATATCGCCTATAAAAGACGATATTATGACGATAAAGATTGGTGCTGTGAAAAATAAAACGTGACTCCCATAAACCCATAAATAAATTTGCATACGAAGGTGCGAAGCTTGTGCCCATTGCGGTACCCAGATTTTGTAAGTAAAAGAGTGAATCAAACAAAAAATAATTGTGAGTTAATAAAAATGATATTGATTCTAATAGAAAAGTGCAATGTGATATAGATAGAGTGGATTGATCTAAAAAGTGTTCAACGGTTTCCAAACCATGTTTGTGCTCAATTATAGAGTACAGGGAGGTCACATCCATAGTGACCCACCTGTACTCGTGTAGCCAAGGTAAGTCTTGTACACTGACGAGGAAGTCTGTAGTATCCCTGATGAATGAAGGTAATTTGAAAAACAGGGGTTGCAGGAACCTGTCCACATACTGCGATAACCCATCTCCCAAAGATCCAATACTCGCAATAATGGGTCGACCAGGAGGGTCAAACAGCGACTTATGGATCTTTGGGAGATGGCGTGAAGGGACACTTCTGAACCGGTCTTCGGGATCCGTATGGTCACTACATCTGTCTGTTTCTTTATCTGTAGTGAAGGAGACTACTGATTGTCGACCCTCTATATCTGAGACATCGGAGGTACTGGAAGTTGCTGGCGTTCTGTTTTTTAATATAGATTTTTTCGGAGTTGATTTTCTAGGATATGACTTTTTCTTATCTATGTGTCCCTCTTTTGTATGAACTCTGATTGTTGGGCCATCCTCAATGGTGGTGGTTTTTGCCATACATATATTTGTTTTTTCTCGTAGTCAATCCTGTCTCTATCAAACTTCTGTTTTTTTTGTCATAATATTTTCCTCTATATCATTAATGGATTTAGATAATTTTTTATCCATTACACTAAAGTTTTCCATATCTTTATATGTTTTCATATTCAATTGAAGATCCTTAATAGTTTTCTTAACCACATTTCTTTCCTGTATTTTGGTTTTAATAATCAGATCAATTAATTTTTCTGAGCATTGGTCTAAAATCTTAATCCAGTCTATTTCAAATTCTTTTGAGGGGAAGCCAAAAGAGTGTGTTTTTTTCATGCGAAGCCCTCTGGGTATCCTTTTCAGAACTAGGTAATTGTCCAGAGTTGTGATATCCCACCATAGACGGACATTAAGTGATAATGCTTTTTCTAATTTCGCAAAATACATATTCATGTCAATATTATCTTCACATACATTAGAAATTGTATTTTCAAAAACATGGGCAGCTCTTCTTTTGCGTCCCGTATTATCTGCACAGCTCTGTATGAAAGTAGTTTCTGTGTACTCAGAAATAACTTCCTCTTCCAATTCATTCTCCATTACAAACTTATCCAAAGATATCACGAGTAAAAATATAAATTGTAATCCACATGGTGTATATTGTAGCCCCCTCAGAAAAATATAATATTAATATATATGTATAAATGAAGTCCTCCCAGGAACAGCAAGCAAATGGATATAGCGATATAGACGCAGTGTAAAACATCTTGGTATGGGATGTGTAAAAGAACTCTAACGCGTTTCGGGCCGTCGCCCTTTGTCAAAGAAGATGTTTTACACTGCGTCTGCCGCAACTGTTTTTATGAACTATCACGCTTGAATACTGCTTACTGTTGCCTCCTGCAGATACACAGTGTACACGCATCTGATTGGGACTGCCCCCTGACGTGAGGATGGTATTTGCATACCATTCATCTCATTGGCTCCTTTATGAGCCAATCAGATCGTAGCACGGCGATTTCGCGCTTTTTATCACTGACATCATTGATCAGCTGGAGAAGGGGGACTCCTATATCAGTTGCGGCAGACGTAGTGTAAAACATCTTCTTTGACAAAGGGCGACGGCCCGAAACGCCTTAGAGTTCTTTTACACATCCCATACCATGATGTCACTCACGGATTAAAGGATTTTTAGCTTCTCCTGGTGTCTAGCCCCCTCCTTTCCTTGCTGTGCTCCGGTGCCTCCCTTGTGGGATTTCTCCTGCCTATATCCTCATTCGTGACGCACGGTCTTTTGGACATCACCAGCTCCTAACTGTGAGTTTACCCATTCCGATCATTGCGGTTTGGGGTTGTACCTCTCTGTCTTTGTCTCTCTCCAGAGGACGTCAACTACTGTGTATAGGGGGTCAGATATTATTTACTGACCCATACCTCAATAACAGAGGTCCCCCTACATTTAGAAGTATATTTAGAGATATTGTTTTCAAGAGAGCGGTGCTAATATGTCCATCATCATTTGCTACATCATTCATGATTGTATTGAACATTTAGATACTGACTCTCTACAGCTGAGTTTGGGATTTTGGAACCCTGTTTTCCTATCTGCCTGTAACTCAGAAAGCAGGGGTCTCCGGACCTGAAATGAATGCAGTTCAGGTCCAGACACCCCGTGCTTCATTAATATGTTAATAAAATGAAAATAAAAAAGTGCGATCGCCTGTAAGAGCTTTGCAGGGAGGAGCAACGCGCCCTGTGCAGGTCTCTCTCGGTGCAGCTCTTACAGGCTGTTGCAGGGATATCGCACGGGCATAACTCTGAAAAAGACACTGCTAAAGACACTTCTACGTCAATCGGTATGGCATCTTTCCTACCGAGCGGTATCTGACTCGCGATAACTCTTTCTGAATTCAGTGATTACACAAATGTCAGACCGGTTGGTAAGAACATGCCAAACTGATCGATATGGTAGTGATGTTATCAAACCTACTGTACCTGAATAGGCTGCAGAGGCTGAAGAAATAAAACCTCAGAATAACAAGTCTCTGTTGGGGATCCGGGCTAAAGGCAGACAATTAATTTGTTAAAGCTGCCATTCAAGCAATATCCTACATTTGCGTTTTTTTTATATAATTAAGCAATTCTGTACTATGAGAAATACTTGTAGCATTTAAAAAATAAGAATAATAATATCTTTTAAAGACATTTTGAATGTATTCTAATGTCGCAAGCATTTTTGTTTCTATAGATACAATTTACAAAGTCACACACCCTTCCTCTTCTGAGACAAGCTCTGGCTCTTGAGCCCAGCGCTCTCTCTAGCAGTGCACCAAATGTATCTAGTGCCTGCCTGGTCACATGATCTTCCACACAGAACTTTGCATCCTTGGTACTCTTGTACAGCCCTATCACTGAATTAAATAACCCCCGATTAGGCAATCGATTACAGGAGAATAGATCGATCGGCAACTTAGCTAATCATTTGTCAGTGTGCAGATTGTAATGATGCACATATTGAATTAATTTTTTTTTTAAATGGCAGCTTGAACTGCAGCTTTAAGATGCACCCAGTACTAGATCACTTTATCAGAATATGGGAGACTCTTAAGTTTAAATATAAACTAACTACAAAAGAATCAAACATGACTTCTCTGTTTGGAAATAAGCTTTCAAACAGGTATGATTTTTCTTGGTGGGTAAAAAGAGAAATAACAAAGGGGGGCGGGGGCGGGTGGGCGACCTATTGTTTTTTTTTGTTTTTTTTAGATCCGAACAGTTGAAGAACTACTGTGAAAATTAGGCACAAAGCTCCAAATAGAGAATTATCCAGATACCTGTAATTATATACTTGGCTTGAAAGTGCATGTTATTGGGTCTTTTTCTTCCCTATCTCTTTGCAGGGAAAACTTCTCCATTACTACTGTTATTATTACTTTAGTGCACCCAACTACTACTTTGTTTAAGTGGGTTTGATGATTGGAATCGTTCTGATCATATATGTGGATAACTTAATGTGATTTGTGAACGGTGCTAACACACCAAATAAGTGAATAAAAGTGCAGTATACTTTAAATAGGTGAAAAAGGTGATCTCTAATACATTTCTCAACCTTCCAGGAATATGTACAGTATAGATTCCTTTACGAGATAGCTTGTCCAGGGTAGGAAGGGAGCGACGATATCAGGGATACACCGAAAAAAATAAAGAACATATAATAGTGCAGTATATCAAAACCACTTGGATAGCAGGAAAACTTGGCTCTTTAGAAATGCCTACTTACAGCAGGTCAGATAGAAAACAGCATTGTCTACACCACTGGTAGAGATGGGTCTTAGTCTTCTAAACCAGGACAGGTTTTCAGCAGGGAGTAAATTCAGATCAGCTCTCAGACAGGAGATGGTGTATGGTGAATGTCATGCAAAACAAGGGCAGACCATGGTATAGATCGATATAAAATATGTATTGGAAAAAACAATAAAAGCATAGGAATCGTACTCACAATAAGTACAATAGACATGTACACATAACGTTTTCTTTGAGGCAAGGAGGTGCCGGACCCGTGTGGTACAACTCAGCTGCTCTTCACCACTGCTCGCATCAGACCGTCTGGAAGATGGCATCTGACGTCACATCCGGTACGGCGGTGACAACGTCCGGTCCGGTCGAGGAGCTTTAGAGGCGGGCAGTGAGGGAACTCGGCACTTTGGGAGCCTTCAGTTCAAAGGCAGCTGCAACTGTGACTGGCTCTACGAGTTTCACTGTCAATGACAGCTTCCTCAGGAGCACAAATGAATATCCCTAGTGGATTCTTACACAATATATATAGGGTGTACCCTTAATTAGTTCAATCAATCAATTATATACACACCGGTTCTCCGAATTTTAACGGACATAACTCAGTGGCCAAAAAACGACGCAAACATGGTTTTATTTATTACATTAATACAAAACTCAATATTTAAAAGTAAAAATGTATAAAAAAATATATATAATAAGACAAAACTTCTAAGATCATGTAACTCATGATAAAACGGGAGAGAGAAAAAAAGAAGAATGAAAATGTGCATTAGTAATAGCACGTTTAAAATAATAAATATAAACACAATCTGCTAATAAAACAAATTAAAAGACTTAAATATACAGATATCTCAGTATATAAAGGAAATCAACAAGAACCTTATCCTATTGAAGTGGTCATAATAAGGAGACCAATCTGAGCAAGGATAGTTATACAAGAAAAGGTGCCAATTCAAAGTCAGCATTGAGACCATTGGGTATTAAGGTGTTAAGTCTGTGTATCCAATACATCTCACGCTTACTCAGATCTATATCCCTACTATGGCCCCTCCAATGTTGCAACACATTTTCTATGACAGTAAATTTTAAACCCTTAATGTTTGAATTATGACACTTGGCAAAATGTTTAGAAACACTATGTGTCAGTATGCCTCTTCTAATATTACTTAGGTGTTCTAGAATACGTGTTCGGATTGCTCTTTTTGTTTTTCCCACGTATTGTAGTCCACACGGGCACTCTAACAGGTATATAACATATTCTGTATAGCAGTTAGTATATTGTTTAATTTGAAAATTTTCTTTACTCTTATTACACACAAAATTCTTTTTATCTGTTTGTTTGTGTTCGCATGCCTTGCATGTTGAACAACCAAAAAAACCCACAATATTTTGGAACAATCCTTTATTTTTTGTATTTATTTTTTTCAAAGCGCTGGGAACAACAATGTTTTTTAAATTTGGGGCTTTTTTAAAGATTATTTTAGGATGTTCTGGAAGAGAGCTATGTAGAATTGGGTCTCTTTTTAAAACATGCCAGTGCTTTCGAATGATTTTTGTAATATTAGTAGATTCTTTATTAAAAGTAGTCAAAAAAGCTGTATCAAATTGATTTTTGATGTTTTTTGGTGTTGCCTCTTTAGGTTCCAAGAGATCTTCTCTATTTAATGTTTTAGCTTTATTGAATGCTACATCTAGAATTTCTTTCTTGTAATTTTTTTGAATAAAACGTGACTCAAGTGTTTTACACTGTTCCTTAAAGACTGTTTCTTCTGTACAATTTCTCCGCATTCTTCTATATTGGCTGTAGGGCACATTATCCATCCACTGATGGTGATGGCAACTAGAACGTAGGATATAGTTATTGCTATCCACATTTTTAAAATAAGATTTTGTTTTGAGATGCCCCTCTTCAACATATATCACTAGATCTAAGTAATTTATAGATATTTTACTTGTATTTGAAGTGAATTTTAGGTTCACCATATTATTGTTTAGATCCGCAATATATTGGTCCAGGTCAGCTTGTTCACCTTGCCAAATCATAATGATATCATCAATGTAGCGCCGCCATAGGACAACACCCCCCCCCCCCCAGCATGCCATTGGGCCAGATGTTCTTTTCCTCCCAAAAACCCATAAAAAGGTTTGCATAACTGGGGGCGAATCTCCTTCCCATGGCGGTGCCACATTTCTGAATATAAAAAGTGTCCTCAAATAGGAAATAATTTTTGTCCAAAATAAATGCTATACTATCCAGGATAAATTCTGCCTGTGAAGCATGTAAGGCTGTATCGTTATTTAAGTAATATTTTATAGCTTCACATCCTAATTTGTGTACAATGGATGTATACAGAGAAGATACGTCTATAGTGGTTAGAATATAGTCTTCTTTCCATATAACTTTATCTAATATTTGGAGTACTTCAGGCGTGTCTTTTAGATAAGAATTGAGGGTCTTAACGTAACCTTGTAGAAAGGAGTCGATAAAAGCAGATAGGTTTGCAGTGAGGGAGTTGATACCGGAGATGATTGGTCTTCCGGGAGGGTTTTCTAAACACTTGTGGATTTTTGGTAATATATAGAAAATAGGAATTTGTGATGTTTTGTTACATAAAAAATTATACTCTTGTTCTGTTAATATACCTACATTTTTTCCTTTATCCAATAGTGTTTCTAATTCTTCTGTAAATAGTTTTGTAGGATTTTTCTTCAAAATACCATAGGTTAGTGGGTCTCCTAGTAGACGATAAGCTTCTTTTAAATAATCTTCTCTATTCATGATAACAACTCCCCCTCCCTTATCTGCTTGTTTTATAATGATGTTAGTATTCTCTGTTATTTCATCCAGTGCTAATTTTTCTTCTTTGGTTATGTTGTTTCTATTTTTAGATTTATTCTTTTTAGTTAAGTCCTCAAAATCTTTTACAATTAAGTTATAAAATACTTCTAAATAATTTCCCTTATAGTATGTCGGGTAGAAAGTAGACTTATTTCTAAGTGTAGTGTGCTTAAATTTTTCTGGTTCTTTAGGAACAGGTGGATTGAGATTAATTAGTCTTGAGTCAGCATCTTTACTTAAAAAGAACCGTTTAACGGTAAGTTTTCTGAGATATTTGTTGGCATCTAAAAAGAGCTCAAAATTGTTTGGCCCTGTTGTCGGCGCAAAGGATAAGCCTTTGGAAATCACATTTAATTGTGATGCAGAAAGTGTAGTTGAACTTAGATTAAAAATACTTTTATTCTCTTTTAGAATTGGCTGTTTTATTCTTTCTTTTTTCGTTCCTCTCCCCCGTTTCCCTCTTTGCTTCTTTCCCCTTTGGGCTGGGAGATTCGCTCTTCTATCTCTTGGAGTGGAGTAAATGAATTTGGGGTCTCCCAAGTTTTGAGAGAGTCTTCTAACTCTAAAAAATCACTTGTACCAGTAGCTCCAATGGGGGAGCGTGATCTACTAGTTTTATGCTGTCTACTGGAGTGATTTCTTTCTCTTTCTTTTTTCCTTTCCTCTCTTTCTCTTCTTAGTTCTCTTTCTCTTTTTAGTTCTTTCTCTTTGAGATATTCTTTTTCTCTTATTTCTTTTCTCTTTGTTCTCTCTCTTTACGGTCTTTATTAACCTCTTTGGATCTTTGATATTCCCTTTCTCTCATAGTGTCTCTTTCTCTATTGATCTTTTCTCTTTGTTCTCTTTCTCGTATTATTTCTTTTTCTCTATTCCTTTCTCTCTCTCTCTGTCGTTCTCTCTCTCTATCTCTCTCCCTCTCAATCCTCTGTTCTCTCTCTCTCTCTCTCTCTCTCTCTCTCTCTCTCTCTCTCTCATGAGCTCTATCTCTCTGGTAATCTTGTTCTCTTCTGTATTCCCTATCTCTAATACTATTGGTATCAGTATTTGATGTGTAATGTCCAGATGGCTTATCTGTGTTGGGATGTGAATTTTCAAATCTAGAATCTCTATTCCCTTTCCATTGTGGATTAGATTTATAATAGGAATTGGTTGTTGTGTTATCTTTAGTATTGAACATGTTTGTGGAATGGGATTTAGTTGAATCAGAAGATCTAGAATACTGATCCTTTTTGTAATTATCTGATAAATAATTTCCTTTCTTCTTTTTCCACTTTCTTTGTTCTCCTCTCTGATAATCTACTTCATCACGGGTGAATTTATTAGATTTATTTGTATACAGCTCATTTTCTAGTTTGTCTATTTTTCTCTTTAATTCACGATCTTTGATCTTAAACTCTGCTGTATCTTCTAGGTGTGCTAGTTTTTCTTCTATTATTGTAACTTCTTCATCAATTAATTTGATTTTTTTCTTATGTTGATTAATTAGGGATACCATTAGATCGAATGAGCATTTATCAATGATTGCATACCAATTTTTTACAAATTCTTCATCATCTAAATTTGATGAGGGTTTTTTTTAAATTCTTAGGCCTCTAGGGATCCTGTTGCAATCAATATATTTATTGAGAAAACTTAAATCAAGCCATCTTCTGGTATCCTTAACTAATAATCTATCCAGTTTATGAAATTCATCTTCCAAAAGATTATGTGTTATAGGTGTTTGTGTAGTACTCAAATCATTAAAATTGAAGTGTAATTTTCTAGAGTGTCTTTTTTCAAAGATAGTTGGTGAAACAATATCCATTTTCTTGTATAACTATCCTTGCTCAGATTGGTCTCCTTACTATGACCACTTCAATAGGATAAGGTTCTTGTTGATTTCCTTTATATACTGAGATATCTGTATATTTAAGTCTTTTAATTTGTTTTATTAGCAGATTGTGTTTATATTTATTATTTTAAACGTGCTATTACTAATGCACATTTTCATTCTTCTTTTTTTCTCTCTCCCGTTTTATCATGAGTTACATGATCTTAGAAGTTTTGTCTTATTATATATATTTTTTATACATTTTTACTTTTAAATATTGAGTTTTGTATTAATGTAATAAATAAAACCATGTTTGCGTCGTTTTTTGGCCACTGAGTTATGTCCGTTAAAATTCGGAGAACCTGTGTGTATATAATTGATTGATTGAACTAATTAAGGGTACACCCTATATATATTGTGTAAGAATCCACTAGGGATATTCATTTGTGCTCCTGAGGAAGCTGTCATTGACAGCAAAACGCGTAGAGCCAGTCACAGTTGCAGCTGCCTTTGAACTGAAGGCTCCCGAAGTGCCGAGTTCCCTCACTGCCCGCCTCTAAAGCTCCTCGACCGGACCGGACGTCGTCACCGCCGTACTGGATGTGACATCAGGACGCCAGCTTCCAGACGGTCTGATGCGAGCAGTGGTGAAGAGCAGCTGAGTTGTACCACACGGGTCCGGCACCTCCTTGCCTCAAAGAAAACGTTATGTGTACATGTCTAATGTACTTATTGTGAGTACGATTCCTGTGCTTTTATTGTTTTTTCTAATACATATTTTATATCGATCTATACCATGGTCTGCCCTTGTTTTGCATGACATTCACCATACACCATCTCCTGTCTGAGAGCTGATCTGAATTTACTCCCTGCTGAAAACCTGTCCTGGTTTAGAAGACTAAGACCCATCTCTACCAGTGGTGTAGACAATGCTGTTTTTTTTATCTGACCTGCTGTAAGTAGGCATTTCTAAAGAGCCAAGTTTTCCTGCTATCCAAGTGGTTTTGATATACTGCACTATTATATGTTCTTTATTTTTTTCGGTGTATCCCTGATATCGTCGCTCCCTTCCTACCCTGGACAAGCTATCTCGTAAAGAAATCTATACATATTCCTGGAAGGTTGAGAAATGTATTAGAGATCACCTTTTTATTTTTTATTTTTATATTAATTTTTATTTTTCACCTTTTTTTTTATACCCTCATATGTGGATAAGCATCAAACTGTTTATATGATGTATAATAATAATAATAATAATAATAATAATAATAAAATAGAATGTTCTTGTATAGCACTGCTAGTTATATGTTGTGCTTTACAGAGACATTTTGCAGGCACAGATCCCTGCAGAGCTTACAATCTATGTTTTTGGTGCCTGAGGCCCAGGGAGATAAAGTGACTTCTCCAAGATCACCAGGAGCTGATATCAGGAATTGAACCAGGCTCGCCTGCTTCAAACTCTCTGTTATCAGTAAGTTTCTTTACTCACTGAGCCACTCCCTCTCCACATATTGTAGGTGTACATGTATACATAGGAGTGTGTATAAGTATAATTTTTTAATAGATTTTCCCCCTGGTTTTTGTGATCAATGTTTTTCATTCATTCTAGTGATACTTGTATCGCCTATCTGATTTACTGTATGTCATAAGATCTGATAATTGCACTTGTTTTTGTACACAACTTTTTTGTATTACTTAGCAGTAAAGATCTTTCTATTTTTTTGCTACTAATCACTCTTGTCTTTATGACAGTTTTTGATCTATTTACTTAATTGTATGCTGGGAACTACCTTTGTTTTCAATTATTTTTTTCGAGGGAATTAGTGTTCCACTCGTTGTTCCCTTTTGCACCTACTGTACATCACTATAAACCTTCATTAAGTTATCTTTGAGATTGTGCTGTTTGACTAAATATAATTTATGTTAATAGAATAATGTTATGTTAATGTTAATAGAATTGTGGAATCTTATTTTATCTTAATACTGTAATGTCCTTTTCTTCACCGATCTTTTCATTTAGAATTTGTAAAAATGTAAATTATTTTTAAAAATTACAATATTTAAAAAAACATATTTCCTTTCTTCATGCTGGCAACAACATTATGTACAACATGAGAGAAACACTCCTCACTCGTCTAGGTAGTAGTAAAAAAGGGTAATATTTGGGTTATAGTTAACGGTGCAAAAAAGGAATAGAAATATAGGGCAACTAAAGAGTGGCACTGTCTGCACTCAGTTATCTAATAGTATAGTGCGTGTAGGATAGAAAGTAACTTTTGTTTAGTTAGATAAGATAAATGGCAATAGGGAATTTAATTTAAAAATTGATATATGCAAATTTAAAAAAAAAAAATATATATATATATAAAAAAAAAATATATATATATATATATATATATATATATATATATATATTTTTTTTTTTTATATATATATATTTTTTTTTTTTAAATTTGCATATATCAATTTTTAAATTAAATTCCCTATGTATATGTATATGTATTATATGTATGCATATATGTATGTATATGTATGTATGTATGTATGTATATGTATGTATATGTATATATATGTATATATATATGTATATATAAAAGGGTGATAAATTCCAGGAACAATGGAAGCATTGTTGTCCTCTGTGGGTACAGCTGTGCGAACTACTGTAAGAAGGATGTGTTTCGATCCTTATTATACAGTGGGAGATAGATAAATGTGTAGTGTGAAAATCTGGTCTAAGGCCTGGGTCCCGCTGCTTCCGACGGCCCATGCAGGTCCCAGTCCCCCCTCGCTGCATGGCTCACTACACGCTGTGATGCATCAGCCGCCAAGGGATTAAAGAAAATTGTAATCCCAAGCGGCGACGCATCATGTGGTGTGGCTGTGAGCCAATGACGAGGGGAGGATTTGGGGAGCGGGGAGGAGAGTTTGGGGAGAAAGCAGAACCAAGGAAGTCCCCCCCCTGCTCCCTCCCACAGACTCTCTCCTCTTCGTAGGGGGGGGGGGTTGTGTGTGTGTGCGTGCCGTTGTACACGCTGCTCATGTACTGCAGGACAATGTCAGTATTGGGTTGAAGGCCCCTCTAGCAGTGACAGGGTTAATTCGCCTGCCGATCTGTGTGTCAGCGATCCTCCTTCCGATTTCCCCCCCTGCTCTGATCCCCCGGGCTCCGATTCACCCCCCCCATGTGTATTTGTCAGTGCGTGAGTGCCTGTCTGTGTGTATGTGTGTGCCTGAGTGCCTGTCTGTGTGTGTGCTTGTCTGTATGCGTGAGTGCCTGTCTGTGTGTGTGCCTGAGTGCCTGTCTGTGTGTGTGCCTGAGTGGGTAAGTTCCTGTCTGTGTGTTTGAGCGGCTGAGGAGTTGAGGGGCTGAACAACTGAGGGTCTGAGGAGTTGAGGGGCTGAGGGGCTGAGGGGCTGAGGAGCTGAGGAGCTGAGGAGTTGAGGGGCTGAACAGTTGAGGGGCTGAACGGCTGAGGGGCTCAGCGGTTGAGGGGCTGAGGGGCTGAACGGCTGAGGAGTTGAGGAGCTGAACGGCTGAGGGGCAGTCCTGTCCCCTTACGTCATGGCTGCGCCCCCACCCGTTTTGGCCACGCCCCACCATGCCGGAAAAAGTTTCCTGCGGACCGCAGATCGCGGTGCAGTGAGTTGCACGCTCCGCCGGCAAGCAAGACAGCTGTGTGGACGCGTGTAACGGGGCCTTAGCCTAATGCTGGGGTTCGCAGACTAGAAGTTCTAAATAGAGACAGGGATAACTAAAGTAACTTCCCTCATTGAGTAATTTCCAGTAATTTATTTCTATCTTACCACTTAATGTTAAATCCTGTGTTTGTCACTGTGAGCGATGAATACATTAAAAGGCCTCGATTATTCCAAGAGCTGCAGGGCGGCAGCGCTATTCTGTGACATCACCCTGTGCTGCCGCCGAGCAGCATCTTATTATACTGGAGAGACAGGAGAGAAGAGTAGCAGAGGGGGCTTGGAGGTGTGGCGGAGGCGTGGCCGTGAGCGGTTCATCCTCATTGGCTTACCCGCTCACGTGACAGTCGCCTGAATAAAACAAAATCTTCTATCTCCTCTCCAGTCTGCCGCCCTGCAGCTCCAGGCTGCTGGGACTTGTAGTTCTGTGCGGAGCCTGCCTAATGGCTTCCGCCACTATCAGCTACTGCGCTTGCGCATGAAATCTATTGCTCAGCGTGGCTAATTGCAAGATGGCGGCCCACACTTGCTGGGTGCGCTGCAGAGATCTGCTGCTCCAGTGCTCCCCCAAACAGCCTCTACCAGGCAGCTCCTACACCTACCTGGGTCCGCCTGTAGCTCCGGCGGCACCCGGGCGCCTGTGCAGCCACCCCCTCCCCATGGGCAAGCAGGTAAAGCGGACCTGGCTACATCCTCCTTGGTGGAGACTCCAATCTCCCTGCTTGAGAAAACATATATATACAGAGTTATATAATAAAAATGCATCGTATATCATATAACTTAACTGATGCAAACTCTAAACAAGCTTTAACAACTCAGTGAACATGACTATGATCGAAGTTAGCTTGCTCTGAGCCAGTTGCTGAGACTCATAGTAGGGTTCCCCTAATGAATTGTATGCCACTCTAGTGGGAGCGTGTCTCACTTGATGACTCCTGCGAGTCTCTTCTTCAGTGTTGTCCACATGGGAGGGTCTATCATACTCTTGGGGCCTGGCCCGTTTGTAAGGGGTGCCTCAGTCTATGTAATGTCTCTTAGAGGGACAAAGCTTGGGCTTCGTGGGTCCGGTGGACGGCTGTTGAAGCCACTGGTGAGGGTACATGAGGCGCAGGTCCATTACCAGTTGCTCCTTCGGAAGGTGCCCACCAGCCTCAGTTTGAAGTAGTGGAGGTTCCTTCCATAGGATCCTGAGTTGGTTTGACTATTGACTCCGAATGCTATTCAGGCCCCTCTGGCGCACTGGCCAGTAATATTGTCTCAGGTTCGGGGTCAATTTCTTACACTTGAGGAATGGCCGTGTGATTTTGTTGCCAGACTTTTACCTTGCCATCCGCATCTCGTATGCGATAGACAAGTAGAGATGGCATCTGGAAATCTCCTTCGAAGGGGCCATCGCGCTAGTGGTCTGCTAGCTTGTGTTTTCCGGGGATTCCTAGGTTCTCCACCGCTCTGTTGCTCCCCCGGACAGCCTGCCACCTCTACCGGATGGCTCCTACACCTATCTGGGGCCGCCTGTAGCTCCGGCGGCACCCGGGCACCTGTGCCGCCATCCCCTCCCCACGGACCAGCAGGTAAAGGGGACCTGGCTACATATACATATATATATATATATATATATATATAAATTATTATATATACCAACTTTGTAATTACATTTCCTATTGAATTTTTCATCTATCTAAATAAAAGTAACATTTTTATCCTACCTCCTATCCTATACTATTAGTTGACTTAGTGCAGTGTACAGCTAAGATAGAAGGAAGTATATCAATTGGTTAATACAGTGCAGTAATGTAGTCCCTAAAGCTATGACCAGTGTTCCACATGCGTTTTGTAAAGAACACTCTTTAAGTTTCAGAATGATCAAATGTGTTTTCCACAGTTCCACAATCTGATTGTAAAGGTTAGTAACAACCATGGTGGAATAAATACAATCTTTTGAGATTTTTCTTTAGCACAGCTCTGTGCACTGGAACAATTCCCTTTTGCCCTCCACAAATCTAAAGAACATCAGGTCAACAGACAGTATTTTGACCTATTTATTAGTCAGCAGTAAGGTTGTGTCATTAAAGTTTTGTACATGCACGAGTTGTACATGCACCCTGTCATACATGATTTGTCAATGTGACTAGTGCAAGGGGAAAGCTTTTCCATGCTGCAGTCTGCTACCTGCTCCTTTTGCTGTCCCATATCCTCATCATCATGATTTCTAGTTATTATGCCAACATTTACAATATTGTCATAATTTCTATTACCAATAGTCTCTCGATTATATGCTTGACTGTTGTCGTCCCCATTTTTGATCCTACTGTGTATGTTTTTATTGATGCAGCTTTCACACTACAACTTTTACAAACTGAACCAGAAGAGACTCATTTGTCTATTCATCAACCCTCTTTATGTCTCACCCTGTTGACTGAAAGTCAGAGCCAACACAGCATGCATTCCTTAATGCTTCATTATTACTGAGTCTGCCACTGCTTTTGTACGTATTGCTGCGTCAGGTACCAGAGCTCACCCAGTTCAGACTCACACTCCATCTCACTATCACTGAAATAAGATGCAGTCCTAGCAGAAGCTGTGACTAGGTTAGACTGTGGGGTTTACTCTTTGGCAGGCTATTAATCTCTCTGAAAGCACATCTTCAGCTTTATGCACAGAATGAGTTTGTGGCAATTAGTGTCTTTTACAGGTGTTGGTATTGCTGAGTGTGAATATTCTTTTTCAACACTTTTATAAATAATGTTTTTTTGCATGTCAAAAGATGTAGCTAAACTAATTCTGTTTGCACCATGTACAAAATATCCAGGGGTTTGCTGGAAGAAGGCGGCAGCAGAGGCCCACATTCACAATGACAATGTGGCAGGTGTCAAATGTGACAACTGTTGTTAGCAAAGCAGGCTTGAAATTGATTTTTACAAATAGAAATCGAGATCAAAACATAATGGTAACAGCGAGAAATTGCATTTCAAAATAAGGACTAAATAGTCCAGAAGTTAGAATGACCAGTGTAGAGATCAGATTATATTTATCTGCAGCACCAGGTTATAAAGTAAAGGAGCAAAGCTTTAAAAACACAGTAATATAGATCTGAGGAATGGTGTTCTACAATGCATAGTATTTTGGATAGATTTCAAAGGGGAGGGGGAAGAAGAGCCAGTCAGTAAAAATGTTGCATAATATGACAAAAAATAGTATGTATATCTGAAGAAAAATATGCTCTTAAAACCAGGGAAGCTACTAATTGGAATAGATGAAATGGGAATTGATTTACTGAGACTTTGATTATACAGTAGTCTCACTTTTATGTTGATAAAAGAGACACAAGAACTGCACTAGAAATTCTTGTTTTTATTTATTTTCGTTAATTTCTCCAATATATCAAATCCGGGACATTCAGGATGGAATCCAAATACCCACTTTAAAAAAAAGGCACTTAAGTGGAGATGAAATAATTCATGATAAAGTATAACCTATGATAATATAACTTTATAATGGGAAAAAATGCTAGGATATACTGGATATGGAAAACCACATCAATAATTATTTTAAAGATATAATTATGTGTGTGTGCTGTAAGTCAATGTGGCAATAAAACCCCAAAGGCAGGAATTAGATTCTATTTATGTCCTCTTTAGCCTTTCATTTCAGAAATGCACTGTAATGGACTCAAAGAACTGAGCTCAGAATGAATGTGTTGTCAGCATTATGATCTCAGAGCTTTTTCTATTTTGTAACTTCTTCCTTTCCCTGGTGTAAATTTCCACTGTGTAGATACTGTATGGTCAAATCAGTTCATCAGTGCCAGACAAGACTCTAGTTCTCTAATATATGCAAATGGGGACCCTCCTACTTCTAAACAACATCTTATATTCAACTGCATACTTCATTCACCCTACACAGCATGGTGTGAGAGAGACGCCCATTACTTTATTTTTTATGCAAATGAGTACCCTCCGACCTCCCTACTTCTAAACGACATCTTATATTCAACAGCATACATCCTTCTCCCTGCAGCTGATCTTGCTATTTTTATTATCCTTTCTAGTACATAGGATTGAAGCTGATTGAAGGGTCTCTGGAGCTGAACCGCATTCATTTCAGGTCCAGGGACCCCCTACTTCCTGAGGTACAGGTCTCAGTATAGTATGCTGGTACATCCAGAAAGTTTAAATGTCCTGGTCATGTGGGCCGTGATACGGCCGATAGAATTAATGCTGCAGAAGTCCCATTCAGAAGCAGGGACCCTCCACTGCATTAATCCTTCTGGGTAATTAGTGTATTTTAAAATATGATGTTTTAAAAATTAGATTACAGTAAATGACATCGTGAAAGTACAATAATACAAATGTCTTCAATCTTCTTCCAACTGTACTATCTTCTCACATGGTATCTCCTCATTTTGCCTGAAAATGACATCTCAGGTAAAAATTAAGCATTACACGGTACATGAAGCAACCTGATTGGTTGATCTATCATGTTATTCCTTCCCTATTTTATTGTGGTGTGATGTAATCTTTAAAGGGAAGGCATCACATGGTACATCCAATCAGGTGATGCTTCATTTCTTACTGAGATGTTATTTTCAGTCAAAAATGAGGGATTCCAATGGGACCGATCAAATGTGCTGTCGCAAGCCTTTTATAAGGCCAGTTACCTTATTTAAGGCCAGTTACCTTATTTGACATAAAGAAGATGACGAGTCACCACCTGGAAACTGAAAGGAAAGAAGATAAGAAAAAAGAAAAGAAAAGCAAAATGGCATCTTTAAAGCAACAAAGAAGGAATACTTCACGGAGAATGCTCCTCAATTTTTGAAGATCCATTGCTTCTGGATCAAATTTATTGTTCCTGCTTGATCTATATATCTTTTTAATAATTATTTTGTTATGCCTTCGGGCGGGGATTAATTCTTCATGAGTTTTTTTGTTTCATTTTTATCAGGTTATGATTGTTTTATCTTGCCTGGACTAGGTGAAAAAATATAACAAATGTATATTATTTAAATAGGGTTGATCCAAGGGATCTCCGGAGTTTAACCCCCTTCATTTGAGCTCTTAATACCCCCTGGTTCACAAGATACTTACCTCTATGTGTGCTGTCGGTTTCTCTCTGCAGAATGGAACGGCTGACCATGGCCATGTGTCCGTGACAAAATTGTTGTCAGAGCTCTCCCGCAGAAAGTTGCCACCGAGACTACTCACCATAGGACACCTTACCACTTAACATCTCTCTGCCTATCAGATCTCCCCGCGGTCAAACGTCCTAGACAATCTCTCTGCTTTTTAAATGTCCCGGTCATGGCTTCGTATTTGCTCACATGACCGAGACATTTAAACTGAAAAGGGATACTGGCACCCCTATGAAGGTAGTATCTCAGGAATCAAGGTGTCCCCAGAGCTAAAATCATTTTTTCCAGCTCCAGACACCCTGTGCTTCAAACCTATTTTTTTAAATTATTACTTTGCATTCTGTCCGAATGATTAACAATCCGCTCAGATTTTTTAATTCCAAATACTGTACATGAGCCCTTTTGGTGGGAGGGGGGGGGGAGGATTTGGTCTAAAATATGAGGGAAATAGATTTGAACTGTTCCAACCATCTCTATTCATCTTCACTGCAATTCCAGACAGGGAGAGAATCATTCGATCTCATCATCTTGTACACCACATAAAGGCCTCCCGATGACAAAAGGCCACGAGAGAATCTCAGTAGACTTTCTTTGTCTCTTATGCCACATGAACGCATCCCTACACAGTAGAAAGCTTCCTCTCTTATGTAAGGTGGAGACCTCCCCACAGGCAAAATATTAGGGGAGACTTAATAGACATTTTTGCCCCATATGCCACACAGCATTGGAAGAGACTCAATTGTCCACTTTGTTTTGTACATCAAATGAAGCTATCCCCATTGTCTAAAGGCCACAGGTGAGCCCCAGTAGATGTATATAATCTTGCATGCCACACAGCAAGTAGAGAGACTCAATAAATCTATTTGTCTCAAATGTCGCATAAACACATCCATGCTACCAATAGACAAGAAAATAGATTAAGCATCCATCTTGTATCATACACCCAGGAAGACTTCCTCACTAAACACCATGTGGATTGACACCTATGACATCTAATATGCAAATTAAAACATTCCCACTAAACAGAAAATGTAAAGACTTCTCTCTGCCCCCCTCAAAACATGCTATTTGCAAATTAAAACTTTCCGATATAACAGCATGTGGAAAGAAACCCTTGTCTACTTATATAACCCTAAAGACATTCCCGCTGCTATATGGCATGGGGAGAGACACAAAAGACCTTTTCAGCTCATAATCCCATGAAGATTTTCTCCTGTAATAACTCCAGTGGAGAGACCCAGTAGACATCTATGTCATAACCATAAGGCAAGTGGAGCGATTCAGTAGCCCACTTAGTATCATATGCCCCATGTAGGTAGATATTCCAGCTGCAAGAAGGTATGGGGAGACATCATGCTGCCACCAAGGGCAGCAACTCAGAAGGCTTAATCATCGCAAACATACCACAAGGATATACCGACTCCCACGCAGCACTGAGAGTGACATAGATGACCTTGTCATCTCGTACGCCCCATGAATACTTCTCCGTTGCAACACCGCATGGAGAAAGATTCATAAAACCTCACCATCTCGTTTATTATTATAGTGTAGAAATGTGGTACAAATAAATCTAGGTCACAAAAGGCAATGAAAGGTATTACAAGCACAGTATAAATAGATGAGTGTAAGTGATACAAGGGAACGGCAGGTAAATATGAAAAACAGATCTCACTGCCAATAAATTGATACTGTACTTGATTCTCTTCACAGGGGAAGGGTGGACTTTGGAAACCTGGAAAAGAGTCCTAGTTGGACACAAATAACTGGACAACCCAGAATTCTTTTCCCTCTGAGAGCATAATGTTAAGAGGTCCATGGTAGCTGAGACTTTTTTGGAACCAGAGATGACCGAAGCCCAGAAGTGCCTAAAGAATAAGAAAGACCATTTTCTAAACCGGAACCAAAGATGACTAACCATATCGGAAACAAGAGCAAAAAGATAACATTAATGAAAACCCTATTGTACACACTTTTGTGGCATGATGTATGTACTTTTATGAGGACACATTACAAGATAAAAAGAAATTGCAAAGGACATATGTGTAGATCAAGATAGTGGAATCTACTGTATTTGGAAAGATCATTAAATGTGACCCAACATATCACATGAATGGACATATGTAACTAATGTTGATAAGATGTGTCAATATAACAGACTCCCATTCAGATACATGCAGATCTAGGCCTGGTACTTTGGCTATGGAAATAAGATTTGGACTCGACACCTGGTATGTGAATACATCTTTATGGAATTGATACCGATGTATTAATATAGTTGGTCATACTGCCCTTGTGAAATCCGCTATGAGCATGTTTCTAATCCCGTGTGCTTGCAGAGTCCCAGTAAAGACAATAATGGCCCATCAAGATTAACACAGCGGGTGTCCCTATTTCTGAATGGAATGCAGCTGGGAACAAAGAACTAGATTGGTCATCAATAGAGTCTAGGCGCAAAGTTCACCTTTCCTGTCTCACCCTCAAATACTTTCTGGGCAAGCTACCCAGCTACCTGAACAAGCTCCTCACCCCTACCACATGCAGCACCTATCACCTGAGATCAGACTCCAAAAGACTATTCATGGTCCCAAGGCTCAACAAAGTATCCGGACGTTCCTCCTTCTCCTTCCGTGCACCCCAAAACTGGAACAACCTACCAGAGACTCTCATATCCACCACCAGCTTAAGTTCTTACAAATCTAAGGCTGTCTCACACTTTAATCTGGTCTGTAACTGTTTCATACGCTCATAATATACATTTTCTTTAACTGTGCACGCAATGTCTTGTATATAATGTATACCTTGTTCATTTATGTAACTGTAATTGTAACCATGTATTATTTGCCTAATTCTATGCCCAGGACATACTTGAAAACGAGAGGTAACTCTCAATGTATTACTCCCTGGTAAAATATTTTATAAATAAATAAATAATATATCCGCCATGTTTAAATGTCCCAGTCATGTGACGCAGGCTATATGTATGCCGCAAGCCTGTCACCAGTATCTGATTGGCCAACTTTAAATTGGCCTTTCGTAATGCACACCCTGCCAAATTTAGAGAATTGTCTTAAGAACAATCCTAAGAGGGGGGAGTAATTTCAGGGAAATCCCTGCTATATCTCCATAGGTATCACTCAGTTTACAGTTCCCATGTACGTCCACCAGATGTGCTGCTGCTCCCGTCTTCACTGGGATTTCCCTCTGGTTTCAATTTACTATCCTCTTGGCATCTGTCTTCTGTCTGTTTACCTGCCTTTATTAGTTTCCTGTTTCTGTTTAGTCCTGGCCTTTGTTTTGATTTCTAACACCACTTACTTGCCCTTGCCTGATTATTTCATGACTTTTGCCTGTCCGGGTTTTGCACTGTATCCTGTTTGGGTTGCACTTAGGATTTGTGATTAAAGGTTATTTTTCCCAGTTCTATTCCTTCTGCCAGTCCTGTATTTATCATTTGCGTGGGGTCTCTTAGGTTGGATGGTAGCTTGGTCACATACTGTACTCCTGCAAAAAAATAATCTATGTACAAAAACAGATTTGAAGTTATGGAATCTATACCTGAATTAATAGGTCTACCCAGAGGTTTAGCCAAGTCCTTTTGAATTGTTCATCTCTGATAGTATTCCCTCAATTTTGTCTATGATTAAAAGTGTTTCCAGATTTTTTTTTTGTTTAAATTTTGGGATTTAAAAAAAAAATCCTATTGGTCTTGGAATCACTTAAAATCTGAATTGATTCTTGCATATAAAATTCACGATTCATAATAACTGTGCCTCTTCCTTTGTCGGACAGGATTAATAATTAAGTTATTATTTTCTGAATGTTTTTTAATTGCTAACATTTCTTTTTTAGAAAGATGTCCAAAGTTTTTGTTATTCATTTTGTTAGTAAGAGAATCAAAATCATTCTTAATCATATGATAACCTGTGTTAATAAAATTACCCTTATTGTGATATAGATAAAAAGTGGATTTTTTCTTCAAAAGAGTATGTATAAAAGGCTCTACAGGTTGATTCGGAATATTCATTTTAGAAACTATTGGTAGTTCAGAAATCTTTTTAAAAAAAACGTCTTTTGATTGTTAATCTCATAAATTTATTAGCGTCCATTAACAGCTGAAAGTAATTTGGTCCTATACGTACTTGGTGCAAATGTCAGTCCTTTTGACAGGACTGTCAGTTCATCTTAGTTTAATAGTACATCACCTATACTAAAGATATTGTCAATTTTGTTTATTGTAGTTGTTTCTTGTGGTTTATGTTTTCCTCCTCTGGTTCCTCTTCTGAAATTTCCACCTTTCTTCTAAGGGGGAAAGCTGGGCTGACCTCTCTTTGGAGAGAAACGCTAATTTTGCTAATGGGGTGCACTATGGATTACTTGTGATCTTCCTCTAAAAAAGGAGCTGATAAATAATTGGGTCTTGCTCTCTCAAAAGTTTTGAAATATGGTTTATGATTAAAAGATGATTTAGATGATCTATTATTAAAATGGCTCTGCTGCTTATGCATCTTTACTTTGTAATAATGACATTGTCCTCTGTTCGGACTGGTTTTACAGTAAAATGATGGGTTGCTGAATAGTGATTCAAATCAAATCTTTCTTTCCTGCCATATGGTGGCTTGTATGTTACTTAATTAGTGATCATCATTATTTATGTTTCTATTTGCTTTGGACCAATTTCTGACTCAGTCATTGTCATAGTCATATTTCTCTCTATTGATTTTGTGTTTCTTGGTGTCTTATTTTTTCTTCTAAATTTTTTATTTTATATTGCAGATCAGTATCTAGATCTTTGAAGTCTTTTGTTGCTTCTGAGGGCTCTAATGAGACTTTCAGATAATTAATAGAATTATCGGTGGATGATACCGATGCAGCCACCAGTATCTGATCACTCACCTGGGTAAAAACTAAGGCATCTCACAGTAAATGCCTCAACATTTCTGGGAGATTCCTATTGGCCCATCGGATTAACACATCAGGGAACCCTTCAGTCCCATTCAGTTTCAATGGGACTGCAGGGACCCCCCGCTGTGTTAATCAGATGGGCCATTAGTAATCTCACAGAAATATTGAGGCATGTTGAGGCATTTACAGTGAGATTGCCCCAGATTTTCCAAGGCAAGTGATCTAATACTGGTGCCTGCATCTGTAATTGATTTTTATGTTGTAGAATAATTCATTTCATTAGTTAAAATGAACAAGTGTCAATTATCTTTTAAACTTTTATCTTCTCCATTTGTTGTTGATTGTTTAAAGAGTCTTAGTTCCATTGGTATTATTTTTGCTTGTATACATTTTTCTAAAGTGATCATATCCCACAAGATTTTGAAATCTTTTATAAGTGTAGCATTGGTGCACCTAGACCACCAGAGACCCCCCCTCCTTTGTGTCAGCGTGGTCGCGGGTGCTGTCGGAGGCAGCGACGGACCCGCAGGCTGTTCACAAAGGTGGGGGCCAGTGCAGGGAGCGCTCGGCGTCTCTGGAGCTCCGGCCGCACAACGCGAGGGTGGGGGCCAGTGCAGGGAGCACTGAGAGTCCCGGCGGTGCACCCGGTTAGCGGGGGCCACCATTGCCGCTCTTCGCGCATGCGCAGTGATCGCGCATGCGCAGAAAGAACCACAGAGCTCTTAGAGAGTTGCGCAAGTGTAGGGAAAGTGCAGGAAAAGTTGCGGCGGCCATTAGGGATTCGCGCAGGCGCATGGAAAGCGCGCACGCGGCCCCAATATGTTTGCAGCCTCCACGGGACTACAACTCCCATGAGGCTTAGGGCCAAGCACACCAGGTGCCTCAGTGTGGCCAATGAGGGCCAAGGATCTCTAGAGGGAGAAAGTAGATACATTGTTTGGGCTTGCAGCATGCTAGTTAGCTGGAGCTGGGGAGCTGAAGGGGAAGGAAGGGTGCAGAGAGCAAGTGCAGCTCCTGCATCGAGTAAGGTCCCCCACATCCCAAGTAAGGCCCCAACTCCCCACCAGGTTAGTGGGTAAGTGCTGAGGGACGGCCCAAGATAGGGACGCTGCCCTTAGTGCGTGTGAGTGCTGTCTTGTCAGGGTCACGGCTGGCAGTGCTGTGAGGCCTAACAAGAAGGCATAGTGTTAGCGTGCAGCAAGTTTGCTGTATGCACCCCGTAGGTTGCAGCGCGTAGCTGCGAGTGCTAGTTGTTAGTGAGAGTAGGACTGGGAAGAGTAAGGGGAGCGGAGTAGGCTATTAACCCCTTAGGTCCCAGAGAGGTCCTCACTCCCCAGTTTGTGGTGCTACAGGGACAGGCCCTAGGTTAGGGATCCTGTCACGTTAGTGCTAGAGTTAGAGAGGGACTCAGCGGATGCTGCGGTTCCAGTGAAGAGGTTCGTCTCAAGTCAGAGCCACAGAGACTATCTCCAGCTTGGGATCAGACGGAATCACTGAGCGCCAGATCCTTTGTGAAGCCAGTTGCTGATCCGAGCACAGGAGTGCTCGGGCAGGTACTTTATGACAACAAGTGCACCAACGGGCCCTTAGTTTAATAGTGACTGCGCAGTCACCCATATCCTATCTCTCTACAAGAGTGCGGGACATTGGGTGGGGATCTTATGGACATGGGGTGGGATCATCCTGTGTTGGGGAAGTGTCCTGCGCGACGCCGCAGTCAGTGTCGCCTCTAGAGAGGGACACCCGTAGATATTCTAGTTGTGTTGTATGTTGTTTCTTATGTGCTTCAGTAAAGTCACTAGTTATTATACATTACGGTGTGTGAGTATTGTATGTGTCCTGCGAGGAACAATTCCTGCTCTGCTAGGAACCATCGCAGGTGGAGGCGCTGCACCGAGTACCGTGTTACTCTTAATATAATTGCCCCAGGTTCCCCGTGGCGGAATCTCAGCCCTCCTGCGAGCCAACAGGTAAAGCACCACACTTGGTAACACCGTATGTTCTCCGCACCCACACTATATCTGCGATTGGGGGGGGGGGAATACCCGTTATATTTGGAGGCGCTGCTGAGATAGACCTGGAGTGCCCTGTTCCAATATTTTTTCAAATTGTTCACTTCCTATTTTTTTCGCAATGTTTGTAAAGTCCGGACACGAGGTCCTTGCCTGGGCTTTGAGGCAATGTATGGAACCTGGCCGGGTGGTGGCGGTAGGAGGCCTTCCCGCAAATACACCCGCGGTCATGGTTCAGTACTATATGCGTAAAATTCCTGGGTGGCCGCACGCATGTTTCTTAGAGGAAGAACACGTTCCCACGGCTCTATGGAAAACGATACTTTTTTTGGCAATCCCCACTGCGGATATATGCCTGGCAGAGGCACCGTCCGCCATGTGTATGCCCGGGGGCCTGTCTGAGGGGTACCCCCTAGTCTACGCCGACCCAGCCAAATGGCGTCTCCCGCCAAAGCAGGAGAGCGCACGTGCTGCTGACTGCAAGCCTGCACTAAATTGTGTCAAAGAGAACTGTCCGGGATTGGCGGGAAAACCTATGCCCCACCCCCGCCAACTGAGTGACGCAGTGCAGAGCCAGAATCATTCCTTGAAAGAGTGTGCTGCCCCTCCTTCACATTCCACCAGGGGGAGCAAGTACTGTGTTCTTCAACCATACAGTGATGCAGTAATAGACTCTTTCTTCTCTGAGGATGAGATGATGTATGAGGATGAGATAGACTGTCAGGACATACACCCTAATGTGTATGTGGCCTGGCGAGCGCCAGGAGTAGATGGCCTTATGCTAATGTGCCCCTGCCTGCAAGAAGCCTATGATGAGGGAGCCGACCTGTCCCAGTTACCGCTAGACTTGAAGACGACTGAGGTAGGCGGAGAACCGGGTATACAATGATTTAGTCCCACCTGTGACTGTTCTAGAGGTGCACTGGCATGGGAGCCCGAATGTGAATGCTGCGGTGTACGGTTATTGAAGCCTATTACACCCCAGGCTCCGGAATCTGTGGAGAAAGAAGCAGGGAAGCCTGACACCTCTGCAAAAGTGAGTGACACTGCTAATCTTCAGCCTCAGTGGACCCATGTTGCAGAACCAGTTCCAGACCCTCTCAAAGGGGACGGCTTAGTGGTAGAGCAGGAACCACCGAGCCCAGACCAGACGATGCCGGAATCACAGGGTAAGGTGTCTATACCCCCATCTTCTTTTAGTGATTACAGCGACCAACCTCTCGTGGTGATGCGCCTGCCGGCGGACCACTCTAGTGAAGTCATCGAACCAATTATTTCGGCGGATACAGAGCCTGCTGTTGGCCCGTGTGCCCTGGAGGAGGGGTATCCTGATGTTGCGGACCTTGCTGTGGGCCCGTGTGTCCTACAATGGCCAGTCCGACCTACTATGATGGTACCATCGGTCCTAGGCTTGGGACCAGTACCTAACGAAGACAAGGGTGAGTTGACTGCCCCAGGGCTATTGGGTGTGAGCCTCCAGGTGACCGCGGAGCACGGTAGCTCCTTAAGTCTGGTCACCAGGGTAAATGGCTCCACTCTACATCGCGTCCTGGCGGAGGTGTCCTCCTTAGAAGGTAGCTGTCCAGTGGTGCGAGTGGACCCATACCTACCTGCCAGTGTTCCAGAGGAAGAGGAACCCATTGCAAGCCAGCGGAGTGGTGAGGAACCTCCTACTTCGCACCGGCTCCTGATCTGAGTGTGAGCCCGTATGCTACGACATCAGTGGTCCCAGGACTAGGATCCAATGCTCCCGAGTTTCCAGCAAGTAAGTGGACTGCCCCAGAAGTGCCGGGGACAGGTCCCGAGACAGCCGAGGTGGGAACTCACAGCGTAGTGGTAAGGTATCTCCGCAGTGGTAAGGTATCTACCCTTTACCCCCTGCCAGGTGACACAGAGATGTTGAGTAAAGAGACATTGTCCAGTGGGAGCCTCGCAAGTGTGTAGGGACAAAGACTGTGTGGAGAAGGATTCAGGGAAAGCTGCCTCCTTTAAGCCCAAAAAGGAGTGCTCCATTCACCATGTGGTGGACCGCGGAAATGGTCAAGACCTCCTGGCCTACTGCATCCATGCCAAGGATGGCCGGGTAAAGGTCTGGCCCAGAGACCGTGCTATTCCTTCCACCAGGGGGAGGAATGAGTACAGAACCGGGGAATGTAACCCCAGAGCTTGCTCTCTGAGAGATTTTTCTGGGGGAGGCTCACGGACGCAAAAGTGAGGTACCCCCACTTGATCAGTTATGGGCACCCCACAAATGGTCTCAGCTCGCTTTGGTTATCTGGTGTGAAGTGCATTGTAACCTGATGTTTAAAGACCATGTGATAAGTTGTATTTTCTATGCAATGCATTTTGATTATATAACTTTTATGCCGTGTGATGTCGTTCCCCAAGCGGGGACGTTGGATTTTTCACCAGGGGGAGAGTGTATCATTTGTGCCCCTAGACCACCAGAGACCCCCCCTCCTTTGTGTCGGCATGGTCGCGGGTGCCGTCGGAGGCAGCGACAGACCCGCAGGCTGTTGACAAAGGTGGGGGCCAGTGCAGGGAGCGCTCGGCGTGTCTGGAGCTCCGGCGGCACAACGGGAGGGTGGGGGCCAGTGCAGGGAGCACTGAGAGTCCCAGCGGTGCACCCGGTTAGCGGGGGCCGCCATTGCCGCTCTTCGCGCATGCGCAGTGATTGCGCATGCGCATAAAAAACCACAGAGCTCTTAGAGAGTTGCGCGAGTGTAGGGAAAGTGCAGGAGAAGTTGCGGCAGCCATTAGGGATTTGCGCAGGTGCAAGGAAGGTGCGCACGCGGCCCCAATATGTTTGCAGCCTCCACGGGACTACAACTCCCATGAGGCTTAGGGCCAAGCACACCAGGTGCCTCAGTGTGGCCAATGAGGGCCGAGGATCTCTAGAGGGAGAAAGTAGATAAATTGTTTGGGCTTGCAGCACGCTAGTTAGTTGGAGCTGGGGAGCTGAAGGGGAAGGAAGGGTGCAGAGAGCAAGTGCAGCTCCTGCATCGAGTAAGGTCCCCCACATCCCAAGTAAGGCCCCAACTCCCCACCAGGTTAGTGGGTAAGTGCTGAGGGACGACCCAAGATAGGGACGCTGCCTTTAGTGCGTGTGAGTGCTGTCTTGTCAGGGTCACGGCTGGCAGTGCTGTGAGGCCTGACAAGAAGGCATAGTGTTAATGTGCAGCAAGTTTGCTGTATGCACCCCGTAGGTTGCAGCGCGTAGCTGCGAGTGCTAGTTGTTAGTGAGAGTCAGGACTGGGAAGAGTAAGGGGAGTGGAGTAGGCTATTAACCCCTTAGGTCCCAGAGAGGTCCTCACTCCCCAGTTTGTGGTGCTACAGGGACAGGCCCTAGGTTAGGGATCCTGTCACGTTAGTGCTAGAGTTAGAGAGGGACTCAGCGGACGCTGCGGTTCCAGTGAAGAGGTTCGTCTCAAGTCGGGGCCACAGAGACTATCTCCAGCTTGGGATCAGACGGAATCACTGAGCGCCAGATCCTTTGTGAAGCCAGTTGGTGATCCGAGCACAGGAGTGCTCGGGCAGGTACTTTATGTCAACAAGTGCACCAACGGGCCCTTAGTTTAATAGTGACTGTGCAGTCACCCATATCCTATCTCTCTACAAGAGTGCGGGACATTGGGTGGGGATCTTATGGACATGGGGTGGGATCATCCTGTGTTGGGGAAGTGTCCTGCGCGACGCCGCAGTCAGTTTCGCCTCTAGAGAGGGACACCCGTAGATTCTAGTTGTGTTGTATGTTGTTTCTTATGTGCTACAGTAAAGTCACTAGTTATTATACATTACGGTGTGTGAGTATTGTATGTGTCCTGCGAGGAACAATTCCTGCTCTGCTAGGAACCATCGCAGGTGGAGGCGCTGCACCGAGTACCGTGTTACTCTTAATATAGTTGCCCCAGGTTCCCCGTGGCGGAATCTCAGCCCTCCTGCGAGCCAACAGGTAAAGCACCACACCTGGTAACACCGTATGTTCTCCGCACCCACACTATATCTGCGATTGGGGGGGGAATACCCGTTACATTATCAATTTTCTAAATTAGAAAATTGAGATACTAAATCATGATATTAATGGTCTAGTGGGTCATGGGTGTAGTAGGTTCACTATCAAAGATGGAATCCAAATTAATAGATCTATTATTTCTATTTGAAAAAACATTGGTATAACCGGTAGCAATATTAAAAGGGTGGACACATGATAAATTCAATATAATATCATGATAAAAATATAATATAAATAATTAAGTGCAGCTCATTGAGAAAACAAAATATGTTAACTAAAGTGGGGTGAATACAGGCACAAATTAATTATTAAATGTACAAATGTGAATAAATAAGTAAATGCAAATATAAGTATAGGAAGTGAATGCGGTGCAGCTTCCAGAATACAAAGTTTTCACTTGTCTAAAGCAATGAAAAGAACACAAAAACTGGGGCGCAAACAATTGGGTTCGGATGAAAGCTCACTGTGTCCCCTCTGCTTCAATTCTATGTACAAAATAATAATTAAAGAAAAATTTCATTACCTTAGTGGCTAACTCCTAAGGTAATTAAGGGGTTAACCCATCCTGACAACCACCCACATTACCCAAAAACAAACATACCCAGCCTCTACACTAATATCCAATATCCCTACAAGGAAACTGTGGCTAATAGTGTTTTGGGCATTAACCAAAACAAAATTATCTACACATTTACACAAAAAAATGAAAAGTAAATTTTAAATATAAAATTATTGAATGTCACTGTGGATAACTAGGCCCTCTCAATGGACTATGCACTCTTGTACTGAGTTTAAAAACAGAATTGACATACAGATGCAGCACTATGGTCGGTTGCGCGGCAGCAGAGCATGTGCTGGTGCACAGTGTGCATAGTGTTGACCATCTGTGACACAGTGCACAGCAGGGGGTAATGGCCCATCGGTAATATGCGGTTCAGTTCCGGAGACCCCCTGCTTCAATACTGTGTTATTAAAATAAAATAAAATCTGAACAAATGCCTGTTAGAGGCATGTAATGATAGTGACAGATTCAGTCTCACTCTTACTGTGCATCTCTTACAGACAGGTGCAGCCCGGTATGATTCCCACAGTGGGAGTCCCATTAAGACGCAGGGACCCCCGCTGTGTTAATCCCAACGGGCCATTAATCCCTTTACTGGCACTCCACGCGCACAGATGAAAACAATAACATGAACGCAGTGGATTTCATAATGGCTGCATGACCGACCAAAATGCTGTATCTGTAAATAATAAATAACTATATAGTCATATCGGCAATCCATTTTAAGATATAATTTAAAAAAGAATTCAAACACAATAATAATTCTCCTTCATTACATTAATGGCTAACCTCCATCCCCCCAGAAGGCCTTACCATCCACCCCAGGGAAACTACCCCCAACACACCCTTACCTCAAAAAGAGTCTTCTCCTTCTTTCCCACAGGATTGGGCTATAGTCCTATTAGCAAAATGTGACTAATAGGATTTTGCCCATTGAAAAGGATAACACAATATACATTACATAAAACATACATTGCAATAAATACATTAATAAAATAATCAAACTCTTGGTATTAAATCCATTGATTGGCACTCTGCCTACCTAAGCCCTCAATGGAAGCCTAAATACCAACATTACCAATCAATGAGCAACCTAATAATAACAAGTAGTACTTACCCCTGCTGGGATTAAGGCCATCCTCCTCTTCAGAAACACCATCAGATCCATCCAATCAAGTACCCCCTTTACCCACTACAATAGCACCAACTAAAGAACTCCAGGGAACAATGGCTGACCAAGAGTAAGCTCTTATATTGTCACGGACGTGCTCGCCACAAACCGGGACCAGGCCGCGAGACTGAGGTGGGGTTGCATAATCACCGACCTTAGGCCTCAGAGCCGGATCCGGAGTGAGACGTTCATGGTCAAACAAGCCTGGGTCCAGACTGAAGAAGGCAGCATAGTCTGAGGACAAGCCAGGGTCAAGATCGGAGAAGGCAGCATCGTTGTGGTTCAGGCAGGAGTTCGGCAACGGGTAGACGGGCTCTCTCTGCTTCAGCGTAGGAGTGAGAGCATGGGAGTGGCCTCTGCGTGATGACCGGGCACGGCCCATGATGCCGGTCTCTGTAGGGGGAGACAGCAGGCTGGCCGCAGAACATTGCTGGGCAACACCGGGGGAAAACCAGTGCTTCAGCACATGAGTCCGAAGTAGGCTTCTGTAATAGGGTTGTGCAGCAGGCCTCAGGAAACAGGTACACAGACCTCTGCGTGGAAAGTAGCAACAGATCACAGGAAACACAGACCTCTGCATGGAGAGTAGCAGCAGGTCACAGGAACAGGGCAAGCCAGGGGCTTGTGGCAGAACTCTATAACATCCAGAGTAGGATTATGCTCTGCACTGAATTAGTGCCAGAGCCCAGCATATAAAGGGCGGCGAGCCAATAACAGGAGGGAGGTGTGTGAGCATTACTCCAAGGACGGAGCCAAGGGCTGAAGCTACAGTGAGACAGCACATGTGCCATTGATTGCCAGAGGGAGACTTTGTAAACTGCAGAGGTCTGCAAGGCTAGAACCAAAGCCAGAAGCAGATTCCTTACATATATTTAGTAATTTTAAAAAAATGTTGGGAAGCTATTATAAAGTACTTTTGTTCTGGTGCTATTGGTGGAGAACTGTGATCTTTATGATTCTAAAGGTTTTGTAATTAAAGAGATGGGATTTAAATGCATGTGTTCATTTTTTCATTGATTCTATTTGGTGCGCCTCTAGAACGGACTAATATGATGTATGTACTGTGGTGGAGTGTACCCCTCTGAACCACCATTTTGCTTATTGTACCCTTATCTCCCCCCTAAAAAAATGTAATAAAAATGTTTTGTGAAAAAAAAAGATTTTGTATAAATAATCCCCTTGGTTACATAGTTACATAGAAGTTACGTAGTAGACGAACTTGAAAAAAGACATGCAGATACTTTATCCTATATCTATATTTACTTATTGATTAAGAGAAAGGCAAACAATAAACCCCAGGGACATATCATCCAATGAAATCTCACAAAGGGAAAAATAAATTCCTTCCTGACTCCAAGAATTGGCAATAGGATTACTTCCTCAATCAACATCCTTCCCATGTTTACTAATTTGGTATATCCCTGTATACCTTTCCTATAAATATGCCCAAACTTTTTTTGAACAAATATATTGTATCTGCCATCACAGACTCCATGGGTAATGAATTCCACATTTTAACTGCTCTTACTGCAAAGAATACCATATAAATGATTAGCTGGAAAACAGTCAACCATCCAAAGAAAGTACATTATATAGTGCACTCCAAAGCTATTTTTTTTTAATTTTTAAGTGATTAGAAAAAGTATACTTTTTGTATTCACTTAAAAATGTAAAAAAATTGGGAGTGGAAGGGCGGGGGGGAGTGGCGTCGAAGGGCGGGGGGGGGGCCAGGGGGCGTAGAAGGGTGGGGAGGGCAAAGGGCAGGGGGGCAAAGGGCAGGGAGGGGCGGTGGGGAAAAGGGCAGGGAGGGGCGGGGGGGAAAATGGCAGGGAGGGGCGGGGGGTCAAAGGGCAGGGAGGGGCGGAGGGGAAAGGGCAGGGAGGGGCGGGGGGCAGGGAGGGGGGGGGTGGGGGCAGGGGGGGAAGGGAGGGGCAAGGGGGGGGGGTTGCAGGGAGGGGCGGGGAGGGGAGGGAGGGGAGGGGAAAAGGGCAGGGAGGGGCAAAGGTCAGGGAGGGGCGGGACAAAGCACAGGGAGGGGCAAAGGGCAGGGAGGGGCAAAGGGCAGGGAGGGGCAAAGGGCAGGGAGGGGCAAAGGGCAGGGAGGGGCGGGGCAAAGGGCAGGGAGGGGCAAATGGCAGGGAGGGGAGGGGTGGGGCAAAGGGCAGAGAGGGGCAAAGGGCAAGGAGGGGCAAAGGGCAAGGAGGGGAAAAGGATAGGGAGGGGCAAAGGGCAGGGAGGGGCAAAGGGCAGGGAGGGGCAAAGGGCAGGGAGGGGCAAAGGGCAGGGAGGGGCAAAAGGCAGGGAGGGGCAAAGGGCAGGGAGGGGCAAAGGGCAGGGAAGGGAAAAGGGCAGGGAGGGGCGGGGCAAAGGGCAGGGGGAGGGAGGGCAGGGACGTGATAATTCCCCTGCGTTTCCTCACCTTGCACACGGCCGCGTTCCTCTTCCTCCATGTACCGGCCGCCCTCCTCCTCCACCTCGGGCTCCTCAGCAGAGAGGCTGAGACGCTCCGGTGAGGAGGTGCTGTGCCTTTCGCAGGGAGAGGCGGAGACAGCTGGGGGAGCAGCCTCTGGGATGGGGAGCAGCCTGTGTGAGGGGAGAGCCACAGAGAGCGTGCTCTGTGTTTGTGGGTGGGGGTGGGATAAGCGGGGTGGGGGTAAACAGGGGGCGGGGGTGAGTGGGGGGGTGAGCGGGGGGAGAGCGGGGGGGAGGGAGAGAGAGCGGGGGGAGGAGGGTAGCGGGCTGGGGGGGGAGAGCTGGGGGAGAGCGGGGGGAGGAGGGGGTGAGTGGGTGGGGGGTGAGGGAGAGCGCCGGGTGAGGGAGTGGCCTATGGGTGGTGAGAGCCGTGGGGAGCACTCTCGGGGATTGTCAGCTGGGGGAGTGGCCTATGTGAGGGGAGAGCCGCAGAGAGCGTGGGTGGGTGTGTGTTTGTGTGTGTGTGACCTTTGGCCCGTCACTCTGCCTCAGGCCAATGAGAGGTGTGCGAGGGCGGGCGGGCCAAGGAAGCAATCTCATTGGCCTGGCCCAAGGTCCAATGGGATTGCCACTAGGGACACAGGGAGGGACACAGGGAGACACATAGAGACATAGCCACATAAGACGCTTTCAGAAATATATAGTAGATGTATCATGGTCTGGACCCTAGGATGTGTTTAAATTCTTACTAATGTGCTATGTGGGATTTATACTTTATACGTTGGGACTTTATACCTTCATCTATTTGCAAATCAACACATGGATACCAATGGGGTACTTATTTGCGGACAATTGTTTTTTGATGTTTCACACAGTGATACAGTATCTGCCATAATTTTTTAGAGCACCACACAGTGTTTTGATACTACATCTGCTTTACACCAATAGTGTGGTACTGAGTCTGTGGAAATGGAGTTCTTGAATATTTAATGCAATGGTTTGACTACAACTGAACTTAACGCCTTCAGAACTCTTGGATGTATGCCATCGGGGCCAGGTGCCTTATTTACTTTAAAATTTTCAAGCTGCCTATGAACTTCTTCCATAGTTAACCAATTGTTCATTAATATGGAGTTTGTGGTTTCCTCCTGCGGCACAACTATTTAAATTGATTCTTCTCTGGTAAACAGAGAAGCAAATAATTTTTTTAATACCTCTGCTTTTTCCTTGTCTCTAATAACTTCCTTCCCATCTCACACTCCAAGGGTCCTATATTTTATTTTCTCATTTTTTTTGTTATTAGGGTATTTAATAAAAAAATTTAGGGTTGATATTACTTTCTATTGCATTCCTTTTTTCATCATCCATTTTTGCTCATTTGATTGTTCTTTTGAAATGTTAGTTACATTCCTTATAATTGGGTAATATGGTGCTCAAGTATGCAGTCCTATCATATGCAATTATAGAGATAACCTCCTGGGACATGAATATAGTACCATTAGTAGAAGGGCTCCAGTTACCCTGAAGGCAGGGGTAGTTGCATGAAAACACCCACCCCTTACCTCATTGGGCTGGCCCCCAATAGTACTCACAATATTATTGTTGATCCCAGGGTTACTCACAGTCTGCGCGCTATCGCCAAAGGGTAGAATCCTGTACAGAGTAGTTGATGCAACGCACAGCAAGAAGGGGGTGACAGCAGGTCTGGCAAAAATCTTCTTTATTGTAGAATCATTAAAATGTGGAAGGCTGCAACCTTCTACGCGTTTCGTGCAGTGAGAATTGCACTTTATCAAGAAGTCAGTCAAACATGGTATGTTACACACTATTTATAGAGACAGTCTGCCGTTTGGCGCCAAAAAATGCTAATTAGAATTTGCATAATGATTTGACAATACACAGCTGTGCCAGCGCCACAACAGAAGCGTTTATTTACCTGTTTAGCCACCGAGACATCCGCCTACCAAACACTCCTGCTCTGTGGAACGCAATGCAGGGCAATGGAGGGCTAAATCTCGCGAGATGCGTTCCAGGTAAGTCACGACTGTTCGCGCATGCGCAGTCTATATCTGGTAATAAAAAAAGAGACCACGATCCCATTACAGGGAACGGTTATTGTCCTGAATATATGCGCATGCGCATAAGTGGCTCAGCAAGTCTAAATTCAATAAAGACGGCAAATAATTGGTGTAAACGACCACCATAAGGGGAACAATGATGGTAATGCCCCATAAACCTATGGAGACACCCATACATGTGCCACACCAATGGAGGAAGTGACACACCAAACATATGGCACATAGAAAATTCTAAAGTAATGTAACTTATGAGGCAGACTGTACCCTATACATACAAAACACAGAATTATTGTCAAATTAAAAACAAAAAGTTTAATCAAATGATTTAAAAAATATATAAATCTATATCTTTAATTATACTTATACCTATATTAAAACCATTTATACAACCCTCCAGAAGAACAGAGGAAAGATTATAAAGAAAAAAATATATATTCAATTATTTCCTATACACTTAATACAAAAAATTAGAGAAACTCAGAGAAAACTCAGAAAAAACTCAGTTTTAATTTGACAATAATTCTGTGTTTTGTATGTATAGGGTACAGTCTGCATATCCCTAGCATATCCCTACAAACATTTTCTTTATACTTTTGCCTCCACTGCTAATTTCTTTCCACAGGGTCTCTCATTTTCATAATTCCCTTCATAGACATCATCCCTTATAATAGGCTTTAGATCTGGTTTAACATACTGTATAAACATACTCCACCTCCTTTTCTATTTGCGTGATCCTTCCAAAAAAGGGAATAACCCTCTAAATTAACTGCCCAGTCATGAGTTTCATCCCAACATGTTTCAGTAATGCCTATTCATACAGCTCCCTAGCAGCTATTAATTCAAGCGCCCCCATTTTACTGTCAGGCTTCTTGCATTAGCAAGCATGGATTTAAGTTTTATTTCAGTCTGTACTATTATCTTATCTGCTCCTTCCTTTCTGCACCAATTCAGTTTAGTCTTTAGAAGTTTTCTAGTGTAGCGGTCATGTAAAATGCCTACAGTCATCTCTCCTGTTGGCAGTAAGGCCTGGTAAGTGTGGGCATGCCAGCAGTAATTATGGAGGTTTCCCCTCACACCCTGGTGGGGTGCTCTGTGTATGGCTGGGACTGGTCACATGCTCTGACTCCATGGTTAGTGATGTCAGAGATGTGTCAGCCTCAGAAGCTTACATAAGGCACAGCACTGTGTTGCAAAGTTAGTTCAGAGTGTGTGTGTTCTGAGTTCAGTGAGTGTTGCTGGAAAGCTCTTGTCAGAGCTGAGGAAGGAGTTAAAGTTCTATCAGTGATGTCAGTTATGTTATAGTAACTCCATGGGAGGCTGTGTCCAGGGACCTGGCACAGGACAGTGATTCCTGCGGGAATAGTGAATCCCTGATCTGGGTGACTTACCTAACTAAAGGGAGCACTGGCGAGATGAACGGCTGAAGATACTCCTTGTGGAGGGCAGCTATGCCCACCGTGACAATAAAGATGGAGCTGATCAGAGAAACCCCTGTGTGTGAGAGTCCAATGATTTCACAGGAGGTTGCACCACCGAGGAGTTCCTTGTCAGGATCATACCCATGCGGACGCAGGGGCCCTGGTGAGGTGGAGGCGCTGCACTGGAACTACACTGGCGACACACTTTATTCGAGCACGGCTAGTCCCGCGAATTCGGGTATACTCGGGTGTATTCAGGTTTCTGATATTTTTCAGCCAGAGTGCATTGCGTTATTTTCCGGCAGGAATTTAAGCTTTTTATTCCGGCTGGTTACAATACTGCAATGCCGTCAAAATACACATGGTGGCGCTTGCGAGCTATTCTCTGTGAAGCCGTCCCCTATAATGAATTGTAATGCAGTATATATATATATATATATACTGTATATATACTGTATAACAACAACCCCTGTAAGCCCTAACATACAGTACTGTACTGTACTGTATATGCACATACATAAATGATACTACAGTACTGTATGGGCGGCGGGGGCGAGATGTGTTTGCAGCAGAGAGAGATCCGCTGCTCTCTCTCTGCGCAAACATCCACACATTAAAAATTATTTGAAATACATTTTTATTGATAGTGTAGGTGTGCAGGGGGTCTCCGGAGCTGAACCGCGTTGGTTTTAGGTCTGGGGACCCCGTGCCCCCCGAGATACAGGCCCCTTTAGGGGGTGCCGGTATCCAGCTCTGCGTTAAAAGCCCCGATCACGTGACCGCGGCCTGTAAACCAAGCAGAGCAGAGGGATACCGGCACCCCCTAAAGGGGCCTGTATCTCGGGGGGCACGGGGTCCCCAGACCTGAAACCTGTGCGCTTCTGCTCTGGAGACCCTCTGCACATGTACACTATCAATAAAACACATACAATATACAGTATAAATAAACACTCGTTCTTTACCTTAGCGTCTATGCGCTATGGTAAAGAAGCATTATTTTAATAATATTGTAAAGTGAGCAGGGGGTTCCCTGAGCCAGAAATTAATGATTAATGCTCAGGGAACCCCCCCCCCCCCCTGCTCCTGATCAATATTATTAAAAATACGGAAAATGCTGCGTCATTACCATAGCGGATAGCCGCTAAGGCAATGAAGGGGTTAACCCACCGTGCCCGCTTTATTGTGTGTAGTGGGGATGGGTGAGGGGGGTATTTGGCCCTTGGTGTGAGTTTAGGACTTGCGGGAGGGGGGGGGGTTGCGGGTGCACTTAACCCCTTCACGATCGTAGCAGTTAATACCGCTACGGTCATGAAGGGGTTAAGCCCTCCCGCTACCACACCCCCCCCCCCCCCCCGCAAGCCCTCCCCAACCATCGTTGGGGCGAATACCCCATTCACCCACCCTCCCGCTACCCACAATAAAAAAATACACACACACAGCAGCCGCCAAGAAATAAATAAATAAATGACAATAAATACATTGGAAATACATTTTTATTGATAGTGTAGATGTGCAGGGGGTCTCCGGAGCTGAACCGCGGTGGTTTTAGGTCTGGGGACCCCGTGCCCCCCGAGATACAGGCCCCTTTAGGGGGTGCCGGTAGCCCTCTGCTTGGTTTAAAGGTCCGATCACGTGATCGCGGCCTGTAAACCAAGCAGAGCAGAGGGATACCGGCACCCCCTAAAGGGGCCTGTATCTCGGGGGGCACGGGGTCCCCAGACCTGAAACCTGTGCGCTTCAGCTCCGGAGACCCCCTGCACATGTACACTATCAATAAAAATGTATTTCAAATGTATTTATTGTCATTTATTTATTTATTTATTTATATTTATTTATTAATTGTGCTGCTGCTGCTGCAAGTCGTAAACTCACACCAAGGGCCAAACACCCCCCTCACCCCCAATAAAAAAAATTCACGCACAGCAGCCCCACAATTAATAAATAAATCTAAATAAATAAATAAATAAATAAAGACATGAAGAGAAATAAATATATACTGTACAGTATATACACTGTATATATATATATATATATATATATATATATATATATATATATATATATATATATATATATATATATATATATATATATACAGTATACATATATACACTGTGTATATATACTGTATATATATATATATATATATATATATATATATATATATATATATATATATATATATATATATATATATATACATACTGTATGTGAGTGAAAAGAGAAAAAAGTAACCCGTATGGGAGCACTCAGGTATGCAATTGATATATTTGTTTATTTATTTGACACAGTGCAAAAAGGGATGATTAAACAGTACATGATTTAAAAACACTTAAAAAAGAGGCATGGACCCTTAAACACTAATGAACAGCACTAGGGAACGACACACACTGTCAACCCTAAACATGAAAAGGATAGTGACTCAAAAAACACTAGGGAGAATCAAAGTGAATCACAATACAGTAGGTTACTGGGTTTAAAGGCACCTACAGTATACAACGCTAAGGATAATGCACACTACAATACCAAAAAGTATTTTAACCAAGCAAGTAAACCAAAATCAATATATACTGTAAGTAACAACCAGAAAAGACAATTTAAAACCAAACTAACCCTTACAATACCAAGGATTACATCTATCTAATTGTAAAAAACCTTATACATTATACACAGCATTGTTTAAAAACCCCTTCCCCCCTAATGTTTGTGTTAAGCAGATTACACTGAAGGGAGAGAGATATAAAGGCCTAAAGCCCCTTCCCCCCCTAATGTTTCTGTTAAGTAGATTACACTGAAGGGAGAGAGATATAAAGGCCTAAAGCCCCTTCCCCCCTAATGTTTCTGTTAAACAGATTACAGTACATTGAAGGGAGAGAGATTTTACAGAAACACACATTAGGGGGGAGGGGGCTTTAAACAGATTACAGTACATTGAAGGGAGAGAGATGTTTCTGTTACCAGTAAATCTCCCTCCCTGCATTGCTAACCACCCTCACCCCCTACCCACATACCGTTAACCCCCCCCCCCATCCTGGCCATGGCCCCTCCGCTTCTGCAAAACAGACACAAAAATTAAAACATACAAAGTAATGTCCCCTAACCCCTTAATCACCATAGCGGTTATTAACCGCTACAGTCATGAAGGGGTTAACCCACCCTCACCCACCCACCACTCGGGATGCCTACATACCCTCCCACACTAACCCCCCCCCCACCCGTGAGGCCTAACCACCCAATCAGTTCCCACAAGGGAGGCCTACCCACATACTGTTGGGGAAACACCCCACCCCCACCCCAGTACCCACAATAAAAACAGTACAATCACCCACAATAAACAGCATTCTATTTATTAAATACATTACCCACCCCCTGTGCCCCCCCCCCCCATAAATACAAGATTTATTCTTTTACATTCAGGGTCCATAACGCAGCCCCACGCTAGTCCCCGGTGGGCTGGCAGGGCACCTGGACAGACCTACAGTTTACCAGCAGCATTCCACAGGTTCTGGAGGCCTGCTGGTGGATCCTGCCAGCACCATGGCGCCCAGGTGGTCTCCTTGGGTCACCGTGAGCCTCAATTGGGTCCACACGGTAGGCCCAAGGATGTCTGGGAGCCCCGGGTCAAACCCACAGGTGTCTGCGGGGCCTCGGGTGGTTCCCATGGGGGTCTGGGGAACTCACGGGTGCTCACTACGGGTCCGCGGTGCCCCCACAGAAGTGGGACCACACATCATCATCCCCGCACCTACGGCTCGGAGGTGCCCCCACAGAAGTGGGACCACACATCGTCATGCCCGCAGACTACGGGTCCGCGGTGCCCCCACAGAAGTGGGACCACACATCATCATCCCCGCATGTGTCACCCGTGGAACCACCAGCCTGCTACCCTTTAGGATACCCGAGGATTCCCCGCGGGTGGTCTCCAGAGGTCCCACGCAAAACCACGGAAGTAACCCTGAATGTAAAAAAAATAAACCTGGCCAATACATTCAATACATACACCCTCCCCCCCAACACCTACAGTACAATAATGTGCAAAATAACTATTATCCAGATATGGATAATAGATTAATTGCCCATTATTAAAAACATTAACTAGCATATACAAATAAATAAAGTACTACTGACCTCATCAATACGAAGTGTCCGACGCCAGCGCCTTCCTTCTCTTGCCCACACAAAACATAGCCAAAACCAAGCCAATACATTGCAATTACATTCAGATATCAATTAACCCCTTAAACACCTTATCGGATAATAACCGCAAAGGTAATTAAGGGGTTAAGCCACACAGGCACGATACCCACCCTTCACCCATGAATTTGTACTGTGGCTTCATCATGCAACTATATATATATATACTGTATATATATACATACAGAGAGACAGAGAGAAAGAGAGAGAGAGAGATATATACAGTATATATATATACACACGTTATATACACACCCATGATAAACCAAATATACAGTACAAATAAATGTAGAAGGGTTATCAAAACCATACTGTTCTACAACCAAACACTTCTCCATACAGACACTACATTAAAAATCAATTTCCTTTAAAAATCCTAACTGATCTCACAATCTACTGTACTGTATATGATCACAAACCAATGAAAAAAGTCACATTCCAAAATGCATAAAATCTATGCACCATACTGTATACATTCTGCAAATTAATCAACGTAAACAAAAATCAATTAGCAATCATTATTTAGATCTCTAAACATTTCACACTCAATCATGAACAATGAAACCATTAACAGATTCACGCCTAGAGCAGAACAATTAAGCCTTTGAAAAAATATAAGTACCGACAAAAATACAACCTTTCCAAACCAAGCCTACAGTACCTACAGTATCCCTGACCTTCCTCAAACACACAATACAATACCAAGGAATAATACATCTATCTAATTTTAAAATACTTTAAACTCACAAAATAATTAAAAACACATCTAATCCAGCTTTTAAAACATCATCATTTCTTACCCTGAATGTATACTGTACAGTATATCTCTCTAGACATATATATTGTACATACATACATACAGTGGCAAGAAATGATATACCACAAAAAAATAAAAATACACAGGTTAAAAAACCTTTTGAAAAAATTAACAAGTTAAATAAAATACATTTCTTTACTGTAGTTCACTTACCATTACTTGCCCCCACCGACTCCCGTTGCCCAGCTTACTCACGAACCAATCCACGATCAGGAACCCATAAAATAATAAACCATTGAAAATAATAAACATTAAACTAAAAATCCAAACCAATCCACGGGTCTTCTACTTGTAATACACCTTCATATCTGTATTCTTCTTTCTTCTATCTCCTTCCGGGCGGGGCAGGGCGTGGTCTTCTTTCCATCATCGGCCACGCCCTTGTCTTTTTCCTTCTCCGGAGGTCCTTCCTCCGCGGCGTCTGGCTGCAAAATGAGACGACATAGGCTTTTAAAGGCCTATGACGTCACATTTTGCGTCATGGTTCCCACGGTCCTGATTGGACCGTGAAAACCATGTGTGTTGGCCGATAATAAAAAAATGATGACGTCACTTAAAGGGAATGAAAGCACAGCCAATCAGAATGGCTTTGCTTCAATTGCCTTTAAGTTGACGTCATGAAAAGGCACATGGCCGTGCACACATGGTACTAGAGCCAATCAGAGCGTGGGAACTTTATCCCTACTCTGATTGGCTCTGGTATACCATGTGTCAGGGGCTTGGGGGAGAAAGGATGTGACGTCAATGAAAACCTGTCACGTGGTACGGTAGCCAATCAGAGCGTGGGAACTTTATCCTTATTGACGTCACATCCTTTCTCCCCCAAGCCCCTGACACATGGTATACCAGAGCCAATCAGAGTAGGGATAAAGTTCCCACGCTCTGATTGGCTCTAGTACCATGTGTGCACGGCCATGTGCCTTTTCATGACGTCAACTTAAAGGCAATTGAAGCAAAGCCATTCTGATTGGCTGTGCTTTCATTCCCTTTAAGTGACGTCATCATTTTTTTATTATCGGCCAACACACATGGTTTTCACGGTCCAATCAGGACCGTGGGAACCATGACGCAAAATGTGACGTCATAGGCCTTTAAAAGCCTATGTCGTCTCATTTTGCAGCCAGACGCCGCGGAGGAAGGACCTCCGGAGAAGGAAAAAGACAAGGGCGTGGCCGATGATGGAAAGAAGACCACGCCCTGCCCCGCCCGGAAGGAGATAGAAGAAAGAAGAATACAGATGAAGGTGTATTACAAGTAGAAGACCCGTGGATTGGTTTGGATTTTTAGTTTAATGTTTATTATTTTCAATGGTTTATTATTTTATGGGTTCCTGATCGTGGATTGGTTCGTGAGTAAGCTGGGCAACGGGAGTCGGTGGGGGCAAGTAATGGTAAGTGAACTACAGTAAAGAAATGTATTTTATTTAACTTGTTAATTTTTTCAAAAGGTTTTTTAACCTGTGTATTTTTATTTTTTTGTGGTATATCATTTCTTGCCACTGTATGTATGTATGTACAATATATATGTCTAGAGAGATATACTGTACAGTATACATTCAGGGTAAGAAATGATGATGTTTTAAAAGCTGGATTAGATGTGTTTTTAATTATTTTGTGAGTTTAAAGTATTTTAAAATTAGATAGATGTATTATTCCTTGGTATTGTATTGTGTGTTTGAGGAAGGTCAGGGATACTGTAGGTACTGTAGGCTTGGTTTGGAAAGGTTGTATTTTTGTCGGTACTTATATTTTTTCAAAGGCTTAATTGTTCTGCTCTAGGCGTGAATCTGTTAATGGTTTCATTGTTCATGATTGAGTGTGAAATGTTTAGAGATCTAAATAATGATTGCTAATTGATTTTTGTTTACGTTGATTAATTTGCAGAATGTATACAGTATGGTGCATAGATTTTATGCATTTTGGAATGTGACTTTTTTCATTGGTTTGTGATCATATACAGTACAGTAGATTGTGAGATCAGTTAGGATTTTTAAAGGAAATTGATTTTTAATGTAGTGTCTGTATGGAGAAGTGTTTGGTTGTAGAACAGTATGGTTTTGATAACCCTTCTACATTTATTTGTACTGTATATTTGGTTTATCATGGGTGTGTATATAACGTGTGTATATATATATACTGTATATATCTCTCTCTCTCTCTTTCTCTCTGTCTCTCTGTATGTATATATATACAGTATATATATATATAGTTGCATGATGAAGCCACAGTACAAATTCATGGGTGAAGGGTGGGTATCGTGCCTGTGTGGCTTAACCCCTTAATTACCTTTGCGGTTATTATCCGATAAGGTGTTTAAGGGGTTAATTGATATCTGAATGTAATTGCAATGTATTGGCTTGGTTTTGGCTATGTTTTGTGTGGGCAAGAGAAGGAAGGCGCTGGCGTCGGACACTTCGTATTGATGAGGTCAGTAGTACTTTATTTATTTGTATATGCTAGTTAATGTTTTTAATAATGGGCAATTAATCTATTATCCATATCTGGATAATAGTTATTTTGCACATTATTGTACTGTAGGTGTTGGGGGGGAGGGTGTATGTATTGAATGTATTGGCCAGGTTTATTTTTTTTACATTCAGGGTTACTTCCGTGGTTTTGCGTGGGACCTCTGGAGACCACCCGCGGGGAATCCTCGGGTATCCTAAAGGGTAGCAGGCTGGTGGTTCCACGGGTGACACATGCGGGGATGATGATGTGTGGTCCCACTTCTGTGGGGGCACCGCGGACCCGTAGTCTGCGGGCATGACGATGTGTGGTCCCACTTCTGTGGGGGCACCTCCGAGCCGTAGGTGCGGGGATGATGATGTGTGGTCCCACTTCTGTGGGGGCACCGCGGACCCGTAGTGAGCACCCGTGAGTTCCCCAGACCCCCATGGGAACCACCCGAGGCCCCGCAGACACCTGTGGGTTTGACCCGGGGCTCCCAGACATCCTTGGGCCTACCGTGTGGACCCAATTGAGGCTCACGGTGACCCAAGGAGACCACCTGGGCGCCATGGTGCTGGCAGGATCCACCAGCAGGCCTCCAGAACCTGTGGAATGCTGCTGGTAAACTGTAGGTCTGTCCAGGTGCCCTGCCAGCCCACCGGGGACTAGCGTGGGGCTGCGTTATGGACCCTGAATGTAAAAGAATAAATCTTGTATTTATGGGGGGGGGGGGCACAGGGGGTGGGTAATGTATTTAATAAATAGAATGCTGTTTATTGTGGGTGATTGTACTGTTTTTATTGTGGGTACTGGGGTGGGGGTGGGGTGTTTCCCCAACGGTATGTGGGTAGGCCTCCCTTGTGGGTAGTTAGTGGGTGAGGGTTGAGGGTGGTTAGGCCTCACGGGGTGGGGGGTTAGAGTGGGAGGGTATGTACAGTAGGCGTCCCAAGTGGTGGGTGAGGGCGGGTTAACCCCTTCATGACTGTAGCGGTTAATAACCGCTATGGTGATTAAGGGGTTAGGGGACATTACTTTGAAAGTGTTATTTTTTTTCTCTGTTTTACTGTACAGCAGCGGAGGTTGCCATGGGTAGTGGGTAGTGTATTGAATGTATTTATTGGTTATTATGCGTTAACCCCTTCATTACCTTAGCGGCTATACGCTATGCTAATGAAGCCTCGTTTCTGAACTTTTAATAATATTGTGCAGGAGCAGGGGGTCCCCTGAGATTAGATTTCTGTCTCAGGGAACCCCCTGCTCACTCTACAATATTATTAAAAAGACAGAAATGCTGCTTCTTTACCATAGCGCATACTGTAGCCGCTAAGCTAAAGAATGATTCTTTAATGATGTGTGTGTTTTATTCACAGTGTAGATGTTCTCCGGAGCTGAAGCGCACAGGTTTCAGGTCTGGGGACCCCGTGCCCCCCGAGATACAGGCCCCTTTAGGGGGTGCCGGTATCCCTCTGCTCTGCTTGGTTTACAGGCCGCGATCACGTGATCGGACCTTTAAACCAAGCAGAGGGCTACCGGCACCCCCTAAAGGGGCCTGTATCTCGGGGGGCACGGGGTCCCCAGACCTAAAACCTGTGCGGTTCAGCTCCAGAGACCCCCTGCACATCTACACTATCAATAAAAATGTATTTCAAATGTATTTATTTGTATTTATTTATTTATTTATTTATTGCGGGGATGCTGTGTGTGATTATTTTTTATTGTGTTTAGCGGGGGTGGGTGACGGGGTTTATAAATGTGAGTTTATAAATAAAATAAAGAATATTATTTATAGGGGCCTTAGAACAGAAGTTCCCACGCCAATTGCGCGCTCATTGCTCTTTTGTTACAATGTTGCTGGTCTTGCGGGTTTGCAGTCTGGCAGCAAAAAGCAGTTTGTAGTACTGAGTGTGAGATAAAGTAACCAGTTCTTTTATTGCTGAAGTCGCCACTAAAAACTTTTATTTACAAATACAGTACAAAAACCGTGCAACACACAACAACATTCAGTATCCTTTGTTTAAGTACAGCAGGTACTATAGGGTAAAACATGTACTGTACAGTACAGCACAACATTACAGTATGGTCTCACTGAAAGTCCTCCCCATTTTCCAGCCATGGCCGATGCCTTGCATGGCGCAAAACGCCATTAATGCAGTCTCTAACGCCTCTCATTACAGGATCTGTAACAGGGTAATAGCGCTGCATTTCTTCCACAATCTTTTTCCTTAAATTGGCAGGAAGGGCATTTTTTTGGCGATTCCCATCATAGTTCACTTTGAACACCCACTCGCAGTACAATGTGTAGGGAACATGGTGTTTAAATATGATCAAGGCATACTTGTGTGGTATACCAGCACTCCTCACCCTATACTTCTCCCTCAGCGCCGGTGTCAGATCGCACAGGGAGATGTCGGGCACTGTTTGTATGCGAGCGGGTGTAGGAAGTCTTTTGGGAGCGGGTGTACTTGAGGCGATGGGCAATGGTAGGGTGTCTGGGAGGAAGCTTTCCTCCGGTAGTGGTCGCCGGGTTGTCTCCTGGCGTGGTCTAGATGGGGTTGTCATGTCCTCCTCAATAGCATAGTACACTGTATCTTCTGGTGGAGGGTGTGTGCTTGGTGATGGAAGGGGGTCGAAGGTACCATGCATCACATCCATGTCACCCCCCTGCTCCAGCGTCGGGGAAACAGGGGCATTAACACCGAGCAAATAATGTATGCCCGCTATGTCTGCCTCTATCTTGTCCATCCGTTGATCCATCCGTTGCTCCATATGTAGCATCCGTTGATCCAGCCGTTGCTCCATATGTAGCACCGACTCCAGAAGCAGATCTAGCTTTGCCAGCACACTAGAATTCCCGGGGAGATCCACACTTAGCCCATTCAGGATCCGGTCCAACGAGCTGCTTGTGCATGGCATCTGGAGATCTGGGGGGATGGGTGCAACGGAGGATGAGATGGGGGTTCCCTGGAGAGAAGCGGCATCGATGGAGAGTGGAAGAGGTGACCTGGGGATGCCCGGTACAGGAGAAGCTGCAGCGTGGTGGAAGAGGGATGGAGAAGGTGACCGCTGGATTTCCGGGAGAGAAGCAGAGTCGTCCAAGAGCAAAGGAGACAGTGACCCGTTGATTTCAGAGGCAGCAGCATCTTCAGATGGAACCGGAGAAGATGGGGGTGGAGAAGCCGGGCTGAAGATTTCCGGGACAGCTACAGCAGAGTCGTCGAAGCATATGGGAGCAAGTGGTCTGCGGATTCGGTGAGTTGGCTGCCATGCGTCTTGCGAACCGAGCACAGTACCGTATTTCTTCTTCACATAATAAGGCTGACGTGTTTTAAAAGCCTTAGCCTTTGGGGTCAGCAGAAGGTTTTCTTTGTTGGCCTTAGCCTGTCGCTTTGCCTTTGGCTTGGGAACGGTAACTGCCTTTCTTTTTTTCAGTGTGGCAGGCACAGCAGAGGTGAGATGATTCTTTCGTCCATAGAACCGGGGATGCTCCATGTAAGCGGGAGACACAATGCAGTATCTGGACAATGCCTCAGATAAAGATCAGCAAGTGGTGGGCTATGCAACGTGTACAACCTTTTATGCATGGCTGCCAGGTACAGGTGTTGAAAGTGGGTGGTCTGTTATGTGAGTCATTAACATATAAATACACCATCCATTTTGTGGATTCACTGCACATTGAATACACATCGACTAAACATCGAATACACATTCTTGTGTTTGTATTTCTTTCTACAGTACTCGCAGCAATGCCTGTTAAGAAGATTTCAAAGGATCTCAGCATGAGAATGAAGGAGATGTACACGAGCGGACAACGAATTGCAGATATCCAGCGCTGGTTAACTGCTTCTGGCCTCGTTGTGCCATCAAGCACTGTGTGCTATCATGCACAAGGAAAAAACAGAGACCGCAAAAAGGCACCAAGGGTAACAAATGCGTAAGTATACTGTATTTATAAAACTTAACCAAAAAAAATATAGAAAACTGTAGTGTACATCTACAGTATACCGTATTTATATAGTATATTTATTATATTACAACAGTATATACTGTAGTGTACTGTATGTGTGGTCAATTTATATTTTTTGTGCAGCAGTATACACTTTTGGTACTGTATATTGCAATTCATCTGACAACGGAATATACAGTATATGATGTGTATTTATTATGATATAACAACAGTATACCGTATTTATATAGTATATTTATTATATTACAACAGTATATACTGTAGTGTACTGTATGTGTGGTCAATTTATATTTTTTGTGCAGCAGTATACACTTTTGGTATATTGCAATTCATCTGACAACGGAATATACAGTATATGATGTGTATTTATTATGATATAACAACAGTATACCGTATTTATATAGTATATTTATTATATTACAACAGTATATATTGTAGTGTACTGTATGTGTGGTCAATTTATATTTTTTGTGCAGCAGTATACACTTTTGGTATATTGCAATTCATCTGACAACGGAATATACAGTATATGATGTGTATTTATTATGATATAACAACAGTATACCGTATTTATATAGTATATTTATTATATTACAACAGTATATACTGTAGTGTACTGTATGTGTGGTCAATTTATATTTTTTGTGCAGCAGTATACACTTTTGGTACTGTATATTGCAATTCATCTGACAACGGAATATACAGTATATGATGTGTATTTATTATGATACAGTATAACAACAGTATATTTATATAGTATATTTATATTACAACAGTACTGTATACTGTATATTTTGTCTATTTATATTTATAGTACAGCAGTATACATTTTTTGAATATTTATATTTACTGTATATTACAACATTACATGTACAGTATACAGTATACATTTTATATTGCTGCATATTAATAACACAATATAATTTCTTTGCATTGTAGGGAGACTACTCTTCTGGTGGACAGAATAAGTGAGGAGAATGATGAGAGGAGCGCATTAAGGGTTAAAAACACTCTTCAGGAAAACCACAATCTGACTGTATCCGAGAGCAGCATAAAGAAGATGAGACGCAGAATTGGATGGAAATATGGACGTGTGAGGTTAGTAGTGGACAGTACAGGAGGTACTGTACTGTAAAGTAAAAATGTTGTTTTGCAAACTGTACTGCGCTGTGACGCTAACATTTTTTATTCATTGTCATTACAGAGCGTACCCCATGATACGGGACGCAAACAAAATCAAAAGAGTGCTCCAGGCCCAGGCATGGATCGACAGCGGTGAGACTTTCCAGGATTGCATCTTCACTGATGAGTCTACTGTGTCGCTGGAGAGATTTGCAAGATTTGCGTTCCACAAAAAAGGCCGCATAACTTTGAAGCCACGGCCAAAACACCCTGTGAAGCTGCATGTGTGGGGTGCCATCTCTAGGTGTGGACCGGGATGCATTGTCGTCTTTGAAGGTACAATTTCTCAAATATAATGCCGCCTAATGCACTGTACTTGACTAGTGTTGCCTTACCGTATGCACTGTACTGTACTATTGAGCACTTTTCTTTTCTTGCTATAGGAATCATGAATAAAGATTTCTTCCAAGACAACATTGTGCCCGTGATAGTGCGATACATCACACAAGACTTTCCCAATGGTCATCGCTTTTACCAGGACAATGATCCCAAGCACACCGCGTCGACGGCGCATATCCTTGAGCGCGGCATCAACTGGGTGAAGACGCCAGCGGAGTAAGTGTAGTAGACCGTGTCCCATTTATATGTTCCCCACTGTTTTTACTGTGTACTGTATCTCTTAAACTAATTGTCCTTTCTTTCCAATCACAGATCACCAGACTTCAATCCGATCGAAATGGTCTGGCATCAGCTGAAGGACCACATCCGTAAAGTGGCGAAACCCTCCAAGAAGGACGAGTTGTATACAGCCATAATGAGTTTTTGGAACGATGTACTCACCGAGGAACGATGCAATAAATATATAGACCATATTGCCACTGTGTTGCCCATTGTCATCGCGCGCAATGGACAAGCATCAGGAAAGTAGTACAGTGCTGTAGTATTGTACAGTAGGTACACTATGATACAGGTAAGTATGGCACAGATTTTAGCTTTCCCAATAGTCAGAGTTTACAGTAGTTCCAGTATACAGTACAGTAGACTAGTTTGACATACTACAGTAACTGCCTACTAACTGCTCCATTTTTTCTTTCCAGAGAAAGCTGCACCAGCCACCTACTGTACAGTAGGTCTACCATAATACAGTACGCACATACAGAACAGTACAGTAACTGAACAAAGTTTTTGTTTTCTTGTCGTTCCAGGAAAAAGGGTGCACCAGAGGGGAGGGGGGGCCTTGTGTTCGTCAAATCTGCTTGTGCAGTCAAATGTACAGTATATAAACAGCAGTAATGATGTACACAAAACCTCTCCTCTCTCAATGAACTACTGTACCGCAGACACAATGAGGATACTGTTACAGTATGAAGGGAAAAAGAACAGGATGGGTTATTTAACATTACAGTATACTGTGCAATATTTATACTGTATATTTATATATACTGTATTTTTATTCTAAAGGTATTCGAGAATGTACTCTACTAGATGAGGACCTGGTGACTTTCAACACTCTCAGACACACAGAAAGGATTATTTCACATCACTGTATATTTATCCTGTATATTTTCAGTAATTTAGAAGCAGTGGCTGTTCTGAACAGCCCAGGGCCAGTTTAACAAAACAATGGCTTGGATTGGATTAGCCAGACGATTGATGCTTGGCCAGGGAGGGATTAAAAACTCTAAGGGAGGGGGTGGGTGGTGTAGCTGTACTGTAGGATTGTACTGTGTCAGTATTTCCAACGCCAGGTCACCCTAATAATTGCATTAATAAACCCCCAAAGACAAGGCCCAAATATACTAGTACAGTATACAGTACTGTAAAGTATGTATTATTGTGTGTTGATGTTTTGAATTGCTGTTAACTTGAAATGTTTCACCATTGTATTGTACTGTATTTGTAAATAAAAGTATTTTGTGGCGACTTCAGCAATAAAAGAACTGGTTAATTTATCTCACATAAAGTACGTGAATACGACCGCAATCACCATTGTACAGTAAATGGGTGCATAGGATGGAACGACAGGTGCTAAAGGGGTATAAATATGATACTGTATTTATCAGTATTGATCAAAGAGAATTGATCAGAAGGATTCCCCTTATAAAGTATACAGCACTCTATTGTCATTCATACAGTACAGTATACTGTAGTAAAAGGTAGACAACACATGGTCTTGCAGTACAGTATACTGTATTACTAAAAATCTGTCAGGTTGACCAGAATCACTGCGGATATCGGAAAATAATACAATTTTATTAATTCTACGTACTGTATATAAGGGGAATCCTTCTGATCAACTCTCTTTGATCAACACTGATAAATACAGTAATTTATCTCACACTCAGTACTACAAACTGCTTTTTGCTTGCAATAAACAAACAAACAGGGAAGCGCTACTGTATACTGTATGAGTTAGGATCAGGCCCAGCAGCCACTTTATGTTGAAAACCACATATGAAATGAGCATAAATTTGCATGAATAATTACACAAAAATATATAAAATAAATAGCACAAGTCTCTGACAGAGAGAAATTGTCCAGGTGGTGTGGATACAGGTTAATGCCCCTGTCTGATAGGACAGACTCGGGCAAGAATGGCCTGTGAGAGGTGAAAATCCAGAATGGTAGCTGGGATGGAAAGCGCTACCAACTGTGCAGGTATTGAAGTGTGTAGAAATGGGAAGGTGCCGTAGGCATCAAATGTGGAAAGCGCTCACCCAGACTTCATACACTGCGCTTTTTGCTTGCATCCTGCAAAGCCGCAAGACCAGCAACATTGTAAAAAAAGAGCAAAAAAAAGAGCAATGAGCGCGAAATTGGCGTGGGAACTTCTGTTCTAGGGCCCCTAGAAATAATATTCTTTATTTTAGTTATAAACTCACATTTATATATAAAGTATATATTTATTTCTCTTCATGTATTTATTTAGATTTATTTATTAATTGTGGAGCTGCTGTGCGTGAGGGGCCATGGCCAGGATGGGGGGGGGGGGGGGGGGGGTAACGGTACAGTATGTGGGTAGGGGGTGAGGGTGGTTAGACCTCACAGTACATTATGCACATTGGGCCCCCCTCCTCCCCACATTTACATACTGTACACTACACGACATCAATGCAGGGAGGGTTTACCAATGCAGGGAGGGTTTACCAATGCAGGTAAGGCTTTAGGCCTTTATATCTCTCTCCCTTCAGTGTAATCTACTTAACAGAAACATTAGGGGGGGAAGGGGCTTTAGGCCTTTATATCTCTCTCCCTTCAGTGTAATCTGCTTAACAGAAACATTAGGGGGGAAGGGGCTTTAGGCCTTTATATCTCTCTCCCTTCAGTGTAATCTACTTAACAGAAACATTAGGGGGGGAAGGGGCTTTAGGCCTTTATATCTCTCTCCCTTCAGTGTAATCTGCTTAACACAAACATTAGGGGGGAAGGGGTTTTTAAACAATGCTGTGTATAATGTATAAGGTTTTTTACAATTAGATAGATGTAATCCTTGGTATTGTAAGGGTTAGTTTGGTTTTAAATTGTCTTTTCTGGTTGTTACTTACAGTATATATTGATTTTGGTTTACTTGCTTGGTTAAAATACTTTTTGGTATTGTAGTGTGCATTATCCTTAGCGTTGTATACTGTAGGTGCCTTTAAACCCAGTAACCTACTGTATTGTGATTCACTTTGATTCTCCCTAGTGTTTTTTGAGTCACTATCCTTTTCATGTTTAGGGTTGACAGTGTGTGTCGTTCCCTAGTGCTGTTCATTAGTGTTTAAGGGTCCATGCCTCTTTTTTAAGTGTTTTTAAATCATGTACTGTTTATTCATCCCTTTTTGCACTGTGTCAAATAAATAAACAAATATATCAATTGCATACCTGAGTGCTCCCATACGGGTTACTTTTTTCTCTTTTCACTCACATACAGTATGTATATATATATATATATATATATATATATATATATATATATATATATATATATATATATACAGTATATATACACAGTGTATATATGTATACTGTATATATATATATATATATATATATATATATATATATATATATATATATATATATATACAGTGTATATACTGTACAGTATATATTTATTTCTCTTCATGTCTTTATTTATTTATTTATTTATTTAGATTTATTTATTAATTGTGGGGCTGCTGTGCGTGAATTTTTTTTATTGGGGGTGAGGGGGGTGTTTGGCCCTTGGTGTGAGTTTACGACTTGCAGCAGCAGCAGCACAATTAATAAATAAATATAAATAAATAAATGACAATAAATACATTTGAAATACATTTTTATTGATAGTGTACATGTGCAGGGGGTCTCCGGAGCTGAAGCGCACAGGTTTCAGGTCTGGGGACCCCGTGCCCCCCGAGATACAGGCCCCTTTAGGGGGTGCCGGTATCCCTCTGCTCTGCTTGGTTTACAGGCCGCGATCACGTGATCGGGACCTTTAAACGCAGAGCACTCAGCACTCAGAAACACAGGCCAGCCAGATTTAAACACACACACAATAGGGGGAGGTTTTTTTTACATAGCTTGCAGGGAAGCTTAACGCACACACACAATAGGGGGATAGGGGGATAGGGGGAGGTTTTTTTTACATAGATTAGAGAGAAGGCAGGGCGTTTTAAAAGCGAGAATAGGGGGAGGGGGTTTTACATAGATTTTATTTATTTATTTATTTTGATTTATTTATTAATTGTGGGGCTGCTGTGCGTGAATTTTTTTTATTGGGGGTGAGGGGGGTGTTTGGCCCTTGGTGTGAGTTTACGACTTGCAGCAGCAGCAGCAGCACAATTAATAAATAAATATAAATAAATAAATAAATAAATGACAATAAATACATTTGAAATACATTTTTATTGATAGTGTACATGTGCAGGGGGTCTCCAGAGCTGAAGCGCACAGGTTTCAGGTCTGGGGACCCCGTGCCCCCCGAGATACAGGCCCCTTTAGGGGGTGCCGGTATCCCTCTGCTCTGCTTGGTTTACAGGCCGCGATCACGTGATCGGGACCTTTAAACGCAGAGCACTCAGCACTCAGAAACACAGGCCAGCCAGATTTAAACACACACACAATAGGGGGAGGTTTTTTTTACATAGCTTGCAGGGAAGCTTAACGCACACACACAATAGGGGGATAGGGGGATAGGGGGAGGTTTTTTTTACATAGATTAGAGAGAAGGCAGGGCGTTTTAAAAGTGAGAATAGGGGGAGGGGGTTTTACATAGATTTTATTTATTTATTTATTTTGATTTATTTATTAATTGTGGGGCTGCTGTGCGTGAATTTTTTTTATTGGGGGTGAGGGGGGTGTTTGGCCCTTGGTGTGAGTTTACGACTTGCAGCAGCAGCAGCAGCACAATTAATAAATAAATATAAATAAATAAATAAATAAATGACAATAAATACATTTGAAATACATTTTTATTGATAGTGTACATGTGCAGGGGGTCTCCGGAGCTGAAGCGCACAGGTTTCAGGTCTGGGGACCCCGTGCCCCCCGAGATACAGGCCCCTTTAGGGGGTGCTGGTATCCCTCTGCTCTGCTTGGTTTACAGGCCGCGATCACGTGATCGGGACCTTTAAACGCAGAGCACTCAGCACTCAGAAACACAGGCCAGCCAGATTTAAACACACACACAATAGGGGGAGGTTTTTTTTACATAGCTTGCAGGGAAGCTTAACGCACACACACAATAGGGGGATAGGGGGATAGGGGGAGGTTTTTTTTACATAGATTAGAGAGAAGGCAGGGCGTTTTAAAAGCGAGAATAGGGGGAGGGGGTTTTACATAGATTTTATTTATTTATTTATTTTGATTTATTTATTAATTGTGGGGCTGCTGTGCGTGAATTTTTTTTATTGGGGGTGAGGGGGGTGTTTGGCCCTTGGTGTGAGTTTACGACTTGCAGCAGCAGCAGCAGCACAATTAATAAATAAATATAAATAAATAAATAAATAAATGACAATAAATACATTTGAAATACATTTTTATTGATAGTGTACATGTGCAGGGGGTCTCCGGAGCTGAAGCGCACAGGTTTCAGGTCTGGGGACCCCGTGCCCCCCGAGATACAGGCCCCTTTAGGGGGTGCCGGTATCCCTCTGCTCTGCTTGGTTTACAGGCCGCGATCACGTGATCGGGACCTTTAAACGCAGAGCACTCAGCACTCAGAAACACAGGCCAGCCAGATTTAAACACACACACAATAGGGGGAGGTTTTTTTTACATAGCTTGCAGGGAAGCTTAACGCACACACACAATAGGGGGATAGGGGGATAGGGGGAGGTTTTTTTTACATAGATTAGAGAGAAGGCAGGGCGTTTTAAAAGCGAGAATAGGGGGAGGGGGTTTTACATAGATTTTATTTATTTATTTATTTTGATTTATTTATTAATTGTGGGGCTGCTGTGCGTGAATTTTTTTTATTGGGGGTGAGGGGGGTGTTTGGCCCTTGGTGTGAGTTTACGACTTGCAGCAGCAGCAGCAGCACAATTAATAAATAAATATAAATAAATAAATAAATAAATGACAATAAATACATTTGAAATACATTTTTATTGATAGTGTACATGTGCAGGGGGTCTCCGGAGCTGAAGCGCACAGGTTTCAGGTCTGGGGACCCCGTGCCCCCCGAGATACAGGCCCCTTTAGGGGGTGCCGGTATCCCTCTGCTCTGCTTGGTTTACAGGCCGCGATCACGTGATCGGGACCTTTAAACGCAGAGCACTCAGCACTCAGAAACACAGGCCAGCCAGATTTAAACACACACACAATAGGGGGAGGTTTTTTTTACATAGCTTGCAGGGAAGCTTAACGCACACACACAATAGGGGGATAGGGGGATAGGGGGAGGTTTTTTTTACATAGATTAGAGAGAAGGCAGGGCGTTTTAAAAGCGAGAATAGGGGGAGGGGGTTTTACATAGATTTTATTTATTTATTTATTTTGATTTATTTATTAATTGTGGGGCTGCTGTGCGTGAATTTTTTTTATTGGGGGTGAGGGGGGTGTTTGGCCCTTGGTGTGAGTTTACGACTTGCAGCAGCAGCAGCAGCACAATTAATAAATAAATATAAATAAATAAATAAATAAATGACAATAAATACATTTGAAATACATTTTTATTGATAGTGTACATGTGCAGGGGGTCTCCGGAGCTGAAGCGCACAGGTTTCAGGTCTGGGGACCCCGTGCCCCCCGAGATACAGGCCCCTTTAGGGGGTGCCGGTATCCCTCTGCTCTGCTTGGTTTACAGGCCGCGATCACGTGATCGGACCTTTAAACCAAGCAGAGGGCTACCGGCACCCCCTAAAGGGGCCTGTATCTCGGGGGGCACGGGGTCCCCAGACCTAAAACCACCGCGGTTCAGCTCCGGAGACCCCCTGCACATCTACACTATCAATAAAAATGTATTTCCAATGTATTTATTGTCATTTATTTATTTATTTTTTGGCGGCTGCTGTGTGTGTGTATTTTTTTATTGTGGGTAGCGGGAGGGTGGGTGAATGGGGTATTCGCCCCAACGATGGTTGGGGAGGGCTTGCGGGGGGGGGGGTGGGGTAGCGGGAGGGCTTAACCCCTTCATGACCGTAGCGGTATTAACTGCTACGATCGTGAAGGGGTTAAGTGCACCCGCAACCCCCCCCCCCTCCCGCAAGTCCTAAACTCACACCAAGGGCCAAATACCCCCCTCACCCATCCCCACTACACACAATAAAGCGGGCACGGTGGGTTAACCCCTTCATTGCCTTAGCGGCTATCAGCTATGGTAATGACGCAGCATTTTCCGTATTTTTAATAATATTGATCAGGAGCAGGGGGGTTCCCTGAGCATTAATTTCTGGCTCAGGGAACCCCCTGCTCACTGTACAATATTATTAAATCTCTCTCTGCTGCAAACACATCTCGCCCCCAGTATGTGCAGTAATTTACTGAACATGTACTGTAGAATAAATGCATACAGTAGTTTTATTTATTCGGGTTTATTACACAGTATACTGTATGGCCGGAAAACATCAGCATACAGTACAATATAATCCATCGAAATCCCCCCATTAGCCGTTTTCTTTTCTGAGGAAAAACAAAATGAAAAGTTTTAATGTACAGTAATGGTCAGCCCCCTAAAGAAGTTCCCAGCCAGCCCCACCAAAATAATACGGCAAAAATACAGTACTCACCATACTGTACAGTACAGTATTACTAAATTTCCCATTCAGCTTGCGCTGGCGCCGGCCCACTTCCAGTCCAGCTTTCATCATTTTGCAGAGGGACTAGCCCACCTGTAGTCAGCGGGAAATCGCTTAGGTACATGCAAGCTTCATCAAAACTGGCTGCGAAATCCATCTCAGATTTGTCACCGACGGCGGGACCATGATGATAAGCTGGTGCTGCTGCTGGTTCTGGTTCTGGTTCTGGCGCATTGCTTGGCAGGGACTGTCGCTTCTTATTTCGTTTTAACACGACCCTTCGCCTTTTGCCGCCTCCATTATCATAGATACGGGAAAAACCCTGTGACACACACCAATACCCTCCAACAAATTGGGGCTCAATACGGTGAAAACAGGGGTCACTACATAACCTTTTCCTTATTGCATGCTTCCACAAATGAGGAGTTGGCGAAAATCTGTAAAAGTCATAATTTTCGATAAAATACTGATAAATTTGAACAACTGTTGCCATCTTATCCTCTGTTGCATTTATAGCGGCCCATATCAAATAAGCATAACTTCTGTCAGGTTTTTGGAACACGGGCTCCACTTGTTCACTCATGTCTCTGTAGAATAGTGTAAGTGAAAATGATCTTTGTCTTTATTTAATACATTACTGTATGTAAAGCCTAAATTGATACATTTTTTGCAACTATTCCTTCAGTCTCAAGGACAAGTTACACAATAGCATACTGTACTGGGATAAAGTAACTTTTTTTGGAAACGAAACAACTTGCAAAGGCCACACATTACTTAAGTCATGAGTTTATGCCATCTGGTGGACAATCGAAACATCGCAGCCTAGTAAATCATTCTCATTATCATTTAACAAGATCAGGCCCCCGTCAGCCAGGCATGAACCGTGGCTGGGAAGGCAAGCGCAACGAAGCATGCAAGAGGTGAGCAGTGGCGGATTCCAGGTTTCTGCCAGGTACAAACCAGGCATTTGCTCGAATAAAGTGTGTCGGTGCAGTAGGTGAGACTCAGCACACTACCTCAGCTGCCTGTCTGACGGGTTCTCCCCACACACCAACATGCGGGAGACTCAGGAGTCCTGTAGCCAGCAGGTGCACCATATGACATATCCACACTGTAATGGGGTCCGGTTAGACCACAGGGGCCAATGTGAGATTGGGTGGGTCAGGCCGGGCCAGAAATACCGTTACATTTGGAGGCGAGCTGCTGAGAGCAGATCCGTCAACAGGACAGGTTTTAGCTAGGTCACTGGGAAACAGGGAGAGTGTCTGCTGCCACTTTGTGCTGCGTAGGGACGGACCTAGGGGTGGTCAGGGGGCTGACGGGATATTGTCAGTTCGCAGGGACAACCTAGGGGCCTGAAGGGAGTGAGGGGTCTGGAGCGGGCTATAGCTGACCGAGTCACCTTGAGGCAGTGCTAGTTGGTAGGATGCCAGAAGGGACAGCCTGTTAACTTGGTCAGGAGTCCTGGAGAGGGTCTGCGCTAGGCTGACCAAGACAGGTAGACGCCCAAGTACTGCATGGCAGAGCCAGCCAGAGTACCTAGCCATTCCAGACACTCACCGTAGGGAGCACAGACTGGGAGGAAGGAGTCACAGCAGACACTGAGAGAGTGAGCCTAGCCTGAGGTAGTGCAACCCTGAGTCACACCTAGATAAAGTACACATGTGGTGGTGCATCTGAGCTAATCTTTATTGTACCGGTGTGGTGGCTGCCCCGCAGAGTGGAGCCTCATGTACGACAACTGTTATGAGAGAGTGGAGGATCCGCGTGGCGCGGAGAACGTAAAATGGCGGACAGAGGCTGATGGGGAGGGCACCCGTGGCGTGCAACCCACTGAAGAGCAGACTGTCGCCGAGTTGTCATTGACCAGGCTGCTCTGGAGCGGAGCGAAGGCTATGGCTGCCCCGTTTTTATCCTGTATGGGACAGCGAGGGGCCACCCTTGAAGAGTGTGAAGAAATTGTTATAATAGGGGGAGAACCCCGTGAGGAGAGCAAACAGATGGACTTTTTGGGCGCAAAAACCAACCAAAATGGCGGTTCCCGCTTGCTAGGGAAACCGCATGGGACAGTTACAGAAAAAATGGCTGCTGCAGGACTTGCACAGAGCTGGCCGGGAATGGCGCGAACAGCAGAGCCCCGCCCTGAAGGGGGGCATGGCGCGAAAGCTATGGCTGCGCCGGGATGGACAGTGACTAATTCAGCCCCTGTGCTGAGTCAACCGTTGAGTTTATGGGACCCTCCCCTGATTTCTACCAGGGGGAGTGACTTTCAATTATGGCCTGTGGGGATGCACCCACTGGGCCCAGGGACTGATATCCAGACGGCGCCACTACAAAAAGTAGTTCCGGCCGTGGAGGTGATTTGCAAGCAAAGGTACCTTGTGCAAAAAGCTGCTGCAAGGAGAAGGCGGGAACTAGCCGCGGGAAAAGACTCCAGCTCTGAGGAGGAGACTGGCGCGAAAACGCAGACCGCGCCCACCAGGACTGAGAGAGGTGCGGCCTTAATTAAGGGGCATGATATTCCCCTGTGGGACCCGCCCATTATTGCAACCCCTGGGGGCGGGTTCCAACTCTGTCAGAGAAGGGAGGAGCCGAAGCAGGGAGTGGCGGATCCAGCAACTTCCACCAGTCAGTTGCGAGGAACCACAGAGAAGGAGAGACCTGTACAGGAAGTGACTCCTGTACAAAGAATGGCCTGCTCCTCCACTGTGGCCACTATGGTCTCCACCCAGCCCTACTCAGTGCCCGGCGGGGTGCTGGTGGTGAGGGTGGCCAATACAGAGACGGTAGTCGGGCTCTGCCTACAATGCGGGCTGCCCGGAGGTACTGTGAATACGATGGCACGTTGCCCTCATTGCGGGACTTTGTATCTGTGGCCTATGCCCACGTTCGTCCCAATACAGCCTGCTGACCCCCCGGTGGATGTGACACGGCGCTCTGCTGAGTCCCCGGGCGCGCTGTGGATCAACCGCGCGAGTCCCGGAGACAGGGGACTGGAGCCGGTCAAGTCGGCTGGGTCACTGGCCATTGAGGCGGCTGGATTAAACCCCGCGACAGGGGCAAAGAGACTTTCACCCCGCCCCGAGACCCCTAGGTCGGGGCGAGGGGACTACTCTGATGAGGACCTCCGTGAGCTGGCGGTAGCAAGAACGGAGCGGAAAAGACAGACGGGGAGAACGACGCCCCGTGGGGTGAGTGACCGGACGTCCCCCGCAGATCGGCGATCCGACCGACGGAGTCCCGCCATCCCAGGACCTGGCGGAGATGGGAGAGAGACGCCTACACCCCTGCGGATGGGTAAGCCAAAAAGCCCTCTCTCTTACCTGGTCACAACAGACGGCGAAGCGCTGGAAGGGCCGCGCCAGGCCCAACGCGCACGTGGAGGGACGGCATCACTTCCGGTGGCGACGGCGGAGCCACCGGATGTCGTGGGAGAAGAGATCCCGCATGGGGGTCCAACGCGAGATGGCGACGCTTCCGGTTCCGGGGAGGACGTCACTTCCGGTGGCGACGGCGGAACCCAGGAAGGGGAAGCAGCGACGCTTCGGCAATTGGGGGAAGGTCCCCGACCGCTCGTATTGCCCAGAAATCGGAGAGACGATCTCAGGACTGAGGAGGGTGAGACATCATCCTTGGACCAGTCTACGGACAGCCAGGAGCGGGTCGTAACCCCGTGGGGTCCCGTCCCATGCCCCTATACCCAACCCCATGCCCTAGCTAATGCCCCTACCCCTATTCCACGGTCACCGGGTTCACCGCCCAGCTTGGAACTTGTGGACATATCTTTGGGGGGGGAGGAAAAACGGACTGGGGAGAGGCCGCTCAGTGGAGCTACGGAAGGTGATTCACGGGGAGGAGGAGAATTGAGGGTGGCGGATACAGCACCCCAACCGGCAGTAAAGGCTCCGGGGTCCTCGAGGTGGTTCAACTCGCGATCCACAAGGTCGTCAGGGGTATTTTCGTTTGATGATGACCGGGAACCAGGGCCTAATCCCTTTAAGGAGACCCGGTGGTGGGCTCCACTATTTGAGGGGTACTCCGCATGGATGGACCGTACTCGGTTCCTCATCCGGCGGGAGGACGTGGTAGACTTCTGGTGGAAAGAGGGGGAGTTTACACCAGAGCAGAGGGACAGGGAACTACAGAAGAGGTGGTTCCAGCTGGAGCGTAGGGACATAGCGCCCATGGGTCCGGACACACTGTCAGACCCAGTAGATTCTGATGAGCCCCTATCATGGGTGTTACCTGGGAGGGCAGGTAATGCGGATCTGACCAGGGTCAGTAGGGCGGAGAGGGCTATAATAGTCAAATATAAAAAATCCCATGGGTTGGAGTATCCCTATGTTCCGGAGCCCCTGATGGATGAAATTGAGGACAATAGGGAATTGTGGCTCCAAGAAACTATAGAGCTGTACTTAACCAATAGGGGGAGCGACATAGTAGGTAAAAAGGCGGAAGAAAGAATAGACACCCTGATGCGAGTGTGGAGCATAGGGAGAAATGTTCACAAACATAGGGTGACCTATGTGCCAGAGAGGGGATCGCCTATGCATTATTATGTTACGGTCCTGGATATGGGTAACCGGGAAGTGAGGAAACCTGATCCAGATCACTATTATTAAGGGGGTACTGAGACATTACGCGGGTTCGTGGCTGCTGGTCGGGGCGGGCTTGGCGGATGACTGTATTCATATGTACTGTATTATGAGGAAATTTGTGTGATGTTAATTATGTTTTCCGTTACAGTGCTTCCTGGAAAGAGGTATACAAATTTAGGTCCCAGCGAGGACGATGGGATTCACCAGGGGGAGAATGTAGCGGTCATGTAAAATGCCTACAGTCATCTCTCCTGTTGGCAGTAAGGCCTGGTAAGTGTGGGCATGCCAGCAGTAATTATGGAGGTTTCCCCTCACACCCTGGTGGGGTGCTCTGTGTATGGCTGGGACTGGTCACATGCTCTGACTCCATGGTTAGTGATGTCAGAGATGTGTCAGCCTCAGAAGCTTACATAAGGCACAGCACTGTGTTGCAAAGTTAGTTCAGAGTGTGTGTGTTCTGAGTTCAGTGAGTGTTGCTGGAAAGCTCTTGTCAGAGCTGAGGAAGGAGTTAAAGTTCTATCAGTGATGTCAGTTATGTTATAGTAACTCCATGGGAGGCTGTGTCCAGGGACCTGGCACAGGACAGTGATTCCTGCGGGAATAGTGAATCCCTGATCTGGGTGACTTACCTAACTAAAGGGAGCACTGGCGAGATGAACGGCTGAAGATACTCCTTGTGGAGGGCAGCTATGCCCACCGTGACAATAAAGATGGAGCTGATCAGAGAAACCCCTGTGTGTGAGAGTCCAATGATTTCACAGGAGGTTGCACCACCGAGGAGTTCCTTGTCAGGATCATCCCCATGCGGACGCAGGGGCCCTGGTGAGGTGGAGGCGCTGCACTGGAACTAGGTGAGACTCAGCACACTACCTCAGCTGCCTGTCTGACGGGTTCTCCCCACACACCAACATGCGGGAGACTCAGGAGTCCTGTAGCCAGCAGGTGCACCATATGACATATCCACACTGTAATGGGGTCCGGTTAGACCACAGGGGCCAATGTGAGATTGGGTGGGTCAGGCCGGGCCAGAAATACCGTTACACTAGTATTATCTGTATTTACTGTAATATGTATCTTGCTGCTTGTCAAATTCACACGCCCCCATTCTATCTACATAACCCTTTGCTATTTCCTCATCTATTGTATTTAGTTTGTATCTGTTTCATTCCCCTCCCCATCCATGGCAATACACTTTACTGAATTATCAAAAAGGCAGACTTTATTTAAATAAAACTATTAAAGACAAATTATTTCCACAATAAGAACCAAATATATAATTAATTAATTGATGAGAGAACATACCTCTGGACCACACTTTAGAGGACAACTCGTTTAGGGATTAGGACATGTGTTTCTGCTATCAATCGATAAACTGCTAATCGTGCTAAAGAAAAAAAAAACAACTAAAGTCTAGCTCCTCATTTATCGCTTTAGGGAGAACTGTTTCCACTTTATTAATTCAATAAACTTCTCTCTCCAACATCACAACTTGTCTATCCAGACACCTCCCACCCCTTCTCAGTCCACTCAATACCTGTAACGTGCAGGGGTAGTCGGATCCAGTTCTGAGGTCAATGCAGGTGGTAGGCATGGGGTAGATAGGTCCTATTTTGAGCACATCTCTCAGCTGCCTTCCTAGTGTGGTGCCGCTGTCCCGCTCCCAGCAGGTGTCGCACGCATGCCCACTCCTGCCTCTCCTGATTACCTGGAGCCTTTCACACCTGTTCTGCACCCAGCCTCAGCCTACCAGCGCTCCACTTACCTCTGACCTAACTGCTGGAAGTATTCTCATTGGCTCTGTGGCAGGACGGCCTGTAGCCGAGGTCAGGGAACAGTCCACACGTGTAGTTTCAGGATAAATGAAAACGTTCAGTGGCTTTATTTCTCCACAGCAACATAACATGCGGGTACACTGTCCCTTTAAGCAAATAAATCCTGCTCCACGTTGGGAGAAAACTGGCTAACAGAAAAAACAGAGAGAGGTAGAACCCCAAGGAGAGCACTCTACCAATGTGTAGCCAAAATGTATCAGAACCTAGTAAGGTGGGTGAGTAATGAATTAATTAAAACCAGAAACTTTAATTGAGTCTTAACTCTAAATATAAAATAATATGGGGAACACTATAGGTCAAGTAATATACTAATGATAGCCAGTGTACAGTGAATTAATATTAAAAATGAGCAAAGCAAACCACAATAAACTCTGTACTGTAAACCCAGAGTCTGGGATATGGCCGCACGATAACACTAGTGGTGTAGAGTAGATCCAAAGGATGGTTATAGGTCAAAACAGGTAACGGTAAGTGTCTTGTTTGTACTATGTCGTATGGCATAAATCAGCATGTCGATATCAACGCTGACTGTAGCAGTATACAGGTATAGCTGGTTACTTGTACAGGTTGGTGGTATTGTACCTATATCAGTAACACAGCACACAGAGTCAGTTTATCTGTGTAATTAATGCCAAAAGCCATGCCTGTTGGTGGTGGATCTCTATGTACAAAAACCACTGATGTTAGTATGGTGCGTGAGTATTGTACACACAAGTTAGTGGTATTGTGCCTATATCGGTAACACAGCCCACAGAGTCAGTTATCTGTGTAAACAATGCCAAAAGCCGTGCCTGTTCATGGTGGTTCTCTATATGTATAAGCCACTTGTTGTTAGTGCGGTGCGTGAGTGTTGTACACACACATACACACCATATCAGTGTCAGTATTAATCTAAAACAGTGCACAAGTAGTGCCTGTTAACATGGATTGTGGTAGATTCGCGAAATTCATACACTCACACACATGTCAGAGAATATATTGACTGAATCAGTATTAATCTAAAACAGTGCACAAGTAGTGCCTGTTAACATGGAGTGGAATCACGCAATGCTTTGCTCATAACACACCAGACATACCTCCTATGTGGGGGGCTGGGCGCCTTTGGCAGCATGCCAGGAGCTCTCTAGTATCAGCCTCGGTGCGTCTGGTGATAGCTAAAAGTTAAGTTGATACCATCGGTAGCACAGCCATGCAGCTGAAGCTACTGGGTGCAGGAGGCGCTCCGACCGCCAGCGCATATCCCGCCCCTTTGACGCGATGACGTCATAACCTGCCGACGTACGTGCCGTACGTTTCACTCGTACTGCTTTCTCAAGGCTGGGCCTTTCGCGAATCTACCACAATCCATGTCAACAGGCACTACTTGTGCACTGTTTTAGATTAATACTGACACTGATATGGTGTGTATGTGTGTGTAGAACACTCACGCACCGCACTAACACCAAGTGGCTTATACATATAGAGAACCACCATGAACAGGCACGGCTTTTGGCATTGTTTACACAGATAACTGACTCTGTGGGCTGTGTTACCGATATAGGCACAATACCACTAACTTGTGTGTACAATACTCATGCACCATACTAACATCAGTGGTTTTTGTACATAGAGATCCACCACCAACAGGCATGGCTTTTGGCATTAATTACACAGATAAACTGACTCTGTGTGCTGTGTTACTGATATAGGTACAATACCACCAACCCGTACAAGTAACCAGCTATACCTGTATACTGCTACGTGTATGTGTGTGTACAACACTCACGCACCGCACTAACACCAGGTGGCTTATACTTACAGAGAACCACCATAAACAGGCACGGCTTTTTGGCATTGTTTAGACAGATAACTGACTCTGTGGGCTGTGCTAGCGATATAGGTACAATACCACTAACTTGTGTGTACAATACTCACGCACCATACTAACATCAAGTGGCTTTTGTACATAGAGATCCACCACCAACAGGCACGGCTTTTGGCATTATTTACACAGATAAACTGACTCTGTGTGCTGTGTTACTGATATAGGTACAATACCACTAACCTGTACAAGTAACCAGCTATACCTGTATACTGCTACAGTCAGCGTTGATATCGACATGCTGATTTATGCCATATGACATAGTACAAACTAGACACTTACCATTACCTGTTTTGACCTATAACCATCCTTTGGATCTACTCTACACCACTAGTGTTATTGTGCGGCCATATCCCAGACGCTGGGTTTACAGTACAGAGTTTATTGTGGTTTGCTTTGCTCATTTTTAATATTAATTCACTGTACACTGGCTATCATTAGTATATTACTTGACCTATAGTGTTCCCCATATTATTTTATATTTAGAGTTAAGACTCAATTAAAGTTTCTGGTTTTAATTAATTCATTACTCACCCACCTTACTAGGTTCTGATACATTTTGGCTACACATTGGTAGAGTGCTCTCCTTGGGGTTCTACCTCTCTCTGTTTTTTCTATTTGACATTACCCCTGATAGTAGCACCTCCACATAGCCACATCCAGCAAGCAGTAGCGAGGGTATTCCTTCCCCCTCCACTTCCCCTTTTCCCCTCCTTGTGTTTAGAAAACTGACTAACACAGCAATCCTAGATAGCAGGCTGGCTGGCTAAACCATACCCAACCCGTAAGAGTCTTTTTAAGCAGTCATGCAAACAAATGAAACAAATCTTACTTTGGCTGCAGTAAGTAGTGTGCTGTATCCTTCTGGCTAGCAGCACATATATCCATGTGCTCTCATCTGAGACAGGCAGCTACTGCTGGTAACAAGATCCTTATCTACCTTCCTGGCTCTCAGGTGTCAGCTTACTTCCTGACTACCTAACTTCCACCTGAGTTAACCCTTATGAGTGCTGGATGAAGCACTCAGACATATGTTTCCCAGGCATAATTGATAGGGGTTGACTTCACCCTGTCACAGGCTCTCCTCAGTATTTAGTGCAATCAGCCTAGGCTGATTGCTGAGAATAGTCAGTATTTGGTCGTGCTTGCTACAAGCTACCTCGCAGTGTGTTCTTGTCTTCCAATAAGCACCCTCGAATCTCGGCTTGCCCATTGGACTTCTACCTTCTCCTCTCCTTGACCCTCGACCCTGGCATTGGGGACTTTGACTTCTCTTGATCACTCCGACTCTGATCTTGGCAAGTAGTTCTACGATCTTACATTCTCCTGCCCTGACCGGCAATCCTCTTTTACTCTGCTTACCGGACCCGCCCACATGGTTGTAGGGCAGTTTTTTTCCTATATCTCACCTCGGCCTCGCGGTCCAGTTCGTTTGTGGTGAGCACCTGTGACAGGATATCATCAAGGTAGACAATGATGTATTGGTCAAGGAGGTCGCTGAAATTTTAGTTAGCAAAGTCCTGGAATAATGCTGGAGCATTACAAAGTCAGAATGGCATAACAAGGTATTTGTAATGTCCGTCCCAGGTGTTGAAGGCCGTCTTCCACTCGTCCCAATGACTGATTTTAACTAGATTGAAAGCTCCTCGTAAGTCCAGTTTGGGGAAGATTGTTGCCATCTGCAGTCTGTCAAAGAGTTCAGAGATTAACGGTAAAGAGGACCGGTTCTTTATTGTTATCTTGTTAGGGCCCCAATAATCGATTCAGGGTCTGAGGGATCCATCCTTTATCTTTAGAAAGAAAAAAAACACTCCTGCAGGAGATGAGGATTTCCAGATAAATCCCCTCTGTAGGTTCTCTAGAATATATTCCTTCATGGCCTTGGTCTCTGGAGGGGATAACAGGAAGGAACATCCTCGCGAGGGAACCAAGCCGGGCAGTAGATCGATGGGGCAGTTGAATGACCAGTGGGGTGGTAGTTCTTCAGATTATGATTTGTTAACGACATCCTGGAAGTCAAAGTAGATGTCAGGTAAGTGTATGTTTACCTGTTCCGGTACTGAAACCTGCATAATCTTTTGGAAGAGATGGAGCAGTTCTTCAAGCAAAGCTCCATTGGAAGGGCTCCAAGTGAGTACACTCTATGCGAGGGTTATACACGGAGCCATGGGAGTCAAAGGATGACGTTGACCATAGGGATATGGATGACGTCCAATTGTATCCTTTCGGTGTGAGCGTCTACTGTCCACAACTGAAAGGAAATGGTTTGCAGATATATTAATGCAGGTTTTAAGTGGCAGCCGTCAATGGCTTACAGTCCCACTGGGTGCTTCTTGTGTACCAAGAGAATTTTATTTCTCACTGTGAATCCCTGGTCAATGAAATTAGACCCTGACCCGAAATCCAGAAAGGTCCATGCGGTGGTATGGAAGGTATCACCGGTTAAAGTTACAAGGGCTAGAATCCTAGTTGGCCTTTTTTTTGGAGGTGACAGTGTTCCAGTGTGATTCTCCTGACTTTCACTGGGACATGGCGTTTCCCGACTTGTGAGGACAAGCAATTACCTGATGTCCGATGTTACCGCAGTATAGGCAGAGTCTGGCATTGCATCTGCGTTGTTTCTCGCCGGGAGATAACTTATTGCCGCCAAGTTGCATGGGTTCCTCCAGGTCCGGCGGAGACGGGTTAACAGCCCCTGTGTAAAAAAATGAGGGGGTTATATACCTTGCTTGCGCAGGGTTCTTTCGGCTCTTCTTTCCTGTAGCCACTGATCTACCCGGATCCATAGGGCACCGAGCTCCTCATGTTCTGTGGGATATTCCTGTGCTGCAAGTTCGTCCTTCAGATTCTCTGAAAGGCCTTGCCAAAAGGCGACTGTCAACGCCTCATCATTCCAACCGATCTCGGCGGCTATGGTGCGGAACTCGAGAGCGTACCGGGCCATGGGACGGGTACCTTGGGAGATATGTAAAAGGGATGAGGCAGCAGTTACCTTGCGTCCGAGTGTGTCAAATACCCTGCGAAACTCCTTGGTGAAGCATGCGATGTCGCTGGTGAGGTCTGACCTCAGTTCCCAGATGTGTGAGGCCCACGCCAGAGCATCGTCAATCAATCAAGAAATGATATATGTCACTTAAGATCGCTGAGACATGAAATGAGAAGGCATCAGTTCAAATCGGATGAAGCATTGGTTAAGAAAACCACGACAACCATGTGGGTCACTACCATAACAGATTACTTGGGTTCAACAAAAATCTTAAATTTTAGATAAACAGATTTTAATAAACTGAGGTCTAATCTACAAGTAATACATTGGGTGATGTTTTTGCAGGGAGAAAGTAGAAGATAAATGGGCAGTCTTTAAAACATTTTTAGAAAATAAAACTTTTCAATTTATACCCTTGGATAATAAGTATAAAAGAAATAAGTCAAAACCAATGTTACAAAATAAACAGGTAGAGGAGGAAATGGACAAGAAGAGGGAGACGTTTAGATTCTTTAAATCAGAAGGGATGGAGACATTGTGTATGAATTATAAGCAATGTAACAAAAATTGCAAAAGGGCAATCAAATTAGCAAAAATGGATAATGAAAAAAGGATTGCAATAGAAAGTAAGATCAACCCTAAAAAGTTCTTTAAGTACTGTAACTTAATAACAAAAAAATGAGAAAAGAAAATATAGGACCCTTTCAGTGTGAGATGGGCAGGAAGATTATTGGAGATAAGGAAAAAGCAGACGTATTAAATAAATTATTTGCCTTGTATTTACAAGGGAAGAATCAATTTCAATAGTAGTGCCGCAGGAGGAAGCTACAACCTCCATATTAATTATCAATTGGTTAACTGAGGAAGAAGTTCACAAGTGGCTTGAAAAAATTAAAGTAAAAAGGCACCTGGCCCCAATGGCATACAGTACATCCAAGAGTTCTCAAGGAGTTAAGTTCAGTAATAGCCAAATTATTAGATTTAATATTCAAGGACTCCATTTCCACAGGCTCAAAAACTCAAGATTGGCGTAAAGCAGATGTGGTGCCTATATTTAAAAAGGGAGCTAGATCACAACCAGGGAATTACAGACCTGTAAGTTGACTTTAATAGTGGGGAAACTACTTGAAGGTTTAATACGAGATAATATATACCCTAATGGAAAACAAAATCATTAGTAATAGTCAGCATATATTTATGAATGATAGATCATGCCAAACTAACGTTATTTGTTTCTTTGAGGAGGTAAGTAGGAATTTAGATCAAGTTAATGCAGTTTTGGTCTACTTAGATTTTGCAAAAGCTTTTGATACGGTTTCACACAAGAGGTTGGTGTACAAAATAAAGAAAATTGGACTCAGTAATAATATATGCACCTGGATTGAAAACTGGTTAAAGAACAGACAAAAGAGGTTATCATAACCATCTTTGCTGATGATACTAAATTGTGTAAGGTACTGTAGTAGAATCAGAGCAGAATGTAATTTCTCTCCAGAAGGACTTGGGGAGACTGGGAATGTGGGCAGGTAAATGGCAGATGAGGTTTAATACAGATAAATGTAAGGTTATGCATTTGGGATGCAAGAATAAACTGGCGATTTACAAATTAAATGGGGATATATTGTGGGAATCCTTGATGGAGAAGGATTTAGGAGTGCTTGTAGACAGCAGGCTTAGCAATAGTGCCCAAAGTCATGCAGTAGCTGCAAAGGCAAACAAGATCTTATCTTGCATTAAACGGGCATTGGATGGAAGGGAAGTAAACATAATTATGCCCCTTTACAAAGCATTAGTAAGACCACACCTTGAATATGGAATACAATTTTGGGCACCAGTCCTTAGAAAATACATTATGGAACTAGAGAGAGTGCAGAGAAGAGCCACCAAATTCATAACGGGGATGGACAATCTAATTTATGAGGAGATGCTAGCTAAATTAGATTTATTTACATTAGAAAAGAGGCGTCAAAGAGGGAATATCATAACTATATACAAATATATTCAGGGACAGTACAAGGAGCTTTCAAATGAACTATCCACACGGTAGAACAGCCCACTCGGTAGCAAGCACCCAATGGTAGAACGGAGACAGAGTGAGCCACAGGTGCAGGTGATACTGGGTTAGTGTGGAAATAAGGATTAATCCCTTACATGCACTTTGTGACACGGCGCCACTGCATGGTTTCCTGCAGGCATGATGTGTCACCCGTGTCATCACGGGACATGATGCGGGGGGGCTAGGAGGTTTCCCCTGTGGAAGTATCCCCCTGTATCCCCCTTTCTGATGATGCGGCACCTGTGGGTAGCTTCCCTGGTCTGCGGTGCGTCACCCTTGTCATCAGGGGACCTGTTGCAGGGGCAGGACCTAACACCGATCCTCACACTAACCTCAGGACTTTGAAGACTATTTCAAGGAAAAGGTGGAATCCATAAGTCACGCCATCTTCTCTGTATCCTACTCCCATACTACACCTCTTCCTAACTCTCCTCCTGCATTCCTTGACTCTTTATTCGCTGTCACATAGGAGGGTGTGTCTTTGCTGATCTCCTCTTCTCCCTCTATCACCTGCCCTCTTGTCCCATTCCCTCCCATTTCCTAAACCTCTTGCTCCTTCTATAATCCCTATGCTCACACACATTTTTAACTCCTCCCTCTACTCTGGTATTTTCCCTCTTCCTTCAAACATGCAACAGTTATACCATTACTCAAAAACAGCAAGCTTGACCCTACCTGTCTTTCTAACTATCGACCTGCCTCCCTCCTGCCTTTTGCCTCTAAACTCCTTGAACGTCTTGTATTCTCTTTCTTGCTCCATTTTCTCAACACATATTCTCTCGTAGACCCTCTTCGATCTGGCTTCCACACTACTCACTCCACTGAAACAGCCCTCACTAAAATTACTAATGACCTCCATGCTGCCAAAGAAAGAGGTCATTACACGCTGCTCTTATTACTCAACCATTCTGCAGCATTTGATACTGTGACCACCCTCTTCTCCTTCAGATTCTCCATACTCTTGGCATTCATAAAAAAGCTCTATCCTGGATCACTTCTAACCTTTCCCATCGTACTTTCAGTGTCTCTTTTGCTAACACCGCCTCCTCCTCTTACAATCTCTCATTTGGGGGTACCCCAGGGCTCTGTCCTGGGACCATTCTCTTTTCTCTTTACACACTCTCTCTAGGTGACCTAATCACATCTCTTGGGTTCAAATATCACTACTATGCTGATGACAAACAAATTTACTTTTCTACCCCTGACCTTACACCTGCTATACAGGCTAAAGTTTCTGAATGTCTCTCAGCAATATCATCCTGGATGGACCTCTGCCGACTTAAACTTAACATGGCAAAAACAGAGCTCCTCATACTTCCTCCCAAACCTGGCTATACTAACTCCTTCCACATTACTGTTGGAAGTACTATCATTCACCCAGTCCTCAGGCGCCGCTTTATAGAGTATGTTGTATTGATTTGGAGGGGTGATATGATATCTTTGGATGTATTTTTGACCTCTGTCAATAAGAATGATCTTAATTTAAGGTTCACCTCCAAGATAAGTATGGTAGTAATAGAGTTCTTTGATTTGGTATTGTATGCTGAAAATGGTAAAATTAAAAATAAAACCTATTTCAAACCTGTGGACTCCAATAATTTCATATTGGAGTCAAGTTGCCATGATCCCAATCGGGTCAAAAATATCTCATGCGCGGCCATATCCAACATGGCGGCGCCCTGCAACGGGAGCCGCCAGCGATTCAATCGCCTCACCTAGGTACCGCTGGCACCTCGCGCCCCCGCAACTCTCACGGCACCCGCTGAACACATCCGTCACCGCAGCGGAGGTAAAAGGGGCTTATATATACTGTATATATGCTGAAGTGGTTGTTCAGGCTGTTTTTGAGCAAAAGTGCCCAAATGGATGCTTGTGTGTAAATAGAATAAGGCCAAAGTATCTAACAACTAGAGAATAAATATCACCTCTTCTGATTGCCCTCTTGTGTTCATTAAATCACAATCAGAAATTTCTTATTTCAATATAATATTAACTACCTATAGAAATGGAATAAAGCTCTCCAATTAAACTAAAAGAGGAACTAGGGGGAATAATCATATATGTCACAAGTGTATTTTAAGGCATATTCAACCATCATGTGAATTATTTTTTGTGCAAAACATTTTTGATGGGTGTGAACTACCACATAAAACAATAATATAATATCCACAATCAAGACACGGTAATGTACTGTACCTGACTTACTGTATTAATATTTGATCAGTGAAATAAGCAACATTGCATGAATATGATATCACATTGTATGCAAGACCATGAAGAATGTGAAATGAGATAATTTGCATGGTTTTGATTTGTGTACACAGCAGGACAACATTTATATATAAATATTAATTTAAGGTCAACATTGCCCTTGCACTATTTTGTGATGCAGGAATATGTTGCCCTACCTACTATAGTACTGTACATACTACAGCTCCTGCTTGCTTCTCCAACCATAAATACTGTACGTGAAGGAAATTTGATCTGCTGGAACCCTTGATTATGATTCCTCCTGTCAAGGAAGGTTGCTCACTTAAAAAATGTTTTACATGTATTTATACTACCTAATCAGCAAAACATCTATAAAGGAAAAGCTTTTAAGGCAATTACAGTTTATGTTATCTACATAAAATAGAATGTTTAGGTTCTACTGCATATAACATACATAATCATACGAAAGAAATCTCTAGCTGCCACCTGGTGGATTTATGAATGAAAACAGTTTCAGTTCAGTTGCACAAAAAAAAATTCTGAAAAGGTTCATGTAAATATGATCTTGAAGAATATTAACTAGCACATTACTATAGTCATATAGTAAAAAAAAGTTGTAGCCTTAATTGTTTAAGCATCCATTTTTTTTCTTATTGATTGTATGGGTCAATATTATACACTGGGTAATTCTTCCATAGCCAATTGCAAACGATAGCAAATCATACAAGCACATAGTTAATACAAATCAAAACCAGTGAACTCAGATAATTAATTGAGGTAAAGGGAGCACACTCAGGGAGAGGAAAGTTAATTAGTGGAGTACCTCAGGGATCTTTACTGGGTCTGGTGCTCTTTAATATCTTTATTAGTGACATTACAAATAGTTTGGAGGGGAAAGTATGCCTTTTTGCAGATGACACAAAGATCTGTAAAAAGGTGCTAAACAAAATGGCTAATTATTTAGGTAGATTAGAGGAATGGTCAAGAGTGTGGCAATAACAATTTAATACCAAAATAGGCAAATTAATGCACTTGGGTAACAAAAATCCAAAGGCAGAATACAGGATTAATGGTGCTATAATTTTAATTACCACAGAAGAAAGGGACCTGGGAGTCATTATTTCAGCAGAGTTAAAAGAAAACGAGCAATGTATGGGGAAAGCCTGCAGGATGTTAGGTTGTATAAGGAGAGGTATTAACAGAATAAAGAGAGGGGCGGTGATACCAGTTTATAGATCATTGATGTGACCTCACCTAGAGTACTGTGTACAATTCTGGAGACCATACCGCATCTGCGGAAGGACGTAACTAAATTAGAGATTGAGACGGTGCATGATCTACAGTTTTAGACTTATCAGGAAAGACTGCAGGACCTTAATGCTGTATGTACATAGAGGATAGAAGGGAGAGGGATGATATGAAATAAACTTTAGGTAAGCATATTCCAAAGAAAGAGAAGTGCTAGAAGAAGAGGTCTTTCTCTGAAACTGTAGGGTGGCAGGGCCATTGTCAATAATTCTTTACTGAAGGAGTGGTAGATTTGTGGAATAGCCTCCCAACAAATGTAAATAGGGGCTAATACAGTAAGGGAATTCAAACATGCTTGGGATAGACATACTTATGTATAACAGAGAGAACTCAAAAGAATGGGTTCAAAGCACCCCACTATTTGCACTCATTACCAAGTTAATAAACAGATGCCCCTAATGCCAAATGATCAGATCTCTTGCCAGGGAACTGTAAGCGATGAGAAAACAAAAAAGTTTTATTACACAAATTATTAATACACTCAAAAGTTTAAAATATATAAAATCCCCACGGAGGAGTAATGGAGGAGATGGGATTATATTATCTGCATTACTATATCACGTCAATAGTCAGTTAGGATCCCTATCTTCCCCAGTGGTTGGTATAGTCATGCGATATCCACTGATTAGTGCAAGTGGGATTGTGATTACATAAAGTTACAGTTTAGATAGTGTGAGCTTGCAATTAATTATTGCCTGTTTGTCAAAGTAGATATATCCTAAAATGTAATTTGCCTTACTGAGACAATATAATGCCCAAACTTAGAGTACACAGTCTTATGTGTGACCTAGGTACTATTATAACAAATCATAATCTCACTCTGTTTAAACAGCACAATCTATTCATATCCAATCTAGCCACCAGTAGATACAGGGCAACACAGGGTTACAGCGAACCCTAGGATTGTGTGAGCCCTGTGGGGCTACTGTGTATCAATATATCAGCAAGGTTGCAACAGGTTGTATCACACTATTACATTAGCATAGCCTACATGAGTATAGCAAGTATGTTGCATCTATTAATAGTGTATACAGATATAGGGCAGCACAGGGTTACAGCAAACCCAAAGAATATAATAGCCCTGTATGGCAAATGCTAATATACCAAACTAACAACGTACTACACTCAGCCTGTAGCTGAATTCCAAGTTTGTTCAAACTGCTGACAATTAAAATAAGCCGGAACAGTACCGGGTTACAGCGAACCCAAGCAGTGATAGTAAAGGTATACAAGCCGTGTGTTTCAATCGCATGCACCGCCGCTCCTAAGTGACGTCACTCTTGCGACGTCTGTACAGCCCAACACATGTTTCGCGCGTTCTACACGCTTCTTCAGGGGGAGGAGAGAGAGTGACGTCACTTAGGAGCGGCGGTGCATGCGATTGAAACACAGACATATCAGCACAAAACCCTAAAACAGACTCTGAGTACAAGAGGTAGAAGGCAGAGATAGCTGATAGACGGCAGGATGCTCAGGAACATTTGAAAAAGGGGACACAACAATGGCGCAGCTTCAACCCTAGACTCAGGCCGGTACAAGACAGGTTCCAGTCTTCAGGCCCAGATGACCTGGTAATTACCCCAAAAAGAAAATGCCTAAATTGGAAGGCAAGAAAAAAAATGGGGGGGAGGGAAGGGCCGAAGTCTGACAAAGAGGTGGGTGCACAGGAATAGTGCACAGGCCGCTCACAGGATAATGTTTCGCTTGAGTGAGGGATATGTGGTGCCATCGCGGTCCTCTAGGGGCTGAATGGGGAAGCTATTGGACTTTTTCACCACGAGAGTTAATTTAATCCTCCTTGTAATGGCTATTCAGGTGATAATTAATGAAGCTAATATACCTATTCTGAATAGTCAGGAAGTGCTTTAAAAGGCTGGAGGCTGCAAGGCACAGGGAGACAGAGGAGCTCCCCAGCTACCAGGAGCTGGCTAAAGAAGTCTGAGAGACACTGCTTAGAGACACTGCTGAGAGACACTGCTGAGAGAGCTGTGCTGAAGCAGTGACGGCTGGTTACAGAGGAACACAGGAATTTCCCTGAGCTCCCGTGGGGTGTAATCCCAAAGAGAAGAAGGAAGGACGATAGACTGTGCTGAAGCAGGGACATCGCCAGATGGACTAAGATAAGCACAACCCTTTCTATTGTTTACAAAGACTGCTGTTACCTTGTTGCTTATGCCAGGGCATGTTTTGGGCTGACAACTGGCTTAGCTGGCAGCCCTGATAGTAAGGGCCTGAGAAGTCAGTTAGTTTTCCTAATGGAAATAGGATTTCATTTTATTTGTTTTTTCTTAAAGGGACGGTGGGCCTATTCGTATTATTTATCCCTGTAAATAAACCCCAAGTATAAAGACATACAGCGTTTCCTGCCTCATTTGGGATAAAAGAGACTGCAATGTGGTGTCGGCATCACAATATAGAGACATGGAACTGCCATAGGAGGTCTATTAACTCAGTTATCTAAAAATATTCATAGTGCACATTTCTTATGTAGATGTCTGATCTCAGTGTACATGATGGAAATCACTGGTAACGGCTATCACATATAATCATGAGTGATACCTGAGTCTGTCTCCACTAGTGGTTACCTCATTTGTCCCACATCAAAGTTTAACTTGCTGAGATATTAGTATCAGCTGAAAAGACACGACCGCTATATACCAAGTACTGTTAACATGTACCATAGACTCCTGCTGTCATAGTGTACATTAATAGTATAGTAGTCTAATAGCTTGGTACACAGTGAATGTCACGTAAGAGAAACTGCCACAGACCTGCACCAGTGTTCAGCAGGCCTGCCTATAAACTTATGTCCAGAGCTGTCTCAACTACTAGTGGCTGCCTAGATTGGCCCACAACAAAATGTAGCTTCCTAGTTGGTATTATAATTACTAATGTGTGAAATCTTCCAACTGATTACAAACTGAAGCTGCCGCCTCATTCGCGCTCATGACGCGCTTGTGATGTCACCCGACGCATTTCATTCCATGAACGAAACTTCTTTGGGGGTGGGTGGTACTCTACAGGAGATGGCGATTTATACCTAATGGTTGCCATGACAGTCGCGCGAACACAGGTGAGTGAGTCTTAATTCGTCTCGCGCGATCTACGGAACCAGTCATGGATGAGGTAAACAGACACCTGGCACCCTGCAAGTCCGCATGAATTAAAAAGTGTCAAGCAAAAGAAAAGCTTGAAATAAAATAAAATGGTAATTAAAAAACCCAAGATGTCCTTATATTATTTACATATTTATACTCAGGTTGTATAGGTCACAAAACCAAGTAGATAAATTATAACAGTTGTAGTGGTATGCAGATATTAGATATGTAGAGTGGGATCTTAAGCATTTTTTAATTTGATTTCCTCCAATGTCTAATATATGATGTGGTTTTCATTATATGTAATCTGGGTTTCCATAATGTTTGATTGTTTATTTATATATTGATGGTTGATCTGTTGATATATTCTATTTGTTTGATCTAGATGGTTATTGCACTATTATTATGGAGGTGCATATAGTTGATTTGATCTAGATGGTTATTGCACTATTATTACGGGGGTGTATACAGTTTGGTTTATACACTTATACTTATTTAATTAAATTTTATTCATTTTTTCGATATATTTATATGTGCTTTATAGCATTTCTACATATTATAATATATTAGTTATATAATTTTGCACTTTATTATATCTATTATGAATTTTGATCATTGCTGTTTGTCTATACATAGATGCACATTTTCACAAAAATATTATTTAATTATTATTATATAGATATATATATATTATCAGGCATCCAAATATATGCTCCGCAATATGGCTTGATAGTGATGTATTTAACTTTTACATTTATGTATGTATTTTAGTTTGGTTATTTTTCTAGTCTTTATGTTTATATCATATGTATGTTGCAGGTTTGCTACATGATCACTGGTAACTGCTTCTATATATTGTTTACTCATTTATCGAGACGGCAGTATAGATATTTTATTTTTAACTTTTTTTGTGTCTTTTAAATGTGATGTTCTACTGCATTAGAGGTCCTCAGTGATCCTATATGATTGAGTACAGCTATGGGGTTAATATAGGGCTTATATCTAGGGTCTAATTAGCTCATTAGTCACCTGCTGAGTTAATGAATTAAGCAATTTACCTCACCCAATAGCATTTTGTGTCTCACTATATAGGCATCACTGGGGCCATTACCAGACACTCTTTGACAAAGTCCCTGCCTGTGGACGAAACGCATCAGAGTATCTATGTAGCAGAGTATTTTCTGTGCCAATGCACTCAATAAACAACCTTTTTTATTGATTGCGTGAGGATTTCTATTTTTATGCCCCTGCGACTACAGTGAACCGCCTGAATACCCTATCTCTGTTGATCTTACCTTGGCTGGAGTACGCATCAAAGCACTTCTGGATCAGTGGAGCCTGATGTCAGCTGGTGAGTCAGCTTTGGAGCTCGGAAGTCTGGACCCGGCGTGTCAAGATTATGAGTACTCTCCCCCCCTCTGTGGGGTTTCGTTGCTGTGTGTGACGCCGGTTATGTGAGGGCAGTGGCGGAGGATCAGGGTGTCTTAAGACCGCTTATAGTTCCCTTGCAGGGGACACGGCTGCACCGAGTTTCCATTTCCCCCTTACCACACTCTAGCCCCGTTCCGGAGGTGAGTCACTGACACACAGTACTACTGTTTTCATTTATTCTATGTACCATACATTGGGAGACTGAATGGGAGTGCATTTATTGAACTATTTCATGGATCTACTGTAGATTATATACAGATATAGATATAGATGTAAAGAGGGTGCACCACCCTGAGGAAGATCCCCCTGTGGGATCGAAACGTTGGAGTTATGTGCTGTATTTAATACATTTATTTTCATTCACCTGAGTGCTGTCTCCCTTTTTGCTGCTATGCGGTAATGTATACTTTTATTATTTATATGGGACATGCACCTATTCATTATTGAATTTCTATTGGAGTGCCAGTGATTTTTTATCACATATATATATATATATATATATATATGTGATAAAAAATCAGATCTGAGGGTTGCCATACTCAAAGGTAATCTTAAAACCCCGAAAGAGAGACGGTTGCATGAATACAAATTTATGCAACTGTTCGGGACACTTAGCAGTGGCCTAAACAGAGATCGAAATTTTATGAGTCATTACTGACACTAGCGAACTCTCTTCCCATGAGCGCTAAAGGCCATGTCTGTACATACTGTATGCACACACAGCTGTCTCTCACACATACTAATACTCCTTATTTTTCCATCCCTATACACCAATAGGGACCACATAGTATCCACACACACTTTTAGTTGTGCTACAAACTCTCACATTTCCACACCCACCCACACCATTTATATCCCTCTCACTCCACACACACCTTGTGTAGAGCACTGTTTATACTGTGGGCTCTCCATTCATTTTTATTCACACTGATACACATACACACTCTTTCTTCACTTGCCTTCAGTTACCCTTTGACACCTCTAGCCATAAAACACATCCACACCGGGGGAAGGAACAGCACAGATAACATTCCAAGAGACACTGTTTTTAAGTAATCCTTGCTTCATTCATTGTAACATCGTCGGAAGAAGAGATCAGTGTATCTCGAAAGCTCGCACAAATAAAAGCATTTTGTTAGCCACAGAACGGTATCATCTATTTATTTTTTGATTATATATATATATATATATATATATATATATATACCCAAATATATACCCATATATCAAAGAATCTGGAGCACTCACAAATGCAAAAAATACAATTTAATGAAGTACCACAGGCATCAGGGGGTAATCACAGAAAAAATAAGCAACGTTTCGGACCTTACAGTCTTTTCTCAAGCTGTGTGTAAAGTAAGGTTATGGTTTTATATATGGACAACTTTGTATAACTTTGATTTAACTATTTGGGAAGCCTTGTAATGCCCCACCAAGATGGTGTAAGTGAAACATAGCCATGGTAACAGATGTATATAGAAGAACTGTGTATGCAAAAGCGTGTGCATTCCATTTTATAAAAGCAAAATAAATATGTTAAAATAGAAAAATAACACATTTCAATAAATTATGAGCTTTAAACCTAAATGACATCAGGGTAAGATCCTATTATTTGCATCTCCCTTAACAACATGTAAACATTTAAAGGAATAAATCTTAGTCACTTAACTACCATATTTGCATAATAACACATTTAAGGTAGCATATAGCATATTCATATATTGTACCTAGTAGTGCCAAGAGTATTTAACAGTGAGCTAATTATATCTAGCCCTTTAAGATGTCAAATTAGCTTGATTGTTAGTATTTTTGATATTAACAATGTAAAACAGAGCCATCTGGGAAATCACATAGCATTGCATTGCGAGCATTACTCCTGAAAAACAAATATACATACAGAAATGAATGAAGAAATTTATTACGCAAAAAAAATCAATACTATAATCCACATTTATACTTACCTTGTCTGGAATAGATATAAGAGTAATCTGTACAGAATCCCATCTGAGGTGGAAAAATACAGCGATACTGTACAACCCATAGTAGAAAGCTGTAAAAAAAAATGTTTTTAACTCTTTATTTAAAGCAGCAATACTACATCCCATCCCCTTTTTTCTTATTTTTCTAATATGTAAAGCACGTGACAAGGTATAATCTACATTCTTTCCTAAACTGGCAATCATTTTGTGCTCCTGTTATAAATCTATAAAATCCAGATTGTGTGACTAACATAATGGCCACTTTCTAACTCTGTGCTGCAGTTTATGAAATGCAGCTTATATGCAACATTATATCACATATTGTAAAACATTATTGTTACAGCTGTCAGAACAATACGCTCTTATGCTCTATAAAGCATTGTTTGAGCATACCTGTTGTTTTTCCTACAGTAGAATCGGTGGGTTGGTCAGCGCACGGGTTTTTTGCTCACAAAATGAAAAGAGAAGATAAGGGACACGTGATTAGTGTTTAACCAGACAAAACATCATGCAATGATATAGTGTGGTCTTCTAAAATAAATAGTAAAATGCTTTAATAAAAAATGTTTGAATAAAAAACTTGGATAAAAGCCTGAATGGAAAGCTTGGATGGAAAAGCCTTTATTAAAAACTACTTCATATGTTTTAAAATGGAGTTCTGTGATTGATGGTGGGATAAGAGATGTAAAATAAGAAATGCAGGGGGGTGGTGGCTGGTGATTAGCAGGCTCTTGCGCAGCCTGCTGGCTAACAGGGATAGTGATGCTGGTTTGGCAGTATTACTTTATCAGAGTCCTATGCAGCCTGCTGTCTGACAGGGATAGTGATGCTGATTTAGCAGTATTTGCTTTATCAGAGTGTTGCCAGAAGCAATGGCTTCCTCCTCCTTCTAATGGAGGTGGTATGCGATGCTGGTTATTAAACAGAGTGTCTGGTGAAGCGGTGACTTCCTCCTCCTCCTTATGGAGGTGGTATGTAAGTGACTTCTCTCCCGGGTGCCCGATTTAGAGAAAAAAGGGCCGAACACGGTGAGTGGGTGAAAATGAGTTTATTAAGTGCATAAAAAACAGCAAACATGAAAAAACACTTACGATATAGCTTGGGCAACAGCCCAGCTTCAGCCCGATCGTCCGATCACGCTCCTCCGACCGGTGTACAGTACATTCTATGTATGAAATAATTAACACCCACAATTGAAGAATAAGCTGTTTTAATATCGTAATTGTATGAAACACTAATTGATTGCAATCAACCAATCAACCAGTTTTTTAAACCTATAAAAAGGGAAGATCCAGGGCATCCGGCAGGAACCTGACGAAGCATCACTGCGAAACGCGTAGTTCCCTGCCGGAGCCCATTACCTGAAGGACCCAGCCAGCCTGTTGACATCCGGTAAGCCCTCCCCTTCCGGTCCCGCCATCGGACGCGATCACGGGGGACACACCGGTCGGAGGAGCGTGATCGGACGATCGGGCTGAAGCTGGGCTGTTGCCCAAGCTGTATCGTAAGTGTTTTTTCATGTTTGCTGTTTTTTATGCACTTAATAATCTCATTTTCACCCACTCACCGTGTTCGGCCCTTTTTTCTCTAAATCGGGCACCCGGGAGAGAAGTCACTTACATACCACCTCCATAAGGAGGAGGAGGAAGTCACCGCTTCACCAGACACTCTGTTTAATAACCAGCATCGCATACCACCTCCATTAGAAGGAGGAGGAAGCCATTGCTTCTGGCAACACTCTGATAAAGCAAATACTGCTAAATCAGCATCACTATCCCTGTCAGACAGCAGGCTGCATAGGACTCTGATAAAGTAATACTGCCAAACCAGCATCACTATCCCTGTCAGACAGCAGGCTGCATAGGACTCTGATAAAGTAATACTGCCAAACCAGCATCACTATCCCTGTTAGCCAGCAGGCTGCGCAAGAGCCTGCTAATCACCAGCCACCACCCCCCTGCATTTCTTATTTTACATCTCTTATCCCACCATCAATCACAGAACTCCATTTTAAAACATATGAAGTAGTTTTTAATAAAGGCTTTTCCATCCAAGCTTTCCATTCAGGCTTTTATCCAAGTTTTTTATTCAAACATTTTTTATTAAAGCATTTTACTATTTATTTTAGAAGACCACACTATATCATTGCATGATGTTTTGTCTGGTTAAACACTAATCACGTGTCCCTTATCTTCTCTTTTCATTTTGTCAGCAAAAAACCCGTGCGCTGACCAACCCACCGATTCTACTGCAATTCCAAGAAGATTCCGGGCTTTATCTTCTCTACAGGTCCAGCTGCAGAAAACAACAAGGGCAAGTATACACTACCCTTTATTTGGTTATACATCACAAAACAGGCCACACCACAAGCCTATTAAATAAGGGAGCGCCCCAGCCTCTATTCTTTTTGTTTTTCCTACAGTAAATGTAAAAGTTCACAGGTCATTTCCCTCCTGATAACTATTTTTTATGACTACGTGGATGAGTAAAGTGGTCTTCTACATACACGCTATTACAAACTGAAAAGTTCATACAAAGATAGTTTCCTGGTTTCCCAGTGCCAAGGTAATGTTCAGGGATATACTGTAGTATTTTCTGTCATCTAATTTGATTAATCGGTCAGAGAGATTCTTGTTTTTCTTATATGCTGGAATGGAAGATTCCTTATAAAACTCTAAAAATACTTGGTCATGCTGCAGGATGTGCAAATGTTTCAGAATGTTTTTTTAGAAGCCACTGGCCCTTGTATATTTATTGTGCATGGAAATACTCTCCTGCTGGATTCTGTTTTTTTTTTTGTAAATTGTAATGTCCCTAGACACCTTATCTATGTTATGTTAAGCATAACTTTAGGCTAAAGATCTACCATAGTACAGGCTAATTTGACAAATTAAGTGGTTAGACCTAATTAGCTCACTTTTAACTACTCATGGCACTACGAGATTCAATATATCAATATGCTATATGCTACCCTACATGTGGTTTACAGTATGTAAAAATGGTAGTTAACCATTCATTCAAATGTTGTTAAGAGATATGCAACTAATAGGATCTTACCCAGATGCTATTTAGGTGTACAGCTCACAATTTTTGATTTCTTTTATATTTTCACATATTTATTTAGCTTTTCTAATATAGGAATGCACACACATCGGCATACACAATACTTCCATGTGCATATGTAGCCATGGCGACATTATGATGCTGTTAACTTGCCATAGAGAACTTGACTAGTACATTGATGTCCTCACACGTGTGACACACGAGGTACGAATAATGGGTCGAAGGATTTGCTGACTGGGGACTTTTGGGTGAATGTGCACGGTATTTAAGACACCTCTTTGTGTTTCTTTAAAGCACTCACCTTGAGAAAGGCTGCCTTGTCCAGTCGAAACATTTGTATTTTATGGCTATAATAAATCTTTACTGATGCAACACTGTGGGCCCTTTCTCTTCTACCATTGCATGTCCTGATACCATATGTACCTCTGGGCAGAGGCACTGGCTGTTACATTGTTTACACACACTTCTTTGGAGCACCTAGGAGAAAATATCTTCTTATACTTTCAGTTTTGGCCTACATCGCAAATCTGAAGCACAGGCTAAATTAGAACTCAATCATCTCTAGTTTAATTTTCCAAGGAAAATTAAATTCTCAATGTATAATTGGATCTTAAATGCAAATTTATTTTCTTAAATGACTTGATAAGTACTTAAAAAATGTCTACCAGTTCCTTTTAAGCTTAACCTAAAACCACAAAAAACACTCCACTTGAGTACATACAAATGTCTTCTATAACAATATCTGTCTGAAATTATACTTCAGAATTTCCAACAATCTGAAAACTAAAACAAAAATAAACCTACACTGACACAAATTAACACACTATGAAAAAGTGGGACATCTCTTCTCACTGCAAGATCATTCCATAAATGATTTAATAATACACATCCTAAAAGGAATGTTTAAAAGCACTCGAGAACGGAAAACATTTGAAATCAAAATGATCACACTCTTTGATACTAAAACAGAGGACTTAATACTGATATGGCATTTCTTACACACTATCAGAATTGTGTGTAATGTTTCTCCCTGCCACTCTGTTAATTTTAAAATGTACTGTATTCCCCTCTCTCCCTGCTCCCAACACTGCTGATGAATGCTTGGTCCTATTTCTCATTGTCACTTTCATCCATTTATTGTCTTTTGGTTTATATTTATTACTCCCTCTGCCATTCCTTCTCTATCTCATCTGCCTTAGATTCTTATCTTGGATTTTACATCTGTGGTAAAATCATTAAATATTTTTAAATCAGTATTGGCTTGACCTGCGAAAGACAGTAGAACTCTTGAATGCCTGTCTTATAATAAAAATTGTTAGTTCAAATATAAAAAGTATCGTCTAATACTGAAGTACCCATGTTTGCTGAAAATTCCTTTAGAAATAATATCAATATTTGCCTAATGTGTTATATACTTTATTTATACATACATATTAATATAAATTTGCAAGAACATCATGTTACTGACTACTGTCATGTCATCATTTATAAACCAAGATACTTCCAATAGGGAATGTTCTTTGGGTGTCACTAGAATCGTTGATCTCCAGTTAAAAGAACTGGATAGCATTCATCTCTCTGGCAATCCCAGAGGGATCACTTACCTTGCCAGAGATTGTCAGCAAGTCTCTGTTGCCATGATCTTTTTGATTTGTGTGAATGCTTTTCACAGTTCTCCATGACGTACCACAATATACTACAGCATCGACTTTGTACATGTTAGCTTTAAATGTACCGTAGGTGAACTAATAATTACTTGGCATTGAATGTTTAAAACGATGTAAAAAAAACATAAATGAATCTCTTTGCAATGAAATGACAATTTTGTATAGAACCAACTTGTCAGTTGTAGTGGATAATGCTAAAGAAATAAATTAACAAAGTAGTGTGACAAAGTAAGAATATGACGTAAGGGGGGGGTCTGACATAACAGCACTGGGATCTATGCAACCATTTTAAGTCAGCATCCATCTTAGGTTTTGTCTGAGTGAACGGGTTATGAGATGGACGTTTTTGAATGAGGTTTTTGCTTTCAACTTTCAAGTGAGAATAAACCAAGCAGCTAACTGACAAAACCTTGAGAATGAGGGCTAAGAGCCAATGTTATGAAAATACGAGACAGATAGGCACTGTCCGAGGGGGGGGGGGCAATGTGTTCTGTATGTAGAGTAAAAGTCACCGGCTTGTATAAGGAATATAGCTGAATCATTTAATTTCTAATATGCATCCCATAATAATATTATTAACTCGATGTGTTCGGGTGCATAGTTTGTTTACCTTTTACGCTTACGTAGTGACGACACGCAACCTTGTAGAGGGGGTGTGGGTTTAGTGTTTTGTGTATAAATAATGCCTGTATGCTACCATGTCTTGGGGAGGGTTTTATTTTGAAACTCTCCTCTGCGTGTGCACTGCACAAAGCAAATAAACTTATCTGTCATTCTGCAAAACATATCCTCAGACTTGTGTTTTTATTCACACTTTAACAGATGGCGCTCAGAATAGAAACCCAGAAATACCGGAAGCTGAGCACCTGGAAATACCACTCCTCGGTCACTCAAATCTGGGCGCTCGTAAGAATCAAGGTAAAAGGCACCTTTTGAGGAAAGCCTGAGTTTAAAAAGTTGTTTTGAGTGATGTGTAGAGAGATGTGTTTTGAAGGGTGTCTCAATCTGTGTTGACGGGTTAACCTAGCAGTGTCAAATAAGTTTATTTGTCTGTTCCTGAATCCATTTTAAAGTGTTATAGATGTTAAGTTTTATTGGGATTAAGGTGAGAGTCCCGTTAAAATTGTTGGTGTTTTGGTGATGAAGGTGAGTGTTTCTATGCTTAAGTGATTGTTTTTCAGACTGTCCTGGGTTGTGATAAATATTTTTGTTGTCTGAGCAGGAAGGGTCCCTGATTGTACATTTCCTCTGTCTTGTCATTAACATACCATGTGAGGTTATTTATGGATATCTGTTTAGAAGGTCTTATCTGAATCCATGTTATAGAAGTATAAGGTTTATCAGGACTGGGTTGGACCCGCTGAAGTAATTTAAGTGTTTTCTTGGGTATAGTTATGGTGAAAAAATATGATTGGGGAACAGTCTCGTGACAGGTCCTTATTTGCTTATTTCAGAACAATAACATGCCAAAAGAGTTGTACGCAATCAGCTTGCACTGATTATTGTATCAGGTGTATTGTACAGGACAATTAAATGTGATTACTGTAACAGGAGAATAATGGGAAACCAAAGTTCTAAAAATTTGCCGTTAGAGGTTGTGTGTCTGCAGACAAAGATTATAAAGAATGGATACAGAGAACAAGAGACGACAATATAAATATGTTTTGTTGGCCAATGAAAAATACATGCAAGTTCAAATGAAAATACACATGCAAGTCCCAGTGAAAAACATGCCACCCCAATGAAAAGAGTTTGTGTGCAATAAATTACTATAGAAGGAAGCGTGAACCTATGAGCAGCCGCACCGGTTTTCTTATTCGTAAGAATGCGAACGCAAGGGCTCATAGTGGAACCTTCTAACTTTCAGTAACCCCTGTGTGTCTGTGGCAGTATAAATCTTTGGATTTTATGAGGAATTTGTGGCAAAAGTCATGCATGGCAAGCCCGTCTGGCGGACGCCGCACAAATCAGTTATGAACGTATCAGTTTTTCCTTCCATTTCCCCACATGCAATAAGTGGTTATAAATCATTTCCTGATATAAACTCAAGTTTCGGTGCCGGCAAGTAAAATTGTTGCGCCCTTAATGGAGAGTGGTTAGATGGATTTGATAACCTATTGAATTTTTCCTGAATGATTACCTGTGTGAAAGATAAACCATGCTAAGTATCACCTGTGTGCACAAAATCACCCCACCTTTTTCTCCAGCACGAGGAATGTGCTAAGATACGAAAGTTAACTCAAAAAGCTCCGGAGCATCAGAGTAGTTTTAAAATCAGGTTATTTATGAGAATAAAGAAAGAGAAGAGAACTTTTATTAATATAGTTGCAGGGTGAAATTGTTGGGTAATAGGGGAGAAATGTCTTTCTTTTATTTGTTCGTTATTTTTGTGATGTTGTGTGGCTGTGTATGAGAGAAGTTGTTTGTATTTTCTGCTCTGTATTGAGTGTAACCAGTAAAAACACATTTTAATTTTATTTCTAGAGGCTTAAGATGTTTGGGAATATTTTGTGTTTAAAAATGTGGTTAAAAGCTCATAAGCATTGTTTGAAGTATATATTGTATTGTATGTTTTCATGTATATAACGCCATTAATATGCACAGCGCTTCACAGGAGTGGTGCACGCCGTAATCATATAGGTAGCAAAGGGTAAAGGTAAGAGGTCATGAAATAAGTGATCCAGACATAAAAGTAACATTAAGGAAGAGAAGTCCCTGCTCTGAGGAGCTTACAATCTAATTGGTAGGCAGGGAAAGTGTACAGAAACAGTAGGATTTGATTAGAAGCCAGGAGAGGAATTTCAGAAGGGGAAACGCAGAATCAGAGTTTAAAGAGTAGAGTGATTCTGGCAGCAGCGTTTGGGAGAGATAGTAGGGAAGACAGGTGAAAGTCAGGAAGCTGGGATAGCAGGGAATTACAGTAATCAAGAGGGGAGAGAATGAGGGTCTGAATCAGAGTTTTTAATAGTTGTGCAACAGAGGAACAGGTGTATCTTTGTGATATTGTGGAGGAAAAAGCGATAGCTATAGAAATGTTTAAAAGAGAGAGACATTAGAATATGAGAGAGGAGCAGGGAGTGACCCCTAAGCAGCGTGCTTGAGCTACTGGATGGAAGATTCAAGAGTAATGTGGAAGGAGATAATAGGGTCAGGTTTGGGAGGAAGTATGAGGAACTCTGTTTTTGCCATGTTAAATTTAAGGCGAAAGAGGGCCTTCCAGGATGAGATAACAGAAGGACATTCAGAAACTTAGGTTTGTATGGCAGGTGTAAGGTCAGGGGTTGAAAAGTAAATGAGGGTATTGTCAGCATAGTGGTGATATTTAAACCTAAGAGATGTTAATAGGTCACTTAGAGAGAGTGTGTACAGAGAAAAGAGAAAAGTGTGGTCCACAGAGGCAAATGCTGCAGAGAGTAATAGGAGCAGAGTGTAATGGCCTCTGTCTTGGGCAGCATATATGTCATCAGTTATTTTAATGAGAATTGTCTCCAGGGAGGGAGCAGTGCAGAAGTCAGATTGTAGAGGGTTATGGAGAGAATGGGTGTTGAGAAAATGGAGCAAGCTAGAGAATACAAGACAAGTTCAGTAGTTAGAAAGACAGGTAGGGTCAAGCTTGCTATTTTTGAGTCATGATATAATTATTACATGATTTAAAGAGAATGGAAATGTAGCAGAGTAGAGGGAGAAGAGTAGATCAACAGTGATGGTGACATTCTCTTTTGAGACAGTGGAAAAAGTCAAGGAAAGCAGGAATAGAGTAGAAAGCAAAGTAGGATAGGAAGAAACAGAGGGAATATTCTGGTGTGTGGATTCAACCTCTTTCTTAAAATAGTCAGCAAAGTCCTGAGGTGAGATGAAAGAAGAGTTAGTGTGGGGTTAGACTTGTGAGTGTTGATTAATGGAGAGAAATAGGTTTGTGTAGCTTGAGAAAGGACAGAATTGCAACAAGATAGCATAAATTTGTAGTGAATGAAGTCAGTGAAACTACAGTATGAAAGTTAAAATAGAAGGCATTAAAAAGAACTGAATGTAGGGAGATAGCATGACCGGGTGGAGTTATTTGTGTGTTAAGAAGTTATATAAACCTCAGCTATATAAAAGCCCGTTGGTTAATTTTTAAGAGGCCATAAAAAATGTAGTTCTTAGGACTCTGGATAAAGCTCCATGTATTTAAACTTTAAGCAAAAGTTCCATTCCAATAATTATTATTTTTCAGGAAGAAGCCGTGGTGTACCGTTATCTTATCTTTTCAGGGTCAATTGGCGAAACGCCCAGAAACAAAATGGCTCTTTGCCCAGAAACAAGTCTTATTTAAAAAAAAAATTCTTTAGTCAGATGAATATGCAGAGTGTCTTTAAAATTATAAAGCTGACCGTGTGCTAAGCACTGTGCAAATAGATTATGTAAAGCAAGACATTAGTGTGAAGTCTTATACAAAATCATTTGTCTATTAACTGAATATGTGATGTATGTTATAACTTTTAACCATTTATTTTTCCAAAGGTGTCCGTAAGCAGTGGTTATTGTCAAAATTGCTGTGTAATCTAGAATGGGTTTGCCAGTAAGGGATGAATTTGGGAGTCACCTCTCATTTGTGAGTGTGTCGTGTGTATAGGGTTAAATACAGGGGATACATAGTTGCAAAAGCAATTACATAAGTGAATAAGGTATGCATTATATACAAGGCATTTCAAATTTCTTAGCAGAATAGTTACAGTGGAGTGTTTGAGGTAAAAGCCAAATAGGGATGGGATAGGGAAATTTGAATGGGTAAAATAATTGCTTAATTAGGAGGGAATATTTTTTCCATGATAGTGGATAGTAGTGGGAGAACAGTTTGAGACAGTGCTTTTTTTGTCCGCACTTTTGAAGATTGGGACAAACTCTGGCAGTTTCCCAGGTCTTAGGGATATGGCCTGCAGACAGGATAGAAGTAATTATGGAAGCAAGTGGTTTGGCAAGGGATGAGGCCCTAAAGTCTCAGGAACTTAGATTGTATCAAAGTCAGGTTCACATTGGCTACTTAGTTTTAATTTGAAGAACATTAATAGGGAATACCTCTGTCTATATGTGGATGCTAAGACAGGAGTAAACACATTGATACAAGAATTTAGTCCTAGGTATAAATTATCTCCCTATGAGACACATATGGGATGACTTGTGACTGTCAACAGTCCAAAGGAACGAATTAAGGACCATGTTATTGGTAATAAAGCAATAAGTTGTATGCAACTAATACATTTATTGAGTCTCTCTAGGCAAAGTTGAAAGTGCACCTACTCGAGATGGGGTTAATAGTCACATATTTCCTGCGCAAGCATGCTCTTCATCCCAGGTGAAAAGGCCTAAAGTAACCATCAATACAGCAATTAAAGTGGCAGAGTTCTTTTCCTGGACCCAAAGTACAGTAAAGCTCGTTCCAGCTCCACCAAAGACCAAAGTCACCTAAAACACAGTCGCAGCAAGTTAACTTCTTGCCGAGTCAAAACTCTAACCGTTAACCAACGAGGAAAATAAGACACCAGGCTAAGACCCGGTTTTATCAGAACATTTCATTTTTTCAGAGACTCAATATTTTTATTCTTTAGAGTGTGTTAAGTTAGAAATTTAAGGTGTATGTACAATTGAGCCTAGATGGGAGGATTGGTTTCCTGGAAGCGTGGCTTGTGAAAGCTCTTGTATGTGTTTTGGCAGTACTCTTCACTCTCTATGTATGTGTCATGTGCAGCAAAACTTTGATCCAGAAGTGTGTTGCACCTCCACCGAAAGGAGGGGGTCACCCAGGAGCGTGTGTCAGCCACAAGGAAAGGATCATAAGTCAGCCATGGTGACCCATCGCAGACATCGTCTGTTCTGATATTCTGAGTGAATGATGTATACAATGTGTGCAGGGGTGAGGATCACGCATTCGCTTCCACAGATACCAAACCCCCTCAATTCTCAGTAATAGAATGTTGTGATGATTCTGAAAATATATGATGATAGAGATAGATGCAATTTCTTTTATCTTGCAACTGCATATCCAAAGAAAGGTTGCTTGCATAAAATAAGTTTTTAGTATTATGTGTATAATTTCTGTATTTTTCCAATTTTTTAAGGGAACCTCTGTAAAGGGTGTATCAGACACTAGGAACAAGAATCAATTTATGGGTGAAGTGTCTCCACCAACTAATGAAACCTGTGTAAAAATGTATGTTTAGTCAGAAAACAATTTACAGGAAGGATGGGGCCTTAATTTTGCAGTTTTTAATTTCATCATTAAACCAAGAACAGGTTCAGATTAGGTTTATGGCCTTACAAAACAGAATTGCTTTAGACAATGTTTTAGCTTCAAAAGGAGGGGTATGTGTTTTGATTAAAGAACAATGTTGTGTTTTTATTCCAGATCTGTGTAGCAATGTGCAGCATGAACTAGATGAAATACAAGAGATTCAAAAGAGGGTTACAAAGGGTAGTGACAGGTTATCACCGCTGGGGTTAGGTGAATGGCTTAAATCACTTGGAGCAAAACTTTTGAATGTTTTGATGTGTTTGGGGGTGTTACTTGTTGTTATATGTGTGTGTCACGTGTTGCAAAGGTATGATCCACAGGTGTGCGACCCCCTCCCCCATTCGGATGCCACTCTTTACAGATGCCAGAAAACAGCAGTACCTTGAAGAAAGAAGATGCCGACCACAGTTATTCAATTCATCAAAAGACATATTGGCCGCAGCGCCTTACGAGACTATGACAGTGAAGGGCACGCGCCCTTGTCCTCTGAGTTATCCCTGGACTATCATCATGAATTTAATTCTCAAAAGCTATGTTTTAAGAATAAAAAAGGAGGGAGTGACAAAGTGAGAATATGACGTACAGTAAGGGGGGGGGTCTGACATAACAGCACTGGGATCTATGCAACCATTTTAAGTCAGCATCCATCTTAGGTTTTGTCTGAGTGAACGGGTTATGAGATGGACGTTTTTGAATGAGGTTTTTGCTTTCAACTTTCAAGTGAGAATAAACCAAGAAACTAACTGACAAAACCTTGAGAATGAGGGCTAAGAGCCAATGTTATGAAAATACGAGACAGATAGGCACTGTCTGAGGGGGGGGCAATGTGTTCTGTATGTAGAGTAAAAGTCACCGGCTTGTATAAGGAATATAGCTGAATCATTTAATTTCTAATACTGTATGCATCCAATAATAATATTATTAACTCGATGTGTTCGTGTGCATAGTTTGTTTACCTTTTACGCTTACGTAGTGACGACACGCAACCTTGTAGAGGGGGCGTGGGTTTAGTATTTTGTGTATAAATAATGCCTGTATGCTACCATGTCTTGGGGAGGGTTTTATTTTGAAACTCTCCTCTGTGTGTGCACCGCACAAAGCAAATAAACTTTTCTGTCATTCTGCAAAACATATCCTCAGACTTGTGTTTTTATTCACACTTTAACAAGTGTATGACATTACCCACTAGAGAAAATGAAGAGTGGCTTTCTGTATTATGTTTTATTGTTTATTGTGGAACACTTTGTGGGGCTCTGGGATAATGAAGCGATGGAGAATTATATATATATATATATATATATATATATATATAAGCAAAGAAAAGAAAGAAAGCTCCCTAATAGCCGCACAAGAGAACACCTATACCTATGTTAAAAATTACTATTTATTAATAAATGATTAAAATATATTTATTGCAGCAAAAAGCTAACGTGAACCAAAGTGATTAAAATAAATTAAAAAACGGAGGAGCAACTGTATGCCTAATTCAAACTAACAGTGTATGCTAGGAATAACTATTTTAGAATGTACCACTGCTATATAATTATACTAACAGTGGTAGTTATACCAATAGAGTTCTATATAGTTTGAGGACTACACCTAAATGGAGAGTATAGCTTAATGTAACCACTGTTAGTATAATTATAGTGGGACATTCTAAAATAGTTATTCCTAGCATACACTGTTAGTTTGAATTAGGCATACAGTTACCTCCTCCGTTTTTTAATTTATTTTAATCACTTTGGTTCACGTTAGCTTTTTGCTGCAATAAATATATTTTAATCATTTATTAATAAATAGTAATTTTTAACATAGGTATAGGTGTTCTCTTGTGCGGCTATTAGGGAGCTTTCTTTCTTTTCTTTGCTTATCATTAACCCCATCCCTGCCAGCACCACCTCCGCACTCTTATTGCAGTTTTTGTTCCGTCACCACACATTCACAATTTATTGGTTCCCCATATCTCCATTGGTGTAGTGCAAGGCGCACAACTTGACCTTTTTAGGCCATTCTATCTTCCTTTATATATATATATATACTAATATGAAAACTATGCTATCATTAGTAACTACAAGAGAAAAAAGTATAATCGGCTTAATATTGCAATAGCAATACATATATACACATAGATATAGGACTGACAGATGACAATACTAACATACAATACTAATATAAATAACCATATACAGTGGCGACACACTTTATTCTCGCTCGGCTAGTCCCGCGAATTTGGGTATACTCCGGTGTATTGAGGTTTGTGATCGTTTTCTGCCGGAGTGTATAGCGTTATTTTCCCGGCAGGGATTGAAGCATTTTATTCCGGCTGGCTGCAATACTGCAATGCCGTGTAAAAACACATGGGGGTGCTTGCGAGCTGTTCTCTTTTAAGCCGTCCCCTATAATGAATTGTAATGTAGTATATATACTGTATATATATATACTGTATAACAACAGCCCCTATAACCCCTAACATACAGTACTGTACACATACAGTACTGTATATGCACATACATAAATGATACTATGGGCCGGCGGGGCGAGATGTGTTTGCAGCAGAGAGAGATCCGCTGCTTTCTCTCTGCGCAAACATCGGCACATTAAAAATTATTTTAAATACATTTTTATTTATAGTGTAGATGTGCAGGGGGTCTCGGGAGCTGAACCGCACTGGTTTCAGGTCCGGGGACGCCCTGCTTCCCGAGATACAGACCCCTTTATGAGGTGCCGGTATCCCTCTGCGTTTAAAGGTCCCGATCACGTGATCGCGGCCTATTAAACCAAGCAGAGGGATACCGGCACCCCCAAAAGGGGCCTGTATCTCGGGGAGCAGGGGGTCCCCGGACCTGAAACCAAAACGTTTCTGCTCCGGAGACCATCTGCACATGTACAATATAAATAAAACACATATATAAATAAACACTCGTTCTTTACCTTAGCGGCTATGCGCTATAGTAAAGAAGCAGCATTTCTGTATTTTTAATAAAATTGTACAGTGAGCAGGGGGTTCCCTGAGCCAGAAATCTAAACTCAGGGGGCCCCCTGCTCCTGCTCAATATTATTAAAAATACAGAAATGCTGCTTCATTACTATAGCGTATAGCCGCTAAGGTAATGAAGGGGTTAACCCACCGTGCCCGCTTTATTGTGGGTAGCGGGGGTGGATGAAGGGCGTATTTGGCCCTTGGTGTGAGTTTAGGACTTGTGGGGGGGTTGCGGGTGCACTTAACCCCTTCACGACCGTAGCAGTTAATACCGCTACGGTCATGAAGGGGTTAACCACTCCCGCGACCCCCCCCCCGCAAGCCAAAAACAACCACCGTTGGGGCTAATACCCCCTTCACCCACCCCCACTACCCACAATAAAAAATAATCACACACAGCATCCCCGCAATACATAGATAAATAAATAAATAAATAAATAAATACAAATAAATACATTTGAAATACATTTTTATTCCTAGTGTAGATGTGCAGGGGGTCTCGGGAGCTGAACCGCATTATTTTCAGGACCGGGGACCCACTGCCCCCCGAGATACAGACTCCTTTATGAGGTGCCGGTATCCCTCTGCGTTTAAAGGTCCCGATCACGTGACCGCGGCCTGTTAAACCAAGCAGAGGGATACCGGCACCCCCAAAAGGGGCCTGTATCTCGGGGGGCAGGGGGTCCCCGGACCTGAAACCAAAACGTTTCTGCTCCGGAGACCCTCTGCTCATGTACAGTATGAATAAAACACATATATAAATAAACACTCGTTCTTTACCTTAGCGGCTATGTGCTATGGTAACGAAGCAGCATTTCTGTATTTTAATAATATTGTACAGTGAGCAGGGGTTCCCTGAGCCAGAAATTAATGCTCAGGGGACCCCCTACTCCTGCACAATATTATTAAAAATACAGAAATGCTGCTTCATTACCATAGCGGATAGACGCTAAGGCAATGAAGGGGTTAACTCACCGTGCCCGCTTTATTGTGGGTAGAAGGGGTGGGTGAGGGGGGTATTTGGCCCTTGGTGTGAGTTTAGGACTTGTGGGGGGGTTGCGGGTGCACTTAACCCCTTCACGACCGTAGCAGTTAATACCGTTACGGTCATGAAGGGGTTAAGCCCTCCCGCTACCCCCCCGCAAGCCCTAAACAAGCACCGTTGGGGATAATACCCCCTTCACCCACCCCCGTTACACACAATAAAAAAAAACTCACACACAGCAGCCGCCAAAAAATAAATAAATACATCTAAATAAATAAATGACTATAAATAAATACATTTGAAATACATTTTTATTTATAGTGTAGATGTGCAGGGGGTCTCCGGAGCTGAACCGCGATGGTTTCAGGTCGGGGAACCCCCTTCTCCCCGAGATACAGCCCCCTTTATGAGGTGCCGGTATCCCTTTTTTTTATCACCTTTGATAAAGCGCCCCAGCGAAACGTACGTCAGGTGGGAGGCGGCTACAGAACTGACGTCATCACGTATTGACGTCTCCATGCCGAGCAGAGGGTGAGAGGCACTGTATAGTGCCGACTTGCGTGTGAAGGGAGACTGGGTCTGTATACAATAGACACCAGGTATGTTATAAGGTTTCACCTGACAGCAGGATTTTGAGCAGGTACAACTGCATATGTTAGCGCTACTCTGCGGCATCAGCTCTGACGAGGGTTTAACTAAACCAACAGAGATGCAGTACACATTCAATTACCTTACCTTACCCAGCACGTGTAAATGTAATTGCTGCTGACTACTTTTGCGTTGCATATATTCTCTCTCCCCTCTGCTCACTCATGTGTTTGCTCACTATGTTTTCACAGTCTGTTTACTGATCTGCTATAGTGGCACATTTGAATTAGGGGGCCATAGCTGGATACGGACTAGATCCGTGCCCCAGAACTGTAAAATACATTTTGTAAGCTCTTGTGCACCTAGCTATTGATAGTCACTGACTGATCAGTGTATATTGTGAGGTATTATTAAGCATTTTTTAAGTGGCACATTTATACTAGGGGGCTATAACTGGATTCGGACTAGATCCGTGCCCCAGAGCCAAGCACCACACTTTGTGAGCTCTTGTGCACACTATTAAATAATACATTGCCTATCAAATCTATTTTTCTATAGCTAGGCTTGCTTTAACCCTTCATTGAGGGTACTCCCCACTATCAGAGTCTTTATTACATTGTGAACTATCTAACTACCATCAGTGAGTTTTCACTTTATTGTCACCCATTGTGCATAGCACATTGGTATATATCTTTGCATGGGTAGTTCTCCGTCACCTGTATTTACTTTACAGGCTTTTTAACCTTGTCATTGCTGAACTAGGTGGTTGACTATTCAGTCCTTGATTGTTCATCTCTGCTAATTAGCAGTTAGGTGGGTATTCCACCTCTACCCCTAGATCTCAGTTTAAGTATTGTATATATTTTTGTCTGTTTTTTGTATTTTGTCACCACAGTCAGTTGCCTATTCTTTCAACAATTTTGACATTTATTTTAAATATACTATTAAAGCATTTTAATTTTAAATCTATCACCAATTCACATTTGCATACAACGAGTGCTGCCCACAGGGTGTCTTTTGTTTATTTGTTACAATTCTGCTCCTTCCCCTTATTGCACCGTTGTCGGTTCTTTTTGATTAGAGGCTGATGCGAGGGTTTCTACCCCTTTCCCCTTCCCCATTGTTGTGTTACGCTATGGTAATGAAGCAGCATTTTTGTATTTTTAATAATATTGTGCAGGAGCAGGGGGTCCCTGAGCATTAATTTTTGGCTCAGGGAACCCCCTGCTCACTGTACAATATTATTAAAATACAGAAATGCTGCTTCGTTACCATAGCACATAGCCGCTAAGGTAAAGAACGAGTGTTTATTTATATATGTGTTTTATTCATACTGTACATGTGCAGAGGGTCTCCGGAGCAGAAACATTTTGGTTTCAGGTCCGGGGACCCCCTGCCCCCTGAGATACAGGCCTTTTTTGGGGGTGCCGGTATCCCTCTGCTTGGTTTAACAGGCCGCGGTCACGTGATCGGGACCTTTAAACGCAGAGGGATACCGGCACCTCATTAAGGGGTCTGTATCTCGGGGGGCAGGGGGTCCCCGGTCCTGAAACCAACGCGGTTCAGCTCCCGAGACCCCCTGCACATCTAAACTAGGAATAAAATTGTATTTCAAATTTTTTTATTTGTATTTATTTATTTATTTATTTATTTATGTATTGCGGGGATGCTGTGTGTGATTATTTTTTATTGTGGGTAGTGGGGGTGGGTGAAGGGGGTATTAGCCCCAACGGTGGTTGTTTGGGCTTGCGGGTGGGGGGGGTCGCGGGAGTGGTTAACCCCTTCATGGCCGTAGCGGTATTAACTGCCACGGTTGTGAAGGGGTTAAGTGCACCCGCAACGCACCCGCAACCCCCCCGCAAGTCCTAAACTCACACCAAGGGGCCAAATACCCCCTTCACCCACCCCCGCTACCCACAATAAAGCGGGCACGGTGGGTTAACCCCTTCATTGCCTTAGCGGCTATACGCTATGGTAATGAAGCAGCATTTCTGTATTTTTAATAATATTGAGCAGGAGCAGGGGGCCCCCTGAGTTTAGATTTCTGGCTCAGGGAACCCCCTGCTCACTGTACAATATTATTAAAAATACAGAAATGCTGCTTCTTTACCATAGCGCATAGCCGCTAAGGTAAAGAACGAGTGTTTATTTATATATGTGTTTTATTTATACTGTACATGTGCAGAGGGTCTCCGGAGCAGAAACGTTTTGGTTTCAGGTCCGGGGACCCCCTGCTCCCCGAGATACAGGCCCCTTTTGGGGGTGCCGGTATCCCTCTGCTTGGTTTAACAGGCCGCGATCACGTGATCGGGACCTTTAAACGCAGAGGGATACCGGCACCTCATAAAGGGGTCTGTATCTCGGGAAGCAGGGAGTCCCCGGACCTGAAACCAGTGCGGTTCAGCTCCCGAGGCCCCCTGCACATCTACACTATAAATAAAAATGTATTTAAAATAATTTTTAATGTGCCGATGTTTGCGCAGAGAGAAAGCAGCGGATCTCTCTCTGATGCAAACACATCTCGCCTCCGCCGGCCCATAGTATCATTTATGTATGTGCATATACAGTACTGTATGTTAGGGGTTATAGGGGTTGTTGTTATACAGTATATATATATATATATATATATATATATATATAAATATATATACTGTGTATATACAGTACTGTATATATATACTGCATTACAATTCATGAATTTATGCCATCTGGTGGACACGCGAAGCATTGCAGCCTATTAAATCTTGATTATTATCATTTAACAGATCAGCCGCCCGTCAGCCAGGCATGAACCGTGGCTGGGTAGGCAAACGCAACGCGGCTTGTCAGAGGTGAGGAGCGGCGCATTCCAGGTATCTACCAGGTACAAACTGGTAATTTGCTCGAATAAAGTGTGTCGCAGCAGTAAGTAAATCAGCAAATAGAAGATAGGACTACATTATTAGTTGTCCTTGCATCTCGTCGATGTCTGCACACCGCTTCATGCAAACAAGAAAAAGGGAAAAAACATCTGAGATGCCATAAAGTACACATGTTTTATAAATACTGTAGCCAGTAAACCCACCCACAGACAGCCATTTTGACCTTAATGGGTCTCCTCAGTGTGGGGTTGGTAATACTCACTTTGCACAAATGAAGCAGGGATAAGCTTCACCACACTTAGTTAAGATATGGTGGGTAAAAAAAGTGACAAAAACCCTCCATAGTAAAGCATATAGCCTTTCACCATTATCACCCAACACACAGCGATTCCACTGCAGCAATCGATTCTGGGAAATGACATGAAAATGAGCACACAGTGCCACCTTTTGCTTCAAAACCATTTAACATGGTCCCCTAAAAGCTTAAGCTTGCTGCATTTCACAGCTATGAGCACAGCCTGAGTTAAGATGTATATATACAGGCATACCCCGCATTAACGTACACAATGGGACCGGAGCATGTATGTAAAGTGAAAATGTACTTAAAGTGAAACACTACCTTTTCCCCACTTATCGATGCATGTACTATACTGCAATCGTCATATACGTGCATAACTGATGTAAATAACGCATGTGTAACAGGCTCTATAGTCTCCCCGCTTGCTCACAGCTTCGGTACAGGTAGGGAGACAGTATTGCTGTTCAGGACGTGCTGACAGGCGCATGTTTGAGCTGCCGTTTGCCTATTGAGCGAGATGTACTTACTCGCGAGTGAACTTAAAGTGAGTGTCCTTAAACCGGGGTATGCCTGTATGTGTGTGTATATATATATATATATATATATATATATATATATATATATATATATATATTTATATATATATATATATATATATATATAAAAAAAATATATATATATATATATATACAGTGGTTGACAAATCACCAAAAAATCAACTCGCCACCTAGTACCAAACGTGTGCTGCTTGGGCCAATATTTACTCGCCCGGGGGTTAAATCCACTCGCCCGGGGCGAGCAAATGTATAGGTTTGTCGAACAATGTATATATATATATATATATATATATATAACAAACAAAGAATAGACTGCGCTCCTCAGGTGTAAAATCAGACTAATTACCAAATGATTGTATTAAATGGATATAGCAAAGGTGAATGGCAAAAGTGAATGCAACAGTATTATGGATGATTGACTCACACTAATAAAAATACATGCAATATGTTATAATAAAATGCTGAGTGCCAATGTTTAAAAAGCTGCTGTAAACACAAATATATGCCAGTGAACAATACAAATATAATAAAATGGCATGTGTTGGTAGTTATGACTACTGCACTAATGAATCCCTCCTGAATGATACTAAATGAATGATGAATGGAAAAATACAGAAAAAATGACACTAAGTGTGTCAAAGATAAAAATAAAAATAAAAAATGTGAAAAATGTAAAAATATATCAACCAAACCAAGGGTCCATGCTAGGATCTGGCTGCTCTCATCAAGGACCAACGAACTCCCAGAAATCTGTGAACAACAAGAAAAGAAAGCGCCCGATCCTAGTGCAGCATGAAAAAATACAATTTAATAAAAATGAATATGAATAAAACCAACAAATGCGAACTCACAAACACAGGATAAATAAATGCATATAATGAGTATACTCATTCGCCAACCGCCCACGTTGTGCCTTGGATGGCGCGCCCTCTCTCTGTCTGGGTTTTCTCAGCTCTGCTGAACCGACATCCAGCAGGGGATACAGGAAAAAGCTCACCACAATGTGACCCGGAAGTCCTCCACAATGTTAGTGTATCCGGATATGAGGTCTGTAGTCCGTGACCCCGCGATGCAGGGGCTGATCAGAGAAGTCTCTCTGCACTCCCAAAGGCAGTCCGTAATGAGGTGGGCAGTGAGGATAGAGTCAAAATATATATCACAGTGTGACAGCAGCTAAAAAACGCTCTTCTCTACGTGAAGAAACGCGTAGAGAAGAGCGTTTTTTAGCTGCTGTCACACTGTGATATATATTTTGACTCTATCCTCACTGCCCACCTCATTACGGACTGCCTTTGGGAGTGCAGAGAGACTTCTCTGATCAGCCCCTGCATCGCGGGGTCACGGACTACAGACCTCATATCCGGATACACTAACATTGTGGAGGACTTCCGGGTCACATTGTGGTGAGCTTTTTCCTGTATCCCCTGCTGGATGTCGGTTCAGCAGAGCTGAGAAAACCCAGACAGAGAGAGGGCGCGCCATCCAAGGCACAACGTGGGCGGTTGGCGAATGAGTATACTCATTATATGCATTTATTTATCCTGTGTTTGTGAGTTCGCATTTGTTGGTTTTATTCATATTCATTTTTATTAAATTGTATTTTTTCATGCTGCACTAGGATCGGGCGCTTTCTTTTCTTGTTGTTCATATATATATATATATATATATATATATATATATATATATATATATATATATATATATATATATTCAGTGTTCGACAATGCTATATATTTACACGCCCGGGGCGGGTGGATTTAACCTCTGGGCGAGCAACTATTGGCTAAGCAGCACACGTGTTTGTTTTTTTAAATTTTCCCTGCTCGCGCTGCTGTTTTTCCCCCGCTCGCGCTGGACAAAAAAAAAAAAAAGCCGGAGGCTGGTTCATGTTGTTGGGGGGGAGATTACCCCGCTTCCGGCTCTCTGAGCCTCTCAGCAATACTTTCCCACCTCATCAGCGCTTTCACTCCTCCCCCTTCCGGCAGCCAGCACCTTCCGCGCATCTGTCTGCCACAGGCCCCTGCAGGGCCATCTGTTGCCCTCCCACCATCGGGCCATCCGCCAACCCTCCCATCAGGCCATCCGCCCCCCACCTCCCATTGGGCCATCCCCACCCCTCCCATTGGGCAATCCGCCCCCCCCCCTCCCATCGGCCCATCTGCCCCCCCTCTCATCGGGCCATCCGCCCCCCCTCCCATTGGACCATCCACCCCCCCCACCCATCGGGCCATCCTCCCACCCTCCCATCAGGCCATCCGCCCCCCCTCCTATTGGGCCATCCGCTCCCCCACCTCAATCGGGCCATCCACTGCCGGGCCCATCATGTTGGGCCAGAGCGTCCGCAGGTCCCACTATGGGGAGGGCCCAGGCCAGGTAATGAGTGTGCCCTGGGGGGGAGGTGGGACATCGGCGCAGCTCGTGCTCTTTCCGGGTGCAGTGAGGTTCAGGTTGGCCTTGTCTCATGTGTGGGGGCTGGAAGGCCACACGATGTCCCTGGGGTGGCCGCGGCCTTGTCTCTGTGTGGGGGTTGGGAGGCCTCGCTTGGAGGTTCCCGGGGGGCTGCGCTGATGTAACACTGCAGTTACCCACCCACCCACAACTCACTCACCCACTCATCCTCCACACCCTCCCACTCACCCTCCCACTCACTCACCACCCCCACCCTCCCACCTACTCACCAGGAAGGGGGAGTGGAGGAAAAGGGGAGAGGGAAAGGGGGATGGGAGGGAAAGGGGGGAGGGTAAAGGGGAAGATGGAGGGAGGGAAAGGGGGGGAAGGGGGGGAAAGGGGGGAGGAGGGGAAGGGGTGCTAAGGAGCAAAAATCGGGTCACATAATAAGGCAAAAATAAGCCCAAAGATGAATACAGAAACGGATAATTCTAACTACACAGAGGTGACAGATGGCAGTAAGATCCCCAACTTTAACTCATAAATTTATCTCCCTACAATGATACTACTGTTGCTACAAAAAGCAACCCAGTTTAAAATCCTCATTAAGTCCTCTGGGTGCCATAGTATCAAGTTCATAGATGAGCCTTGTTTCCAATTGCAGTAATAAATTTCCTCTGTCACCACCACGAATGGACGTGTGCGCTTGCATAATAGGCATGCACCTCAGCGTTGCAAGGCTATGCTTAAAGTTTTTTAAGTGCCTCGCAACTGGTTGCAATTTATGGTCCTCCAATCCAGTGTTGTCGGCCAATGCCTTCCTAATAGATGATCTATGCAGACTAATCCGCTCCTTTACATATAAAGGACACTAGATGGCGCTCAAACACTATATCTATATGCAAATACAATGAAAAAATATAAATTGAATAAAATAAATTATATAAAATCACCGTGCAATAAATAAAAGTAAAAACACTCAAACCCTTATAGGACTGTTTCAGGGTCCACACTCAGAGTACAATGTAACGAAAACAGGGGAGAGTCAGTACCTGAAAAAATATATAAAAAATACCATAGTGTATACTGCTTACAAACAAAATACATTAAATGGTAGGGCTCCAAGGAGCAACAGAGTGCTGGATCAAGGATTATAGTCCATAAACAGCATATAGTTAGGGAGAACGATATCCCAGAAGAGAGACAACGGAGCCAAGGTAAAAAGCCAAAATGCAATTTATCCACAAATGATAAAATTTAAGGCTTACAAGATACCAGGTAAAAACAGGCGTGGGTAACAGGTTAGAGTTGGAACATCGAGTCGCGACCTCGTGGACCTCCTGCACGTCTGTCTTCTCCGCCGGTATCTGTCCTGTGCTGCAGACTGGATGCCGATACGTCACTTCCGGTTTGACGGAACACTTGGCGCCACCGGAGCATCAGCTGGAGACTGTCTCCCTCAGGATGTCACGTTGAGGGCTACGCTCTACGCGTTTCGCCGTATAGGGTGAACGGCTTCGTCAGGAGTGACGTAGACCTATAGGAGGATACTATATATACCCTTCCCAATTGCCCTGACCTTTCTCCCTATAGGTCACAGCATATGATGAACTAATTCGTTTGGTAGTTTGCACTCACCACTATAACAAATCTCATCACAGTTTTATACACATATATTAAAATACAATTTAAACTTTAATACAATATATAATAATAAAAATTTGATTTTTACTCATAATTAAAAATATATAATAAATGGCAAAACACATCTTACTCAATAAAATTCATAAAATAATCCCCACATATTTCTCTAATTAGAAAAAACGCCGATTGATGTGTCTCCAAGGGAAAGAAAAAGAAAAACAAAAACACAATGAGTATTCAATAAAACACTGTATATAGTCTCGCAAATTCTTTTAAGTATACATTTCTTAAACAAGCTTATATATATACATGTTTAAACTCATATAATTAATGTACATCATTCATAAAAAAGCATTTAATTCGAAATCCACATTGAGTCCCAGTGGAACAAGTGTTTTGAGGGTGAAAATCCAGAAACTCTCTCTCTTTTTCAGAGAGACGATTCTGTTTCCACCTCTCCAGTGTGGTAACACCTGTTCCAATACAGTAAACTTGAGACCCGATGTGTCTCCGTTATGTCTTTGGATAAAATGATTGGACAAAAAATGTGTTGTGATACCTCTTCTTATGTTCCCAATATGTTCAAGTATGCGTGTTTGTACTTTTCTTGAAGTTTGACCCACATATTGTAGCCCACATGGGCAAGAAACAAGGTATACTACATGATCTGTTTTACATGTTAAAAGTTGTTTCACATCAAACCGTTTTCCTGTCACGTGTGATGTAAAACTAAATTTATCATCAGTCCTGTATTTACAGGCCGTACATGTAGTGCAACCATAAAAGCCCTTATTTTGTGTCAGCCACCTATTTGCAGTAGGTTTCAATTTTTGCAAGGCACTAGGGGCCAGTTTATCTTTTAAGGCTTTAGCTCTTTTAAAAATAACATTTGGTTTGTCTGGGACAATCTCCCCCAGTACAGAATCATTTTTAACAATATGCCAGTACTTATGAATAATTTTTGAGATTTTTTCTGATTGGCTGTTATAGTTAGTAATAAATGAATACTCAAAGGTATTTTTTGAACTCAAAGGTTTTTTGCTTTTTTCACACAACAAATCTTTTCTGTCTAGATTTTCCGCTTTTATTAATGCATTTTTTATATCCTTATCTTTGTAGTCTTTTTCTTTAAATCTATTCTGTAAGAAAGCTGATTGACTTTGGAAACTGCTATCATCAGAGCAATTTCTCCTGATACGTCGTATTTGCCCATATGGGACATTTTGCAGCCATTTAGGGTGATGACAACTATCCATGGATATATAATTATTAATATCAACACCCTTAAAAAAGGTCTTGGTTTTAATAAGACCATCTTCAATGAAAATTTCTAAATCTAGGAAGTTCACTTTTTCCTGGCTATATTCACATGTAAAATGTAAATTTAACAAATTGTCATTCAGATAATGGGTGAACTGGATAAGTCCCTTTTCGTCACCCTTCCACACAAAGATAATATCATCTATGTACCTACGCCATAGGCACAAATTTTCACCCAGCTCCGCAACAGACCATATATGGTCTTCTTCCCATGCTCCCATCAGGAGATTTGCGTAGCTGGGTGCAAATCTCGTGCCCATGGCGGTACCACATTTTTGTAGATAATATGTACCCTCGAACATGAAGTAGTTGTGCTCTAAGATGAATTTGATACCATCAAGAATAAAATTAGCCTGTTCATTTGGCATCTCTGAGTCTTTGGCTAATGCTCTGTCAACTGCTTCATGTCCGTCTCTGTGGTTTATACAGGTATATAGTGAGGTGACATCGCACGTCACCAAATACCATCCCTTTTCCCAGACTTGATTGTCTAAGATACGCAAGATGTCTGTGGTATCTTTAAGGTATGAGGGAAGTTCTTTTACGTATTTTTGTAAGTAGACGTCTATGTAGGCGGATAAATGGGACGTTAGAGAGTCTATGCCTGCAATTATGGGCCTTCCTGGGGGGTTAGAGATACTTTTATGCAATTTAGGAAGGTAATTAAATATAGGTCTAACTGGGTTATCTCTATACAGGAAATTATATTCTTCATTATTTATTACTTCTTCCATTTTACCTTTATCTAGCAGAAGTTTTAGATCTTTTAAAAAATCTGCCGTTGGGTCTTTTTTTAAAGGTAAATAGGTATGGCTATCTCCCAAGATCCTATTGGACTCAGCAATGTAGTCTTTTCTATCTAAGATAGCTATACCTCCCCCCTTGTCAGCTTGTTTTATAACTATAGAAGTATCTTCCTGTAAAGTTTTTAGAGCTGTTCTCTCAGAATTAGTTAGATTATTTTCAGACATTTTTTCTGATTCTACCAATTTTTCAAAATCTTTTTGTATCAGATTTGAAAATACCTCTAAATTATTACCCTTTGCAAACTTGGGATAGAATGCAGAAGGTAATTTCAGACCAGAATGGACTAAGGTAGGTATTCCTATAGAGTTATTAGCTGAGCAATTCTCATTTGAATCTTTTTTCAGATTATCAGATGTTCTCTGCTCTACTTCTTTTGTTCTGAAAAACCTTCTAATAGTGAGTTTTCTAAGGAACCTTTGTGCGTCCACAAAAAGACCAAAATTACTGGGACCTACAGTTGGAGCATATTTTAGTCCCTTTGACATTAATGATTTTTCTGGTTCAGTAAGTACTTTTGAGCTAAGGTTGAAGATATTATTCCCTATCTCTTGCTTTTCTTGAGATGTTTCTTTTTTTCTTCTTCTTCCCCGTTTTCTTCTACTCTTGTTCTTTTCCTTTCTGATGAGGGATCCCTCCTTGCCAGTGGAGCGTATTTGTTTGCTCTCTGAAAAGAAGTGGACCCCCCCTCCCCTAAAAAATCCTTTTGATTTTCATTCCTAGGGACATGTTTGGTAAATAGTTTTTCTTTTTGGACTTCCCTTTGTTCTTTTCTATTGTTAGTCACTATTTCTATTTCAGAATCAAAGTCTATACTTATAGTCCTTTTGGGAGTTTTTTTAACATTGATCTGTATATTTGACTTATTAGGAGTATTTAGACAAGATCAGAAAGGAGACCATCACTAAGAAAGTTAAAAAATTTCTTAGAGATGAAGAGGATTATAAAGATGGACCTCCGAGAAAACCTGATCTTGATGAGAGGGATAGTGCCAAGGAGATTTTAATAATTGAAGCTAAGTTCCCCACAAAAACCTATGAAAAACCCCAGAATAAAAAATTAATTTCTAAGAGGGATAAATCAAGGGAAAAGAAAAAACCTTTTAAACATATAAAAGAGGCACAAAACAAATATAGACAAAGTCCAAAACAGGAGAATTGGAGAAACAAACAAAGCAGAACTCCTACCAAACCAAAAAATACTCCTAATAAGTCAAATATACAGATCAATGTTAAAAAAACTCCCAAAAGGACTATAAGTATAGACTTTGATTCTGAAATAGAAATAGTGACTAACAATAGAAAAGAACAAAGGGAAGTCCAAAAAGAAAAACTATTTACCAAACATGTCCCTAGGAATGAAAATCAAAAGGATTTTTTAGGGGAGGGGGGGTCCACTTCTTTTCAGAGAGCAAACAAATACGCTCCACTGGCAAGGAGGGATCCCTCATCAGAAAGGAAAAGAACAAGAGTAGAAGAAAACGGGGAAGAAGAAGAAAAAAAGAAACATCTCAAGAAAAGCAAGAGATAGGGAATAATATCTTCAACCTTAGCTCAAAAGTACTTACTGAACCAGAAAAATCATTAATGTCAAAGGGACTAAAATATGCTCCAACTGTAGGTCCCAGTAATTTTGGTCTTTTTGTGGACGCACAAAGGTTCCTTAGAAAACTCACTATTAAAAGGTTTTTCAGAACAAAAGAAGTAGAGCAGAGAACATCTGATAATCTGAAAAAAGATTCAAATGAGAATTGCTCAGCTAATAACTCTATAGGAATACCTACCTTAGTCCATTCTGGTCTGAAATTACCTTCTGCATTCTATCCCAAGTTTGCAAAGGGTAATAATTTAGAGGTATTTTCAAATCTGATACAAAAAGATTTTGAAAAATTGGTAGAATCAGAAAAAATGTCTGAAAATAATCTAACTAATTCTGAGAGAACAGCTCTAAAAACTTTACAGGAAGATACTTCTATAGTTATAAAACAAGCTGACAAGGGGGGAGGTATAGCTATCTTAGATAGAAAAGACTACATTGCTGAGTCCAATAGGATCTTATGAGATAGCCATACCTATTTACCTTTAAAAAAAGACCCAACGGCAGATTTTTTAAAAGATCTAAAACTTCTGCTAGATAAAGGTAAAATGGAAGAAGTAATAAATAATGAAGAATATAATTTCCTGTATAGAGATAACCCAGTTAGACCTATATTTTATTACCTTCCTAAATTGCATAAAAGTATCTCTAACCCCCCAGGAAGGCCCATAATTGCAGGAATAGACTCTCTAACGTCCCATTTATCCGCCTACATAGACGTCTACTTACAAAAATACGTAAAAGAACTTCCCTCATACCTTAAAGATACCACAGACATCTTGCGTATCTTAGACAATCAAGTCTGGGAAAAGGGATGGTATTTGGTGACGTGCGATGTCACCTCACTATATACCTGTATAAACCACAGAGACGGACATGAAGCAGTTGACAGAGCATTAGCCAAAGACTCAGAGATGCCAAATGAACAGGCTAATTTTATTCTTGATGGTATCAAATTCATCTTAGAGCACAACTACTTCATGTTCAAGGGTACATATTATCTACAAAAATGTGGTACCGCCATGGGCACGAGATTTGCACCCAGCTACGCAAATCTCCTGATGGGAGCATGGGAAGAAGACCATATATGGTCTGTTGCGGAGCTGGGTGAAAATTTGTGCCTATGGCGTAGGTACATAGATGATATTATCTTTGTGTGGAAGGGTGACGAAAAGGGACTTATCCAGTTCACCCATTATCTGAATGACAATTTGTTAAATTTACATTTTACATGTGAATATAGCCAGGAAAAAGTGAACTTCCTAGATTTAGAAATTTTCATTGAAGATGGTCTTATTAAAACCAAGACCTTTTTTAAGGGTGTTGATATTAATAATTATATATCCATGGATAGTTGTCATCACCCTAAATGGCTGCAAAATGTCCCATATGGGCAAATACGACGTATCAGGAGAAATTGCTCTGATGATAGCAGTTTCCAAAGTCAATCAGCTTTCTTACAGAATAGATTTAAAGAAAAAAACTACAAAGATAAGGATATAAAAAATGCATTAATAAAAGCGGAAAATCTAGACAGAAAAGATTTGTTGTGTGAAAAAAGCAAAAAACCTTTGAGTTCAAAAAATACCTTTGAGTATTCATTTATTACTAACTATAACAGCCAATCAGAAAAAATCTCAAAAATTATTCATAAGTACTGGCATATTGTTAAAAATGATTCTGTACTGGGGGAGATTGTCCCAGACAAACCAAATGTTATTTTTAAAAGAGCTAAAGCCTTAAAAGATAAACTGGCCCCTAGTGCCTTGCAAAAATTGAAACCTACTGCAAATAGGTGGCTGACACAAAATAAGGGCTTTTATGGTTGCACTACATGTACGGCCTGTAAATACAGGACTGATGATAAATTTAGTTTTACATCACACGTGACAGGAAAACGGTTTGATGTGAAACAACTTTTAACATGTAAAACAGATCATGTAGTATACCTTGTTTCTTGCCCATGTGGGCTACAATATGTGGGTCAAACTTCAAGAAAAGTACAAACACGCATACTTGAACATATTGGGAACATAAGAAGAGGTATCACAACACATTTTTTGTCCAATCATTTTATCCAAAGACATAACGGAGACACATCGGGTCTCAAGTTTACTGTATTGGAACAGGTGTTACCACACTGGAGAGGTGGAAACAGAATCGTCTCTCTGAAAAAGAGAGAGAGTTTCTGGATTTTTACCCTCAAAACACTTGTTCCACTGGGACTCAATGTGGATTTCGAATTAAATGCTTTTTTATGAATGATGTACATTAATTATATGAGTTTAAACATGTATATATATAAGCTTGTTTAAGAAATGTATACTTAAAAGAATTTGCGAGACTATATACAGTGTTTTATTGAATACTCATTGTGTTTTTGTTTTTCTTTTTCTTTTTCTTTCCCTTGGAGACACATCAATCGGCGTTTTTTCTAATTAGAGAAATATGTGGGGATTATTTTATGAATTTTATTGAGTAAGATGTGTTTTGCCATTTATTATATATTTTTAATTATGAGTAAAAATCAAATTTTTATTATTATATATTGTATTAAAGTTTAAATTGTATTTTAATATATGTGTATAAAACTGTGATGAGATTTGTTATAGTGGTGAGTGCAAACTACCAAACGAATTAGTTCATCATATGCTGTGACCTATAGGGAGAAAGGTCAGGGCAATTGGGAAGGGTATATATAGTATCCTCCTATAGGTCTACGTCACTCCTGACGAAGCCGTTCACCCTATACGGCGAAACGCGTAGAGCGTAGCCCTCAACGTGACATCCTGAGGGAGACAGTCTCCAGCTGATGCTCCGGTGGCGCCAAGTGTTCCGTCAAACCGGAAGTGACGTATCGGCATCCAGTCTGCAGCACAGGACAGATACCGGCGGAGAAGACAGACGTGCAGGAGGTCCACGAGGTCGCGACTCGATGTTCCAACTCTAACCTGTTACCCACGCCTGTTTTTACCTGGTATCTTGTAAGCCTTAAATTTTATCATTTGTGGATAAATTGCATTTTGGCTTTTTACCTTGGCTCTGTTGTCTCTCTTCTGGGATATCGTTCTCCCTAACTATATGCTGTTTATGGACTATAATCCTTGATCCAGCACTCTGTTGCTCCTTGGAGCCCTACCATTTAATGTATTTTGTTTGTAAGCAGTATACACTATGGTATTTTTTATATATTTTTTCAGGTACTGACGCTCCCCTGTTTTCGTTACATTGTAATCCGCTCCTTTAGCATGCGTGTCGTTTTACCGACATAATATAGTCCGCAAGGGCACCGGATAAAGTAGACAACATATCTACTTTCACAGTTCATATAGTCCTGAATAAGGCGTGGTTTGCCACTATGGGGATGTGAATACTGCGTGCCAAGAATAAGGTATTGGCAGTTGGTGCATCCATGGCATTTAAAGACACCTTTTTTCTTACTCAGCCAAGTTGTAGGTTTACCATATTTTTCCACCGGGTCTGCCCTAGTTAATGTATCGCCGATATTTCACCCTCTTCTGTAGCAAAATAGTGGGGGATGCTCAAAATTCTTGCCAATGGTGGCATCATTCGCCAATATATTCCAGTGTTGTTGGATCGACGTCTTAATCATTCTTGATGCAGTACTAAATGTACTAGTGACATGGAACCTATCTTGCTTCTGTGCATTCGAAGAGGGCAGCAGGAGCTGTTCTCTGGGGACATCCTTGGCTCTCTTAAGTGCTGCATCCAGGTCCTTACATTCATATCCCTCTCCTCAAAGCGTTTATACATTTTCACATTAAGTTTGGGCTTATTTTTGCCTTATTATGTGACCCCATTTTTGCTCCTTAGCACTCCTTCCCCTCCTCCCCCTATGCCGCCCTTCCCCCCCTTTCCCTCCCTCCATCTTCCCCTTTCCCCTCCCCCTTTCCCTCCCATCACCCTTTCCCTCTCCCCTTTTCCTCCACTCCCCCTTCCTGTTCCTTCCATTCCTTTATGTCTGCTTTTTCAAACTCTTACAAGCAAATCTGCATTCACTTTTCATTTCTCTTGTTAGCATGTTAGAGTGATATTAGTATATTTATTATTGTTGCACTATTGATAGTGATTTTTAGTAATACTGTGCATCTGGAGTATATATTTTCACCTCTTCATGTGTTTTTAATACTGCACTTTCATTTTGGTTACAGGACCTGTTGCTGCTGGTGATGTGACGTCATCATGTTCAAACGGCTCAGTGCCCCTGCTCCCTATTGCAGTCTGCTTCTGCCTATACTCCCATGGTTACAGACGCTTTAGTTGCATCGCCATGGCAACGGGGGATGCCTTAGAATGACTGGTGTGCGCACTGGCTCCACCCGCAGGCGCACATGTGCGGTGTGTCTGGCATTGATAGCTAAGTGTAAACAGAGGAGTGCTGAGGCTGAGATGCTGCACAGTGATGACAGGGCTCCCATGCGCCTACAGTACTCCCGTTTTTAATTACAATCAGCTGGTTCTTGATTATGCAAACAGGTGGGTGATGGGTATATATGTTTTCCTTGGGCAGTGTTCTCCAGCACGCCCCTGAGGAAGGTCCTATACAGGAACGAAACGTTGGATTTATATGTGCCTGCTTTTTTTCAAATACACTTTTGCAATATATCTTGAGTGCTGTTTTTTGTCTCCTTGGTGGGACACCTGGTTTCCTGTTATTTTTGTTGAACAAGCACCTATTTCTTTGGAGCCTTTGAAGTGCCTGCTGTTATCTTTATATATATATATATATATATATATATATATATATATATATATATATATATATATATACAGATACATACATACATACATACATACATATATATATATATATATATATATATATATATATATATATATATATATATATACATATATATACATATATATACATATATATATATATATATATATATATATATATATATATATATATATATATATATATACACACACATATATATATATATATATATATATATATATATATATATATATATATATATATATATATATATATATATATATATATATACATACTGTATATACTGTGTATATAGTTGCATGATGAAGCCACTGTACAAATTCATGGGTGAAGGGTGGGTATCGGGCCAGTGTGGCTTAACCCCTTAATTACCTTTGCGGTTATTATCTGATAAGGTGTTTAAGGGGTTAATTGATATCTGAATGTACTTGCAATGTATTGGCTTTGTATTTGCTATGTATTTTGTGGGCAAGACAAGGATGTTGCTGGCGACGGAGACTTCTTATTGATGAGGTCAGTAGTACTTTCTTTATTTGAATATGCTAGTTAATGTTTTTAATAATGGGCAATTAATATTCTATCCATATCTGGATAATAGTTATTTTGCACATTATTGTACTGTAGGTGTTGGTGGGGGGGTTGTATGTATTGAATGTATAGGCCAGGTTTATTTTTTTTACATTCAGGGTTTGTTCTGTGGTTCCGCATGAGGTCTCTGGAGACCACCTGTGGTTTTCTCGGGTATCTCACGGGTATCAGGCTGGTGGTTCCACGGGTAACACATGCGGGGATGAAGCGGTGGCCTCACATCTGTGGGGGCACCGCGGACCCGTAGTCTGCGGGGATGAAGCTGTGTGGTCCCACTTCTGTGGGGGCACCACCGACCCGTAGGTGCGGGGATGATGATGTGTGCTCCCACTTCTGTGGTGGCACCGCGGACCCGTAGTGAGCACCCATGAGTTCCCCAGACCCCCGTAGGAACTACCCGAGGCCCCGCAGACACCTGAGGGTTTGACCCGGGGCTCTCAGACATCCGCGGGCCTACCATGGGGACACAATTATGGCCCACAGTGACCCAAGGAGACCACCTGGGAGCCATGGTGCTGGCGGGACCCACCAGCAGGCCTCCAGAACATGTTCCCCAACGGTATGTGGGTAGGCCTCCCTTGTTGGTAGTGGGTGAGGGTGGTTAGGCCTCACGGGGTGGGGGGTTAGTGTGGGAGGTTATGTAGGCATCCCGAGTGGTGGGTGGGGGTGGGTTAACCCCTTAATGACTGTAGCGGTTAATAACCGCTATGGTGATTAAGGGGTTAGGGGACATTACTTTGGATGTTTTAATTTTTGTCTCTGTTTTGCAGCAGCGGAGGGCCATGGGCAGGTGGGTAGTGGGTAGTGGGTGGGGGTGGTTAGGCCTCACGAGGTGGGCCATTGGCAGTGAGGCACTGCCTTATATATACTTGGGATCCCGCTCCCCATCTCCACATTTACATACACTGCACTCACAGAAACAGAGGCCAGGGAGATTAAACAGACACTATAGGGGGAGGGGGGCTTAAACTTTCCTGCCTTGACTGTAATCTGTGTAACAGACACATTAGGGGGAGGGGGCTTACATAGATTACAGTCAAGGCAGGGAGGTTTAACAGACACATTAAAAATATGTATTTAATGTATTTATTGTTTATGTATTTTAAATACACAGGGGGTGTACTGTATGTTGTTTATTGCAATGTTTATTGGGGGCAAATGTCCCCAATAAACATGCTATTCTGCCTTAACCCTTCATTGCCTTAGTGGCTATCAGCTATGGTAATGAAGTAGCATTTCTGTATTTTAATAATATTGTGCAGGAGCTTTGATTTCTGGCTCAGGGAACCCCTGCTCACTGTACAATATTATTAAAAATACATTCATGCTGCTTCGTTACCATAGCACATAGCCGCAAAGCTAAGGAAAGATACTTTATTGATGTGTGTGTTTTATTTATACTGTAGATGTGCAGAGGGTCTCCGGAGCAGAAACGTTTTTGTTTTAGGTCCGGGGACCCCCTGCTCCCCGAGATACAGGCCCCTTTAGGGGGTTCCGGTATCCCTCTGCTTGGTTTACTTTTCGCGGTCACGTGATCGGGACCTTGAAATGCAGAGGGATACCGGCACCTTATAAAGGGGCATGTATCTCGGGAAGCAGGGGGTCCCCGGACCTGAAACCAATGCGGTTCAGCTCCAGAGACCCCCTGCACATCTACACTATGAATAAAAATGTATTTTAAATTTATTTATTTATATTCATGTATTTATCTATATATTTAGATTTATTTATTTATTTTTTGGGCGACTGCTGTGTGTGAATTTTTTTTATTGTGTGTAGCGGGGGTGGGTGAAGGGGATATTAGCCCCAACGGTGGTTGTTTAGGGCTTGCGGGGGTTAGCGGGAGGGGTTAACCCCTTCATGACCATAGCGGTATTAACTGCTACGGTCGTGAAGGGGTTAAGTGCACCCGCAACCCCCCTGTAAATCCTAAACTCACACCAAGGGCCAAATACCCCTTCACCCACCCCCGCTACCCACAATAAAGCGGGCACGGTGGGTTAACCCCTTCATTGCCTTAGCGGCTATCAGTTATGGTAATGAAGCAGCATTTCTATATTTTAATAATATTGTGCAGGAGCTTTGATTTCTGGCTCACGGAACCTCCTGCTCACTGTACAATATTATTAAAAATACATTCATGCTGCTTCGTTACCATAGCACATAGCCGCAAAGGTAAGGAACGATTCTTTATTGATGTGTGTGTTTTATTTATACTGTAGATATGCAGAGGGTCTCCGGAGCTGAACCGCTGTGGTTTTAGGTCCGGGGACCCCCTTCTCCCCGAGAAACAGACCCCTTTAGGGGGTGTCGGTATCCCTCTGCTTGGTTTACATGCCGCGGTCACGTGATTGGGACCTTTAAATGCAGAGGGATACCGGCACCTCATAAAGGGGCTTGTATCTCAGGAAGCAGGGGGTCCCCCGACCTGAAACCAATGCGGTTCAGCTCCGGAGACCCCCTGCACATCTACACTATGAATAAAAATGTATTTTAAATTTATTTATTTATATTCATGTATTTATTTATTTATTTAGATTTATTTTTATTTTTTTTGGGCGGCTGCTGTGTGTGAATTTTTTTTATTGTGGGTAGCGGGGGTGGGTGAAGGGGGTATTAGCCCCAACGGTGGTTGTTTAGGGCTTGCGGGGGTTAGCGGGAGTGGTTAACCCCTTCATGACCGTAGCAGTATTAACTGCTACGGTCGTGAAGGGGTTAAGTGCACCCGCAAATCCCCCGCAAGTCCTAAACTCACACCTAGGGCCAAATACCCCCTTCACCCACCCCCGCTACCCTGTCATATTCTCTAGCCTGCTGTACCCATGCTTGGACACCGGGACTGCTACCACTCTCAATGTCTTGTTCTAGCCTGCAGTACCTATACTTGTCCACCGGGATTGCTGCTGCTAAACTAAGGAACATTCCAGACCCTGATACCTGACACCTCTGCACCTGTGCTCCACCTCTCAGCCTGCCTATATAAACCTCCCTTTCCTGATCCTCCCTTGCCTCTGTTTCAAGTCAGACTCCTATGCACATGCCTCTGATCCTGATCTGTTCCTGTACCTGTATTTGAGTCTGTTCGCTGTATAGGCCCTTGCTGGTAATCTGGCTTGTCCCTGTTTGTTCCCGTTCTCAGTCCCTGCTCCCAGACCTGCCCCTGCTCACCTGTCCTGTTCCAGTCTCCTCGTTGCTGACCTCTGCTTGTCACCTGTCTTCGCTATCTGCCGCCTGCCTCAGACCCTTGCTTGTTACCTGGCTTCGCTACCTGCCACCTGCCTCAGACCCCTGCTTGTTACCTGACTTCGCTATCTGCCGCCTGCCTCAGAACCCTGCTTGTTACCTGACTTCGCTACCTGCCACCTGCCTCGGACCCCTGCTTGTTACCTGACTTCTCTATCTGCCGCCCGCCTCTGATCTCTGCTTGTGACCCCTACTACGCTCCTGCTGTTCCGGCCACCGAGATCCTACCCGCCACAGGAGTCTCCCGTGACATACCCACAATAAATCGGGCACGGTGGGTTAACCCCTTCATTGCTTTAGCGGCTATCAGCTATGGTAATGAAGCAGCATTTCTGTATTTCAATAATATTATGCAGGAGCTTTGATTTCTGGCTCAGGGAACCCCCTGCTCACTGTACAATATTATTAAAAATACATTTATGCTTCTTCGTTACCATAACACATAGCCGCAAAGGTAAGGAACGATTCTTTATTGATGTGTGTGTTTTATTTATACTGTAGATGTGCAGAGGGTCTCCGGAGCTGAACCGCTGTGGTTTTAGGTCCGGGGAACCCCTGCTCCCCGAGATACAGGCCCCTTCATGGGGTGCCGGTATCCCTCTGCTTGGTTTACATGCCGCGGTCACGTGATCGGGACCTTTTAAATGCAGAGGGATACCGGCACCTCATAAAGGGGCCTGTATCTCGGGAAGCAGGGGGTCCCCCGACCTGAAACCAATGCGTTTCAGCTCCGGAGACCCCCTGCACATCTACACTATGAATAAAAATGTATTTTAAATCATTTTTAATGTGCCGATGTTTGCGCAGAGAGAGCAGCGGATCTCTCTCTGCTGCAAACACATCTCGCCAGGGAACGGCCTATAGTATCATTGATGTGCATATACAGTACTGTATGTGTATGTTAGGGGTTATAGGGGTTTTTGTTATACAGTATATATATATACAGGTGTGTAACTTTTTGCCTTACTGTGTGCTCATTTGCATGTCATTTCACAGAATCCCTTGCTGCAGTGGAAGTGCTGTATGCTGGGTGATAATGGGGAAAGGCGGGGTTGCAGACCTGCCTAAGACATGCAGATGAGCATACAGTTGTATTTGCATATTTGCTTTCCTGTGGAGGGTTTTTGTCACTTTTTTTACTCACCATAACTTAACTCAGTATTATGGTATAGCCTATCCCATAGCCTCTTATGCATATCCAGTTAAAATCAACCCCACACTGATGAGACCCATCAAGGTCGAAACAGCTGTCTGTGGGTGGTTTTCTGGGTATGCACCTTAACCCTTTGCTGTGCTCAAAGCTGTGACCATGCAGCAAGCTTAAGCCTATAGGGAACCATGTTAAAAATGGTTTTTGAGGCAAAAAGTGACACTGTGTGCTCATTTGCATGTCATTTCCCAGAATCCCTTGCTGCAGTGGAAGTTCTGTATGCTGGGTGATTATGGGGAAAGGCGGGGTTGCAGATCTGCCTAAGACATGCAGATGAGCATACAGTTGTATTTGCATATTTACTTTCCTGTGGAGGGTTTTTGTCACTTTTTTTACTCACCATAACTTAACTCAGTATTATGGTATAGCCTATCCCATAGCCTCTTATGCATATCCAGTTAAAATCAACCCCACACTGATGAGACCCATCAAGATCGAAACAGCTGTGTAGCTGAGACTGGGTCCCCTTGGCCTTGGGTCATCGTCCCTTCGGGGACTAAAGACTCCTGCTGCTTTTGGGGGGGCACGCCATCTCGAGCTGAGAGGAGTGACCCTGAGCGAGCGGTTCTGAGCGAGCAGATGCGGAAGTGAGGGGCCGGCACCTTTGCCCTGGGACATCGCCTTTACTGGCTAAAGTCCCTTGCTGCTTTTGGGGTGCCGCACCTGAGCTTGGGAGAGTGGAGATGACGTCGCAAGCTGGAATGCGCAATTCCATCCGGTTCCTGATCGAGGAGACCGAGAGATGTCGAGTGAACCTGCAGTGGATAGTGGAGAAGGTGCTGAAGCAATTGATTGGTCTGGATGCTGAGAGGATCTTCTGCCTTCAGGATTTCCCTGCACAGGGGATTTATGACCTAACCTGTCATCAAGAAGCGGATGTTTGGTGCACTTTTGAAAAGTGCAAGGAGAAGTCTGGTGATCCGGTCTTATATGGCATCAAGGTAATTCCAAGTTTTATGCTGGAGGAGAGACCACTTGTAATTCACATGTACAATCCATATGCAAGGAAAGAGGAGATTGTGACTTTTTTGAAAAGGTATTATGAAATGATCAGAGGAGGTGAAGAACTTAAAAACCCGTATGGCATGTTTAATGGGAAGAGACTTTTCTGGGTACGGTTCAGACGGGATCCATCATGTGCAGGAGAAGTGACGCACCCACCGGCCATGTTCAATATCAGAGGGGACAGAGGTTTTTTGTTTTACCCGGGACAGCCTCTATATTGCAGGCATTGCCACACTTATGGACATACAAAGGAGGGTTGCACGAAAACGGGAATTGTGTGCCATAATTGTGGGGAAGAGGGACATACTGCAGCCAACTGTGGAGTCCCTAAGAGATGCCATCTATGCGGAGAGGAAGGACACTTGGCAAGGCAGTGCACAAAAAGGTCATATGCCCTGGCAGCAAAAGGGGGCATTGTGCTAGAAGAAGAGGAAGAGAAAGTGGAGGGTCAGGGAATTTGTGAGATTGAGAGTTCCCAAGAGGGAGGGATTGATCCGGCTATAACAGCAATGTATGAGGAGGATTTAAGAAGGGAAAAAATGGTAGAGAGTGGCCAAATAGAGGGGGAGGTGGAAGTGGAAATAATGGACACGACCGGACCCAAGAAAGGGGCGCAAAAACGTAGTTTACAAAGTGACAATGATGTTTGTACAGTTGAAGGGGAGGGAAAGAGTGAGCTACGGCAAGATAGGGTGGTGAAGGCAAAGGTTTGTGTGCTGGATTTGGCAAGTATTGACGGGAGTGGGGAAGAGGAAAAGACCGTGAGTAAAGGGAAAGAGGAAAATAAGAAGTTAGATAGGGAAGCGCTAGAAACAGAGGAGAAGGCAGGCCCTGGTGGTGCGAGTGGAAAAGGCAAACAGGGAAAGTGTAAGTGTAAAGGGGTTGTTGTTAGTGGAAGTGAAAACGTGTCTTCGCAAGGGATAGAAACAAAGAAAGATAATGATAGCCAAAGTAAAGTGGAGCCTAGAAAGAAAGTAAAGTTGGAAAAATATCAGGGAAAGTAACCCTAAAAGAGAAAATGGAAGATTTTGAGGATGCAGTGGGAGATGTTCGGTTTTGGGTGGGTATTTTCCGGAAGCAGCATGGGGGTAGTAGTGATGAACAGATTATAGAAAGATTGGAAAAAATGATGTACCAGAGAAAACAGCTGACAAAAGAGCAATATGAAGAATTAAAAAAGGAGCATGTACAGTGGGTTAAAATAAAAGAGGCTAGGGGAGAGGTGAGGGAGAAGGAGACTGTGAGTGAAGGAGAAGTAGGGAAGAGGACAGCTGTTGGTAAGAAAGAACCAAAAAAAAGGAGGACTTAGGAGGGGAGGTGAAAGCATCTGAACATAAGGTAATGGGGGAAAGTAGAAGTGAGAGTGGAAGTGGAGAGAATTGGGAAAGTAAAGGGGGTCAGGGACAGGGAGTAAAAGGAGTTGAAACAGAGCCTATGAGGAAGTATAGGGAAGAACTTGGTTTCGCTACAGTAGAAAAACTCTGTGAATTTCTAAAGGGCATCGCAAAGAGCAATGCAGAGGCACGGGGTATGTTAGAGCAAGTAGAAAGATTCCTTAAAGAAAGGGAAATACAGAAAGTATAAAATGTAATTTTTCGGGTGGTTGTTTTTGTGTTTCCTTTTGAATGTTACTTAGTACAAAATGGAAATTTTATTTTGCCATTGTGTAGTTTGTTTTGTCTTGGCATTATAAGGAATGTATAGTGATGTTTTTTGTTTATTACCTTTTGTAAAGGGATACTTACTGGTTGTTAATATGTGAATTGTTATCTTTGCAAATAAAAAAAAAAAAGAAACAGCTGTCTGTGGGTGGTTTTCTCGGTATGCACCTTAACCCTGGCTGTGCTCAAAGCTGTGACCATGCAGCAAGCTTAAGCCTATAGGGAACCATGTTAAAAATGGTTTTTGAGGCAAAAAGGGACACAGTGTGCTCATTTGCATGTCATTTCCCAGAATCCCTTGCTGCAGTGGAAGTGCTGTATGCTGGGTGATAATGGGGAAAGGCGGGGTTGCAGACCTGCCTAAGACATGCAGATGAGCATACAGTTGTATTTGCATATATATATATATATATATATATATATATATATATATATATATATATATATATATAGTAATATTATTTTTTCCGTCTCTATCTTTTTCCTCATTCTGTGTACAGTACAGTAGTTCATTGAGAGGTTTTATGTACATCATTACTGCTGTTTATATACTGTACATTTGACTGTACAAACAGATTAGACCGGACACAACACCCCACCTCCCCCAAGGCCACCCTTTTTTCCTGAAACGACAAGAAAACAGAAAATTAGTGCAGTTATGTGCGTACTGTATTATGGCAATGTGTGATGTGTAGTACTACTGTAGATGGCTGGTGCTGCTTTCTCTGGGAAGAAAAAAATTGAGCAGTTAGTAGGCAGTTACTGTACTACTGTCAAACTAGTCTATACTGGAACTACTGTATACTCTGACTACTGTTAAATACTATGTAACCAGATGGCTGGTGCTGCTCTCTCTGTAAAGAAAAAACTGTAACTACTGTATACTCTGACTGTTAGGAACGAAAAAATCTGTGCCATACTTACCTGTATCATACTGTACTTACAATACTACAGTACAGTACTACATTCCTGATGCTTGCCCATTACGCGCGATCACAATGGGCAACACAGTCGCAATATAGTCTATATATTTATTGCAGCGTTCCACGGTGAGTACATCGTTCCAAAAACTCATTATGCCTTTCAACAACTCGTCCTTTTTGGAGGGTTTCACCACTTTCCGGATATGGTCCTTCAGCTGATGCCAGACCATTTCGATCGGATTGAAGTCTGGCGATCTGTCATTGAAAAAAAGGACAATTAGTTTAAGAGATACAGTACACAAAAACTGTGGGGAAAAAAATGAGACACGGTTACCGCACTTACTCCGCTGGTGTCTTCACCCAGTTGATACCGCGCTCAAGGAAATGCGCTGTTGACGCGGTGTGCTTCGGATCGTTGTCCTGGTGCAAACGATGACCATCCGGGAACTCACGTGTGATGTATAGCACTATCTCAGGGACAATGTTGTCTTGGAAGAAAGCTTTATTCATGATTCCTATAGCAAGAAAAGTGCTCAAAAAACTGCACAATAGTACAGTACAGTGCATACAGTGAGGCTACACTAGGAAAGTACAGTGCATAAGGCTACATTATATTTGATATATTTTACCTTCAAAGATGACAATGCATCCTGGTCCACGCCTAGAGATGGCACCCCACACATGCAGCTTTACGGGGTGTTTTTGCCGCGGCTTCAAAGATACACTGGCGACACACTTTATTCGAGCTCGGCTAGTCCCACGAATTCGGGTATACCCGGGTGTATTGAGGTTTGTGACTGTTTTCTGCCCGAGTGCATTGGGTTATTTTCCAGTCAGGGATTGAAGCATTTTATTCCCGCTGGCTGCAATACTGCACAGTATATATATATATACTGAATTACAATTCATGAATTTATGCCATCTGGTAGACACGCGAAGCTTTGCAGCCTATTAAATCCTAATTGTATTGTATTGTATGTCTTTATTTATATAGCGCCATTAATGTACATAGCGCTTCACAGCAGTAATACATGTGGTAATCCAATAAATAACAGATAATATAAATAACAGATCATGGGAATAAGTGCTTTAGACATTAAGGAAGAGGAGTCCCTGCTCCGAGGAGCTTACAGTCTAATTGGTAGGTAGGGAGAACGTACAGAGACAGTAGGAGGGAGTTCTGGTAAGTGCATCTGCAGGGGGCCAAGCTTTATGTGCCATGTGTTCAGAATAGCCACAGTCCTATTCATATGCTTCTTTAAGCAAGTGTGTCTTAAGGTGGGTCTTAAAGTTGGATAGAGAGGGTGCTAGTCGGGTACTGAGGGGAAGGGCATTCCAGAGGTGAGGGGCAGTCAATGAAAAAGGTTTAAGGCGGGAGAGGGCTTTAGATACAAAGGGGGTAGAAAGAAGACATCCTTGAGAAGAACGCAAGAGTCTGGATGGTGCATAACGAGAAATTAGGGCTGAGATGTAAGGAGGGGCAGAAGAGTGTAAAGCTTTAAAAGTGAGGAGAAGAATGGAATGTGAGATGCGGGATTTGATCGGAAGCCAGGAGAGGGATTTCATGAGGAGAGATGCTGAGACAGATCTAGGAAAGAGTAGAGTGATTCTGGCAGCAGCGTTAAGGATAGATTGTAGGGGAGACAGGTGAGAGGCAGGAAGGCCGGACAGCAGGAGGTTACAGTAATCAAGACGGGAGAGAATGAGGGCCTGAGTCAGAGTTTTAGCAGTCGAGCAACAGAGGAAAGGGCGTATCTTTGTTATATTGCGGAGGAAAAAGCGACAGGTTTTAGAAATGTTTTGAATGTGAGGGGCAAATGTGAGAGAGGAGTCGAGTGTGACCCCAAGGCAGCGTGCTTGGGCTACTGGGTGAATGATCGTAGTTCCAACAGTAATGTGGAAGGAGGTAATAGGGCCAGGTTTGGGAGGAAGTATGAGGAGCTCTGTTTTAGCCATGTTGAGTTTAAGGCGGCGGAGGGCCATCCAGGATGATATAGCAGAGAGACATTCAGAAACTTTGGTTTGTACAGTAGGTGTAAGGTCGGGTGTTGAGAAATATATTTGTGTGTCGTCAGCATAGAGGTGATAATTAAACCCAAAAGATATTATTAGGTCACCTAGAGAGAGTGTATACAGAGAAAAGAGAAGAGGTCCCAGGACAGAGCCCTGGGGTACCCCCACAGAGAGATCAATAGAGGAGGAGGAGGTATTAGCAGAAGAGACACTGAAAGTACGATGGGAGAGGTAGGATGAGATCCAGGATAGAGCTTTGTTCCGAATGCCAAGAGTATGGAGAATGTGAAGGAGAAGAGGGTGGTCCACGGTGTCAAATGCTGCAGAGAGGTCGAGTAATATGAGCAGAGTGTAATGACCTCTGTCTTTGGCAGCATGGAGGTCGTCAGTTATTTTAGTGAGGGCTGTTTCCGTGGAGTGAGCAGTACGGAAGCCAGATTGTAGAGGGTCTAGGAGAGAATAGGTGTTGAGAAAATGGAGCAAGCGAGCGAATACAAGACGTTCAAGGAGTTTAGAGGCAAAAGGCAGGAGGGAGACAGGCCGATAGTTAGAAAGACAGGTAGGGTCAAGCTTGCTGTTTTTGAGTAATGGTATGACTGTTGCATGTTTGAAGGAGGATGGAAAGGTTCCAGAGCAGAGGGAGGAGTTAAAAATGTGCGTGAGCGTAGGGATTATAGTAGGAGCAAGAGGTTTTAGGAGATGGGAGGGAATGGGGTCAAGAGGGCAAGTGGTAGAGGGAGAAGAGGCGATCAACAGCGACACATCCTCCTCTGAGACAGTGGAAAAAGAGTCAAGGAAGGCAGGAGGAGAGTTAGGAAGAGGTGTAGGATGGGAGGAAGAAACAGAGGGGATGTTCTGCCGTATGGATTCCACCTTTTCCTTAAAATAGTCAGCAAAGTCCTGAGCGGAGATGGAGGAAGGAGAGGCAGCGGAGGGTGGTTTGAGTAGAGTATCAAAGACAGAGAACAGTCGGCGTGGGTTAGACTTGTGCATGTTGATTAGTGAAGAAAAGTAGGCTTGTTTAGCTTGCGAGAGGGCAGAGTTGAAACAGGATAGCATAAATTTGTAGTGAAGGAAGTCTGCGAGAGTATGAGATTTCCTCCAGAGGCGTTCAGAGGAACGAGTGGAGGAACGCAGCATGCGCGTGTGGGAATTTAACCAGGGTCTAGGGTTAAAAGGGCGAGTGCGGCAGAGAGAAAGCGGGGCATGTAGATCAAGAGAGGAGGACAAGGCAGAGTTGTAGTTCCTGACCAGTTTGTCAGGGTCTGTAGCAGATCTGAGAGAGGAGAGGGAGGAGTGTAACGTGGACTCAAAGTCAGGTAAGTGAATAGAGCGCAGGTTTCTGCAGAACCGGGGTGTAGATGGAGGTGGAGAAGTTGAGAAGCGAGATAGAGAGAATGAGATGAGGTGATGGTCAGAGAGAGGAAAAGGGGAAATGGAGAAATCAGAGAGAGAGAAATTTTTAGTGAAAACCAGGTCTAAGTAGTGGCCATCCTTGTGGGTGCTGGCTGCAGTCCACTGTTGAAGGCCAAAAGAAGAGGTTAGAGAAAGAAAGCGGGAAGCCCAAGGGAGAGAGGGGTCATCAATGTGGCAGTTGAAGTCCCCAAGGAGAAGAACAGGGGAGTCTGAGGAGAGGAAGAAAGAGAGCCAGGATTCAAAGTGAGAGAGAAAGGCAGAAGGGGGATGAGTAGAGGTAGGTGGGCGATACATGACCGCCACATGAACAGGGAGAGGAGAGAAGATCTGGACAGTGTGAACCTCAAAGGAGGGAAAGGCAAGAGAGGGGGGAATAGGAATAGTTCGGTAACGGCAGAGAGAGGAAAGCAGGAGCCCCACACCTCCACCCCTGCCATCAGTGCGCGGAGTGTGGGAGAAGGAAAGGCCACCATAAGAGAGGGCAGCTTCCAGAGCAGAGTCAGACTGAGTGAGCCAGGTCTCAGTTATAGCAAAGAGAAGCAGGGAGTGAGAGAGAAAGAAGTCATGCACAGAGAGGAACTTGTTAGAGAGGGAGCGAGCATTCCAAAGGGCACAGGAGAAAGGGAGAGAGGAGGGAGGGTGGCAGGGGATGGGTATGAGGTTGGAGGGGTTAACACCAGAAGGAGTAGAAGTTGTATGTGGGAGGCGAGGACGAGAGCAAGTAGAAATAAGGCAGGGACCAGGATTGGGAGAGATATCCCCAGAAGCAAGGAGGAGAAGCATGGATAGAAAGAGGATGTGTGAGGATGATTTGTAGGGGTGTGTTTTAGTGCAGGAGGTATAGCTGTGTGGTGACAGAGGACGCAGGTAAGAAAGGAGTTCATGTGAACTGAGAAGTGGGGAAGAAAGGAGAGATGGAGATATATGAATAGAGTTAGAGACATAAGGAGACTGGTGGAAGGAAGTGCATCATTTGAAAATAAGTGCGGTTGCAGCAAATATAAAAAATAAAGGCGGCATCACAGCAATAGTTAAGTGTTGAGATGTGCAGTCTTAGATAGATGATATCCTCTTTTCCAACGTAGATCAAAAGCAGGATTCAGAAGCAGTAGGTGATGTCCACTTTTCCACTTCTTTTTGAACTTCCTTTTTAAACTTCATAAATACTTGAAACATATATACTTAAAAGCATATCTGCTTAAAAGCATGGCTGCTAGCAGCAATGGCTGTTAGGAGTTTACTTATATACTTTTAGAAAGTCACCTGGTTGGCACAACAAACTTAATTAACACATGTGAGGGTAGTTAAAGCAAATGGTTTTTCTAAGGTGGGTGTTGCCTTGCCTTGCCTTGCACAAGTGTGAAAGCTGAATTAAATTAAGACAGTAGGGGGATGATTTACAGACAGACAATTGGAATATGTTTTTACCTAAAAAGAACTAAATACACAGCATGGGAGGATATCAGGATAGACAGACAATTGGAATATGTTTTTACCTAAAAAGAACTAAATACACAGCATGGGAGGATATCAGGATAGACAGACAATTGGAATATGTTTTTACCTAAAAAGAACTAAATACACAGCATGGGAGGATATCAGGATAGACAGACAATTGGAATATGTTTTTACCTGAGGAAAGAGAAGAGATGAGTGAGTGATTCAATAGTCTTCCTTCCTTTTTAAACTTCATAAATACTTGAAACATATATACTTAAAAGCATATCTGCTTAAAAGCATGGCTGCTAGCCATGCTAGGCTGATAATCATTATCATTTAACAGATCAGCCGCCCATCAGCCAGGCATGAACCCAGGCTGGGAAGGCAAATGCAACGGGGCTTGTCAGAGGTGAGGAGCGGCGCATTCCAGGTATCTGCCAGGTACATACTGGGTATTTGCTCAAATAAAGTGTGTCGGTGCAGTATGCGGCCTTTTTTGTGGAATGCAAAGGTTGCAAATCTCTCCAGCGACACAGTAGACTCGTCAGTGAAGATGCAATCCTGGAAAGTTTCTCCACTGTCGATCCATGCCTGGGCCTGGACCACTCTTTTTATTTTGTTTACGTCCCGTATCATGGGGTACGCTCTGTAATGACAAGGAATAAATAATTTTAGCGGTACAGTACAGTTTCCTAAACAACACTTTTACCTCCTGTACTGTCCAGTAATAACCTCACACGTCCATATTTCCATCCAATGCTGCGTCTCATCTTCTTTATGCTGGTCTCGGATACAGTGAGATTGTGATTTTCCTGCAGAGTGTATTTGACCCTTAATGCACTCTTCTCATCATTCTTCTCACTTATTTTGTCCACCAGAAGAGTTGTCTCCCTACAATGTAAAGAAAAACAATCTGGTAAGTAAAAATATTAGAGACAGTAGATCAACAGGATACAATATATTGTTCTATCAATATGCAGCAATATAAAAAATATATATATACTGTTGTAATATAAATATTATATATATATATATATATATATATATATATATATATATATAGTACTGTTGTAATATAAATATACAAAATATACAATATATATATACTGTTGTAATATAAATATAAATATAAAAAATATATATTCTGTTGAAATATAAAGCGTTGTGGTAAGGCATACACCTGTGACCCATCAATCCTGGGCTTGCACACAGGTGTTGCAGTTTCCACATGCTACAAAAGTATGCTGTTCACGCAAACGGATCACTCTTTGACAAATGCCTGACGGGCTGAAACGCGTCAGAGGATCCGTTTGCACACTGTGTCATTAAAGAATTTTATTTGTCACCACATCAGCCTTCTCTGAAGTTCTTTCCTCTACGGCTGTGCGGCGCACAGACCTCCACCGGGAGGATTTCCATTGCTGTACACACACACACGGCCTGCACAATTCCAGTCCAGGAGGGCCGCAAACAGACCCGGTTTTCAAGGTTGTCCTGAAAACCGGGCCTGTTTGCTGCCCTCGAGGACTGTAGTGGTGCAGGCCTGACTGACTGTTTTGCACACCATCCCACTGTACTGTATATGTTTCTTTAATAAAGGAGATGTTGCGTTTGGTATACTGTATTTTCTGAATAAAGATTTTTTTTAATCACAGGTAAGACCATACTGTTTTGCTGAACTGTATTGTACATGTTTTGACCTGCTGTACTTAAATAAAGGAGATGTTGTTGTGTGTCTTTTAACTTGTATTTATACAGAAAGGTTTATATTGCTGTACACACACACAGGACCTGCATAATTCAATTCCCTGAGTGCCGCAAACAGGCACGGTTTTCAAAGGTTATCCTGAAAACCGGGCCTGTTTGCTGCCCTCGAGGACTGTACTGGTGCAGACTGTTTTGCACACCATCCCACTGTATATGTTTTGACTTGCCGTTCTTTAATAAAGGAGATGTTGCATTTTGTATATTTTATGAATAAAGAATTTGTTTTTAAAACATGTGACTGTAAACCATACTGACAGATTGTAAATGTTTTTACTTTCTATACATAAATGTTTTCACTACTGTAGCAGTAAACCATACACCTGTTGATGTTTTGAATTGCTGTGCACTGAAAATATTTCTACATCGTACAGTATTTGTAAATAAATGTTTTTGTACTTACTCCACCAATAAAAGAACATGTTGATTTGTTTTACATTGTTCCATTGGCTCCTTTGCTACTGTAACAAAATACAGTGTTTCTAGAATGTACACTACTGTCCAGGCATACTGTACTGTATAGTGTAGGCATGCTCAGTACAAGAGTATTAAAAAAAATAGAAGACACATACTGTACTGTATGTACTGGCACTGTATAGAAGACACATACTGTATGTACTGTAATACATGCAGAATAAATGCATAGTTTTAATTTTTTCGGGTTTATTACACAGTATACTGTATATAAAAAAGTATTGTATACTGTACGGCCAGAAAACATCAGCATACTGTTTCAAGTACAGTATTCTATCCTAATCAATAGCAGCGGCCACTAAACTGTAGACTCCGGTACGTGGGTTTTTAAATCCGATTCAGCAATGTGCAGGCATTGTTACACAAAGCGATATTATCTATCGAAATCCCTCCATTAGTCGTTTTCTTTTCTGAGGAAAAACAAAAAGAAAAGTTTTACTGTAATGGTCAGCCCCCTAAAGAAGTTCCCAGCCAGTCCCACCAATAATTTTCTCGGGGGGCGTCTCCTGTTCACATGCACATGCGCCTACCGTCGATTTAATGACACGCATATGCGTTTCAAGAAGGTTCCAATGCGCATGTGCCTAGCGTTCCACCAATTGTTCAGTATCTGCAGCACAGTACTGGAAAAGCCGCTCAGCCAATAATATTGCTTACAGGAGAATCGCTTGACTTTTGAATCGCGCCGATATTGATACTGTATTGTCAAAATAAAAAATAATAAGGCAACAATACTCGCCATAGAATTTCCCATTCAGCTGGCGCTGGCGCCGGCGCCGGTCCACTGCCAGTCCAGTGTTCTTGATCATCCACGTCGATAGTTTGCAGCGGGTCTAGTCCACCTGTAGTCAGCTGATGAGGCTGAAAATTGCTTAGGTACAGTACATGCAAGCTTGATCGAAACTGCACGCGAAATCCGGCTCAGGCGTTCTGAATAGACAGCAAGGGTTGTCACTGTCGGTGGGACCGTCATTGGAAGCTGGTGCATTGCTTGGCAGCGACTGTCGTTTCTTAGTTGGTTTTAACACGACCCTTCGCCTTTTGCCGTCTGCATGATCATAGATACAGGAAAAAGCCGTTGATACACACCAATACCCTCCAACAAATTGTGGCTCAATACGATAAAAACAGGGATCGCTACATAACCTTTTCCTTATTGCACGCTTCCACGTATGAGGAGCTGGCGAAAATTTGTAAAAGTCATAGTTTTCGATAAAATACTGATAAATTTGAACAACTGTTGCCATCTTATCATCTGTTGCATTAATCGCGGCCCATATCAAATACGCGTAACTTCTGTCGGGTTTTTGGAAAACGGGCGGCACTTGAACACTCATGACGACGGCTCTCTGGAGAATACTGTAACAGAAACTGGTCTTTGTGTTTATTTAATATGAAAAGCCTAAATTGATACATTTTTGCAACTTCTTCCTTCAGTCTCAAGGCCAATTTACAATAGCACATTGTGGTATCTTTTTTAAACGAAACACCTGCAAGTCGACACATTACTGAAGCGCATGCACATTACAATTCATGAATATCTGCCATCTGGCGGACACGCGAAGAATTGCAACCTATTAAATCAGAACCATTCTCAATAAACGCGTCAACCGTGCGTCAACCGCGTGTCAACCGCTCGTCAACCGCGCATGACCTGCGCATGACCCGCAGCTGAGAACGCTAAATGAATGCGGCATCCTCCCGGTGAAGTGCGTCGCATTCCAGGAAAGCCAGGGAAAAACCGTCGATGTGTTAGAATAAAATGAGCCGAAACAGTAGGCTTCTATCAGGGCATTTTTTAAATTTGGTTCTATGAGTTAAGTGTTATTTGGTTTATACTTCTTTGTACCCAGCTGGTAAAATTTAATTTTTTTATATTTTATTTTTTTAGAACTATTAGGTTCTTTTTTTTAATATAATAAACGTATATTTGTATTGCACACATTTAGATTGTGGTCTCATTCTCTTGAACTCTGGCAACTAGGGTCCCCCTTTTTTTTTAATTTTGATTTTGTGCACAGGAGTATACATAACCCCTTTTTTTTTACAATTTGTACCTATAGGGGAATTTAAGATTCCCTGCTGTATACTCCAGCAGTTGACGTCACTTTGTCTTATTTAGAGTAAATCGGTATACTCTACCATTGCTACAAGTTCATTTAGCGCCATTCTCTCTTTTTTCCATTTCACTAGTTATACAGTGAAGCTTGTAGAAACACCAAATACAATATATACAGAAGAATAAATCCTCCTATGGGAATTTTGAAGTTACATACTGTACACTATGTGAAAATATTTTTTTTTTTTTTAAACTATAATTTATTGAAAGATTTAGGTGCAGCCACATATTTGTTAAATTCTTTAAAAGTATCTTTATGTTCTTTTGATATTTTGGTGATATCCTTGCTGAATCAGCATTTTTATTAGGTGAATGATTATATGCTGCTACGGTTAATTGGATTATTATTTTCTTTTTTAGTACTGTATCTGGGTAATCAATGTCGTTCCAACACTGTTATATTTATCATTTTAAATATTAGAGTTTAATCTAGTCAGTGCTGTTATATTGTGTATTGAATACAGTAGTTATCTTTTATATTATATTTTATTTTGATTTTTATGGATATACTGTATATACATTTATTTTGCTTCATCCTTTTATGATGATGCTTTATATGTGTATGGTACTACTGATTTCCAGGCCTTATAACACTGTAAGTACCATTTATTAAGTGGGCAGTGTTAGCAGTAGACTATGCTGGGTATGTTACATTGTTCAGTGTGCATGTTTAATAAAGTTCAGGGTTAGTCTGCTATGGTAAGGGGTCTATGACAGTGTTTAGGCCGGCTTACTAGCCACTCCTCAGGGAAGGAGATGGTTTTATCCTCTATAGTGTAGAGTAGGGTTAGTGGGAGTAATTGTTCTGGAATAGACTTGAGTGTGCAGACATCGAAGAGAGTCTCTCCCCAGAGGGAGCAGGCTGAGGCCTTGCCCCATGAGGGGATAAGGAATCTACGAAGAGAGAGATGGTCAAAGCCTAATGTCTGTGTACTGCAATAGTGACTGTGACCTCTTTTACCATCGGCATGTATCAATGAACCTATTTATACCCTATCTGGAGTTATGATTGATTTGACCACAAGAAGTGTCCACGAGGTTCATCCTGAAAGCCTCAGGATCCACTTGGACTGGAGGCACTGTCACCTAAAGAACCACCATGAGCTTGTCCTAATGTCCTCCCCACAACATCACGGAGATCTCCTGCCTCCTGTTTGCCACTCAGGTATGAACCAGTACACCAGTAGCAACACCATCTCCCATAGGTTGTGGGAAACAGGGCTACACATGTATCTTCATACAGCTGAATCCATTATAACGTGGTACTCACATAACGCGACAGCGTTATAACCGGGATCGCATTATAATCGGGAAATGACCGGTGCGTGAGGACTTACCCGGCATCTGAAGCTCTCCTCTCTGCAGCTCTCTCCTCCCGCTGCTTCTTCAGGCTAAGTCCACGTGTGTGGTGCACATCTCCAAGGTTTTTTATTTTTTATTATTATAACATTCAATGCTTTATTGCTGACGGACACACATATATACACACCTCCCCAGTACACTAATAATTTTACCATACCATGCAGGAATCTAACCCATGACCCTTCATACACTGGTAGCGATTCTCTAGCTGCTACACAATAGGATTGGTGTGATATCATTGACTCTATAAACAAACTTAACTTCTACTGCACACTCAATTGATAGAACTATGTGCTTAGTGGCTCTTGGTGAGATAACATAAATCTATAGTTGTTATAATCTCTGTGGTTCTGTTAGGAAAATTCTGCGAGGTAACGTAAAATCTGCAGTAGTTATAAACTGTGTGGTCTGTGTGGTGGTTAAAATGGGCCAATAATTTCATTGGGGAAAAGGAGGGTGCCAAAAATTAACTCCAAATTATATTGTGATTGGACAGGGTCCTTATATAGTGGTTGCTTTTTTTAAAGGTTTGTATGCAGAAAGTGGGACACAAGTACAGACTGTGTGTATTGATTATAGGAGCATAAAAGATTATCAGAAATTGCTGCTGTGGTAGAACATATGCAGCGCAGTAAGAAAGCTACGTTTTTGATTTCCTTGATTTACATGGATTCTGATTTGTTTGGGGGCAGTTCTGTGTATATCCGCAAGATGGCAAAAGTGATCCCTGACGAAGTAGACTAGTTCTACGAAATGCATAGGAGTTTCTTCCAGCAGGCAACTTGTGCTGTTTTTCATGTACTGAGTGCCCTTGCCAATGGAGCAGTCTCTTAGTACCAGCGGCGCGTGTATGCAAGCAGTGGAGCTTTGCGCCATTTGGTGACGTCACTACTAGTGCGCCTCAGAGCGAGAGTGGAAAGATAGCTCCTAACGTGGATACTGTGAGTTTGCTACTACCAGCACCAGTACGGGACTGTATTTGGTTCAAAGAACTTTCCCAGTGGCATAGGGAGGTCCCCGTAAGTGGGTAAAAGTGCCGGTGCAACGCCAGCGAAGATCGCAGTGGAGTGAGGAGCCAGAGAGTCAGCGTGCAAAGATCTGTTATTCCACTGTGGGAGGACCCGTGGTGTTGATGATGGCATGCTGATCCTTGATCTGCTGTATGCTGTAGCAGTAACATGAACCCCAATCATGCCCTGCTTCTGTTGATGTGCCTTGCTGTACATGCATATATTACCACCCTTTGAATTTTCACATTATATTTTATATTACTATACTATGAGAGTTGTGTGCTGTCTTTTTTTTTCTTTCATGCAATCCAAGATGCTGAGCCATTTATTCTGATCAGCAGCAGACTCTCAATCATTATTGTAAAAGGTTATTTATATATCATTATCACAAGTCACTGCTTTGTCTTTAACCTTGGGTCAATATTCTGTGTGAACACCTATATTTATTGTACAGTATATACTTTTTTATATATACATCTATTATTACTTTTAACACTTCATTTGGTACACAGTTTTTCTTTTCTCACTACCTCACCTACATAAGCATTTATGTCCAGAGGAGCGGTTCACTGACCGCATCCAATTACAGCCTCAAAAATGCAACATTTATAAAATCTAACACAATGTCAACAAGACAACTGAATGTGAAGCGCTATGTACACTAATGGCGCTATATAAATAAAGACATACATACAACTGAATGATATAATTAGTAGTTGTTAAAGTAGTATTTAAATCATTCAAACAATGGCATACATCGATCTTGCTAGTTAGTCGTGAGAAGAGTAATCCATTATATGAGATATAAAATAGTATACTTATGTACAGTATGTATCTTCTACCCGTATAAACTCTGCTGTAATTAATATTCAACCATACTGCATTCAGAGGCACACTCTAAAAGTGTATCTTTGCCTCGAGGCACGGTTCACAGACCGTATCCAGTTACAGCCTCTAATGATATGAATGGCAGTATAGTTGTAACTAATGGTATCCTGGGAACATCACAGCCAGCGTTCTTACCTATGTACTTTTATTATACAGATGTAACAAGTAGCTAAGAATTGCTACTATCCAGCATCAATTGCAGCCGATATTGATAGTTATGTGCTTCTAATGTACACACGTAACTGATAGTGACTTGCAGTAGTCGCCGTTTAAAACATAGCCACCATTAGGTGAACATATATTTATCAATCACATTTAGCATTTTTTGCAGAGTAATAATATGTTACAGTATGTTTAAATCTTCATTAGTAGCCTTGCAGGATGGCTGTTAGTAACAGAACGCCTGTACTTATATCAGGGTTATTATAACCATACAAATGCAGCTATACTCATCTGTAGATATTTCCAGAATGTAATCGCTCCATCGCTGAATGTTAACAAACATTCTCCCGCAGGTATTTCCGCATGGTGACGTTACTCATGCTTGTTAGCGCTTCCTAAAAAGAACCTTTCAAAATCAAACATTAGCCAGCAGCATAAATAAAGTAAATAAAACTTCTATTTACCCCTGCCATCATGAAGGATGTCCTCATCACCATACTCTAGGTCCATATTCCTCGTTGGCAGCAAGAGAACAATATAAAATACAATCTAATGGCCCCTAACCCCTAATCACCTAAGCGGTTCATAACCACTATAGCAATTAAGGGGTTAACCCACCTGTGATGGTGAAGGGGTTAACCAGGCTCATTAATAAAGGTTAAGCCCACTTGGTTAACCCTGATCCATGTGTTTAGATCCTAGAGTGTCAGCTCTTGGAACCAGATGTCAGAAATGCATTACTGTGACTGTGTGCAAATTATGTGACATTAAAGATTTATTTGGGTTTTGTCTTTCCTGGGGAGCTGGGACAGGGAGATTTCTAGGCTGTAAGTTTCAGAGTGGGTTTGCCGGAGAAAGTCTGGACAGAATGTGTCTATGTAGCAGGGTTCCGGAGTTCTGGATCACTGTATTTTTCTGTACACTAAAGGGGCACAGAGTAATACATTAGTAGTCTATGGGCAATGAAAAACATAAAAATAAATAAATACAATAAAAAAACCTGAAAAAAGACAATTACATACATTCAATATTTATCTTACCTTTAAAAGTCTTCACCCTCCGAATCCCGGCATATCAGGAAGATCTCGACCCGCGACGTCATCCACTGCAATCCGACTCCATCCTCCTTGAAGATCAGCATCAGATAAAAAAATCTTCTTTCTTTCATCTTCTTTCACCTTCTTCAATCATTCTTTTCTTCTATCTTCTTTATTTGTAATCCAATGCACCCCATGGTAAATCCATCAACGGAAGCTTTGAAAAGCGAAAAGCATAGGGTGACCCTCACAGGCCACCGAAGCTTTTTCACTTGAGACGCATTGAGCTGCTTTTTGCCTGCTTGACACCTACACCCGAAGAAAAACCTGACAGACGGGAGTTCAACAAAGGAAGCCGTTCGCTGGTCTGAACCCAAACCCCGGCTATGCACGAGTCGAGAAAGAGGAGACATTGCGACGGGACCCTTAACCATTTCCCAACTTGGAGGGGAAAAGGACCTCCTGTCTAAAGGAACAGAGAAAAACCTACAAAGCAGAATCCCACAGACCTTCGATCAAAGCAGACTAGGAGGCGGGAAGAACATAGCTGCTGCAGGCTAGATAGCCCCATCTGCTAATGCACAAGTGATTACCTACGCCTGTGTGGTTTTTTTACCAGTTATTTTATTAAATATATTCTGCCATGAAATTTTCCTCTACTTTTGTGGAACTATACAACCTCTAACATACTAGTCAGTAAGGGGCCTATGGGGTCACCCATTTAGTCTATGCATATATAATATATAGCAGAATAAGGTAAGTGGGAAGCTACATCAATTAACCCCAGAGTGGACCAGGTTTTGTGTTAACATCTCTAACACTTAATTATTACTATCAAGACTATCGATATCAGGAGTCCCCTGAATAAGACCTCTTGTCTTGAAGTTTACATACCTACTATTTTCTATCTATTGGTAAGGTTACAACCCTCAATATGTGCTAACCAGGGAGCTCATAAGATCACCTACTTTGTCCACGCATATTATATTTAGCAATTGAACCTGACTGAGTAGAAAGCACAAATCACTAGCCCCAGAGTGAAAGAGGTTGGAGTTAATTAAGCCTGAACAGCACCAATCTAGAATAAGAGAAACTCAAGATTGTTGTTTAAAAGGAACTGTGTTTGTGTCACTAATATTAGTGATTTCAATACTCATCAAGAACTTGAAAGAACCTTAAAAACTGTGTGTGCATTATTATACTGTCACATATTTGTCTGTCTTCCGCATATCTTCATGATGTACTGAGACTACAGTACGTGCCAGAGGACACCATATTCTTTCTCACTACCTTAGAAAGTAACCGCTATATATAAGGCCTGTCACATCTAATTTGACTCCAAGAAGCCATTGGATCAACATGTATTTTATTTTGTGGTTGTTTTTCATTTTTAGATTGCCCACTCATTGCCATTGTGGCAATCCAAACCCATTGTAGGCATGGTTTTCCACACTGACAATCAATGGGTAGAGGGGGTAAGGGGTGGGGGTAGTCATGCCAGGGAAGGTGGTTAGCGCTCCAAGGTGGGTTGTGGGACGAGGGGTTACCCCTTTAATTACCATAGAGGTTAATAGACACTATGGTGATTAAGGGGTTACAGGCTAGTAGTTGTTTATTTTAATTTTACGGTCGGTGCCCACTGAAGATGAGTAGGATGAGGATGGCCTTCATCCTGGCATGGGTAAGTAGGACTTTTATTTACTATATGGTGGCTGCGATATGTTTTATTTTTAATGGGCAAATGCGCTATTATCCAGATCTAGATAACAGGGATTTTGCCCATTACTGGACTCTATGAGTTTGTGGGGGGTGGTTATTGGACGTAGAGGGAGTTGATAGTAGGTTGCCCATTCATTGCCATTGGGGTTATCTTTGCTCCCATTGAGGGCATAGATAACCACACTGACAAACCAATGGGTGTATTGGCTAGTATTTGTATTATATTTTAATGTTTATTGCGGGTAGAAAGGGTGGATGAATGGGGTAGTTGCCCCAGGCTGGGTGGTTACACCTCTCGGGTCGGTAGTGGAAGGGGTTAACTACTTCATTACCTTAGCGGTTACTACTGCTAGCAAATGAAGGGGTTAACCCCCCTCGCAACATTCCTGGTAGGCCTCACCACCCACCCTAAGGCAAATATCCCCTTCACCCACCCCCTCTACCACAAATAAACCAGCTAGCCACTAAGGTAATGATGCTGCTTTTATTTTAATAACACAGTATTGAAGCATTGGGTCTCCGTTACATTTTCCGAGTTACATACAGTAGGATATGATATTCTATTTATTTCATATCATATGTTATTATATAATATTAATTTCATATGTTACGGTATGATATTCTGTTAATTTCATATGATACAATATTTTATTAATTTCATATAGGATATTCTATTTATTTCATTTCGATTATATGATATTCTATTCTTTTCATATTAAATAATATTCTATTTATTTCCTATGAGATGATATTCAATTCATTTCATATTATACAGTATGAAAGGATATTCATTTTATTTGATATGATAGTCCATTAATTTCATACTGCATGATATTATATAACATTATATTTATTTAATATGATATCATATGAAATTAAATTAATAGAATACAGTATCATGTCCATTCATATCATACAATATGATATTCTATTCATTTCATATGATATTATATTCATTACATATTGTATTGTATTCATTTTATATGATTATGATATTATATGATAATCTATTCATTTCATTTCATGTGATATGGTATTTTATTCATTTCAATGATATCATATTCTATTCATTTCATATGATATGCTATTTTATTCATTTAATAGGATATAGTAGTCTATTCATTTCATATGATATTCTTTTAATTTCATATGACACGGTATGATATTTTACTAATTTCACATGATATGATATTCTACTCATTTAATTTCATGATATGATATTCTATTCATTTCATATGATATAAAATTAATAGAATTTCATATCATATCATATAAAATGTATATAATTTTATATCATATCGCATTAAACTAATAGACTATCATAGCATATATCATATGAAATCTATTGTATCTGCCATCACAGTCTCCATGGATAATTAATTCCACATGTTAACTGCCCTTACTATAAAGAAATAAAGGTGGGGTGAAAATAAGCGCAGATTAATAATTAAACGTGCAATAGTGAATAAATATAGGAAGTGAATGGCAGCCCCCAGAAGACAGTTTTCATTTGTCTTTAGAAATGAGAAGACCGCAATAACTGAGGCACAAACACTAATTGATAGTGAAAAAAAGTGTCCAAAAAATGGTGAACGTATGCTTACTGTAGATAAAGGGAATAAAAAAGGCTAGGTCGGGAACAAACTCCTGATCTTCAAAAACCTACTGCATGAACTTCTACTTAAGGAAGAAAAAGAGGAAAGAAAAAACACAATCGTGTAATAGAGTCAAATACTCAAATGCACCATGGCAACGTGACACCACGTAACCCCACAGCGTCATTTGATGCCGGTTGCCATGGTGACACGTCACCGAAGATAAGGTAAGAGAAGCTGCAGAGGCCTCACGCGGTCCTCCCGACACTTAATTTAAGTTCCTTGGGGGAGAGCACGGGACCTCTGTAGCTGCCGCGCCCCCCCTGCCTTAAGGTATGGTAACCTAAGAAGGATCTCACGGTATGCTCCTTCAAGTTCCAGGTGCTGTCATCTGTTTAAAATCAGAGACAGAACATAAAACACAGACAGAGCTCAGTTTTTAGCACATCCAGTGAAACTCATACACGGTACAGTGCCTAAATATATATGTATAAATATCAAGTAAAATGGTCTTTTAGTTTAACATTTTTGGCCAAAATTGTTGTAAGCTCCTGAGCCAACTGAACGGCAGACCACAATTCAGGGGTCCCTAACGCTAATATAAATTCTTAATAACCTGTGTAGTAACAGGAAGAATGATTTATAGTAAATCTGTCAATATTAGTTGCAAAGTTCTAAGTCTGATTGAAGCTTTTAATAACCTGTACATTACCAGGAAAAGCACTCTGTTTTAGAGTTGTCACAATCATACTGCAAGCCAGCAAGTTCCCCTGAGTGGAAGATGCTATAGAGTGAGCCCTTAACCATTTAAATGTGGGAGGGGGTGAGCTACAATTAGGTAGAAGGTTGCCACCCTCCCCTACTCCCCTCCTCCCCCTTAATCAAATAAAGGGGCAGGATAACCAGGGGCCAAGGTCACATGACCACCACCCACAAATGAGACGTATCATTAGCTATGTGATAAGTCACAGCCAGTTAGGGACTCTTAACATTATGTAACCCAATTTAAAGTGTGGGAGGGATATATATATGCAGAAGCCCTATCACAGTCTGACACTAATTAACCAATGGGGTAAGAATTAAGTGTATAAAGATCTGAGAGAATCACTCTGTAATTGTCCCCGATGAAACCACAATGGTGAAACATATGTTGGGCAGACTAAGCGTCCCCACCTAGTGTGCTGGCTATATCGGAGAGGTCTGTTGCCTTTTCTCAGTTAGAGTGTTTTGGGGCCTTCTAAAGGAAGCACAACACTCTGACTACTGTCCTACTTGTTATGGTTCCGAGTACAAGACACATACTTTGTGATCTTGAAATAGCTGTTTTGCTAATCATGACAGACCTCTAGGTTCATTTATCTTTGAACCTGTTGGTCTGGTACATATGTGTGTGTATATATTCATATATTAGAATTAGCTGGCTCAATAAATATACCACAATTATTTTGAGCGCACACACTATATTAAGTTATACTCTCCATTTAGGTGTAGTCCTCAAACTACATAGAACTGTTTGGTATAACTACCACTGTTAGTATAATCATATAGCAGTGGGACATTCTGATTTAAAATAGTTATTCCTAGCATACACTGTTAGTTTGAACTAGGCATACAGTTACCTCCTCCGTTTTTTTATTTATTTTAATCACTTTGGTTCACGTTAGTTTTTGCTGCAATAAATATATTTTAATCGTTTATTAATAAATAGTCATTTTTAATATAGGTATAGGTGTTCTCTTGTGCGGCTAATAGGGAGCTTTCTTTCTTTTCCTTGCCAGTCTCAACCCAGCCTGACATCACTCGTCAGTGTAGGGACCCAGAGGACTTCTGTGTCTCGTAGTGGAGGCAGACAGCAACTGTGTGCACTGAAGGGACACCATGGCATAACGCAGCGTGCGAAAACCAATCCAACGTGTTTCACTCTAACAACGAGCTTCTTCAGGGCTTATGGAATAGTAGGGGACTGCTGATCATTTATATTATAAAATCAATGACGTCATGATTATATAACCTTAATATTAGATTAGAGTTGTCACAGGAGACCAGTGCTTTTATCACTTTTACCATTTGGGATCAATTCACTAGACAGAACAAGGTAGTGGAATAAAATGAGGTTTATTCTGTCCAGTAGACATAAAAATGATACACAAAATACAATAGAATAAACACTTAACTGGGAATCAGGGGGGAGCCTAATTGCAGGTCGCCTGTTTCAGAAGGCTTACCCTGTCCGCTCCTGGTCCAGAAACTTAGCCTAATTAGGTGCAGGGCGCCTGTTTCAGAAGGCTTACCCTGTCCGCTCCTGGTCCAGAAACTTCATGGTACCTTCCTCCAGGGAAGATACCTGTCTGTACCCGCTAACCGCGAGCAAGGCACAAAATAGAACTTGGCCGCAAATTCAGAACTTGGTCTCAGCTAGGCAGGCTTCTCCGACTAAAAATGCCAGTTGCTCTGTTATTTGCAACAGAGCAACTTTGAAAAGCCCGCCAGCGCCTTACCGACCCAAACCTGAGATCGTCTGGTTCTCTGATCGGCCAGTCCCCTTACAGAGACCTCAGTTTTCTATGTCTAACATGGAGCAAGGGATGGCAACCAATCAGAGGGCAGATCATAACTCAGCCAGCCAATCAGAATGGTGGATCGTCTAGCTGCTGACTTCAGAGAAGGGGCTGTGTTGAGCAGGTTCAAAAAGCCGGGTGAGCGGGAAATATGAATTGGCCAATAGGAATCGTTCCTACGAGAAGTGGCTTCCAGCTGGGCAGGCACCAACAGGTCTGCCAGTCCAAGTGTCTTCCCTGCGGGAAGCCCTAGATCTCCGGACCCAGTACTCTGCCCTTTCCCACTTCACCAAACTGTTCTGACACCTCTCGACTTCCTTTCTCCTCTTTGATCCCCGATCTCTATGCAAAAATCCCGGCACCCACTTAGATTCTGGGCTGGCTGTATAGAGATTAATACAGTACATACTTTTAAAAACATAATACACAGACCTGGTGCTGTGGCGGCGCTACATCGATGACATTTTTTTCATTTGGTCTGGCACAGTACAGGAGCTAGAGCTTTTTCAAGAATACATCAATAATAATCCGTTTAATTAAAACTTTTCATTTGTATCAAGTAATATTTCTTTAGAATTTTTGGATCTAGTTATTTATATTTCAAATAACACAATACATATCAAAACTCACTTTAAGAATGTTCACGCGAACAATTATCTACATGCCAATAGCCATCACAACCCTGCGGGGATCGATAACATTCCCAAAGGACAATTCATTAGACTCAAAAGAAATAGTTCTACACATGATGCATTTCAAACACAGGCACAAGATCTCAAGAATAGATTCATTGATAGAAAATATTCACCAAAACATTTAGATGAAATTTTAGAAGAGATTGAATCAGTGGAGCGATCAACACTTTTACAATATAAACCAAAACAACTTACGAATCAATTACAAATACCATTTATAACACAATATAACCAAATGGCCCCAGGAATAAAGAAAACAACCCAGAAACATTTGCCAATTTTAATGAAAGATAAAGATTTAGCACAGATATTGCCTTCAAAACCAAAGGTAATATTTACAAAAGCACCAAATATAGGTCAAAGGTTGGCTCCAAGCTGTCCACTCAAACAGAACTGTTATCAAAACAAAAATTCCATAAAAGGGTATTATATATGTAACACATGTACAGCCTGCAAATTTAGTACCAGAAAATTATCTTTCACTTCAACTCAAACACAGAGGACATACACCATAAAACAGGACATTACATGCAATAGCACCAATATTATTTATCTCCTTGAATGTCCTTGTGGTCTGCAGTATGTGGGGATGACCACCAGACCCATAAAACGTCGTTTTTAAGAACACATCTATAATATCAAAAGGGGTCTGGTTTCACAATGTGTCGAGCCATTTTCTCCAAGTGCATGGTAAGGACCCAAGAGGTCTTAAGTGTGTGGCAATAGAGGCTATGATGTTCAACTGGCGTGGAGGGGATATAAAAAGCCAGCTGGGAAAGAGAGAATCCTTTTGGATCTACGAGTTACAAACAATAGCACCGGCTGGACTAAATATAGAGTTCGACCTGAAGCCATTCCTTCTTGATAAATGATCCATCCTTGCATCTAGGCGGGCATGCTATACTGTTAGAGTTTCTATGGTTCTCACTCTTTGATCAGTTTATTTTCATATATAGTCACTGTATTACATTATATAATATTATTGAGAGTTAACAACCGGTGCTCATTATTATTTATGTTTACATATTATTCACTTTAATTCATCTCACATCACTATTTTATATTATACATTTAATTTTCCTATTAGAACATAGATCACTCTTCACATTATATACATTAATTAATTATCATTTATTTACACACTTCATATCACATTATATTATTATCCCACATTACACATACATATTTTATAAATATACCATATCACATGAGGTATGCTTTTCATTTCATTCTAGCAATTATTTCTGCTAGTCACAATCCCACTGGGTGTTCTATTTTGCTCAACATGTTTCTCTGGTGAACCACTAGATATATTATTGTGGTCTCCCTATATATATCCCTGTGATTTTTTTACAGATTACTAATATGATAAATATTTGATAAAATACACTGTGAGAGGATGAATATTGATGTTAAATGCATATAATGATTTGTTTATTTTCATTGTTTTTGTCACTTATATGTCTTTACATGTCCTTATATGTTTATTTTGTTGTTCTATCAAAACGCTGTGTCCCAGTCCAAACACTTCACATCTGCACATGACTAAGTTTGAAATTGTGCACTGTGCCTTTAAAACGGAGCTACATATACTGGGACTTACAGGGACAATATTTTTATTATATTTCACCCCTGAAGAAGAAAGCAGGCCTTTCTAAACGCGTAGGGTGGTTCTATGTGACACCCCACACTCTGGTGTGACTGATATCCCCCTTGGAAGCTGATATCCCCCTTGGAAGCTGACATCGTTTGTGCACTAATCTCCTATGAGCTGCCATTGCATCATCTGGCAGGGTTGGACAGGAAGAGTCTGCTGCTACCATCTCACAGCCATCACAACACGTGTGCAGTGCTGATTGCAGAGGGAGGCAGACGCTGCAGGTTGCAAAGATCTACCCCTGCATAACCAGGAGTCTAACACACCACAGCAGAGACATCAGTGACGGCAGCTGCTATCCATAAGAGGGGATACTCTTTAATCTATCCAACGCTTGATGCCTTCTTGCCTCTGGTAAGCAGGTACCCCCACCTGAGTTGGAGTGTCCTTATTGAACCCTTTTATATGTATTTTTATATATGATATGTCATAATTAAATGTGTTTGCATTATTCATTGTCACCTGTTGATCTCAGTGTTTGGCTAGTGTTAGATGTGTGTAGACACAGATTAGGTAGCGCTAACTATATGTATGAACAAACCCTATTATGAGGGATACCTCACATACAGTAGGGGGCTGCCTAAATACTAAAACTGACCCCCTGGTCAGATGACAAACTAGAGAAAAAGAAGATTAGTATTAAAAAGGCGCCAACAATAAAAGGATATATTCACCAACAGGAAGAGACCGATGTGGATTCCAAGCGGTAAAGATGTGCTTAAAAAAAATGTAAAAAAACACAAAACATAGTGTAATACTGTAAAAACAAACAACATATATGTGAACAATAATAATTAAATATATATCAGCTGAGATCAAGGGTGAGATGAATATGACAACATTTAATAAAATAATTTAAAAACACTGGACATAAAAAACATATACAAATGATAAAACACAAATAATATAACAATTATTAGGACAATATTTTTTAAGCACATCTTTACCGCTTGGAATCCACATCGGTCTCTTCCTGTTGGTGAATATATCCTTTTATTGTTGGCGCCTTTTTAATACTAATCTTCTTTTTCTCTAGTATTAGATGTGTGTTACATGTTACATGCTGTTTGCAGCAGTATTATGCTATGATCTTTGAATCTGTTTATTATTATTCATCTAATATTGACTATATACTAGTGCAGAGCGCCATAGATATAACTTTTTTTTCTAATTCTATCACCTGACCAGGGGTCAGGGTTATATCAAAGGCAGCCGGCCAATTTGTTGGATATAGCGCTACCTTTTTTTTCGTTTCAACATACTTTTAAAAACATAATACACTTCTTTATTAAACCTGGTAACCTTAGGGGAACATCATACATGTGGGAGAAATGGGACTTGGATACTTGGGGTCGAAAACCAGGATTCTGGGGGACACTGTGTAGCCCTGGTGTATTTCACGTCGCATACCCGCAAAGCCTGCCAGCTCGTCGGGTAGAACGGGGCTACCAGTAACTGTACCCGAACTTTACACAGATTCTAAACACATTTTGACCCAAATATCTCCCTTGAAACTCCCACTCCCAAAATCCCACTTTTATTACAACACAGGAAAAAGTTAACACACAACAGGACAGGTTTTAGGTTATGCATACAGTGTCCCTTGCTTATGGTGCTACAACCTACCAGGGAACCATGATTTTCAGGGGTAACCAGTCGAGCTTCACCTTTATTATGAAGCTAGGCTACTCCAACCGTCACAATAGTTCATGTGCTTAATATATAAAACATAACAGAAAATACAATTATTCAATTTATACAATAATTTAAAAAATATATAAGAAAGATAAAAATCATGTAAAAGCAAATATGTAAAGAAATTTAATCATGTGTAGTTAGCCAAACTACCACAAGATGCTGATAGAGAGTAAAGATGCCATATACAGTAACACATATTGAGCATTAAATAGTACCATTGAAAATAGAATGAATGTACATATACATATAAATACTCTAATATGTTAATGTTAAATATGACAATCGGATAAAAAAATGATGATAATACATTAATGAGAGACGAGATAAAAAAAATAGTTAAAAAGTTAACATCTATATCAATGTTTAGTCCTTTTGGATGAGAGTACAGTATTTAAATTATAAATTCAAAAGGATTCTCTACGGAAAGGTCTATAATTCTATTGCCCCCTCTCCAGTTGGGGGATAGTGACTGTATACCAATATACTGAAGGATAGACCTGTAGGATTGGATTTATGGATTTTTTTTAAATCATCTTTTTATTCGTTTTTGAATAACATGAAACAATATAAATACAATAATTCATGAGAGAATTTTTTTATCAATAACTACTGTACCCCCACATTCCCACAACCCCCCACACCACAGCTCATATATTATCCAAAAACCCTTCAAAAACACCAGACATTGCCACAAAACAAAACAAGACACCAACCCGATATCCGATACCACTCTGAGAACAAATACATTTATACATGTACTGTATATGAAAGAAAATAATTATTAATCATGTTTATAAGCTATATACTATAACTCCCAGCATCAATCATCCGGTCTCGCTATTATAGAGTTATGCATTTCCAAATAAGATGAGAAAGAAAACCAGATATCCATAAATTTAGAGTGTTTTGGTCATAAGGAAAAAGTAATGATCTCTAAAGCACATATCTCCCATGCTCAATTCCATAGGTGCACAGGATTTTGTTTTTGGAGGGGGGGGGGGTTTCCCGCGGACAGTTGCAGAGGCCCCGCGCTCTTGCCAGAGGCATTTAAATAAAATGCTGGGGGACCATGCGAGACCTCAGCAACCTCAATTTACCGGGATTCAGCCGTCTTCTGGTCATGTCGCCATGACAAAGCGGCATCGAATGACACTGCAAGGTCATGTGACATGACGCATCATCATGGCAACCCGTGTGAAATTACACTGCGGGTCACGTGACGTCATGTGACCCTTCGTGTCATTTAGCGCCAGGTCACACGAGAGGGGGGGGGCGCGATCGCAGGTACCGGAACAAAGGGTGGGGGCACAGCAAAAAAAACCTTGCGCACCCCTACTCTTGTCAACATTCTGTCATATTTGGTGCTGATACATTCTTCTAGTTAGAAGCAATACACAATCTGGCGGCTAATAGTAAATGTGTGATTACAAAACTGGAGTTAGATTTGCGCAATGTGGATTATTTACAATGTAATGATACATTGTTGGTTTTACGCTCCATAATAATGTTCCGAATGTGCTCTAGAATCTGGACTCTTAATTGTCGTGTAGTTCGACTTATATATTGCAAAACACAAGGACATAACAATAAATAGATCACTTAGTCAATTTTAGAATTAATAAATTGTTTGACTTTGAATTGTCTCGTTTTTTTTAACAAGAAGTACAGTCATGTGAAAAAGAAAGTACACCCTCTTTGAATTCCATGGTTTTACATATCAGGACATAATAACAATCATCTGTTCCTTAGCAGGTCTAAAAACTAGGTAAATACAACCTCAGATGAACAACAACACATGACATATTACACTGTGTCATGATTTATTTAACAAAAATAAAGCCAAAATGGAGAAGCTATGTGTGAAAAACTAAGTACACCCTTACTGCTTCCATAGGAATTAAGATGCTAAGTAGCAGACAGGTGCTGCTAATCAAATGCCCTTGATTAATTGATCACCAGCAAGTGTGACCACCTCTATAAAAGCCGAAGTTTTAGCAGTTTGCTGGTCTGGAGCATTCAGGTGTGTGTTAACACAATGCCAAGGAGGAAAGACATCAGCAATGATCTTAGAGAAGCAATTGTTGCTGCCCATCAATCTGGGAAGGGTTATAAGGCCATTTCCAAACAATTTAAAGTCCATCATTCTACAGTGAGAAAGTTTATTCAAAAGTGGAAAACATTCAAGACAGTTGCCAATCTTCCCAGGAGTGGACATCTCAGCAAATTCACCCCAAGGTCAGACCGTGCAATGCTCAGAGAAATTGAAAAATACCCAAGAGTTACATCTCAGACTCTACAGGCCTCAGTTAGCATGTTAAATGTTAAAGTTCATGAAAATATAATTAGAAAAAGACTGAAAAAGTATGGTTTATTTTGAAGGGTTGCCAGGAGAAAGCCTCTTCTCTCTAAAAAGGACATGGCAGCACGGCTTAGGTTTGCAAAGTTGCATCTGAACAAACCACAATACTTCTGGAACAATGTCCTTTGGAGAGACGAGACCAAAGTGGAGATGTCTGGCCATAATGCACAGCGCCACGTTTGGCGAAAACCAAACACAGCATATCAGTACAAAAACCTCATACCAACTGTCAAGCATGGTGGTGGAAGGGTGATGATTTGGGCTTGTTTTTGCAGCCACAGTACCTGGGAACCTTGCAGTAATTGAGTCGACCATGAACTCCTCTGTATACCAAAGTATTCTAGAGTCAAATGTGAGGCCATCTGTCCGACAGCTAAAGCTTGGCCAAAATTGGGTCATGTAACAGGACAATGATCCCAAGCACACCAGAAAATCTACAACAGAATGGCTGAAAAAGAAAAGAATCAAGGTGTGACCCAGTCAAAGTCCAGACCTCAACCCGATTGAAATGCTGTGCCTGGACCTTAAGAGAGTTTTGCATAAACAAAGCCCACAAACAAAGCAACGTTGTAAATAAGAGTGGGCCAAAATTCCTCCACAACGATGTGAGAAACTGATAAAGTCATACAGAAAATGATTACTTCAAGTTATTGCTGCTAAAGGTGGTTCTACAAGCTATTGAATCATAAGGTGTACTTAGTTTTTCACACATGGCTTCTCCCTTTTGGCTTTATTTTTGTTAAATAAATTATGACACAGTGTAATATGTCATGTGTTGTTGTTCATCTGAGGTTGTATTTACCCTATTTTAAGACCTGCTAAGGAATAGATGATTGTTATTATGTCCTGAAAAATATGGCGGTATTCCAGGGCACTCACTGAATATCCAAAAAAGATCCACGAAGGAAAAAAAAGGGAACCCAGGTAGTGGAAAATTAGAAAAGGCTTAATTATAACATAGAAGTGGTATTCAGAACAGAAAAGTCCTCCCACGCAGATATTGAGCTTTCTCAGCCTGAGAAAGCACAATATCTGCGTGAAACACGTGGGAGGACCAACAATACAATTGTTCTTTATATGTATTTAGATCTGAATAGTTCCATCTTAATCTACAGAATAGGCCTTTAGGGATATTGGCTAGCCAGCTTTTATCATGGCAACTGTCAGTAGCATAGAATTATAGACCTTTTCCATAGAGTCCTTTTGGATTTATAATTTAAATACTCTCCATCCAAAAGGACTAAACATTGATATAGATGTTAACTTTTATTAACTAATTTTGTTTTATCTCTTCTCTCATTAATGTATTATAATTTTTTATCCGATTGTGGTATTTAACATTAACATATTAGTGTATTTATATGTATATATACAATCATTTTATTTAGAGTGGTACTATTTAATGTTTAATGTGTGTTATATGGCATCTTTTCTCTCTATAACCATCAATCCCATAATTCATTAACACACATTCCCAGCTAGCTCAAACTCCCACACCCACCACATCATGAATATATATTTACTGTATGTCAACAAGAGAGCTACTGAGCATGGCAATTGTTATATACTATCCCATAATCCCTGAAGAAGCTTGTTGTTAGAGTGAAACGCATTGGATTGGTTTTCGCACACTGCAATATTCTACGGTCCCCCCACCTCCCACCCCCCCTCCACCCCCCAGAGTGTACAGCTGCTCTCTGCCTCCGCTCCGAGACGCAGGGGTCATCTGGGTCCCAAGTTCCATCACGGACGAGTGACGTCAGGCTGTATTGAGACTGGCTCAAAGCTCCCGGCGTCCCTCCAAATGGACAAGCGGAAGAGTCCAGCTATACAGCTGACAACTTTGCTACGCTCTATATTGATTTCAGCTGCTACAGCTACTATAGCCAGAACTGATTTTGGACTTATATCAGAGAAACAGATGACAGCACCTGGAACTGGAAGGAGCATACCAGGAGATCCTTCATAGGTTACCATACCTTAAGGCTCCTTTGTACCCTTTGTGAGTTTGCACTTAATCACTAACAACACATTTGAGTATTTGACTCTATTACACTATTGTGTTTTTTCTTTCTTCTTTCATCTTTTTCTGCCTTAAGTGGAAGTTCATAGGTTTTTGCAGATCTGAAGTATGTCCCCAATCTAGCCCTTTTTTATTCACTTTATGTAAGCATTTTATATTTGTCACATACATTCTCCATTTTTTGGACACTTTTTTTTCACTATCAATTAGTGTATGCACCTCAGTGTTTGTGTTCTTCTTACTATAAATAACCCTCTCTTTTGTTTCTGGTGGAATCACCTTTCCTCCAATTTTAAAGGGAAGACCCTGTGTTTTTTGTACTACACTTGGGATAAAGTTATTTTTAAAGCGCATTGTATTGACCCTGAATATATTTGTATATAGTTACTATATCCCATTAGACATCTCGTTTCTTATGAAAACAATTCAAATGTAGCTAGCCTTTCCTCAGAAGTCAGACCTTCCATTCACTTTATTAATTGTGTGGCTCTTGGCACTTCTTCTAGTTCTATGTCTTTTTTTATGGAGTTGTGCCCAAAACTGTTCATATTCAAGGTGTGGTCTTACTAATGCTTTATAGTGGCATAATTCTGTTTTCACCCCTTCCATCCATACACCTTTTAATGCAAGATAAGATCTTATTTGCCTTTGAAGCTGCCTGACATTGGGCTCTATTGCTAAACCTGGTGTCTACAAACACTCCTAAATCCTTCTCCATTAAGGATTAACTTAATTTTGCCCCAATTAATTTGTAAATCACCTGTTTATTCTTGTTTTACAAATACACAACCTCACACGTATCTGTATTAAACCTCATCTGACATTTACCTGCCCACGTTTCCAGTCTATTCATGTCCATCTGGAGAGAAATTACATCCTGCTCTTATTTTACTACCTTACACAATTTAGTGTCATCAGCAAAGATAGTGATTTTGCTCCCTGTGCCAAACGCAAGGTCATAAATAAGTTAAAAAGCAGGTGTCACGGGAGACCAGAACTTTTAACATCAAAATTACCCAGATCCATTGATTGAGCAAAGCAAGAGATAAAATAGTCATTTATTTACACAATGAACATACACAGCTTGATTTACAAAATATTACGAAAATATACTTACTGGGACGGGGTAAAACTAAATATTCTACTTCCAGAATGAAATCTTAAGAAATAGAGTCTCTGTGCACAATTTCCCAGGAGCGGGGATTGTGCATATGCAAAGTCGCAAAAACAGTCTTTGGATAGGGGCGCCGCTCGCAACATCGATTTCTCCGTCGGTACTGCTTGCTTCGTTCTATCCCTCTTGAGCCGGATACAAATCTTGGTTACGATGTTATCATTTTTGTACCACACGATGAATCTAATCTCCCGATCAGCTGCAGGGATCTTTAAACAGTAAAAAAAAAACTATTTCTATGCTCTGCAGCCAATTGCTGCATGGGAACTGAACAGCCCACCTATCCCCAGGTCTTGCCAGTAACACACAGCACCCGGGCAGGGGCTCATAGTATGCCAAGGGCATGCACAACTTTGCACCTTCACCGCTTAGCATACCAGGCCAAGCCCCCTTCCCTGGCGCCGAATAGTCTACTACACCCAGACATCTGGACATCTGCTAGGATGCCACCACTTATTTTTTCCTCCGCCCAGTTTAACACCTTTAACGGACAGAACCTTTTTAACTCCGGAGTTTTTCAGACATGCTGGTCCATGCCAGCATGATACCTTACATGTCTGGGGCTAAAGTATGCAAATAAAAATTGCGGCATAACCTTTTTAACGGTTTTACCCCAGCAGCGCTCACAGCGAAACTCAGCGCTCTTGAACATTCCCAGCCAAAGTGACACACAGACATTTATAAAACATTTACAGTGTTGTAGCCACTATTGGGGCGCAGAACTAGCACTCTATTATTCCCCAATATGGCTCAGGGGCACCCAGCCAGGCATAATACTTTTATTTACTGGCCTGGGTACCCCCGCACCATCACAGCAGGGGACCCAGTAATGATTCTTGAGGTACTCCACTTACAATTTTAGCCCAACCTGAAAAGGTTCCATTTATGACAACTGTCTGCTGTCTATCCTTCAGTTTTTAATCAAGGTGCACATATTTTTGCAAGAGTCCCATTTCCTTTATTATGTACTCTAACCTTGTGTGGTATCAAAAGCCTTTGCAAAATCTAAGTAGACCACATCAACTGCATTACCCTGAACTAAACTCCTACTTAGATCCTGGAGAGAAATTATATTCTGCTCTGATTTTACTACCTTACACAATTTACATGCTATATCTCATAATCACCTCCACTGTATTACAAGATTTAACTTCTCAATCCCTATAGCAATGGCTTTGTGATGCTCTTTAGAACATTAGGTCTATAAAACGTGTGCTCACCACAAACTGGACAAGACCGCAGGGCTGAGGTGGGGATGTATATAACCGCTGCCCTACAACCACGAGACCAGATCCGGAATGCAGAGTCAGTGTCGTGTAGCCGGGTCAGGGTAGGAGAGTTTGGGTAGGTCGTGGTACTTGCCGTGGTCCGGGGTAGGAGAGAGGAGAGTGGTAGTTATCTGTAAGCCATGGTCGAGGAGAGAGTGGGAGTAAAAAAAACAAGCCGAAATTCAGGGGAACAGAAGATACGGGTCCAGGTACGAGCAGGGGTTCACAAAACAGATCAGACAAGGCACAGGAACAGGCAAAACCAGGAAGCAGCAAGCACAATACATAAACAACAGTTTATGCTTAGCAACTAGCACAGAAACAGACAGGGTAATAAAGGAGGTAGGAGCCAATCAGGGGGCAGCAGGAGAGTGATGTCACATAAAGGATACCAGCCGATAGGAGGAAGCAAGATTGGCTGCAGATGAAAGGCAGCTGATACCTTTCTTGAGATGTACCTGCTGCGCGGTGCGCGTGCACAGAGGGGCGTGACGTGAGGCGGGCGGGTCACCAGCGCCAATGCGGGAAGACTCCGTGAGCACGGTGTTCGGGTGGCGCGCACGCGCAGACAGAGGTCTGCATGCTCCGCAGGTATTTTTGTGTGACGCATCCGAGAGGCGAGACCAAGTTGCGATCCTGACAGTCTAATAACATCCTCTTTTTGAACAAGCATTACCATAATGTACCTTAAATAAATATTTAAACCATATTAAAATATTGATAAAATTAAATAATCCTACCTATTCAACAAATCAGTCCTTCTCAACCTTTTTTGTGCAGACGCACCCCTGAAGATTTTTTAAAACATCAGGGGAACCCATGATCGCTAGTCCTCGCAAATTCTCATTTCACTCACAAGCACATACTAACTACACTCACTTATTACACTCAGATTCACCGTCACATACTCGCCCTTTATTCATCACACACCCCATGTATCCCCTTCTCTCACAGCACACTCACCGTCATTTCTCAGTTACACATTTCACATTCACCCCCCCTTCTTACAGAACCCACATAAATTCCCCCTCCACATACAAAGCCATTCATCTTTCTTCATCCACATTCCTAGACACCTAAAACATGTCAGCTGCTCAATGGGCACATGCTGTGGTGTCTGGAGATGTATAGGCTCCATTCATTCCTCTGTGCCGGGCTGAGAGAGGAGAACCAGATTGTAACCTCTATGTTTCCAGGCAGCATGTGGCTCACCTGCCCAGTGTACCACAGGTCCAAAACAGTGCCATAAATCATAAAGCAGTTGGGATGTGTGAGGCTGGTTGAGCTTCCCACATAAATAGAGAACAAAGAAACAATATTATAAGAATGTATTTTTATTATTTCCTAGGCACGTACAAGCGCTCAGAAAAACTACGTAATCATAGTATTGATTTAATATTAAAACATAGCTTTTGACATGTTTCTAAAGTATATGTTCATGCTTTAGCTCAGCTACTATACAAGATATACAAACTAAAGTTTTGGCGTAATTGACAGGCATCCTAATTCTTTCAATATAGATACATTCTTATTGGCAGGAGTGTATGTATGTATATATATATCTCTCTGAAGGAAATGAATTGCTTAATAGAATGTATAGTCAATCATGCTTGCAATCTAAATGTAGTACAGTATATAACTAAACAGGAGCATACAATCCAAAGAACAAATTCTGGATGTGAAAGAACATCAAAATATGCGAGTGTGTCTATATAAATCCACATTTATCATTCATATACATGTATACATTCTACTGATCATATTCCCATCTACTTTAGGTTATTAAATTCTGACAGTAACTTTTGCAATGGTTCTGTTATATGCCTTTGAAATCTGTATAGCATATCACTTCTGTTCAAATACTGCAGCAATTTTCATTTTGAAGATGAATCTAAATGGATGGTAATATTTATGCTGCAAGTGTTGCCTCCATTTCATTTTTACCATTCACCTCTAAATGTCCTTTTCAGTGAGTCAATCACTAAGGGCAGTTAGAGTACCTTTATTAGGATGCAAAATGTGTTGTGCCTGCAAAATGCCTGGAAACCTAATGATTATGCTAGTATGTCTTGCTGTCGTAAAGTGAGCATGAAAGTAAATCGGTAGCATCTAAAAATATGCCATACATCAGAGTTTGTTTGGTCATGCTTCATGAACATATTTAACATAGAAGATGCAATATGCAGTAACCTACTTTGTAAGATATTTTTTGCTAACAAAAGTTGTAAATTAACGTAACATGTCCGGTAAAAGTAACTTTGGTGCAGACATATAACTTTCTTGATCAAAATTGTTTTCTTCCAAACTTCCACAAAACATTTCAAGTATTCAATGTCTGGTCCAACATGACTTAGTGTACTTAAATGATTTGCATAGTCGCCACAGTTTCCTTAAATATCGACAGAGTTATATTGAAAAAATAAAAATAAACTTAAAATGTTACCCAACACGATACTTCTCAACCTTTCCAAGGAAATGTGCTAAGATTTCCCACAGATACAGTCTTTGTTTGGGGTGGGAAGGGAGCGATCCAATCGGGAACACCTCATGAAGGTAAAAAACATGAAAAACAATAATAGTGCAGTGTATTATTGTGCTGTGAATTAAATAAAAGTCTTGGCTCTTAAGGAGTAACTTACTTACAAAAATAAATAAAGTGTAGAATCTGAAGCAGCTGCCTCCACGAGAAGACGCCGGACGCTAGAACTCTCCCGCAGACTCTTCACCATCGCCGTTGCCATCCCTTTCCACCGGATGCGGTCACCCGCGAGACGGAAGTGACGTCACATGTCACCGCCGGCGGCACGGCTGGTAGCAGAGGAGGATCGGGAGGATACACCGCCGCGATTGCGAGCATTCAATTGCCAAAGATACCCTTACATGTACATATCTTTTGTACTTAGTGTGAGTACATTTCTTATCCTTTTAATGATATAAATCCATTGTATTGCAATCTGCACCATTGGGCCGTTCTGTGTCTTCTATTTTGCATATACCACATTGGGAGCTGAATACCTGGAACAGTCTCCTTGCATGAGAACAGAATGGGGCCAATATACTTCTAAAAGGAATACCAACTACCTATACATCTCCTGGTTGAACTAGACCAGAATACTACACTTTATTTATTTTTGTAAGTAAGTTACTCCTTAAGAGCCAAGACTTTTATTTAATTCACAGCACAATAATATACTGCACTATTATTGTTTTTCACGTTTTTTACCTACATGAGGTGTTCCCGATTGGATCGCTCCCTTCCCACCCCAAACAAAGGTCCAACATGACTGACATTTGCACTGTGCTCTGAAATAGAAAATACAACTCTGTTAAAAAATGAGATCAATATGGTGACAACCCTTGAACTTGTTTTTAACAATGAGGAGATTCCCAAACAAAGTGTTAGAGTTAAAAATAGATTTTGTAGGAATTCATGTGACTTTTATAGTAGGGCAAAGTACATACTCATGTGTTCAAATTTCAGCTTGTAGATAGTGAAATGTGTACTATAGTCTCTGCAGTTTATAGTGCATACAACTGGGGCTGTCTATTCCAGCAGTGCGCAAAGTGGGGGGCCCTGGATTTCTCTCGGGGTGTGCGGGCCGTTGCAGGGGCACCGCGCTCTTCCCCGAGGCATTAAAATGAAATGCCGGGGGATCGCGAGGCCTCTGCAACAATGTTACTTACCTTGACTCTGAAGGGCGTCACTCGGGTCAATGGCAATGCGGCATCATGTGACGTTACGTCACACGCGTCAAATGACGCCGTGTCAAGGTAAGGGAGGGGGCGCGAGCACCAGCGGCGGGAAGGCAGAAGGGCACAGCTGCAAAGGTTTGCGCTCCCCTGGTCTATTCTATCATTTTCTTTGGATAGAGTATCTCTTTTAGCCAGTGAAGTGTGTAACCTGCATGCCAATACAACAGCTGCAGTATAATTTGACAACAATGAAACAATCGGTAAAAAAAACAATGAAATATGTGTGAAACCTTTGCACGAGATCATCAAGCATGTGAAATTTGCCTCGAGTTTAAAAAAACAAAAAAACAGAGTCAGAAAAAGAAAAATACCTTCATGTTGTGAAGAATATCCGTCCAGTCCATGGCAGCTATTTGAGGTATAGCCGTCAGAAGAATGCTTGTTGCTTTTTTAGCATTTTCTTTTAATGTCTTTAACACTCTGTCCACTGATACCTAGAAATACAAAAAACTCAGGATTAGGTTTAAATCGCAATTCTCACTGCATTCATTCTCCTCTTGAGAATGTAAGCTCCGCACAAAGTTATTCATATTAATGTTTCTTATTCTATTTTTTACCTAGCTGTGTGGAATAAGTTGGCACAATATGAATGTAAATAAGATACTAAACAATAAAGAGATCTGTACCCCTCAAACATGTGATAACATATCTTGGTATAAAAATACAGTAGAGTCGGAGTATTAAATAAAAAGGATGTATAATTAAATAAATTATTCATCATAGAAGATCATTAAAAAACTTTATTTTGGTCTAGGAGTTTATTATTTTTGTACATTTGAGTGTTTAAACATGTGTGCAACCACAGCTGAAATGTTAGGGGGGGTGTAGGGGGGGAGAGACATAAGTGATGTTTGAACATTATGTCAATGATTCTTGCATATGTCCCCGAACTCCTCCCTTTGAAAGTCTCACACATACCGACGTCTACATACACATGGCACAAGAAGATTCTCTGGGGCACCTATCCCATTTGCCCATTTTTAAACCTGTGACTGATGAATTTTAAGATACTTACTTACATTTTCCACATTTTTCTGGAGTAATGTTTATGAATGCTTGAAAGTTATGGTTTTGACTTCCTTAACACAGACAGGTACATGAAGCATACACACACACACATACACTCTTCACAAGAGTAGTCACCTCTGTGGGGGGAGGACGGATTTATACATTTCTCTGGAACGAGTGCCCCAGCCCCTGCACTTTGTCCCTCTAATCCCTCATTGGTTGTGCCTATGTGTTTATTTGCAACTGGAATATCTCCATAACTGCTTGGTTTACGACATTTTATTTTGCCTTTCTCTGAGTAAAAAGGACAATACATCGGTAAATTAACCTTTGGCAGCCATCATTTGATTTGATTAAGTAAAGATATGTAGTAATTGACAAAATATTTATTCTCATGTGAATCTGTATGTAGAGCTGTGGGTAATTAAAGAAATGCATGCATACACAATAAATCCTGCTCTCTATACGTACTGTATACAAATATATACAGATACAGCAACATGGGCCTATCAAGCCTCCGTGAGTTATTCCTTAGCAGTCCGTGAGCAATCCGTAAAGAAGGTCGTGCCTCTCCGCGGCGTGCCATACCTGTTCCATCTTGAATTTATTTTGTGGTCAGACGGAATTATTATTTACATGGTTGCAGTTCAGTGCGTGTCCACCAGATGGCAACAGAATGTCTTTGCCTATGGGCCTCTTAATGCTACCGAACTGAAAAGTGTAGCTCAATGTCTGAAAGCAGGTGTCTAAAACCACAGATAAGATACACACAGGCGGCACACTTTTTGAGTACGGCTCATTCCGCAAGCTGGGATATGTCCCGGCTTGCGAGCCGCACTCCCTCAGCGTGATGCGCGGTCACGCGTCATCGGGTGCCTGTGCCGCCTGTACGCGTGCCCAGGGAGCCCTGGTGTCGCGCGGATGTGAGGACGGCGGCGGGACGTTCCGGGGGACCCGGCGGACCCGGTGAGGAGAGGGGGAAGCCCCGATCGGCAGGCCTCTCCTCCGAGGCTTCGGCGCGCGCCCGGCACCCTCCGGCGCGCGCCAGGTTACTGCTGCGGCCGAGAACGGGCAAATGCTCGAATAAACTCGGCCGCAGCAGTACCATACTGTATGTGTGTTTTTTTGTGTTAAATTTGTACTATCAATACTGTACTGAATCTAATATTTTGTCAAATTTTATTAAAAATCACTATGTACTGTATTTCACATTATAGGCTAAAGCTGGTCAATTCCGGGCATTATTGAAATACCTGCCCTCTGATTGGATAATGCCCGGAATTTTAACCAATCAGTAATCGCCCGGAATTTTTTGCACCCTGTCAAGTTTTTCAGCCAATCAGCTTTAATTTTCATTCACAAAGAGTGAAATTTGCTTTTAGACAGGGGAGGTGATTGGACAGAAGGCAGCAGCAAGGCACTAATAACACCTCCCCCACCCTGCCTACAGAGAGCTATGCTCAGGAGAGTGAGGAGAAAGGTTTGTGTGTCTGTTGTGTGTAAAGGGATCAGCAGAGTGTTTTATACAGTGTGTGTTTTTTTGGTGTGTTTCTGCTGTGTGTGTTTTGTTGGTATAGAGGGGGAGCTGCAGTGTGTGTGTCTTCAGTGTGTGTTTTGTGGGTGGAGGAGGGGTGCAGAGTATTTTGTGTGTGTGTGTGTCTGCAGTGTGTGGGTTTACAGGGGGCTGCAGTGTGTGTAGAGGGGGGCTGCTGGTGTGTGTTTTATGGATGTAGAGGGGGCAGCAGTGTGTGAGTAGATGGTGTAGGAGGGCTGCAGAGTGAGTTTTGGTGTGTGTGTATGTGTGAGTCTGCAGTGTGCTTCTGTGTTTTGTGTGTTTGTGGGTGTAGAGTGGGGGCTGCTGTGTGTGTTTCGTGAGTGTAGAGGGTGGAGGAGGGCTGCAGTGTTTTTGTGGGTGTAGAGGAGGGGGGCTGCACAGTGTGTAGGGGGGACTGCAGTGTGTTTGTGTATATAGAGTGGGGTTGCAGAGTGTGTGTATGTGTGTGTATATATATGTATATATAGAGCGGGCTCTGTGTATGTACAATTTCCTTTTAATAAATGCAGTAAAAGCATAAGAATGTAGACAATCGTGCTGATAAAAATCAATGACTACAAAAAAATTATCTTTTTATAAAAATTTTAAAACAAAATTAAAATAAGCCTACATTTAGCCTATAATAGTAATAATCCCCTCAGAACAGGGCATTACTGGCCAATAATGCCCTTGCTGGGTTAAAGTCCCTCAGCTTCGCCTCTGGTCTTAACTCTTCCAGCCAGGGCATTATTGGCCAGTAATGCCCTGTTCTTCAGGGATTATTACTTAATTAACTTAATTTCTGATACTGTATGGTACATGATGGCATCTCTGTGTAACTTAAGACCAGCTTGCATATATGATATATTCCGTAATTGAAGTCAGGACATATAAGAAGGCAGCTCTGTCTGAGATCTAAGAGTAAATCAAATAAGAATACTTAAAAAAATCACAAAACCTGCAAGGGTGGAAGAATTTTGTAAGACATAGCTTAACTGCTTCATTAGAACATCTCTACATCCCGGCATGAAAGGAGGCTGCTGGGCTGGTATGTTTGATCATGGCAAATTCTGAAGGAGAAAGATTGGGACAAACAGATTGAATAATCGTACTTCCTGAGCTGGTCCCTCCAATGAACCACCAACCGGTTATCTCCAGACTGAATGCCTGTCTCAATACCAATATTACCACCAGTACCGCCAACCAACATTGAAACCCAGATGAACGTACATAGCAGCATCCCAACTACATGATCAACTGAGCATCTACGCACAGTAAACCCCTGGCATCAACATTGAGTCACTGCCACCCGGTTGGCAAGGTTTATAATCAAGGTAAATATAATGTAGTAACTGTAGTTCCCAATATGACACATACAGTTTGCATGCAATAGCCCGTAAATGCATTTACGCATGGGTACTACCTATATACGTAAAGCAGTTCCTCGTACCGTAGTTTAATACTGTAGTTTACATTCCATCATTTTTTTTTTTTTACATTTTCTTTCAGAAACGAAAGCGTAAAATCGAGCGCCAGAAGATGTCGATGGAAGTCAAAAACCATTTTAAACTTTAATTTTTTTACTTTTATACTATCAGCTTTACTATTCTAACAATGAGATATTCATATTTATGTTTTTTTTAACTTTTATGTTACCTTCTAAAATGACTGTATTTCATGCTTGGAGAAATTTTTTAAAAACTTTTTTAAAAAAATCCCTTTTTTAAATGAATGGAATATCATATCTTTGCATGTAAAATTATTGAAAAGACCATGTCTTGGATAATTGGCAAAAAATAAAAAATAAATATTTTTTTCTTTACTATATGTTATATTCAATATTAACTTTATTAACAGGATTACATTTCAAAGCGCATACGGTAGAGCTAGACATAAATATTCCGCACACAGTGTCTCAAACTGTGATCACCTTTACTAAAATTACACCCAGTGCCAATCTCATTTAGTTCAATAGCTACAAGCATGCGCAGAAATGCAATGATACGCATATGCGTTTCAATCATACGCAGCACATTACTGTAGGGTATGTGCAAATATTAATATTGAATATTCTCCCTTTAAAGGCCAAGACGTCCAAGAGCAAGCCCCGTAGAAGTTGAAAAATAAAAAAACACTGTACATTTTGAAGAAAATTTACAGTATTGCATTATTGATTTATTGTTTTTGTTGGTGTAGTTAAATAAAAAAATGTTAAATCTAAATGTTGGTGTTTTCAAGTTTAAACATTTAACTTTTCTATTCAATACCATTACATACAATTCTAGACACTTACACTCAGCGTGATACATGGACTTTGCATTTCGATTTTTAGGTCGCGATCGCCCACTTGCGTTTCAGGCTGGTGTTGCAAATAACGCTAAAATTCCATGTTCAGTCCTCTATAACAGTGTGCAAGACGCGCGCAAATTTGTAACGCCACATGGACAACTCACGGCAATAGCGACCGGCTACATCGGTAACATCATTTTGGCCACTGAGGCAAAGAGATTTAGGTGACTAGTCCAAGGTCACACTTATCTGGCACTAAATACCAATCAAAATCCAGAGCCTTGTTTGCCATCTACAATTACACTCCAACTGGTGCTCCAAAAATATGATTTGTCATGGTAAGACACTGACAATACAGGCAGTCCTCGTTTTACAACGCTTCATTTTACAACGAATGGCTTATCCAACGCTAAGCAATGCATACCTATGTTCATTTTACAACGCCAAAACGGCTTATCCAACGCTCTTCCGATGCTTTGCAAAGTTGTTTATGTGTATATAATATATATATTATACTATATTATATATTATATATTATGTAATATTATATATATAATACAGTATATGCACTATATAATTTATGTGTATGCTGCATATCTTATTGTCTGCGTAAAATATTTTGTGTATTTTAGCATTAAAAATGCCTTCAGGAACGGAACCTTTCATTTAAACAGTGTTCTTATGGGAAAACGTGTTTCGCTTTACAACGTTTCGCTATCCAACGCCATTTTGAGTAACGCATTGTGTCGGATAGCAGTGATTTGTTAACTATAACAAAGAGTTTAGATTTCTTAACCCCAAATTCATGCAAAAGAGAAATAGTCTGAATGAGTCAAGGCATTTGTTCTGAGTCCTGTGCCTTTCATGTTTCCTTTAGGGCATTGTGTCTTTTATGGGATCCAGGAGCATATAGTACGTACTGTACATTTTTAGTTTGCAAGTATAGTTCAATTCAAATAATCTTGGTAAAAGATCACAAAAAGCTTTTGAATGTAAAGCGATTGTCTAATGACAGTCTCGACATAGCTGAATGTAAGACAAAGATGCTTAGCAGCACCCACGGCTATGCCCTTTGTGGAGCGGCACAGACATGTAACAAATGTATGAGACACACAATGCTTATCGCTCTCCTAATTATTCTAATTAAAATATTATTATCTCATGGTGCATAGGGTAGAGTTAGCATGGACACTTTTGGCTATCAGCCTGGGATATATTGTTTAGTCCCATTAAGTGTTTTATTCTCATAGAGTGCAATTTTGGGTTTCTTGTCCAATTGAGGGCCTCTTGTCCATGTAACAAATGTATACACTTAATCCAACTGTAATGTTACATGAAAGATGTAAAAAAATAAATAAAATAATAATAATAATAATAAAGAAAAACGACACCTTTCACGTTTTAAATGATCACTTCATATGCAAAATGCCCAAAGTAATCATTGAAAACTAGACTGGATGCATACGAATATGTCAAGTGAATATCTTCTTTCTAAAAACGTAAAGAGTAATAACTACTGTATTGATCTACCATTTTCTGCCAACATTTTAAAAGAGCTATGACCTATTAAAAAAACTGTATGACCTCGGATGGAGCGATCAGTGGCCTTTGAGTTTTTGATGACGCGCGATGGGGAGGCATGGCCATGATGTCACATGGCTGGTTCGCCCTCATTGGCTGAATTGCTCACATGACACGGTCGTTGCGCAAAGATTTTTTTTGGTCGGCTCAAAATTCGCCTGCCTAATAGAGGTGCAGCCTGTTGTTCACGCCGCGCGCGGATGGTCGCTCGCAGTATGGACGGGGCCTAAAGCTGCATGTCGGGCAAAACTATAAGCTCCATCCAAATTAATACAGCTCAGAGGCCTGATATGGTGTGTGTGTGTGTGTGTGTGTGTGTGTGTGTGTGTGTGTGTGTGTGTGTGTGTGTGTGTGTGTGTAAGACAGACAGACACACGACAGACAGACCACATCATACACACACCACACACACCTCTCTCCCTCTTTTTTTTTTTTTTTTAAGATATTAAAGAAAAAAACAAACATTTTTTTACTCACTATTTCTTCATGCTCCTTCCAACAATCATAGTCAGTTGCCATTGTAATACTTGCATAACAGATTCCAGCTTCTTTTGCAAGAACTACTTCAGGAACTGTGGTCATGTTGATGACATCAGCTCCCCAGAGGCGAAACATCAGGCTTTCTGCTCTGGAACTGAAGCGTGGTCCCTCTATGATGATTATTGTACCCTAGGAGTGGCATTTAATCCCAAGTTTTTTGGCAATGTCTATTAAAATCTGCAAAATACATACTTACCAAGTTAGCAATCATACACTAGACCAGTAGGTTTAAACCTTTTTTTTTGGTTAAGAAACCCTAGAATTAGATTGTGAAATTTTGCGGAAGCCCTACCCCTCCCCCCAACTCCCCGTCTCTAGTGTCTCTCCCCATTTCCCCACCTCTCTTACCTTGAGGACTGCGCCGACCCAAAGCTCCCTTCTCCTGCTGGCAGGAAAATGAACGTGACTTCCAGCGCCAACAGGAGCAGGGAGAAGAATGATTGCAGTGACTGGGCGGCTGCCACTGCTGCTAAGCAGGGGAGCTGCAGAATGGGGTGTTGACACCACATCAGGGACATCTGGGAGAATGATCTCAGCTCCGTCCCTGGTGGCCTCGGAACCCCTGAGGGGGTGCCAGCAGAACCCTGGTTGAAAATTTCTGCACTTGATAGCATTATATGCCTATCCAATATTTTATATTTATTTAAAAATAGGAAGTGCGGAAAAGGGCGTGGCTTGGCACGCTAACAAGATGGCTGCTTAGAACTGGAGCTCCCTAGGGAAACTTAGTGAATCCTAACCCATCCATACTCCAAAATTAAGAACACAACTTATAATTAGCAAATCTCTAAAGATCATTTCAGGAGCTGCATGCCAATATCAATATTATCTGTCAAGCTATACCTAATCTAACGATTACAGGAATAGAAGCCTGGCGCTGCTAGGGCCTGACGTAGGGCCCGTCCCCTCAGACACCCAGGCAGAGCGCGGCACTCAGCGACGGATCAGAAACTGAGGGGATCGATCGTACTTTATCCCGTGAAATCCTGAGCCTACATACTTCGGAGACTAGCTGGACAGCCACCGAAACGAGAGGTTTGGGAGGAGAGCTCGGCGGAGAGAGAGTGAGTGGATCCTGCACCCTCCCCCCCCGTTCTTTCCCGCCCACGCGCACTGCCTGCAAGCCGCATAGCCGCCCGACCCAGCGGCAAATAAACAAATAAACACTAACGGCCTTGCAAGGGGGAGCGTCTGGGGTTCCCCGGCTGCCGGAGGCTCGTCTCCCTCGTCTCCCTCTGCGCCCGATCCTAAGAGAGGCTCGTCTCCCTCTGTCCCCGATACCAAGATGGCCGCCGGAGCCGCGTGGGACTCCTGAGGATCGGCGGTTCAGGGTAGCGGCTGGAGCTGACAGCCGGGCGAGCCCCTCCCCTCGGGAGTATAAGGAGATTTCCCCCCCACCCAACTAGTTCGGAACGGGGGAATAGAGAGCTTGACCCTGCAGAGGCAGGCTGCTGACCCCCCTAAAATGGCCGCAGGGCCCACGAGACAGCCCTAGTATCTGCTGAAAGAGTACCTGTCAGAGGGGGGGTGATCTACAATACTGCTGCACCGGAGCCCAGGGGAGGGGGTGCGGTGCTGCCCTTTGGAGGAGTGGATCCTAAGGGGGTCAAGGAGAGAGACGGACGGCCGTGGCGGAGCGCTGTAGCGTCAAGTGCAGTTATATGACAATAAATATTGCGCTACCCCCCTTGCGCCCCCCCCCCCAACTGGGATCCGACAGCAATACCTGGAGGCCTCTTAAAAGCTGCAGCCCCCCCCCCACTATTTCAGAAGAGTAATTGATAGAATAAAGAAAGAGTGCCAGACCTTATCTCATTAAAAATGTGCTAAATGGAGAGACTTCCGGTGACGTCACCGCAGATGGTTAGTTAGGAGAAGAGCTCCCAGCACCCTCGCAGTAAAGCTTAAAGAAAGAGCAATTTCCCCCAACCCAAATCCCCCGAATTCGACACCCACCCCTGCCGCTAACATCAGGGAGATGTCGGGGAAAGGCCAAAGGCGGAATCAAAACCCGGTCACGAGTTTTTCGCCCCGGCCCCGCGCCAGGCAGACCTGAGCCCTGGAGCACAAGATGCGTCGAGGAGGAGCCGGAGCACGTGGCGCAAAGTGATCAGCAAGACCAGCCTGACACCGATCCCCCTGTCCTAAATAAAGAGTTTTTTGACTCCCTAATAGCCAAAATGAGAAGAGGGGTACAGGAGAACACGGAGAAGGCCCTACAGAACATCCGAGCCAAGGTGGGAGCCCTTACGGAAAGGACTGAGGACCTGGAGGCCAAAATGGAGGGAGTTTCCAATGCCCTGGCCGAGACCCACGAGGAAGTCTCGAGATGCGGTGATGCAATCCGCGACCTACAAAACGCGCTTGAAGACCCCGAGAACAGGGAGAGGAGGCAGAACATCCGCCTCAGAAACATCCCAGAGGCCGTCTCCCACGAGGAACTACAACCTTACCTCCGCAGACTATTCTTGCAACTCGTGCCAGGCCTATCCGACCACGAACTACTCATGGATCGAGCCCACCGGGCCCTGGGCCCAAAATCATCGGACCCCAACTGACACAGGGACGTGGTGATCAGAATGCACGCCTACTCCACGAAAGAACGGATCATGATGGCCGCCAGAGGTCTGCGCAATGTCATGATGGACGGAGCGGACATACTGCTTTTTAATGACCTCTCCAAAATGACAGTTAATAAAAGAAGTGCGATGAAACCACTTACCACTTACCTCCACGACCAGGGGGTTAAGTACCGTTGGGGGTTCCCCTTTAAACTAGTGGTGCTCCGCAACGGGCGCCCCCCCCCTCCCTTACAGCCACTGGCCCCCCAAGACTGTCCGACTATTGAAGAGGACCTCCGATCGCATACCCCCTCAAGCCATGCCCTCACCGCTGTCTGTCCTCAGACAGTGGCGACGATCGGATCCAGCCTGCCTCGCCTCCCTCCCTGGAGTCAGGCACATGTGGACATGGGGACTCATTAAAGATGGCCACCATGAAACCACCATACCCCCCGAAGATCCGTTGACCCAGAAGTACCATGGCGTTATACCCCCCTTCCCTCCCCCCCACCACTCGTACCCCCTCTCCCCACCCCACCATCCTTACCCCCATACCACCCATCTCTCCCACCCCCCCGCCACTCTCCCTCCCCCCTACCCCTTCTCCCTGCCCCCCCTCCCCCCCCACACCTATTTCACCCCAAGAAACCTCTCTACTCACCCCACTGATTCGCCCAACACGAGAAGGATCTTCCCCGCATCCATCGAGACCAAGCATCCTGCCGCAGAAATCTCCAACTCCTCACCTCTGGCTTCTCTCCGTGGAGCACGTCTGCTCCAGGTTCCAGTTGCTTTGCTCTGCTCCCGGCCTTCCACTTGTGGGAACCGGATCCTGCTGCGAGAGTCCGCCGGCGCCTGGACCCAGAACTTACTTGAGACGCTCCTTATCCAGGGACAGCTACCCGGTGCCTCCTTCTCCTCTGAACCGGAGGACAGGTTGTATACATGATCCCTGGCTCCCCTCCTATTTCCCCTCTCCCCGATAGGCCCAGATTCTCACCAGTTCACAACGAGAGGAGTCCATGCTCCCCCCACCATTGGCAGCACAACCTCCCTCCCCCTCCCCCCCTCCCCCCCACAGCTCGTCCGCCCGAAGGCCAAGTCTCCTACTCCTCCGGTGTACCCCCTCACGGAAAAAGGCGTCCCCCTCCCTCCTCTCACACCCCCCGCCCCAGGTCCCCCCCCCCCCTATGTCAAAGAGTGGTCTGACTACTCCGATAGGTTCAGGGTTCCTCCGGAGCCTAAACACAGCGAACTGATGTTGAATATGAGATTTCATGTGGAAGCACTCTCCCTGCCCTCCCCCCCCCACCTCCCATCACCGACTAGATCATCGGCAGCATTCCCCTCTCCCTCTCCCCCCCCTCACATGCCGGGTCGAGGAAAAGTTCAGCTTGAACTCAACGGCCATAGGGGTTTCTAATACCATCTAATATGTTGTAATATGGACTAAAGTTTGCATAATAGCTTCCGTATCTCTGAAATGGTGTACATACATGAACCCTGCCTCTCTCTGTCTCCCCCTGCGATAAGGTCGGCTCCCCCCCCCTCCCTAATGCTGTTTTAGCAATGTGGTTTATGTGTCTCTGGTACATTATACTACTATAATGTTGTGGTGTTAGGACCTAGAATATGTATGATTATCCCTACACTAACAAACCCAGGGTCCATATTATACTAGTGCAATGTTGCTGTGTTTGAATCTCGAATATGCATGAATATTTCTGCTGTGACAAACCCACTGCTCAGCCCAAATATGCTCTCTGACCCCCCCCTGTTTGCTTCTGCCGCAGATATTGCTTTTTACCCAGGTCAATATCCCCCCCTCCCCCTTCACCCCCCCCATTCCCCCCTCCCCCTCCTTCTACTCCCCCCCACCCGCCCCCCCTACCTCTTCCCCTCCTGCCCCCCCCCTCCCTCCCCCGCATGCTGAACGGTGATTATGGTTTAATTGTCTCCGGTATATTATATTATTCGCAATGTCGCTGTGTTAAGAACTAAATTACGCATGACTATCTCTACATTCACAATCCCAGAGCTCGACTCAAATAAGACCTCTGACCCCCCCCTGGTCTGCTTGTGCCACTGATATTGATGCTCCCCACGGGCAATCCCCCCTCTCCCCTCCCCCCTCTCCCATCCCTCCCCTCCCCCCCTTCCCCCTCCCCACTCCCCCCCTCCCCCCTCCACTCTCCCCCCTCCCCCCCTTCACCCCCCCCCCTCACTCCCCCCTCCCCTTCCACCCTCCTCCTTCCCCTCCCTCCCCCACCCGCCTCCCCCCTACCTCTTCCCCTCCATTTCCCCCCCTCCCCTCCCTCCCTCCCCCCCTCTTGAGCCTAAGGACCGAAAAGGCCCACCTGGTGGTCACCAGGACAGGCAATGTCTCTGTATCCTGACCCAAAAATGCCCAGAACCCTTCACCTTACAAAACTGGCTGGATACCTATCTCACACTATTATATACCCCTATTTATGTATTAAGCATAGCCCCCTATCCAAGTTACCCCCCCCCACACCCCCTCCATCAAACGGTGAGGGTGTTGGACCTCGCTTGCAGGCTCCGCCCTGTGTTTGACGCCCCGGAAAGTTCTCCAGGGTTTTTTGCCCCCTTCCCTTGCCACCATGGTGCCAAGCTGAATCTCTTTTGGGCTCCCGGATAGCCCACTTTCTTTCTCGCCCTTCTGTGTCCTCCCCCCCTCCCTCCCCTCCCACCTTCCCCCCCAGACCACTGACAGAGGCCCCCCCAGGGATAGTCTGAAGTCCCCCCCTCCCCCGTGCTCTAAGGTTCTAGTCACCCCCGACGTGGGAACGACTCGGGGTCCAGGGTTTGCCCCCAGGATTCATCACCCCCCCTAATGGCGTCAATTAAAATCATCTCCCTAAATGTTAAGGGCCTCAACTCGGTCCGAAAACGCAAGTTAGCCCTACAAGAACTAAAAAAAACTAAAGGCGATATAATCTGTATCCAGGAAACACACTTCAATACCCCAGACCCGCCTAACACATTCAAACACACGTTCCCCCAAGCGTTTTACGCATCTTCCCCCAACAAGAAACGAGGTGTAGCCATACTGATTAAAAACAGCATCCCTTTTGCCCCAACAAAGGTAACCAAAGACCCAGAAGGAAGATTCTTACTTCTCCAAGGGACACTGTCAGGAACCCCCATAGCCATTCTAAATATGTACGCCCCCAATGAAAATCAGACCCAATTCCTCCAGAACCTCCTTGGAACATTAGACCAATCGGTGCTCTCCTCGCTACTGCTAGTTGGAGATGCAAACATGGTCCTATGCCCAGACCAAGACAAATCCACTCAGCTAGCGACCACGCACACTGCTCAGATACGGAAAAAGGCCAAAAAGTTTCGGGAAACTTTGAAAAACTACTCCCTGTCGGATATTTGGAGGACCCAGCATGTAGGCCAGAGGGACTATACCTTCTTTTCAGCCCCCCATCAGTCTTACTCGCGGATCGACTACTTTCTAGGTACCAAAAATGCTCTTCAGGCATCCTCCCACTCTAACATAGGCCCAATTACGTGGTCAGACCACGCCCCTATCGAACTCACCCTCTCTCTGCCGTTCGCCGAAACCTCTGTGTACAAATGGAAACTGAACGATTCGCTCCTCAATGACCCCCAGGTGGTCAAAACAGTCAAACAAAAACTAAACACTTTTTTTCAAATAAATAAAGGCTCGGTCTCGGCAGCAGCAATGCTCTGGGAAGCGCACAAAGCCACCATTAGAGGAGACATTATCTCTTTAGCCTCCTATAAAAAAAAGATGAAACAAAAAGCGCAAAAAGAACTCACTGAAAAGATTTTGGCCCTAGAACTCCAACATAAGCAGTACTCCTCAAAAAAAGTGCTTAGAACCTTTGATAAGGCAAGATCGGAACTAAAAGTACTGCAGCTTGATGAGGTAGAGAGAGCGCTGAAATGGACTAACCAGAAGTTCTATGATAGGGGCAATAAAGCGGATAAACTCCTGGCCTCGAAATTAAGGGGCGTTAAGACCAAAGCCCAGATCACAAAAATCCGCACCAGAAATGGACAGATAACGTATAATGAGAAAGAAATAGCGCAATAATTTGCTGAGTTCTATACAGACCTCTACAATCTCCATCCCCCCATCCAGAAACATGATAGTGCCAAAGCGGCCGCAGAATATCTAACCCAATGTAACCTCCCATCCCTTTCAGTGGAAGAGCTTGAGTTCCTTAACCAGGATATAACTCAAGAGGAGCTATCTAAAGCCATCTCTTCACTTAAAATAGCTAAGACACCCGGGCCAGACGGATTCTCCAACGCTTACTATAAGAAATTCGCAGCATCCCTCTCCCCTTACATATTGGAGATGTTCAATTCCTTCCTGCAAGGAGAACCAATTCCAGGTACAATATCGGCAGCCAACCTTGCCATCATTCACAAGGAGGGTAGAGACCCGCTTCAATGCAGTAGTTATCGACCGATCTTCCTACTCAATACTGACCTCAAGCTTTTCAGTAAGATCCTAGCAAACAGACTGAACCCTATTCTCCCCAGATTGATTCATATAGACCAGGTGGGCTTTGTGTCAGGAAGACAGGCCTCTGACAACACCCGCAAAATTATTAATATTATAGACCACGTGCACCTCAATAAGTCTCAGGCCTAGATTCTAAGCCTTGACGCCGAAAAGGCTTTCGACCGAATCAAATGGTCCTTTCTTGACCAAACTATGCTCCGGTTTGGTTTCTCGGGTCCGTTCCTCGAAGGGGTGCGAGCCCTCTATTCCAACCCTACCGCTCTCTTAAAACTCCCGGGAGGGCACTCCAACCCAATAACAATTAAAAATGGAACCAGGCAAGGTTGCCCCCTATCCCCCCTACTATTTGCCCTATCAATAGAGCCACTAGCTGCAAGGATCAGAGCCGAACCCAGCATAAAGGGCATTCCTAATCGCAGACAGGGAATACAAAATATCCCTGTTTGCGGATGATGTCATTCTAACCTTGTCTGAACCGCACATCTCCCTCCCCAACCTCGAGAAACTGTTGGACCACTTTAGTCGAGTGTCCGATTATAAAATATATACAGACAAGTCCGAGGCGCTCAACATCTCCCTCCCAGACCCTACATGGAAACTCTTACAAATTAATTTCAAATATAAGTGGAATAACTCCCACATCAAATATCTAGGGATAAAAATAGCAAGCTCATACAGCTCGCTATTTCAAGCCAACTATCCCCCTCTCTTCTGCCAGATCAAGAGAGACCTGGAGGCCTGGCATGCCCATCAGATCTCTTGGTTTGGAAGAATTGTATCCGCCAAAATGAATGTCCTCCCCCGATTACTTTACTACTTTCAAACCCTCCCAGTCCCTGTCCCGCTAGCAGAACTGCGAAACATGCAGGCCCATATTCTCCGCTTTATATGGCAGCAACGCAGACCTAGGGTCCCGAGATCGGTGCTTTTGGCATCAAAGATGAGAGGGGGCCTGGGGGCCCCGGATGTAGTCAGATATTAACAGGCGGCCCAGCTGAGGCAGGCGTGGTATGGAAAAAAAAACCAACCTCCAATTGCTGGTTGGAGATAGAGATGCACCACGCGGCCCCCACCCCCCTCTCGGCCCTATTATGGTCTCAGACCCACAAAAGCAGAAAGCCCCTGAGATTCTACCTCGGAGCAATGAGGTGCACGTGGTCTACATGGATTAAAACCAAAGGGAAACATGGCCTAACTTCATCCCCCTCGCAACTCATCCCCATTTTCGGGAACCCGGACTTCCCACCCGGCTGTTCCCGTACCCAATTCGGCCAATTCCAGGGCCTAAATATCAGAGTGATTGCGGATCTGCTGGAAAGCGATATGGTCATGCCCTTTCAAGAACTTAAAAATAAGTTCTCTTCCCCAGACCTCCCCATCTTCAAATACCTTCAGGTTAGGCACTTCCTGAGAGCCCAATCCCCTAGCCTAAAATTCCCAGCGCGCACCAGATTCGAGACTCTGTCTCAAAGGGGAATATCAGAGAGGCTTAATCTCCGAAGTATACAGAACACTAGAGCATCTCAATCACCCCCCATACACTCCTATATGCAAAAGTGGAGTGCTGATCTGAATGCCCCTATAGACCTGGAGGACTGGGAGGATATCTGGGAAGCTGCTACCAGAACATCAATTTGCTCAGTCACGAAGGAAAATATCTATAAAATTGTATTCCAATGGTACCTGACCCAAAGTAGACTGAGCCAGATCTACCCAGGCACCTCGGACGTGTGCTGGAGAGGATGTGGTCAAAGGGGGGACATGCCCCACATTTGGTGGACATGCACGGAGATCCAGAGGTTCTGGATCAGGATCCAGAGTCTCCTGATTGAAAGTTTGGACTTAGAGGTCCCCCTGGACACCCTGACGTACGTGCTGGGGAAACCAATTGTAGACCTTCCTGCCTCTATAACCAGACTTTCCTCGGCAATCCTTAAGGCCGCCAGATGTTGCATCGCGGCGGCCTGGAAACAAGTTAAGGCCCCATCCAGGAGAACAGTAATCAAAAGAATAGACGGGGTCATGAACATGGAGAGACTGACAGCCATGTTGAAGCAAAGAATGTCTCAATTCTATAGAACCTGAGAGCCTTGGCCCGGGTTGGGGGCCCCGACACTGATGCAAGCCCTGCTCCAACACTAGTAACCTTGCGGATGAGGGCCGATGCGCCCCTCCAGCCACAATCCCCTCCCCCCTCCCCTCACCTCTCCCTCCCCTCTTTTTCCCCATGTCGCTCACAACTATCCACCCGCTCCTCGTCATCCCCTCTCTTTTCACCACTGGAAATGGAAAAAAGGTTTATTGTGTGTCTCAGAATACCTCACTGCCATGAGCCTGTATTTTACAACAAATTGTCATGCCATGCTGTGAATGTTATATCAATATCTACATGTAAGTGCTTCAAAAGACACCAATAAAGGAAAAATATTTTTAAAAAAAATATGAAGTGCGGTTGATCCAAATTGTCTCTTTCTACTGGAAACTGTTGCACACAAAACTAACACAACTGAAACAAAAGCCAGAATTTAATAATAAATATGGAACTCTAGGGCAGTGGTTTCCAACTTTTTTTTGGTGAAGGAACCTTATGTGAAATTCTGAGGAACCCCAACCCTCTCTAATAGTGCATCGGAGATCAGATGCATTGCAAATGCTTCTGTATTTGGTGCAATTTTAAAATGACCTGAAAATTGCAAGGAACCCGTCATGTTCTCTTTTTAGTGGACATTTGTATGATTTTCTGTAACAGGTATAAACATATCCTTCATGAAAATGATGGCCTATTGTGCAAGTAAATAATTTAATGAATTAATTCTTGAACATTTAAAGCAATTTACATCAGGACCTCCACATTAATTTTCATCCATTTCTGCCAGTTAAAATGTACAGAGCCCAGGTGATGTATTCAGTACAGTACAAACATTTACTCTAATGCTCCACAACACTTCATTGACCCCTTTTATCCATGTGGTTGTTTCCTGTGAATTGTTTGTGCATAATGATCCCCACCATGGATTATCAGGTAAAATAGAATAACTTTCCAAATTTACAACAGAGGGTCATTTCAGAAGTGGTGATTGATGAAATAATATTGCTGAAATGAATATACTGTTGACATGGATGATATATTACTGAAATGGACTGGGGGTGGGGTCTCTAGAGAAGAATTGATGGCGATGTTCTGTTTCCATTTTGTCTGTTCTGTTATGTCTTTAGTGTCCATTTTGTGTGTAAGAATGTGTGTGTGGTGTGAATGATATTCGCTCACAGTAGATTTACGACTGTGCCTGAAGTAACGCCCACATTCCTGGTATCAAGAAGTACCTGTTTCATTTAGACAGATGTTTTAATGATGTGAAAGATGATTGGTTTAAGAATTAAGGCACGGTTATTATATTCTGCCATGTAACCTATTTTAGACAAATGAAATCATGTGTATATAATGCCTGCTTGGACTCTCCCTAGTAGATTGTCTCATTGACTTTTGAATGTGTATGATCATACTCTGTGTGGTTAAGGAAATAAACTACTCATTATCACGACCCATGATCGTGAGTTTGCAACCAACGACATGATCAACTTAGAACTTTGTAATGTAGATTTGTAGTAGTTTGTGATAAATTTGAATGTACGCACCATCATGGTAGCACCGTTTCAGGTACTACAACAAAAGAGAGTATGCTAAAACTCATGCAGAACTAAAACAATTACTCCTGACGAAGTACTTGGTACGAAACGCGTAGAGGTGACGACAGGTCATCCTGCGCGTGTATGCTGGTAAGCTGAGACGGAGCCTGCAGGAGACAGCAGCGGTTTTATCCATCTCCGCGGTGCTGAGATCCGGATCCTGTGCAGCCACCGCGAGTCTGCTGACTGTCTCAGTGTGAGTGTCCGTTTCCCCTTGCCAGTGCCCAACCCTATGGCGGTTTCTATACAAATCTGTTGATAGGTTGTTTTCATGTTTGTTTTTTTCTTTCATGTTTTTTATATAAATTTTACTGTATTTGTATACTGTGCAGCTTAGGGTTTAGTCACCATTAGGTGTTTTCCTTGGTAGTACTTAGCCGTTCAGCTGCACAGCTGTTCTGAGGTGGAGTTGGATCCCCTCAGTTTTTGTGTATTTTTAATAAATTACCTTCCACTAATCCCTGGTGCGCATTTGTGCATTTTTTATTATCTTATATTCTGCCATGTAACCTATTTTAGACAAATGAAATCAAGTGTATATAATGCCTGCTTGGACTCTCCCTAGTAGATTGTCTCATTGACTTTTGAATGTGTATGATCATACTCTGTGTGGTTAAGGAAATAAACTACTCATTATCACGACCCATGATCGTGAGTTTGCAACCAACGACATGATCAACTTAGAACTTTGTAATGTAGATTTGTAGTAGTTTGTGATAAATTTGAATGTACGCACCATCATGGTATCACCGTTTCAGGTACTACAACAAAAGAGAGTATGCTAAAACTCATGCAGAACTAAAACAATTAAGAATTATGATAGTGGTCCATTAAAAGATATCACAACCTGTAACACACATGCACTTTTTTCAAAGACTGAAAGAGTTCATAACCGCATTAACTCACTACATGTACTGTAATACAATTACCAGTAACTCCTCCACCAGAACTCACATAGTGGAGTTACGTTTATATGATGGTCAACAAACCCTGAAGTGTATGCAGTCTTAAAAAGACAGGTATGTTGAACCTTCATGTTAATATTTATTGTTAATTTCCTATCTCAGTACAAGTTACAGCATTGTGCGTTAAAGATGCAAACATCCACCACATTACAAAACATTCTGACTTCTCTTGTTTTGCTGCAAAAAGGATCAGCCATTGGTATGTGACACACCCCAGGAAGGCAAGAAGGTCCCCCATCAAAGAATGTCTGATGTCTTTTAGTGGTCCTGTTTACAATACAAGCACAAAGTATATCACAGATTATAGGATAAACAGGAGGGCAACAATGAAATGCTACATCCAAATTGATCAAAATTATAGGCACTAATAAACAGTAATGCCTGTAATGTTTAGCTCCTTGCCAAACGTTGAAATAGATTCAAAGGTCAACGTTTGGCTAACAGCACTGCGTCCAATCAAACGCTTGGAGAGGAGGACAAAAACAAACACCACAAGTTTTTCATAAATCAGGATCAGAATGTAGTAAATCACTAGCTATAAATTCACTTACATGGAGAAAGGGGAAAAATTAAGAGAAAGACTTGTTAGGGAGAGAAGCCGGTGCAATTAAGCAGATTGTAGAGAAGAAATAATTAGCTAGACAGTCAAACTGCTGTCCCGGTGATACATTTATCAAAATGTCCCAGATTTGACAAATAATTCAGGAATGCGACGGCTGCTCTTGGTAGCACAACTGGTAGAGGGGAGGTACCGAGCGTTGCAGTGGGCTGTGCTGTTAATCAAAGCAAAGCTCAGCATATTTGCATCCATAGCGCTTCCATAACACTTCTCATTACACAGCATTGTGGGACTCGAATGTGCAGAGCTTAACTGGGATGCCCGACTGCTTTCTTGCACCCAGTTTTTCCTCCAACAAATTTGGAGGCCATATGTGGAAACACAAGAAATAAAAGGGTGAGGAAGCAGCGACATGGAAAAGCATAAAACACAAGAGGCAAAATTGCAGGAGAAACCACAATAAGAGACATACACTGACCAACAAATAGGTGATTTTATTTTACAATTTAAATATATCACTTGCTGTAACTAAACAGGCTTGAACATTTTGTCGTTGCTTCTTAAGTCTAGTAGTATTTTTTTTGTAATTGTATTATTAGATATTTTGAAATCTTGTAGATTTTAGAAGTAGCATTGGGGACATGGATGTCATCTCACACTAGGCTATGCAAACTATAAAGGGCTAATAAGTCACCTTTTATTAGAATAAAAAGCACAAACTAATACAGTAGTAGCAGTCGTAAAAAATAAAATACATTGCTAAATATTATCGATTTTATCCACGAGTACACCTGGCGAACTCCTGGACTGCAAAATGTTAATGTACAATGCTTGGCTGAATGCCCCACCACTCTGGACGTCTGACTACAACAGAAATGTACAGAATTTAATGGATTAACCCCTATATTTCACTATTAGATAATGTTGACCAAGGTAACTATTCCAAGATACGTTTAACAAATGTTCGAAGGGGTCATACATTTTATTACATGATTTAATGTGTTTCAGTGAGAGGTGAACAATTAAACTGGGACAGGCGTTAAGAAAAGATGTTAAAGTTTTTCTCACCTGTCGATAAACTGGTCAATCACGACTATATCTCCAGGCTGAATCTCTTCTTTTAAGAAACCTCAAGCTGTAGTCACCAAAATAAGGGTACATCCCTCCGCTTTCAAGGTCCAGATGTTGGCACGGAAGTTTACATTTGTTGGTGCTATGGTATGCTGCCTGCCATGCCTAGAAAGAAGGAGTGCATGTCACAGAACACTTTCAGGGCATAACATGTAATAATAAACTGTGATATAAGGTAGTCTTGTTACAATGTATAGGGTCAGCTAATTGTGTTCATTTTATAATACAGCTGGCATTTTTCAGTGGCAAGGTAGGTTACTGTAATAGAAGAAGGATGCAGCAATTGTCTTTACAAAACTTATCACTACACTATATTTAACTATAACGGACTATTACATAATACAATGTAGTACTGTATAATAAATATGGTGAATATGTGCCTGCACAATATTAGTCCATTCAGCATCCTTTAGAACACTATTGCAGTTAGTCTAAAACTGAAGAGATTAAAAATAAAGGAGTATTTTCGCTTTACATACATGCTCCGATCCCATTGTGTACGTTAATGCGGGGTATGCCTGTACTCACTAAAGTCTGAAACATTAGTTATCGTTAACATTTATTCACTTTAATTGCTGTTAGTTAATGGTGTCTATGGACACTTTTTTTTTTTTTTAAGTAAAATCTTGTGCATGTGGAGTTTATCGTAAAAGGCACACTGCACTCTCCCTAACAGCCAATAGGAAGTGCTCAGACAGTCTACAATGGAATTCAGGCCATGTCAGGAGGGGGCATCAACCACCTGTTGTCAGAAAGCTCTTTTAAAGCATTGCATACCCGGTCAATTTTAAAAATGTGATAGAGTACATTACATTACTGTTCTGACATACAGCACAAAAAAACGAAACTTTATTGCAATGTTGTGAGCTGCAGTCACAGTAGAATGTTTCTAAAATAACAATTTTAATAACCACTGTCAATCATCTCAGTTTCCACTTTAATTACATTACCAAATTACTAAAATGTGCAGAAACAAGTGCTAAAATATAAATTGTGGCAGGATAAGTGTGAGATCACAGGGAGGAACCTGATTGACTACGGGCACCGCAGAGGGGCTCTTTGCTTGCGACTGCACACCAGCATATATCACCTGCTATTGGTTTGGATGGGTTTGGGAAACCCCAAAGTTACCATTTAAACGCATGTACTTCCACTGGGCCGTGTAAGTATTATATTATCTTTTCTTATTCCCCCCCCCCCATCTAGAGGCATTACCCTCTTTGAGATTTGCCCCATGACCAGTTTTCCACAAGCACGATGGTTTTAATCCCTTGCCCCACCTTTTTTTCTGTTTTCTGGATACACATCAACAGGAGTGTTTCAGACCGGAGGTATTCATGGAAGCAAGGCCATTCTTACCAGATTTTTTTAATTATGTAACAGTACAAGAACAAACAGAATATATACAGCAGCTGTTCAAAACCCTACTGTGGGCAAATGAAATTAAATAAATACATTCTTGTTAATATGTGCATAAGGATTATGTCATTAATGATTAACACAATCCTGCTAGTAGTAATCATAACGTTAACTCAGTCAATACTTGGAATGCCACGACTCGTGGTGGTTTCCCTTTAGTGACATTTTAAACTATATTGAAAGTATTATATTTTCGAGAAACTGACCTATTTTACGAGAATTCTTCTTACCACACCCACTGGCTCATAAATATACCATATCCACTTTAGATGTTAAACCAAATAGAATATTTACATGTACTGTACCAAACATGAGGAACAACAAAGCTTCTGGAATTCAAAGAATTTGGTTTAAGAACATAATATCAATTTTAATTTCAAACTTGTCTCTGTGGGGTTTACAGGTAACGTAAACTGGGCTGCTCTAACAAAGAACAATTATTGAGGGGGAAAAAACTGCAGAATTTTTTAGTATGGGTTTAAGAGTTTTTACAAAAGTAAAAATATACTAGGGTATTTTGAATAATCAGAATCATTCAAATATCTATACATTATTCTTCAGAATCTGTGTCATCTCATGATATGATATAGATATATATATATAGATATAGAAAAAGGAGTTGCAGTTCCACTTTTAGTGTGTGGAAGTGTGGAGCCAGGGCTATGGTTCACCTTCCATCCCCTCCCTCAGGGGAGTGGGATCATCTACCCCATACTCCACAGAGAATGTGGGCGACAGGGATAGACATTTGGGAGCTCAAGCCCTGGGGGTTGAGTGCAGGGACCAAGAGAACAGCAAGCTGCGAGGCGACACTACGCTGGGTTTTGTAGGGTCTAGTGGGGTATAATCTATCTTGCTGCCAGGGAAGAGAGTGTACGAATGTATGATTATATGTTGGTATGCCGTTGCTGTATCCTGAAGAATCAGTTACTGTTTTAAACTCCTGCCTGAGGCTGCAGTTATTCAGGGAGAGGGTGAGAGTGTTTTCCACAGGGGACTGCAACTATCTGCGATAGGCCCTGTGGGAATGGAGGCGCTGCAACACCGAGAAAGGAACTAACCAAGCACCAAAATCATGTCCTGTCTATCTCCAACAACATCGGTGGATGCTCAGGGCCTTCTGTGAGCCTAACAGGTAGCACCAACCACAGGTAACAGCAGTGAATCTAGGTTAATGCAAAAGAAGTAGAGAACAATCAAATAGGAGCAAGGAGATGATCCAAAAGGTACAAAAATATCTTTATTGGTGTGCCCAAAGCATAAGAAAAGGAGTTTTTTTCTTATGCTTTGGGCACTCCAATAAAGATATTTGTGTACCTTTGGATCCTCTTCTTGCTCCTATTTGACTGTGCTCTACTTCTTTTGCATTAACCTGGATTCCGTCAGCAGCAGCTCGTCTCCCCAAATCAGAAGATGACTGAGTAAATGCAACCATTATCTTATGCCTTATTGATACTCCCAATGAAATTGAGTGTGGTAGTTTTCCACTTACCCCCACTTTTCAGGGAGCTGTACTCATGTGATGGCTATATGGACATACTCATTCATTTATATTGAAGATCGATTAATCTATTCATGGTCTAGGATTTATTACAATTGTGAACAGCCTGGTACTTGAGCACTTTTGATCACACTTCTAAACAGCAGTGAATCTCCCTTAGGGTGGGGGAACATGTATTACAAGTATAATATACAATATTATATGGTCCATATGGTAGTGTATTGTAGTAATAGGTCTAGTGATAGGTTGGTTTCCTCACACTTCCTTGGCCAGTATAAGTTTGTATAAGTACTGGGGGAGGGGGAAAGAGTGGGGGCCAAACCTGCAGGGACGCTTCGGAGTCCTCAGAGTTCTCCCATGGTCCACCTGAAGCTTCCGGGGTCTTCCTGTGAAAAAAGTTGAGGCTCCAACCCAAATCCAACTGCCCCACCCCAAAACCCCCGCCATCAGCAGCTTTGAGCTTGAGGGGGGTGGGTGGACGAAACAAGGAGGAGGAAGACATCATGACCCATCTGAGAACAACAAAGAACTTGCCTGAGAGTTCGAGGGAAAGAGAGAGTGTAGCGGCAGTATTCGGCGGTTGGATCGCCTCTTCTACTCTTTGCCCATGAGTCTTTGATGATTCTGACCTGCTAGCCACTCTGAGGCACGTGTAGGGCCAGTAGGACGTCCGGACCTCTGTGAATTTGGTAATGAGTTCTGTTGTTCTGAAGGGGAGATCCCTAAGCTTTGAAGGAATCTCCCTATTTCTTCGGGTATCTGAGGGGCATTTGCTTTCCGTTCTTCAGTACTGTAAGTTTAAACAGGAAACCCCATCTATAGCGGATGTCTTTCTCTTGTGGGATCACGGTTAGAGGTTTTAGTTCACGTCTTCTGGTGATTGTTGTCTTGGAAAGATCGTTGAAGATCTGCAATGGTTAATTTTCAAAAAAGATTTCTCCCTTCTTTCTACAGCTAGCTAAGATTTTTTCCTTTGTGGAGTAGTGATGTAGTTGCACAATTACGTCTCTTCTTTTGGGGTCCTCTGATCTAGGGCCCAGAGCCCTATGAGTCCGGTCCATCTCAAGCTCCCTTTCTTGTAGGGCTGGGGCCACCACTGTGAAGAGGTTGTTTAGATAGGCACGGAGATCTTCAGGGGGACTAGACTCAGGAATATTCCTTACTCGGATATTTTGTCTCCGCTCCCAATTTTCCTGATCTTCTTGGCCATCCTTGATGAAGTTTATTTCATGTCCCAGCCTTATGATTTCATCATCCGCTGAGGCCTGTAGCTGGAGGGATTCCTCCAGCATGAATTAGAGTTCTGTTGTCCTATGGGTAAGGGCATTTACTTCTTGTTTAAGTTTGCTTACTGCGCAGAAGAATAGACGCGGTAATGTCTATGGAGAAGCTCACAGCCATGCTCCATAAAAAAATGCCACAGTTCTGGAAAATTTGGGATCCCTGGCTGGGTCCGCAAGTTCTAGGCCTCCATCGAGTCTAGACTGCGTAGACGCGGACGGGTGGACGGGACAGAGGACACCAGAGATTCTACCCCCCTCCCCCTTCATCCATCCCTTCCCTGTCGGTACGTCTTCCCTCCCCCCTACCCCTCCCTTCTCCTCTTTCTTTCCTTCTAATAGGAAAAAAGTTTATTATTATTGGTCAACACCTTGTTGCACTCAACCATGGTGTCCTGTGCCTATGATACCGCTGTACCTATGTAAGTATGTGTTTGTTGCCAATAAAAAAAAAAAAAGATTGATTCAAAAAAAAGTTTGTTTACTGCGTTGGAATAAGTTTTGCATCCTGGTGAAGAGATCTTCCAAGTATTGTCTGGTTACTTCCTCGCCATCCGCACCTGCGCGGTCTTGGTTCTGGTCAGGGCTGTACCTTCTGCAGCTCCATTGTGGCTTCCCGTACCCCTCCCCACCTCCGCTGATTACCCCCAAAGAATCAGGCAACCTCCTAGGCGGTCATTTTTTCCATGTTATTAGTCATCCTCAGTCTGACCTGGTTCCTTGGGGGACGGAGTAGATTGCGAGATATTAAAGGAAACTGGTTATATTCTCATTCAATATGTGGGGTCCCTGTAGATCCTTCGATAGACTTCCATACCCAGCGAAATCATCGGGTATCTCTCAGTGTGGTCATTTTAAGATGTGGTGTGTAGGGTTGTAGGTAAGACCCCGATCAGGCCTATTTTGGATATTGAGGGCATCCTGAGAGGTCTTGGATCTTCTCTGTGTAAGGGATCGGGGTACACGCTCCGTACAGCGGGTCCCCGCTGCTCCGGCTCCCTGCGTCACCGCACATGCCGTGCGCCCTCCCCGCCGGCTCCTTACCTGTTCCGGTCCGGCGCTGCTCCTCTCCCCTGCGGCACACGCCGTCTCCACCCGCACGCTGCCGGGGCACGCACGCGGGAACCTCACAGGGCGCTCGCGCACCCGATCCTCTTCACCATCCTCCTGCATGCCTGGCTCCGCCTCCCACCTGCCGCAGGACATCAGGGCAATCTCATCCACTCACCGGGCTGGCACCCCCTCTAGGCACCTGAGCCTATCCCTGGGCCTACTCAGGCACACCCCCGCTCCACCTCTTCCTCCTATAAGTCCACTCACGTATATTACCCCAGTCTGCCCTCTCCTTCCTCGCTCTGCATAGTTTCTTGTGGCTCTTGCTGTAGGGAGTTCTATGCCCGGCTCTCTTGTGTTTCAGTTCTCGCTCCAGTTCCTTCCCCTGTGTGCTACCTTTGGACTTGATCTCGGCTTCCGTTTGACTACATGTACCTTTCTACCCCCTGGACCCGGCTTTGGACGCTACTACACTGTTCTCTCCTGTCCTCGACCTATGACTTATGGATCTCGCTACTCGGACCTTTGGCGCCCCGGACTCGTCAAGTATCTGGCTAACCCTTTCTCACCAGTCCCGGCAACGCACCCTACCACACTCCGGGCATGCCCTCACTACTGTGGGTGCGTGTTATACCCTTAGCTACCTCAGTACTGGGGACTGGCCAGGTCTGCGGGCAGTACAGCGTTACACTCTGGTTACAGGCGGCTGGTTGCCCTGATAGGTGGGGAGGCCCAGTGGCGTGTTGATGTGGATTGTCTGTTTTTATGTGTGGTAGTGGCAGATGCTTGAAAGCTGCTATGGGGAATTGCAGGGGGGCTCTCCTCTGGGGCTTTGTTGTCTGTCGTGTCTGGCTCTAGGGTGCAGTGGGCGCTTGACATGTGATGTGGGGGGTTCTCAGCTGCTTTGGGTTACTGTGAGTGTGCTGCGGGGGGCTCAAATCAGTGAGGGGTTGCTGGGGTTTTTCCCTGTTGGGATCGCCTCCGTGAGCCTTCGCTGCAGGCTCCCTGCCAGCTGACCTGACCTGTGTGGTCTTGCGGCATTCCCTGGGGAGAAACAGCAGCTCGCCAAGAGGGGGGGGAAGGGGGAGAGAGGGGGGGAAGCCGGATCATCCCCGCCGCCATCCGATCGCCCACCACGGGTCCCGCAACACCGGGTGGCTTCTCCGGCGCTCTCGGCTGGTCTCCTGTTCCGGATGCCTCTCCCGTCTCAAGAGCTCTCCTCGGGGAGAACGGGGCCGGCCGGCACATCTTGGCTCGCCTCGTGGCTACCTCTCCGGCTGCTGCTGCCAGGGATATGCTGGGCAATCGCAGGTGGGAGCAGGCACCAGGTAGTGGTCCGGGGGTTCCCTGTTCACTTGGGGCACTTTTGTGGGATGTTTTAGCCGCATCTCCTGCGGTCTAGCACGGAGCTCTGAGGCTGTGCAACCACTTGGCAGTCTGCAGAACACACCCCCAAACAATTGTATAGCAGCGTAACCAACGTTAATCTCTGAAGTACCAGATTGATTAAAATACTTCATATCCCCTGCCATTTTTATTACAGTCTTTATGAGCAAAATCTCTAGATTACCTTGCAAGCAGTACACAGTCCACATTGTTTATCTTCCCTAGAACCAAGGCGTCCGACGGCTGGAAAAATAAAAAACAGAAAGACCATAGATTTTTTTTTTTTTTTTTTAAACAACGAATAGAAATACAGTTATTTTTTTGTCTACATTTATACATGATTCCTGTTTTCTTTTTGCCCCATGCACTTTTAATGCAGTGACATAATGGCTGCCTAATAAGAGAACACAGGTTTATTCCTGAAAAATAAATCTAGAAAGCCTGACAGAAAAAAGGGATATTTCCATATTTCCCTACTACAGTATATTCAACTGTGAAGCATTGTCTAAAGTACAAAGTTTAAGGGCCTTATTCAGAGAACATTCATAAAAAATATCGCCATGAATTTATAGTTGACGATTTTCAGCTCGATCCTATCACGGTATTCATAAAGCCACGATGAGGATTCATATTCCGTTTTTGAAACTCGGCGATAATATCGCAGCGATTTTTTCGCTAGTGCTTTTTTTTAATAAATGATCATACGTTTTTTTGAACTTTATTTGAACTTTGTTGTCGTCACGGCGAGATTATCGCGAGACTATCACAATTCCAAAAGCCTATTTAAATGTTTTTGTTCTACTAATCAGTGTCTGTGTTGGTGTGCGGAAGTGAGAGACACACAGGCTAGTTGCATTGCGAGAGCTACAGTTGATTGTAAGTTTGAAAGGATTGTGTATTGTTGTGATTGTTGCAGAACTATTGTGTGTTAGTGAGTGTGTATATTTGTATTTTGGTGTGCCATTTGTTTTTTTTTGTTTTATTTGTGAGTGATTGTGTAACGTGTTGTTATGGATGACAGTAGTGGAAGTGAGCGTGTGAGTGGCCGTGAGCATGTGAGTGGCCGTGAGCATAGTCGTGAGGGTGTGCCTGGTCGTCAGGGTCACCGTGGGCGTGAGGGTGGTCGTGAGGTTGAGGGTGGGCGTGAGTGTGAGCGTGGGCGTGAGTGTGTACGTGAGGGTCACCGTGGCCGTGAGGGTGGTCGTGATGGTCACCGTGTTCGTGATGTTGGTGGGGCACGTGAGCGGGGTCGTGAGCGTGGTGGTGGTCGTGAGCGTGTGAGTGGCGGGGTATCTGTTGGTGGGATGTCTGTGCGTGTTGGGGACAGTGCGAGTGCCTTTCAGTCTGTTCATAATCACAATCACTCATTTAAAATATGGGATGAGGCGTGGCTACAGACAGCATTTTCATGATTGTTGTTGCTGCCTTTAAAGAATGTTAAAGAATCATTTCATTTCTTGTTAAAGGAACAGTGACGCAGCTGCATCTTCAATAAGCAAGCTTTGTTTAATTGAATGAACTTTAACCAGCGGCAACTTTATTTGTTGGAGACAGGGCAGCTGTTACCTTTCCAACCGTAAGGCATTTAAAGCTGCAGTTCAGTCAATATCCTGCATGTTTTTTTGTTTTTTTTATAAATCAGTTCTGTAGTAAGAAAATGTGTTTTATTTTTTTGTGTTTTTACATAACTTTTGTTTAATTATCAATTTTCTTGTATTATATTTGAAGAAGCATTTGCGAAGGCACTGCCACTTCATGTCCTGTCACAAGCCCTGGCACACCCCTTTGTCAGCACTGGCCTCCCTCTTGCACATGTCAGTGCAGGAGTGCTCATGAATCTTCATGAGCTTCCACTGATGGACTGAAGCAGAATATAAACAAATCCCTTCACTAATTATGTCACCAAATGTCGCCTAACAATACATGGAGAACGAATTGACCTGCAGCTACACATTTTATGTAGGTAATTAGAGATTGCACACATGAAACTATTGAACTATAAAAATAATTTAAAACCAACATTATAAAACAAATTATAAAAATGCAACGTTAACATTAATTGTTGTTTGTTGCGGCCCTCACGTAAGTTCACCCACCCCCCTTTTAAGCATGCACCCTGAACGACATGGTCTATGAGACGTGCGCATCAAAATTACGCTTTCAGACTGCAGCTGAGGGTAAAGGACAGCCCTGGACAAGTCCATAATTTCATGTACACAAACAGACAAGGTTTACAGGATATCACTACATCAGCATAGCTGACGCAATAAGTGTGTCCGTATTACAGAGGCACTCATTTAGCCATCTGTGCTGAAGTAGGATTAACTTTTAAATATTGTCTGTTTGCGTCCATACATGAGTGGATATTAGAAGGTCTCGAATACTGCTATTCAGGTTGCGCATGCTTGCTAGGCGGACATGCATGCACGTGCAGTGTGGCCTTAGCAACCATGTTGACATATGTAAAAAAAAATTATAACTTTATAACTATGTTTAACTAGATTTTACAAATGTTAATATGTTATTAACATATTTCTTAACACTTTTGTGTTGGCTTGTTTAGGCAAGACATCCAGCAGAGTCAAAAAGGAATTGTGGAAACAGGTGGAAACTCAGTTTCGGCGTGTGGAAATCAACAGCGAACATATATGAACTGTCGGAAACGTTTCCAAGATATAAAAAGTAATGGAAAAAAAAAATTACATGCCATACGTGTAAGTGCATCTACTCCTGGCGGAGGACCTCCTGGCCCATCTGTAAGATTGACGGAGATGGAGTAGCAGGTTGCTCGCATGATGAACCCATTATTGGTGGAGGGTTTGGCTGGGGATCGTGATATTGGTATCTACGACTCTACATTTCCCCCAGGTCAGTAAAAGTACATGACTAATATTGACTATGTACCAAATAATTGCACAATTACTACTTGACCTGTACAACACGTCAACATATACAGGCATACCCCGCTTTAAGTACACTCACTTTAAGTTCACTCGCGAGTAAGTACATATCGCCCAATAGGCAAATGGCAGCTCACGCATGCGCCTGTCATCACGTCCTGAACAGCAATACCGGCTCCCTACCTGTACCAAAGCTGTGCGCAAGCGGGGAGACTATAGAGCCTGTTACAAATGCGTTATTTACATCAGTTATGCACGTATATAATGATTGCAGTACAGTACATGCATCGATAAGTGGGAAAAGGTAGTGCTTCACTTTAAGTACTTTTTCGCTTTACATACATGCTCCGGTCCCATTGCGTACGTTAATGCGGGGTATGCCTGTACTCATTAGAAGTTTTTCACATGTAGGCCTCAATTGATGATATAGATCACATGTAGGCCTCAATTCATGATTTAGAGTCATTGTGGGCAAATTATTGTAGTCATAACAAACACAATTTTATAAATGTTTTTATGTTACTTTTATTTATTTTACAATTAATACATAACATTGTAGGTAATGGTCCTAAAATGCAACACATGAATATTATTGATTAATCATACTATGTATGAACAAATAAGATTATGTTGTTGTTTTTTACAATACAAATTTCACATATGTACTTGCTGATAATTTGAACTAACATCTACTCCATTTGCCTTTAATTACAGTAATATTCTTCATTTTCGTGTATGTAACCAGCATAATTTTTTTCCCCCTGTACTGTACATAGTGTCCAAAAAAAATGTTGTCTCAACACGTGCATCAGCTGTTTCATCATCTGCATCGTCCCTCTCCTCACATGCATCTGCGGCCTCATCACCTTTACCAATTGAAGGTGAGACATTATAAAAAAAGTATATTGTTTAAGCTTGTTTGTAAACGCTGTGTCACGTTACGCACACTGTGTGTAGGGGTTAATGGTGTGTGTTTGATGTCTGTGTATTTTTAACTATTAAAAGTAGTTGAAGAACACCCAATACAATATATTAGATGAAATTACATGTTCAATGTAAACATTAATATACACACTGTTTTTAGATTGTGATACTGCAATCATATACTTTCTCTTGGGTTGGAACATTGTCCCGCTACATGTTCACTGTTGTGCGTGGCCACATACTATAGGACATGTGTATAACCACAACCTTATTTTGTTGTGTGTACACATTGCCAATCACACACAATAACAACTACAAAGTACCCGTGTTGACATTCACATTAGCATGGGACAATTGCATGTGTAAATTAATAGATTTAGCATCAATTGACAATATACACCAGATATAGAATACTCTATTTAAATGTGAGGATGATTACTTTAAAACACATACATGTTATTTTTTTAAATTATATCTAAATATAAATATATATATATAGTCTTATGCTTGTCAATCTGTAAGTATGCTTTGATGTGACATAACTTTGGTAGTGCACAATTGGGCCAAATAAATGCTAAATATGGTATATTCTCCACATTCAAGATGTTATTTATAAGGATCTTAGTATGCTTTATAAAATCTCATAATCTTAATTCATAAATGTGTCTAAGTTTTTCATTTTTTCCCTTTTCATTTTAGATGTAACAACTGCTGTGTTGGTTGGTTCTGATTCCTCATCGGTGGTATCTATGTCACGCAGTCCACAAGTGACGTCTCCCAAAAAGAAACAAGACATAAAACAACACTTGTCTAAGCAACAGAAATCGGAGCAGCGGTTTATCAATTCTCAAAACAAACGTCACCAAGAATTGATGGCTGTGCAAAAGGAAATTGTAGCAGAGCTGGTCAGCATTAAAAAAATTTTAAACAGGAATAGTACTGCATTCGACTTACACAATTCTTCGTTACATTCCATAGATGAAAGTCTGATAAAACAGAACGAGCTACGTGTGTGTGCAATACTGTCGAGAAGACATGATGTTGGTTCTTCATCATTTGATCGTGGTCTTAGAATTTTTTCAACACCAAAGTCTAAACATGAATCTCCACAATTGTCCTCCTCTCCGGCAGCATCTTTGCCATCTTATCAGACACCATTATTGGCAGCTTCTCCTGCAACATTGAATGTCCCCTCTCCAGCACAATTATTAGCAGCTTCTCCTGCAACCTTCAACACCTCTGCTTTTGCAACTGTAGCCAGGTCTCCCCAGCCTGTCAGCACCCCCCTCACCTTGCTGACGATCGCGGGTGCAGCCGAGTCAACTGGCGGCCCCGCGCGGCGATCGCAGGGGTGAGGGCGGTCAGACCCCGGCTCGGGGGTTGCCGGTGGACGTATGCGGCCGGTTGCCAAGGCCGCACGCGCGTCACAGGTCTCTCGGCGCTCTCGGAGCCGGGAGGTGAGAGCGCCGCCATGTTGCGCCGGTTCGCGCATGCGCAGTGAGCCCCCGGCGGCCCGACAGAGTCACGCATGCGCAGAAGGATCTTCAGAGGTAGGGAGAAGTCGCACGAGTGTAGGGAAAGGCCAGGAAAGGTTGCGGCAGTCCCAGATAGATCGCGCAAGCGCAGAAGAGTTCAACAAAAGCCCGCGAAGCCCTAGCCTACCAGGGAAGGCTCTGAGCAGGGACTACGAGTCCCATGAGCCTCTGTATGCCCCATGTGACCCCAGGGAGCCAATAGGGCTGGAAGATGACTTGGCAGAAGAAGGAGATACATTGTTTGGGCTTGCAGCTACGCAGTCAGTTGGAGCAGCGGAGCAGAAGGGGAAGGAAGGGTGCAGGGAGCGAGTAAATCTCCTGCATCGCGTAAGGTCCCCTCTCCCAGGTAGGCCCCAACTCCCCACCAGGTTAGTGGGTAATTGATAGGGACGGCCCCAGTTAGGGACTCTGCCCTTCGTGAGTGCTGTCTTGTCAGAGTCACGGCTGTCAGTGCTGTGAGGTCTGACAGACAGGCACAGTGTTTGTGCAGCACGGTTGCTGCACGTACCAAGTAAGTGGCCGTGCGTTACTGCAGGTACTAGTTGGTTAGAGTCAGGACCGGAAAGAGCTAGGGAGGCGAGATAGGCCAGTTAACCCCTTAGGTCCCAGGTAGGTCCTCAATCCCCAGTTTGTGGTGCTACAGGGACAGGCCCTAGGTTAGGGACCGTGTCATGTAGTGCCAGTGTTAGATAGGGATCAGCGGATGCTGCAGTTCCAGTAAAGAGGTCTGTGTGCAAGTCGATACCTAGAGATCAGAGACTATCTCCAGGGTGGGATCACCCCTGGCGGACCCCAAGCAAAGATTCACCGGACCGGATCAGACGGGATCCAGAACGACTGATCCTTTGTGAAGTCCTTGCAGGTCCGAGTGCTGGAGCACTCGGCAGGTACTCTATAAGTGCACCAACAAAGATCATAACATTCTGTTAACACATAGTGGCAGCGCTGACCACGGGACAAAGGGGGTTGGGCTGTGGGCACTGTGGGGATGTTATACGGTGGTGATGTTCTGAGTATGATGTATTAGTTATCGTTTATTCATTCAGTAAATCTGTTATCCATAATACTGGTGTATGTGGTTTCTGGGTGGGTTCCTATGTTAGGGTCATTCTACACTGGCGACACACTTTATTCGAGCTCGGCTAGTCCCACGAATTCGGGTATACCCGGGTGTATTGAGGTTTATGACTGTTTTCTGCCCGAGTGCATTGAGTTATTTTCCAGCAGGGATTGAAGCATTTTATTCCCGCTGGCTGCAATACTGCACAGTATATATATATATACTGCATTACAATTCATGAATTTATGCCATCTGGTAGACACGCGAAGCATTGCAGCCTATTAAATCCTAATCATTATCATTTAACAGATCAGCCGCCCATCAGCCAGGCATGAACCCAGGCTGGGAAGGCAAATGCAATGGGGCTTGTCAGAGGTGAGGAGCGGCGCATTCCAGGTATCTGCCAGGTACATACCGGGTATTTGCTCGAATAAAGTGTGTCGGTGCAGTACATTTCCATAGAATCCTACATAGGTGGAGGCGCTGAAACCGAGACCGTTCCAGAGGATTCACCCCAGGCTCTCACTAGCGGAGGCTCAGGCCTCCTGTGAGCCTGCAGGTATATGCACCACACCTGGTAACACCTCATGTTCTACGCACCCACACTATATATGCGATTGGGTGGGGTGGAATACCCGTTACACAACATTGTTAGCAGATTCTCCTGCAACCTTGGATGCTTCAGCACAATTTGGAGCGGATACTCCTGCAACCTTGAATGCTTCTGCATAATTTGTAGCGGGTACTCCTGCAACCTTGGATGCTTCAGCACAAAATGGGAGCGGATACTTCTGCAACCTTGAATGCTTCTGCACAATTTGTTGTTGGTTCTCCTGCAACCTTGAATGCTTCAGCACAATTTGTAGTGGGTTGTCATGCAACATTCAACAGCTCTGCTTCTGGAAAATGTTTTTGGCCTTCTCCTGCAACCTTGAATGCTTCAGCACACTTGGTATCCAATTCTTCTGCAACGTTGAAGGCTTCAGCACAATTTGTATCGGAGTCTCCTGCTAACGTCAATGCTTCAGCACAATTGGTATCGGAGTCTCCTGCTAACGTCAATGCTTCAGCACAATTGGTATCGGAGTCTCCTGCTAACGTCAATGCTTCAGCACAATTGGTATCAGAGTCTCCTGCTAACGTCAATGCTTCAGCACAATTGGTATCGGAGTCTCCTGCTAACGTCAATGCTTCAGCACAATTGGTATCGGAGTCTCCTGCTAATGTCAATGCTTCAGCACAATTGGTATCGGAGTCTCCTGCTAACGTCAATGCTCCAGCACAATTGTTACCAGCTTCTCCTGCAAGTTTTGCAGCTTCTTCTGCTCCTGTAACATTGGTGCCACCTTATTCTGCTAGTCCAAAAAAAAAAAGATTAGGAACAAGTAAGAGAAATGTCTTATGCAAATACTGGTGCCCTGTGATGGGTACATGGAAAAAGCAGAGTCTAGGTAACCCAACAAAGGGAAATGATCAGGTGTGTGCTTTGGCACAGACACAGCCATATACACACATGTCAGGTACATTACACACGACACAGCAAGCTCAAACGATGTTATTTCCAAATATACAGCCATGTGAAACAATGGCTATGCCAAGTACACTCCATATAATGTAATGGAAATGGCAAGTTCACAGCCATGTGAAACAATGGCTATGCCAAGTACACTCCATATAATGTAATGGAAATGGCAAGTTCACTGCCATGTGAAACAATGGCTATGCCAAGTACACATCCATGTAATGTAATGGCAGTGGCAAGTACACATCCATGTAATGTAATGGCAGTGGCAAGTATACAGCCATGTCAATCAATGTCACTGCAAAATATACAGCCATGTGAAACAATGGCTTTGCCAAGTACACATCCATGTAATTTAATGGCTATGCCAAGTACACAGCCATTACGAATGATGGCCTTTCCAAATATGCAACTGCTATCACCAGAAACTGCTATAGTGAGACCCCTCATGTTACGTGGTCGTGTCAGAGTGCGCACACGTCTCCAACGCACACCTTCAACTCAACCTCCATTGACAAGATCACAAACATTGTTGTCTGAAAAGTAATACATTTTGAAATGAATATTTGACTTGTGTGATTATTTGTTCATCATAGGGACACAACATTGTATGTTTTGCAAATACATACATAACGATAGTGAATTTTATTGTATAATGTTTGTTAGTTACAAATAAAATAACTACCAAATACATGTTAATACATGTTATTACATCACTTCAATCCATCTATCTAACAACTGTTTAAACTTGTGTTTCATACATGATTTTATAAAATCATACACTGCTATGACATTACACACTGTCATTGAAATATTTAAGGTAAACTAAGTTGAATGGGAAACATTTGTACAAAGTACATGGTGCAGATTGTGACCATGTTTAGCATTCATCCAAGGTGTACAGTGTAAACAGTTGGTTAAAAGGTACAATTGTTTCACTGACTATAACAAAAAAATACCTTATTTTTCTTAATTTTTCATTAATGTAAGTTAGACCACTGACAAAAGAACATATCATTAGCCTACAAAGTGTGTGTGTGTGTGTGTGTGTGTGTGTGTGTGTGTGTGTGTGTGTGTGTGTGTGTGTGTGTGTGTGTGTGTGTGTGTGTATGTATGTATATATATATATATATATATATATATATATATATATATATATATATATATATATATATATTGTGACATAGTCCAAAGATGTTAGGCAGCTTTCTGCCCCATTTTAGAGCAGAAAGTGCAGGAATAGTTAATGATCCGTTCCACAGCTTCCCATTAACTCAGGCAGCTGGATGGAAAATCCAGACCACAGATTACAATGGCTCTAGTTCTCCCTCACCTGCTCTTCTAATCACATGCACAGGTACTTAGAGCAGAGAGGTTTTGCATTTCAGGCTCTCTCCTTAGAGCCTGGAGGCTGGGGGTATCGCTGCTCCCCTGTTTCCAGTATCGGGGTTGACGGCCCCTCCATGTATCACAGTACCAGAGGATTTGCCTGGACCCCACGAACAGATAAGACAAAACAAATGGTTATTGCTGTTGCTAAAAGACTGTGCTGTATCTTGTGACCCTAAATGAGAGAGCATTGTTTTAAGCTGGGGAACCAGTTTAGTTGGCCAGCAGCTGTTAGAGAGACTAATTCTGATGTGTAGTTAGATCCCTGAAAGGGATAGGATTATGCTTATATGATTTTGGTTTTATTTCTTGAAATAACAGAGTGGGAAATATTGTAACACTGAAATATGTGAACTGCTGAATGAAAGTATCTGAGTACCTCTAACCTTCACATGTTAAAGCTGCAGTACCTTACTTGGATGAAAATAAAGCAGGCAGAAGCCTGAGTTAAGCAGCATAATACTTTGCATGATCCTGTTTGTTGTATAATTAACCCTAGAAGACTGTGTCGGGAAGAACCCAGACAGACGTCAGCGCTACAAAAGAGGGGCGTTTGTCACATATGGTGGAGAATGCGGGCAAGAAGGAGCGAGAATGTTGGATGGAAGAGCGAGAATCGAACGCCGAATTACAGAGGTGTATACTTCCAGCTTTACAGGAGTACGAGGCTTTGAAGAAAACAGAGTCTCTCTTACGGAGTGAGCTGGAAGAGGTGACGACTAGGCTGGAAAAGGCCAACACCGTAATGGCTATCCTAAAACAGAAATACGGGAAGGCTCTACAAGAGGTTCACGCGCTCAGCACAGAGGTGCAAAACTCACGCCTGGAGGGCCACGGTCTGAACACAGAGCTGGGAATGTTGAAGCAAACCCATGAGATTGCCCTGAGTGAGTTAGAGACTGTAAAGCAAGAAAATGAGACTCTGAAATTGGAAAATTCAGATTTGACTGACCAAGCAGAAAAAGTAAAGAAACAGTTGACTCAGGAAAAATTAGAAGTGCAGGAAGCACTACAGAATGCATTGATGCACACTCAGAGCCAGCACCAGGAAGAAATGGACGCTCTGAGAACAGAATTGCGACATATATGCACAAAACAGAATTCTCTCGTGGAGGAACTTAACGTTTTGAAAAAGGAGAAAAGCGTTAGAATAATTCAGAAGCACTGCACAGCTCTTATCCAAGGAAGAAGGGAAAGAGAAAATTATCGGCGTAAACGCGCCGCAACTATCATCCTACAGGCTGCCTACAGAGGGATGAAAATTCGTCAGTTTAATCGCCGGAATAAAGCAGCCTGTGTACTTCAATCATTCTACCGTGCCCGCATGGTACGAAACAGGTTCCTCATTATGAAAGGAGCAACTATAAAGATCCAGTCTCTGACTAGGATGACACAGAACAGGATTCACTATCAAACCCTGAGAAATGCGTCACTGGTTATACAGCGGTATTTCCGCCTTTATAAATGTAGGCCTCAGGAAAGAGAGGCCCAACACTACATGCCTGCCGGCTGCAAAGGTAAAATGCCACAGGGTACAGCCGGAGTTAGTGAGAACCCCATCAAGGTAATCAGTGCTTCATCTTCTAAATACCATATAATTGCCCCAGAGGGGAAATCCCAAATCTCTGAGAGTGATGGTCTTGAGAAAATACATGGCAGTAAGAAGTACCATAAAGGTTCAAAGGTTGCAAAGCAAAAGCGACGAAGGTCAACGCTGGCCTTGAATTTTTCCGGATCTCGCCACTCTGGGCCACAATATAAAGACAAATACTATCCGGCCCCAGAGTTCTGTCAGAGGCTAAAGAAACAGTCCAGTCATTTGCAGGTTGCAGCAGCCTATGAAATAAAGTCAGGAAATGTAATGGACTGGAAGTCAAAGAAAAAAAAAAAAAATATATGTTTGGGGAATTGACCGATATTTCTTTTTGTTATTACATGTGTGGACTATGTCACGGACACTTAACTATGCAAATAAGCTATTGTAGTTAAGGTATATTAGGCCTCTAGCTAGAATAAGCATTTTGTCAATATTACAATGTTATATTGGTTCTCTGTGTTGAAAATGTAGCTAAACTACAAATTAATATACAGGGTTGATGGCCCTTTCAGTTGGTAAATTATATAATGAGGTTCATATTCTAGAGTAGAACAACCCAGGGAGGTAATAGAAATTGTCTGGTTTTCTGAATATATTTAGCATATCCTGGGTTGTAAGAATGTGTGCTAGACACTTATTTTTCAAAATAGTTCCCTAATAGAGAGCAACAAAATATGTTTGCCAAATATAGTCTCTTATGACGAAACCTATTGTCCATAATTGCCGTGGGAAAAGTTCATATTCGTGTCATGTGAATACTTAATGTTGTACTGAGGAGTTAGCTCAAGTATTTCAGGTAGGACGCTCACCGCAGTGAGGTCCATGGCCGCTCACCCCAGTAGGTGTGAGCTGGGGAGGGGGATATGTGACATAGTCCAAAGATGTTAGGCAGCTTTCTGCCCCATTTTAGAGCAGAAAGTGCAGGAATAGTTAATGATCCGTTCCACAGCTTCCCATTAACTCAGGCAGCTGGATGGAAAATCCAGACCACAGATTACAATGGCTCTAGTTCTCCCTCACCTGCTCTTCTAATCACATGCACAGGTACTTAGAGCAGAGAGGTTTTGCATTTCAGGCTCTCTCCTTAGAGCCTGGAGGCTGGGGGTATCGCTGCTCCCCTCTTTCCAGTATCGGGGTTGACGGCCCCTCCACGTATCACAGTACCAGAGGATTTGCCTGGACCCCACGAACAGATAAGACAAAACAAATGGTTATTGCTGTTGCTAAAAGACTGTGCTGTATCTTGTGACCCTAAATGAGAGAGCATTGTTTTAAGCTGGGGAACCAGTTTAGTTGGCCAGCAGCTGTTAGAGAGACTAATTCTGATGTGTAGTTAGATCCCTGAAAGGGATAGGATTTTGCTTATATGATTTTGGTTTTATTTCTTGAAATAACAGAGTGGGAAATATTGTAACACTGAAATATGTGAACTGCTGAATGAAAGTATCTGAGTACCTCTAACCTTCACATGTTAAAGCTGCAGTACCTTACTTGGATGAAAATAAAGCAGGCAGAAGCCTGAGTTAAGCAGCATAATACTTTGCATGATCCTGTTTGTTGTATAATTAACCCTAGAAGACTGTGTCGGGAAGAACCCAGACAGACGTCAGCGCTACAAAAGAGGGGCGTTTGTCACAATATATATATATATATAATGTAACCATGCTATAAAATGGCTGCAGTCATCTCTCCTGCTGACAGTAAGGCCTGGTAAGTTATGGGCATGCCAGCAGTAATTATGGAGGTTTGCCCTCACACCCTGGTGAGGTGCCCTATGTATGGATGGGAGTGGTCACATGCTCTGAATCCATGATTAGTGATGTCAGGGTTGTGCCATCCCCCAGAGGATACATAAGGCACAGCACTGCTCAAAAGTTAGAGTCTGAAGTAGATCATCAGTAGAGTTCAGTTGGTTGGTTGTAGTAGGAGCAAGTCTGAGTGCAGACTTGGGCGAATACAGCTCATGAGACTGTGACCAGGGACCTGGCACAGGGAATATCACCCTGAGGGGAGATAGGGAATCCACTAATTTAGGGAAAGGACACCTTTCAAAGGGAAGTGCGGTGAACATGAGAGGCTAAGTACACCCACTGTGAGGGGCAGCTGGCCCGCCACAAGTCAATAAAGATGATCCTGTTAAACCATACCCTCGTGTGTAAGTGTGGAGTGATTACACAGAGGAGTGCACCACAGAGGAGTTCCTCACCAGGACCATCCACAAGCGGACGCTGGGATCCTGATGAGGTGGAGGCGCTGCACTGGATATAGGTAAGACTCATGCACACTACCTCAGCTGCCTGTCTGGGTTGGCAATCCCCACACAACATCATGCGGGAGACTCAAGAGTCCTGTTGCCAACAGGTGCACCACCAGACACTACACTGTAATGGGGACTGGTTAGACCACAGGGGCCAATGTGAGATTGGGTGGGTCAGGCCAGGTCAGAAAATCCATTGCATTTGGAGGCGAGCTGCTGAGATGGACCTGTCAACAGGACAGGCTTTTTCTAGGTCACTTGGAAACAGGGAGAGTGTCTGCTGCCACTTTGTGCTGCATTGGGACGGACCTAGGGGTAGTCAGGGGGCTGATGGAGTTTGTCAGTTCGCAGGGACGACCTAGGGGCCTGAAAGGAGTTGGGGGTTTGGAGCCGGGCTATAGTTGTCCTAGTCACCTTGAGGCAGCGCTAGTTGGTAGGATGCCTAAAGGGATAGCCTGTTAACCTGGTCAGGAATTCTGGAGAGGGTCTGCGCTAGGCTTGCCAACAGTAGGTAGACGCCCAAGTACTGCATGGAAGAGCCAGAGCCCGTTCCAGACCACTTACCGAAGGGAGCACAGACTGGGAGGAAGGAGATACAGCAGACACAGAGAGAGTGAGCCTAGCCTGAGGTAGTGCATACACGAGTCCAGCATACATTAGGTACACAAAGTGGTGCATCAAGGTAATCTTTATTGTACCGGTGTGGTAGCTGCCCCGCAGAGAGGAGCTCCATGTACAATAATTCTAAGTACAGTGAAAGAATGGCGACCGCAAGAATGGAGGATCCACGCGGTGCGGAAGGTCCAAGATGGCGGACGGAGGATAATAAAGAGAGAGCACATGACGTGTGTGCGGGTGAAGAGCATGCTAAGGAAATGACTTTCACGAGCCTGCTGTGGAGTGGTGCTAAGGCTGTAGCCGCACCGTTTTGGTCCTGCCTAGGATCGCAGGGTACTACCCTGGAGGACAGTGTTGAAGACATTGTTGTAATGTGTGGTGAAAAAGAAGGATCTGCTGGCCAGCCGGTGAGCACTATACAAAGAGCTACATCGGTAGCTGAAGTGATTGGACATGCAAACCAAGATGGCGGCTCCCGCTTCCCTGGGAGACCGCGTGGGCTTGCTGCAGAGAATTCTGTAGTTGCAAAAGTTGCAGACAGTTGGCCGGGATTGGCGCCAAAGAAAGAACCCCACCCTGTTGGGAGTAAGGGCGCGAAAGCTGTGGCCGCGCCCTCCAGGACTGTGAAAGGTGCGGCCTCAATTAAAGGACATCCTATCGAGCTGTGGGACCCGCCCATAATTGCTACTAGTGGGGGTGGTTTCCAGCTGTGTCAGATGAGGGTGGAGCTGGTCTAGGGAGTGGCCGGCAACTCAACCCCTGCTTGTCAGTCGCGCGGAGCCAGCTTACAGAACAGACCGTTGCTGCAAGTGACTCCTACAAAGACATTGGCCTGTCCACAAGAAGTGACTGCCATGGTATCCACCCAGCCATATTCAATACCGGGAGTAGTACTGGTGATTCAGGTGGCGGGCACCGAGACTGTAGTGGGCCTCTGCCTACAATGCAGGCTACCCGGTGGTACCGTGGGTCCGCAATGTGGCACCCAGTACCTGTGGCCTATGCCTACATTTGTGCCCAATCCGACTAACGAACCCGCGGGGGATACGGCTAGGCTGTCCGCCGGGTCCCCCGGTGCACTGTGGAAAGAAAGTGCAGATCCCGGAGAATGGGGATCGGGGCCGGTTGTTAAGGCCGAGCCCGAGGAGAAAGGAGCGGTCGGTCAGCGTACCGATCGAGAGACAAAAAGGCGGTCGCCACGAACGGTGACCCCAAGCAGAGTGGAGGCGGATTCCTCCGATGAGGAACCCAGAGTGCCGTCTGGTGCGGTGATCCGGCCTGTGGCAGTATCCTGTGGAGAAAACGGGAGGAGAGTGCCACTTACCGGGAGTATCGGTGAGAGGAGTCGGGTGTCGCCAGTGGAATGGAAGGCAGAGAGACGGAGCCCTTCCATTCCTGGGACCGGCGGGTCCAGCGGTGACGGGCTATCCACGCCCACCCTGCGGAGCGGTAAGGGTAGCCCTTGTAATTACCAGGCTCCGGTGACGGCATCCGTGGAGGAGAGGCGGTGTCAGGCCCAGGCGGTGCACGAGAAGGCAGCGGAACTTCCGGACGTTATCGTGGAGGAAGAGATCCCGCATGGGGATCCATCGCAAGATGGCGGAGTATCCGGTTCCGGTGATGACGTCACTTCCGGCGGAGGTAGCGGAACGACGTGGACAACAATATGGAAGTAACTCAATATTCAATGCTTGATTCCAATATGTATGGAGATGAGATGACATCCATTCTGAATGGATTCCAGCAAGAACATGGATTCATGGAACCCTGATAAATATAATGAATATTTTCTTTATATAAATGTGCAATTACATTTAATAACGTTCCTGCATAATTACCCTATCATATAATATGCTTTTTAAAAAATAGTCAATGACATGTTTAACATAAACATATATAAGTTTGTGTCTATTATAATTCATATTTGAATATTACACACAAACATATGTATATGATGAAATAATGCTTTCAATTATTGTTGATCCACATGATTTGCATATCAACAATCATACGGAGTAAGGGTTGTGATTTGTTGATCTTATAAGTAGTATTATGTTTTAAATTAGTAAAGTCTTACTCTAATGTCATCCAAATAGCGCTGTCATGTTAATTGTCAATTAATCAGTGTGCGTGTTAAGAAATTAACTATGCAAACATACATTGATTCGCCTTATTAACCTACACGCGCAAATGTATTTTTTAGCTGCATAGTGATATTTTCTATTCGGACGCGCGTTCCTTTGTGAACTCACGTACAAGCGAGGCATACTTTTCATGTATATAGTGCCGTGAGATGTAAGTCATGTGTATGTGTGAGTAGATTGTAGCGCCGATGCCTGCGCTGAAATCTATGTGTATGGATGTATGCGTACATGTGTGTGTGTGAGAATAATTAGATTATGGTAATTTTTTTATATATACAATTGCATTAAAACTTAGTGCTACAACTGAGATGTAATCAGTGAACACATGCAGTAACACATACACACACATACATACATACACACACACATATAACCAACCATGACTACATATATACACACACACATAGCCACACATAATAAGACATAGTAGCTGTGAAAGCTACGTAAGTAACTACATTTATTCATGATCAACAACGTCTGTCGGGTCCCGTCTCCCTTCCATGCGCGCGCGTCCCTTCTATATAGTGTCGTCACACAACAACAACCCCGCGCACGACACTATATTATATATAATGTTGCGAGGCATGTTTTTACTGTGTCAGACACGGATAGCGGGGGTGGTGGTGCGGCGCATGCACAGCACTGCACAGTGATAGGCGGGCTGAGGGGACAGTGAATGATTGCGACAGGAGGGGGCGTGGTTGTTGTTTTGCATGTGCGTGGCAATGACGTCAACCGCCTGGTACAGCATAATTGGTTGGGAATAGGTTGGGGGCGGTGCCACGCATCCGTCTCAAATGTTAGAAAAAAAACTAAGGACAAACAAGAATCTATCTACACCACACAAATGCACCTTCATCGTTAAGGTGCGTAGTGGGCATTTACACATTGAGTGCCGGGACATACACACACAGCGCACACCGAGCCGTGCGCACATGCCATTGAACATAGGCTGCATAAATGGGAGCACACTACTTGCGGAAACTTACATAAGCAAAGCACAAGCTATCCCTGGCCATAATGAACGTTCACAACGTTAATATTGTGTACACGGACAAAGTGCACCCTCATTGGAGGAAACGTTCACGTGACGTATTGACTTGACAAACAACTTTATTTTAGTATCCACCTTCCGTTTATGCGCGCACAATATACAATACAGTGGCATGTTTGAAGTGCCAATATTCTCAGTTTCATATGTTACATATTGTAAAAAAACAATTCTATTTTTTGTGCGTAACTCGGAAGCGGAGGTGTACCGGACTGGCAAAGGGTGCTGCAAAACAACACACATGCCCTCTCATGCTCGCTTAGCACTTACTCCACAACACTAATAGCAATTTTTGCAATTATGAAAAGCATTACACGTGCACATATATCACACGCTTTGCGAGAGGAAGCTTTGTATGATATTGCATAGTGTTGAGCGTCCCGCGGCACACGTGAACATAAACTGTGCGCTTACTTCATAAAGCACAGTTCAATGCACGCGCAGCTATGAGAATTAGCGTGAGCTTAGCCAGCACTTATATACAATGTCCAAGCATGCACAACAGGGAGTGTTGTGTCACATGGCTGCGACATTCATGATGTTGCACCCTTTCGTGCGCTACTATGAATCTATGTATGCGTTCATGATTTAGCATTGAGAAAAATACATGTCATAACAGATTTTGACAACATAACACAATGAGAATTTGGATGTCACACACTACGTTCATACATGTAATGGTTCAATAAAATGTAACTTCATGCGCCATAATCACACTAACATGGATTACATAACGTTATGTAACTACACTGTATTTGGTCTGAATAAGACTACAATATACATTTTTATTTTCCGTTTTCATAATTGAGAATGGTAATGGCCGTGCGCGCGAAAGTACACTTTAAAAACGTACGCCTTGCTCAGCTAATTTAAATGGATATTATTTTATATCTGTTGTTACAATAATTGCTTGAAATAATTACTTATGCGCATACTGGTGGTGTACAACATAATTGAGGTTTGGAACGCAAGCAACACAACATGGCCCCCTGCGCTTTAACATATCATACACAAAGGCACATGCACAATCATGTCTGATGATCTCAGTGCGCACAAGAGACATCGCTGTGGATACATGGCTGCACGCATAATTTTAAACAATACATACAGGAAAATTATCACTTTTTAAGAACGCACGCATCAATCAATACATAAGTACTATAGCATGATATTAACACTTTCTTTATGTTATGTCATTTCACAGAAAATCGTTTGACATGGAGAACCATCAAAGGAGAATTGAATATTGCAAAAGGATGCTGAAAACATGTAGTTAGTTTGCTTTATGAATGTGAAAGCTTCATTAGATATTATGCATTTCAGTTAAACAACACTACTTTATAAAGCCTCAATGTGGGTGGCTCATGCACGTGTGTGAAAGTAATTTTTTTTAGAAGACACACAGAAACATTACATACATGCGATGATATTATGAAGTGTGTATGTGTATAATGATATGAACACAATTTTATGAAGAGTAGCTTCACTGTAGCCAATATTATAATTTAATGTTGCTGTAGCATGTTACAAGTCATTAATTAACCATTAAAAACATTAAATAATGAATCAATTTAATTGTTATCATTCATGATTCCATATTTAGAGATGCATGCTAAGATTAATCAAATGGCACATAACTGTGTTTAAAAATACATTGAGATTTGTGTTGAAACACATTATGAAGACATCTTCAATGTAGTTTATTAGAGAATGATCCTTGTCATTTGATAATGGACAATGTAAACTTTGTCATGTGTAAGTTCATGATTAAGTAACATGGCCTATTGTAGTCTGTATTACATATAGCTGAATAAGTTATGACACATTGAATCATAAATATTATGTTGTACATGTTCACTTTGTTAATACCTTATTAAACATGATGTGTTAATAATGCATCAATGATCATTATTACATAATAAATAACAAGTTTAATACATGAAGGAACATTATGAACATGTACAACATGTAAGCATCATGGCCACATGAGACATTGTTGTATTTTTGTACTTTTCATAAATATTAAACACATAACAATGACATTTACATACCATACACATGTGGCCATGTACACACCGCATAACTTGGATACCTACGGTGTTCAGCCAACACTATCCTATAGTAGTTGTAAAAAAAAAAAATCTTTAATATTACATGCAACAACATGACACACTATACAACACTTTACACATGTTCAATGTTAATGACCTGAAAAATATGTGGCAATCACTTTACGCCGTGTCTCCCCCACTGGCAGTCTGCTCATGATCCCCTGCAGCATGTACAGGAGGTTCCTCCTCGAGAACATCTCATATGTCGCCTATTATATTGTTACTTAATGCAATGTTATGCAGAATGCAACAACTCATCACTATGTCAGCGACCTTTTCAGGCTTGAACTGTAGGACACCACCAGATCTATCAAGACATCTGAATCGACTTTTTAACAGTCCAAACGTCCTCTCAATAACTGAGCGAGTGGATATGTGTGCCGCATTATAACGCTCCTCGGCAGGGGATTGTGGGTTAAGCAGTGGGGTTAGGAGCCACATTCGAATACCATATCCCGAATCACCTATAATACAGCGCCAGAATAAATGTTTTACTATAAGTATAACTATTGCCTGACAGACATGTACATATTGTATAACATCACAACATACATTAGACACACAATGTAGTTGTAGTACATGTGAAATATGTAACTATAATTGTAAGGTACAGATAACATGCATATATGTATTTAGGTAACATACATTACCAAGGTTTCAAGGATAGAAGGATATGTGATGTTACAAAAAGACATGATCATACCAAATCCATTTGAATTATGTTGGCTGCAGCTACGCTTCACATAATGTCACACATAATGTACGCATTATGAATGTAATGGCTATATCTCACTGTATGAACTTACATTTATAGTATGTTTTTTGGTTACATAAAATTGAACCATTCAAAATCCTTAAATATCAACATTCATACAGTATAATACATTGAACATTCTAACAATGTATGTATTAATTATGTGTCCACAACACATACATATAAAAACCGTGCGCCACACGGTTCTTGACTTAATATTTACTCACCCACCAGCCAACCATGGCCATAAATACCAGCCTCAAATGCATGGAAGACTGATGAATGTTGCATAATATATGAATCGTGGCTGGAACCAGGAAATCTGGCTACCACATTCAGAATTTTCATGTTAGCATTGCATACAACCTGCACATTAATGGAGTGAAAGTGTTTTCTATTACGGTACACATACTCAATTTCACCAGGTGCGAGCAGAGCAACATGTGTGCAATCTATTGCACCCATCACGCATGGTAGACCAGCTATGCTATAAAAAGCATTCTTTAGTTCCAACCACTCTGTCTGCTCACTAGGAAAATGTATATAATTCCTAGCATGTCTATTCAGTGCACATAAAAACTGGGTAAGGGCGCGCGAGATTGATGGCTGCGACACCCCACCTACTATGGCCACAGTTGACTGAAAAGACGCCGAAGCAAGAAAATGTAATGAGATCAGCATTTTAACAAGACCAGGTACTGCATGAACTCTGTCTGTTAAGGGCTCTAAATCTACTCTTGACTCTGCATAAAGAGCCAATATTGCTGATGAACTCAAACGATAACGAGTAATTATTTCAGCCTCGCTCAGCCCCTCCAAATATGTTCGATCACGGAATATTCATTGTCGGGGAACCCTCTCCCCACCCCCTCTCTCTCTTCCTCCCCTCTCCCCCCTCTCTCTCTTCCTCCCCTCTCCCTACCCCCTCTCTCTCTCTTCCTACCCTCTCCCCCCCTCTCTCTCTTCCTCCCCTCTCCCTACCCCCTCTCTTTCTTCCTCCCCTCTCCCCTCTCTCTCTTCCTCCCCTCTCCCCTCTCTCTCTTCCTCCCCTCTCTCTCTTTCTCCCCTCCTCTCTCTCCTGTGTCTCCTAAAGCCAAATTTCTATGTTCCCACATGAAAAACCAAACATCACTGTCAGTATCGTAACCCGCCATCTCTAGCTGGAAGGAAATGTGTCATTAGCTTCCTTTAAATGTAGTTGTAATTACGTCACATGACTACCAATCACAACAGGTGTTCATGAAACTCATTAATTAACACAATTATACATGTTGTATATTACTAATTAACAATTAACTTCACATGACAAATTAACTATAACATACTAATTGATGGTTATATTTAGAATGTGTTTTTAATGTTGTTATCGCTATTTAATACATAGCATATTGTGGAACGCCTTATTCTTGTGAAAAGATTACACGGTTGATACATGCACTGTCTGTAGCAATGTTATATCAGGAAGGAATGAAATATGTTATAATTGCTGGATTGCTACAGAGAGAACACAGCTGAATTCACAGAGAGCGTGATGAAGGTTGGGTGAGGTAGCATTTAAAGCTAGCATCAACAAAATCAAAAAACATAGTGTTATCATTAAATTATGTTGACCATCAAATGTATTCATTATTGTAAACATATTTAATTTCAATGACATAAGGCCTTCATCATCCTTATGGATTCATTGCAGGAATAGTGCCCTTCATAACAGCAGGTCACAATGTGCAAAACAAGGCCTGTTTATATGTATATCACTATATGAGCTAAATAAACCAACATTTGCTGCTCATTAATACTGATTACAGATTTGAGGCTGCATACAGGTAACTAAGAGGTTAACAACATTAGCAACACCTACAAGCTGTGAACACACACGTGTACATTATACCTGCTAATCAGTAACAAATGAAAATAACACACAGAAATGACGCTCATACACTGGCGACACACTTTATTCGAGCTCGGCTAGTCCCACGAATTCGGGTATACCCGGGTGTATTGAGGTTTGTGACTGTTTTCTGCCCGAGTGCATTGAGGTATTTTCCAGGCAGGGATTGAAGCATTTTATTCCTGCTGGCTGCAATACTGCACAGTATATATATATACTGCATTACAATTCATGAATTTATGCCATCTGGTAGACACGCGAAGCATTGCAGCCTATTAAATCCTAATCATTATCATTTAACAGATCAGCCTCCCGTCAGCCAGGCATGAACCCAGGCTGGGAAGGCAAACGCAACGGGGCTTGTCAGAGGTGAGGAGCGGCGCATTCCAGGTATCTGCCAGGTACATACTGGGTATTTGCTCGAATAAAGTGTGTCGGTGTGTAAGTCAACAATAAACATGACAAAAACAAACACACACAAAAACAACACACATACCAACATTTTTTATTACTTAACAAAATGAAATAATAACACATGCCAACGTGTGACTGCTGCCACTCAGGTGGTCACAGCATTCCCACGGAAAACACTCAAATCAAGGATAATGTCATGGGGACACACACACACATCAATGTACAAAGTGGCGTGTAAATGCATTTTCCATGCATCGGATGCAAGCTGGGAAAATACAAGCCTGGTATTAATGAATACCATCTCACGAGACCACAGGCCATTAATCAGATGCTGAAAAAATGCTTGTTTTTTTCTAAGTCAACATATATCGCAGCTCATCGACCCATCTGACCACCAATCTGCCAACTTTTTAGTGGTGGATTGTTTTTGGAGAAAAAATCGACATTTTCACCAGCGAGAGGCTGCGATCGGCAGCGATCACTGACTCGTGGCTCTCTGAATCGCGCGAGTTTATCAACCATCTGAAAATGGTCGATAAGGGGCTGATCGCTTCTCAGACGGCGAGTTTCGGAAAGCGAAAAAAATTTGCGGCGATAAAGGCCGTTATCGAGCACTTATCAAGGCTATCTGAATACGAGTGCCCATTTTGGTCGATAAGTGCTCGATAAGGGCCTTATCGAGGCTTTCTGAATAAGGCCCTAAGTGATCCAAAAAGTGATCACTATTAATGCGGTGATCAAAATAATTAATATGCAAAAAAGTGCTGTGAAACAAAGTGTATAATATACAATAGTGCAACTTAAAATATTGTGCATGAATATGTGCAAAATAAAGTTGTAACTCCCTGCTCAAACTCTCTGGTAGGGCCTGTCTTCACTGTTCCCAAATGCCGAGTTGTTCTCTCACAATCCAGAAAATCAACAAGAAAAAAATCTAAGTGCAGATGATAGTGCAATGATAAATCTGTTTCAGCTGAAGTCTTGACTCCTATTGGCCGTCTACTCACAGTGTGTAAGATGTAATAAAGCAACTCCAAAATTGTGACAAAATCTGTTCTTGTGTATCAGGTAAGGAAGTACCTCAGTGGGGGATGTCAGGAGAGATGTACCACAGCTATGGTGAAAAAGGGTATCCATAGCACAGATCATTATTCACCTTTTCTGTTCTTAATGCACTAAGTGCTAATTTATTTTTGAGATTGCTGGCCTTTTAACATGTTGAGCATGCCAATTTAGGGCCCCCCATAAAATCAATTTTGGCTCTAATATAACTGGCGAGAATTTCACAGTGGACTCCTGTATCACACGCAGATCGGACCACATTGTGTATTTGCTAGAATTTCCTTGCAAATTACAACACGTAGGAAAAACGATAAAAACGATCAGAACTCGGATTATTGAACATCTCAGGAACATAAAAAGAAAATGATTGGACACACTATGTGTAACAAGTTCTCTTGAATGCCATCAGGGGGACCCAACTGGTTTGACATTTTTGGCAATAGAACATGTTCTGCAACATTGGAGTTGCAGGGACAGAGGTTTAGAGCTAGTCAAGAGGAAGACCTTCTGGATCCATAAATTGAAGACCCTGACTCCTAGGGTTCTCAATATGGAGATACTGATGCAGCCACCAGTATTAGAACACTTACCTGGGAAATTCTGGGAGATTTGATATAATCAATGTATAACATTGGGGTTTAAAATATAAATAAATACAATTTAAAATCACATATAAACCCTTCCACCTATTTATAGTACATTCTTGTCAAATTTGTTGTCGCTCCAATCAAATTGAGATATATCTAGCATATAAAAATATGACTTGTGAGCACATTCACATGTCTTAGACAGGTCTGCAACCCTGCTTTTAGCCATTATCAAGGGATTCTAGGAAATTACATGCAAATGAGCACACAGTGCCCCCTTTGTCTTACATCCATTATTACATGGAACCCTTAAGCCAAAGCTCACTGTTTTAAACACAGCTTTTAAACATAGCCTGGGATGAGATGCAAAGTCAGTAAACCCACTCACAGACATACCTTGTGGGTCTCAGTGTGAGGTTGGTTGTACTGGATTTGCAATTTCAGACTTGGGTAGGTCTTCACCACACATTATTTAGGTTATGGTGGGTGAAAAGGTGACTAAAAACCCTGCACTGTTTATGTATAATAAATATACAAAATGAAAATATGTGCGGGGCATTCTAATTGGGCAAGAGTAGGACAAATAACTTATCTTTAGGAGCAGGGTGCTTGCAATGTAGCCGGGATTATCATCCAGTGACAACGATAGACAGAAAAAAAGATCTGCAGCACTCTCTGGTAAGTTTCCAATGTAAAAAAGGTTGATTGCATCAAATTAACATCAGGGGTGAAGTACAGGAAAATGGAGCAACGTTTCGGACCTACCGGTCCTTTGTCAACCAGGGGCTTTGCAAAGGACCGGGAGGTCCAAAACGTTGCTCCATTTTGTCCAGTACTTCACCTCTGATGTTAATTTGATGCAATAAACCTTTTTTACATTGGAAACTTGCCAGAGTGCTGCAGATCTTTTTTCCTCTCTGTATAATACCATTTATAGGTATCCTAATACAGCTCAACCCCGTTATAGCGCGATCCGTTACAACGCGGATCCGCTTATAACGCGATGCAAGGGTGTCTCCCAATTTTCGTATTTATGAATACTTTACAACACAATTATTGGCATCTTAAATACTTTATTGTACAATGCATACAATTCTACATTGTTTCTAATGCGATCCGCTTATAACGCGATGTGATTCTTTGGACCCCAAGCACAGCGTTATAAGGGGGTTGCGCTATATATTGCACAGATCATGCAGGTTTTTAATTTATATTAATTAGACTCGCAATTATGCATGCTATATATACACTTCATGATGTGAGGGGGAGGTACACACCTGATGAAGCTGTATCCTAATTGGATAAACGCACAGAGTGGGAGGTCCCCATTTGACTGAGCACTCACAGACGCTCTCCCAAGTGCTCCCAAGCTGCAAAAGCCGAAACCGGAAGGGACATGGCACACTGCAGAAGTGACGTATAAGAGCCTGCCATTTTCAACAGCAAGGAGGCTACGGGCTGAGGAGGGCTCCCATGACTGACTGGATTTCACAACGGAGGCAGAGGCGGTGAGCAGCAGCATCTAGCGACGTTCTAAATACTTGTATGTACCTTTTTATATTCGCAAAATTGTAAGTGTGATTTGTATTCATTTAATATAAAACATATTTTTCTAAATTGCTCGGTGCTATGGATACCCTTTTTCTCCTTCCCTGAAGTACATCTCTCCTGACATCCCCCACAGCGGTACATCCTTACTGTACCTGGTATACAAAAACAGATTTTGCCACAGTTTGAGTTGCTTTATTACATCTTACACACTGTGAAAAGACTGCCCATAGGAGCCATGAATTAAGCATTGTCTTCAGAACATGAAAAAGGATGTTCCATTGAACAGCGGTTTTAACATCATTTTAAATCGTATGGAAAATTGTAGGACATAAGATATGCTGAAATGAAACAGCTTTCTTTTATTGTAGGTTGTAATACGTTGTAGATTATTATAGATGCAATTATAGTATACAGGCATACCCCGCATTAACATACACAATGGGTCCAGAGCATGTATGTACAGTAAAGCGAAAATGTACTTAAAGTGAAGCACTACCTTTTTTCCACTTTACGATGCATGTACTGTACTGCAATTGTCATATACGTGCATAACTGATGTAAATAACGCATTTGTAACAGGCTCTATAGTCTCCCCGCTTGCGCACAGCTTTAATTAATTATTTCAATTGATATGTAATGTTTTGTATTTATCCCTTCACACATTATTTAGACCCGCTATTCCAATGATACTGTGTATGAGGTGACGTAGTGTTAAGCTTTTTTAATTAACGTAATCACTACTTGTGATTATCCATTCCAGCTGCTTGTTAAGTGTACAGGAGGGGCTATATATAGGAGATTAACTCACAGTCCCCACTATCCCCCTTGAGAAAGGGCCCTTAGAGCTTGAAACGTGTAGGAGGTGTTTGTATTTGTATTTTGTTTGTCCTTTTTCTCATTTTTATGTAGTTTAAATAAACGTTTTTAAGCCTTTCTACCTGGTGAGCTGATGGTGCATTTTTGGACATTGCGGTCTATTTCCAATCCTTTTCTACTTTTGCATTGCCCCACGTTTGGTCAGACGCACTGAGGATCAGAGGGCACGCTACATGGGAGTTGGCGTTCATCATTTTCTCCCTTGTGGACCATACGAAGGAGGGGAGCGTTTACCGGATGGACCGGAAGTGCTCTGACGCACTTCCGGCACTCGGAAGATCCACGCTGTTGATGTGAGGAGGCGCAGCTGATTTCGGGACCATCACGTCTACACTGCCAGCAGGACAGCCGAGTGGAAAGTTATGAGCGCTACAAGAGGGATCCACAGAGGTATCAATATTGTTTCTCTGTCACGTTTATATCCCAGGTAGCGGTGTCCATTGGAGCTCCTTTACTGTCTGTTGCTGTCCTCAGTGATTTCTTCTATCAACATTATATTCGACACCCACGTATTGACTTTCCCTCTTTGCCCACCCCAGTTGTCCATTACATTATATCATTATTTCTGTGACTCTCTGTTTTAGAGCTTCTAGTAGCTTTGCCATTTATAATTAGTACAGGAAGGGAGCTGGTTTTTCTGATCAGAACGTGCTGACAGGCGCATGCGTGAGCTGCCAGTTTTTTATTGGGTGATATGTCCATACTCGCGAGTGTACTTAAAGTAAGTGTCCTTAAACCGGCATATGCCTGTACTGTAAAGAGCTTTTGAAACGTCACAGGTCAATTTTTCAGTTGTACAGAGAAGGACATACAGACCTGCTGCGAAATCTGTGCATATTTTAATTTGAGCATATTAAGAATGCTCATGTTGGTCCCCTAGTAAAACTTTGAACTACATTCTTTAACAATTTATTTTAAGAGATTCCTATAGAATACACCATTGTTTAATTAAACTAAAGTAAAAAAATTTAAACAGCAGACAATAGGAAGAATGTGAAATACACCATGGGGCCTATTCGCTAAACTTCAATAAGTGACTTAACTCTGATTAAGTGCACCAGACACACTTAACAGAACACCTTCCTGCTGTCTCTGTACGCTCCTGCTATTTACCAATTAGATTGTAAGCACTTCAGGGCAGAGACTCCGTTTCCTAATATTACTTGTCTCTGAAGTATTTCATCCAATTATGTGTTATTTGTACAGCTCAACCCCGTTATGGCGTGATCCGCTACAACGCGAATCTACTTAACGCGGTCTGAGCGTGGCTCCCTTTTTTTTAAAGTTTAAAAAAGTTTTTTTTTTTTTGCATAACACAAGCTACAGACACACAGACACACAGACACACAGACACACAGACACACAGATCATGACTACAGCATATCCTGGTTGGTAACATATTATTCCATAGCGTGACACTTAAATAGCAGAGAGAGAACTACATGTACAGTTGTCTTCCTATGCTGCTTCTAATAAGTGGGAATATAGCTTTAGCCTAAAGATGCCGGGTGTTAGGACAACGGGGAAACCGATGTGACCACAGACTGCTCACTTTGCAGCCCCTCATCAAGTAGGGAAGTACAGTATAACACAGACCCAAACCCGAGCGGACCATAAGTGGCAAGGACTCATCTGCAATTACCGCTGAGAAGTACAGGCTGGTGGTAGTTGGAGGATGTGTTGGGAAAAGTGCTTTAACTATCCAGTTCATCCAGGTAAGAAACACACACGCACACACATACACGTTAATGTTTTCTTGCCAGTCTCTGTCAGTAAAAGGATATTATTTTATTTTTTGTATGCAAACTTCGTTCAACTAAAGGGTGAAATAAATCATATTGGTACTTTCTCCCTGATAAAAGTTCCCCAGTGCCCAGGTTATTTTTGTTTCCCTCCCCTCTCAAGTCTCCCTGACTAGTGTTCTTTTTATCACATGTGGAGGACACACATTCCCCCTAATCTGGGTCTTCTAACCCCCTCACCTCCACCTCCACCTAACAAAGCTGAGAGCTAAATAAAGACCCCACATTTATTCAGACAGGAAGAGGTACATGCGGACACTATGTAACTCACCTGCTTTCCCCCCACTCCCCCGATAGACCAGCGTGTTTCCCAGGAAGTGGTCACCGGCTGGGGCAAAGTGGAAAGGTCACTGGCAAGATGGTGGCGACCTGTAATCTCATTGTCAGAGACCATTGCCTCCACATTGGAGCCGGATTCAAACTCTGAGGGGGGCCTACAAAGCGTGATGCACTATGGGTCAGAGGTGTAAATAACCCAGAAGCTGATGCAGATAGAACAATTTTCACATTTTAAACCCAATTTTGCTTGTAGTGCCATTGTGTGCCCTGTAAAATAAAATAAGAGGCATTGGAGGGAGGGGGGAGTTCAGCTCTGCGGGTGCGAAGAGGCAGCCATTTAGTTTCAGGTAGCTCCCAGAATGGACTGATAAACGTTTCAGTAATGAGATGCCCCAAACATACTTGACGGGTGGTGCGGGACCTGCCCCCGCTCCCCGGCGATGGCTGACCATGATGTTGGATCCCCTCACCCTGCTCCGTGTAAGTCCTGATCGCAGTGCACATTTTTTTCTTTTTCGCGATCCCGGTTATAACGCATATAACGCATCTCATTTTGTGGACCCCAAGCACCGCGTTATAAATGGGGTTCAGCTGTATTATTTGTTATTTATATGATTGTCACGTGTATTACTGCTGTGAAGCGCTATGAACATTAATGGTGCTATATAAAGATATACATACATACATATCCAGCGATTTTGCATGTTTAGCTATTCACTAAGCTTGGATAACATGGCAAAATCACTTGAAAATGGCTCCTTGAGGCAACTACAAGCTTCACCCACACCCTCTATTATTAACAAACAGGGTAACGCTATTTAACCCCTTTATTACCATAGCGGTTAGTCACTACTAAGGTAATGAAGGTGTGTTTTAATTTTAGTAACATGATATTGAAGCATGGTCTTTGGAGATGAACCGCATGCTTCCAAAGGTACAAGTCTCCATATCGGTGCCGGTATCTTTCGTGCATCACGTGACCAGGACATTTACATTTGCAAGAGATACCAGCATCCCTAACATCTGAAAGCAGGGGATCCCCAGACCTGAAATGAATGTGGTTCAGCTCCGGAGACCCCCTGCTTCAATACTATTTTATTAAAATAAAAAATTAAACTGTGCAATTGCCTGTAAGAGCTGTGCAGGGAGATGAAACTTCTCTTTGTGCAGCTCTTACAGACTATTGGAGCAAAATCGACCACTAAGTTCATTTCACTCATTAAGCAAATACAAACTCGTGCGGTATGGCATTTTTTTTTTTACTAAACACTAAAAATATTGTGAATTTTCTTAGTGAATACTGATTTTACACAATTTTCATAGCATTCTTTAGGAGCATACCAACCTGATCGATGTTGGAATGAACACTTATATCGAAATTTAGTAAATAGGCCCCAGTGTCCTTTTTTTAATCAACCTTGGTTAGAAATGTAAATTATCATCTTTTTAACCTCTCCACTCCAGACAACTATCTTCCCTTTTGACATTTTGGGTGCCGGTGAGCCCTTTGTCAGTTTTATATAAACAGAGGAAGTTACTGAACAAACAGAATGCATATCTTTACTTGTTTGATTTCCCCTCAGGTCATGAAAATGTAAAGCTATATACCTCGTGGTTGCCATACTGCACCTACAGTAAGCTTCAAATATTGCAAGGCTTTACCGTGACAGAGTTCATGATTCAAACAGGTTTACAGATTTTACGTGTCATTCAACCAAAAATTGAAAAGAAATTAAAAAAAATGTTTACCTTGCCAAAGGGTGTATCAACATATTTCTCTGTTCTCCCTTCCAAGATATCAGGGTCATCCAGACCGGAACCACCAATAATCCCAACCTGTTTTAAAAAAAGAAAAGAGAAAAAATAGGATTTGTTTTTATATTTTCTTTGAAAGATTGTCATTTTTTTTAAATGTTTGGGCGATTTGAGCATTAATTAGTTGTAGCCTGGAAGGGTACATATATATCAAGGTCACATGTGCTAAATTACCAGAACATTCATTCAGCAATTTAAATCATAGAAAATAGAAACATATTGCATGCATTTTGCTTCATAGTTATTTAAGGCTGCGACCACGCTGCTGCTGGGCACGGTCAGTTCAATAATATCAAATGTATAAGGCCACACGTGCTCGTACGCTCTCCAAAGCTCAGCGCTTGGAGAGACTTGGAAATTTGATTTCCAAGCACTGAGTATGGTCACATTAACGTTCTGTAACAAATCAGCGTGGAGATTCGCCGGAGGGGGGATTGGAGGGAAAGGCTGATAAGACTAAGGCCTTGTCCAGGGTGGCGCTAAGCGGGCAGGCGCGCTCACGCTCGCAATGAAACACATTGCGGAAATGTGTGTAGCCAGCGTGAGTAAGCGCCTGAGCATGCATGGCACTTAGCTGCTTGTCAAGCAAGCAAATTTGAATTTGCCGCTTGCTTGCGCCACTGCGTATGAGCGCCTGCACGCTCACCGCCACCCTGGCCGCAGCCTAAGGGCTCGCCCAGGGTGGTGCTGAGCGGGCGCGCGCGCTCACGCTAGACACGTTGCGACAATGCATGTGGCGTGCGTGAGTGGTGCGCCTGCTTGGCGCTCAGCTGCTTGCCGAGCGAGCAAATTTGAATTTGCCACTTGCAAGCGTGTCACGTGAGGGTTCGCCCAATGAGGGCGAACAGCTCTGTGATGTAGAAGCCGTCCACCCAGACGCGCGAGCACCTAGCCGGCCAGGAGAAGCACGGCCGAGCAGGGCGCAGCGCCGGAGCGCCTCTACCCAGCCTGGATGAGGGCTAAGGCCAGGCATATAGTGCCCGCGACCGGTGACACGTGATGAGTTCATGATTCAAACAAGTTTACAGATTTTATGTGTCATTCAACCAAAAATTGAAAAGAAATTTAAAAAAATGTTTACCTTGCCAAAGGGTGTATCAACATATTTCTCTGTTCTCCCTTCCAAGATATCAGGGTCATCCAGACCGGAACCACCAACAGCAACGGAACAGTGCAACACCCAGCTTAGGGATGGGTGTTGCACTGTTGAAATCATTTTCAAGAATGATTTCATTGGCTGCCGAAGTACCAGTGACGCTGCTGCAGCTTGAAAAAACAACTTGAGTTGCTGCTACACTGACAACCGATATTAACTTTAAATACATTGTTTCGAACGAGCGCGCGCACGTAGCGAAGCCGGCACCCTGAAAGATGCTTAACAAAACGGCTAGTTCAAGCTGTGGACGCTTCTCACACTGTAGCGCCCCACGTGATGTCACCCGTCTCCGCTAGCTAAAGTTTTATTTCAATTTGCGGCGGCGCCGCGGGCTTCTGGGCATTTGATTTGTTCAGGGGCTGTCACATGAGGCAACAGCCCTTGAAAAATCAAATATTCCCAGTTTACAAAGTCCACGATGCGCCGTCGCATTGCCGCCGTCGCGCTTACTATAAGCGCCGTCACTATAGGCGCGGCCTTAGACACACACTCCCTCCCTTAATAGCCACGCCCCCGCTCTCAAATTATTGCAGGACAGCAGAGTGCTCATGCTTGGAGAGTTGGTGATGTCACTGCTCTCAAGCATGAGCGCGCTCAGCGGCAGCAGCCTAACAACAACTCAACACTCAAGCCAGTAACAGTGATCCAATACCGCACTTTCTATGAATTTTGATCCTCACCCCCCCCCCATTCTTTATTTTATTGTTACCAAGTAAAAAGGGCATTGCATAAAATTACTGCACATACTATATGCAACTGTAAATAATGTATATAATCACATTTAAATCAGTTTAACTAGAGTAAAAATTAAAATGAGATTTAACAAAACTTATCAAATATAAAAAAAATGAAGGCAGGATAAACAAACAATAAATAAAAAAGGAAACAAAAATAAAATACCGTTGGTTATGGTGCACAGTATATTTCGATCATTTTCAATAATAGAAACATATAAAATAAAAATCTATAGAGGGCCACCCACTACATAAGGTGACAAAGGTGGGAAAACAAGACAGGCACGCAAGATTATTGCGCTATTCCCCCCCTCCCACAGGGGGAATAGCGCAATACCATGATTCCCTTCTAAGGCCTCGTTCAGAGTGCCAGAGACAAGAGTTTGAGGGCGCGCGTCAGTCTGCTGGGCGATGTGTGCACATCATCCCCAGCAGACCTTTTCAAGCTTCCAGGAGGCGGGGCGACAGACATCAGCTTAGGGATGGGTGTTGCACTGTTGAAATCATTTTCAAGAATGATTTCATTGGCTGCCGAAGTACCAGTGACGCTGCTGCAGCTTGAGAAAACAACTTGAGTTGCTGCTACACTGACAACCGATATTAACTTTAAATACATTGTTTTGAACGAGCGCGCGCACGTAGCGAAGCGGCACCCTGAAAGATGCTTAACAAAACGGCTAGTTCAAGCTGTGGACGCTTCTCACACTGTAGCGCCCCACGAGCTGCAATAATGTTGGCTCTCACTTAAACAAAATGACCTTCAGAATCAGGAGCTCCAGGACTATTGCAAAAATCTGACTTGCTCAAGGTAAGTTTGTTTTTTACTCTAAACTCACCAGCACATTTTTCCCCAACGGTGCACTCTCCACAAAAATAGGGGTATTTTTTTAATCGTTAAAAGGAAAAGACATACCATGGACGTATTCCTAATATACAACATTCCTGCTCTTTTATTTATCATTAATAGTGCTAGGATAAGCATTTATCACATAAGCTTTATCTTACTGGTTAATATGGAAGTAACAGTAGACATCTTTATTTAGGTCAAAAGTCTATTACTTTAGTTTATAGACTGATATTTCTGAATTGCTATATCACGAAAATGAAAAAAATATTACTCTGCTAAATGGCTACATTAACAACAAAAATAAATATATAAAACACACTGCAAAACACCTTTAAAGAGGCATTACTGTTTCTTGCATATATATTTGTTAAAGTTACTGTTTCATGCGTCTAAAGGCAGATATTGCATTATACAGTATATTACATCGCATTATACAGGCATACCCCGCATTAACGTACGCAATGGGACCGGAGCATGTATGTAAAGCGAAAATGTACTTAAAGTGAAGCACTACCTTTTTTCCACTTAACGGTGCATGTACTGTACTGCAATTGTCATGTACGTGCATAACTGATGTAAGTAACACATTTGTAACAGGCTCTATAGTGTCCCCGCTTGTGCACAGCTTTGGTACAGGTAGGGAGCCGGTATTGCTGTTCAGGACGTGCTGAAACGGCGCATGCGCGAGCTGCCGTTTGCCTATTGGGCGATATGTCCTTACTCGCGAGTGTACTTAAAGTGAGTGTCCTTAAACCGGGGTATGCCTGTATATTACAAGCTGCCTATTCTGTCGTCATGTACTGCATTATACTGCCTGAAATGTGGGATCACAATGTGCTATATACACAATGCCTTCAAGTTCATATGCAATATAGATTTAAAAAAAATTGCCAACGTAACAATTTTCTACTGAATTCTACCTAACTATACACACTATTAAAAACATATATGTAATACATCATGTATACAGCCTGTACGATCACATGAAACGCATACGTCCTGGTTGTGTGGTGAACAACATGCTGCTTATGATATCCTATATCTAGTCAGCGCATCAGTTCATGTTGGGTCCTCCAGTGTCACTGTTTTCCCTGTGGCACAGCTGTGCAAGGTCACATGCTTTATCACTAACTCTACGGTGGTTTAAACAGGAAAGGCAAGAGAATCACTGGTGCAGTAGAGACCGAGCCACTTACTGTAAATACTGCAAACCTTTGCAATGAAAGAAGAGAGACCCACCTTCACCAACTGTGCTGCAGCTATGTTATCTGGAAGAGGAGGACACATGCATGGGAGCCCACCAGGGGGCTCTAGTCCATAGAAGCTCAGGCCCTGCTTAGGCGGACACTCTGGCCTCACCTCTTCCATCTCTATGATAACTCTGCTGCAGCCGAAGCTCACCGCCCCCCCCCCCCCCTCAGTGTTTCAATCTCCCGGGTCAGGGGTCAGATTTTCTGGGAAGTGGGAGCACTGATCAGAGTGTGCATGCTACTGCAGCACTGGGGAGGCGGGCCAGTTACATTACAGCATGTAGTACTAAAGTGATAGATATATACACACGCACACGCACACGGATAGGCACAAGATAGCTATAGCTAGAATATTGGGTTAATGAAATACTTTTTTGCATGTATAGTGTGCTAATCCCTTTGTTGTGCGCGTGCGTGTAACACTCATTGCAATACTGGGGTGAAGGCGTGACTTTATTTTTGCTTACATGTCCAGTTTAAACATCCTTTTGCTTAAACAGTGTCCTTGCTGGTAAGTCACATATTGGTCCAGGTTAACTGAAAAACCGCACACTAAAAAAGCGACAACAGGAAAAAAAAGATCAAATGACCTACTGTAAGTAACATTTGTTGATAACCTAGTGCCCGGGTACTTTACTGCCTGGTACTAAATATTTGCTTTCAGTCTAAAAACCATTAATTCTACAAGAATAAATGTGAACCAGTCTTAGGCAGAGTTCATGGTGTGGGAGACCGCACAGAGACGTCCACACGGGGGGTGATCAGATTGCCTTAATGCAGTGACTGTGGGCGAGAGGCAAGAGGGGGTGCGCGTTGCGCAAGAAATCAGTTGAAACTGATTTCTTATCGCGACATGTGGGTCACTTGAGCGGTTCGCCCAATGAGGGCGAACCAGCTCTGTGATGCACCTAGGAGCGCCCCCCACGGCCCGGGAAAGCACCTGCTTTCCCACAGCCTCTGCACACCCAAAAGCACCATGGCCCGGGCCTTAGGTATGTACTATAGTAAGCACGTGCACGCCCTTGATGTTACACGTGCACGTGGCACAAGCGTTTTGTTTATGTAGCCCCCTTTCCCCCTGTGTCAGGCTTCTCCAGGTTCTCTATGACCTCGAGACCCTTCTTCTCCCCGCTGCCTGCGCTGGAAGCCCCCGAGCCAAAGCAACTCGGAGTCTAGCAACCTCAGGCACCCTTCCGACAATTTCGCTTAACCAGAGAGTTGTGCCATCATTGCGGATCTTCTCAGCAGCGTACCCATGACAATTCACCATCTCCGGGAAACGACCAAACCCAGTGAGTACGCAGGGGCGCTTTCTGGGTGCTAAATCTCCTTGCCCCCTACCCAGAAGGGAACTCCCTAAAAAATTGACCATTCCCGTTTCCCTTTCTGGCCCTACCTTCCGCACCTCCACAGCAGCATTTATCGATTCAGGCGCAGGAGGGAACTTCATGGATCAGACCTTTTCTGAACAAAATCAGATTCCACTTTCCAAGAAGAAGTCCCCCGTTGCCTTGGTCGAGATTGATAATCGGCCACTCACTCCGGCATATATCTCCTTGGAGACCGGACCTATCACCCTTTCTTCTCACTCTCACAAAGAGACCCTGGGCTTTGATGTGATTCATGGCCCGGGTACACCAGTCACGCTTGGCCTGCCCTGGTTGTAGAAGCACAATCCGCACATCGATTGGGTATCCTCTAATCCCATTGACTGGAGGTCAAGGTCAGAAGAATCTTCTTTGTCTATGGAATGTCCGTCCCATTTACTAGCTAACACATCCAATCCTCAGAGGGAGTTACCTTCCCCTTACGCAGAATTTTTGGACGTTTTTAGCAAGACGCAATCTGAGCTCTTACCCCCTCATCGTTCCTACGACTGTCCGATTGACCTGGTACCTGGATACACCTTGCCAAAGGCCAAATCTTATCCTCTCTCGTTGCCAGAGACGGAAGCCATGGATGAATATATTCGTGAGAACCTAAAGCGGGGCTTTATACATCACGCCAACTCTCCTGCGGGGGCCGGATTCTTCTTCGTCAAGAAGAAGGATGGTACTCTCAGACCGTGTATTGATTACCGGGGTCTGAACCATAGTACGGTGAAAAATTGTTATCCACTCCCACTCATCTCCGAACTCTTCGACAGACTACAGGGGGCCAACCTCTTTACCAAACTTGACCTCTGTGGGGCATACAACCTCATCCGTATCCGAGAGGGTGATGAATGGAAAACTGCCTTCAACACCCGTAGTGGGCACTACAAATACTTAGTGATGCCCTTCGGTTTGTGCAACGCACCAGCAGTTTTTCAGGACTTTATCAATGACATCTTTCGGGATGTCCTTAATCGCTTTGTGATTGTTTAACTGGATGACATCCTTATTTTTTCCCAAAACTTACAGGACCATATCATCCACACAATAAGTTTGTGCTTTCACGCCTCCGAGAGAACCGGTTGTTTGCTAAAATGGAGAAATGCCTTTTTCACCAGTCTACCACTTCCTTTCTTGGGTATATTTTCTCCAACAGAGGCTTGGCAATGGACCCAGAGAAACTGAAATCCGTCGTGGATTGGCCGCAACCCAATTCCCTCAAATCTATTCAGCTATTTTTAGGTTTTTCCAACTATTACCGGAAGTTTATTCATAACTTTTCTACCATCATCGCTCCTATCACAGCACTGACCAAGAAAGGTGCAGATCCTTCATCTTGGTCACCCGAGGCAGCCATGGCTTTCAAAACGCTGAAACAAGCCTTTGTCTCTGCTCCCATCCTTCGACATCCGAACACTAACTTTCCATTCACCCTAGAGGTTGATGCTTCAGACTGTGGGGCTGGTGCGGTTCTGTCTCCGAAATTTTCTCCCCAGGACAAACTTCACCCTTGCGGGTTTTTCTCTAAAAAAAATTCTCCAGCGGAAAGAAATTATGACGTGGGCAATAGGGAACTTTTGGCCGTCAAGCTGGCTCTTCAAGAATGGAGACACATTCTGGAGGGGTCAAAAGTTCCATTCACGATTCTCACGGACCATAAAAACCTGTTGTACATTGAGAATGCCCATCGTTTAGGTTCTCGCCAAGCCCGCTGGTCGTTATTTTTCTCCATATTTACTTTTGTTCTTTCATATATTCCCGGCACAAAAAACGTCAAGGCGGATGACCTCTCCAGGCAATACTCTTCTGAAGAGAGACTGGAAAAAAACACAGAGTCCATCCTTCCTAAACAAAGGATCATAGCGGCTACGGCGTTCAAAAATCTTGAGAAGATCATCAAATCACAAAAACATCTTCCGACCGGTCTTGCGGTTCCGAAAGATACTTTGTACGTAGAACCCAAATTCGTTCCTGAGATATTGGACTGGGGACATGCCGCCCGTTCGGCAGGGCATCCAGGATTCAAGAAGACATTGGATCTCATCCGTCGCACTTTCTGGTGGCCCAATATGGCCAAAACCATTCTTGAATTTACACGGTCCTGTCCGGTATGTGCACGTAACAAGATTCCTCATCAGAAACCTCAGGGTCTTCTCTTACCCTTACCTATTCCAGAGCATCCCTGGTCACACATATCGATGGATTTTATTGTGGAGTTGCCTAGGTCGAATGGCATGAACACCATTCTTGTAGTAGTGGACCGTTTTTCCAAGATGGCACACTTTATCCCTCTCAAAGGATTACCCTCCTCACCCGCCCTAGCTGATATTTTCTCCAAAGAGATTTTCCGTTTCCATGGGATTCCCACATCCATCGTATCTGATCGGGGCTCTCAATTCGTCTCCAAGTTCTGGAGGAATTTCACCAAGAGACTGGGCATCTGATCTTACTTTTCTTCTGGATATCACGCTCAATCTAAAGACTCCCTTCTTTATCAACTACAGATTCCATCCGGCTCACCTACCCATTTCTAAAAACTCCTCTGGAGTACCAGCCGTGGACGCGCATATCACCCTCTTACAGGACTCTTGGTCCAGAATTCAATCTGCACTGCAAAAAGCCTCCTTGACATCTAAAACCCAGGCCGATCGTCACCGCCATCCGGCACCCAACTACAAACCTGGGGACAAGGTTTGGCTATCTTCCAAGAACATCCATCTCAAGACTCCTTCCCCCAAATTGGCACCGAGGTTTCCCTTTTCCATCATGGAGCAGGTAAACCCAGTTTCCTTCTGACTTCAACTACCTCAAAGCATGAGAATCCTGAATGTCTTTCACACCTCGCTTCTCAAGCCCTTCATCTCCAGTAGCCTCTTTCCGGACCACACTTCTAAACCAGACCCTGTGATGGTACAGGGTAACGAAGAGTACGAGATCCAGGCTTTACTAGATTCCCGTCTTTCGAGAGGTAAGGTCCACTTCTTGGTCCATTGGAAGGGTTTTGGACCCGAAGAGAGGTCGTGGGTACCCCGTAAAGACATTCATGCCCCCGGACTACTCAAACGCTTCCGAAAGAAGTTTCCATCAAAACCATGGAAGAATCGTCCTGAGGCCGATCCTGGGGGGGGTACTGTGAGGAGTTTTGGTTTGCGGCGCCCACGCCCTTGCCCCTCCTCACCTTCTTTAGCCCCCGCTGCCGAGGTGCGTGCCCCTCAATGGCGCCACTTACCTCCTGCTGCTCTGGAGGTTCCTCGCCATCCCCGGCGGTCTCTCGTTCCTGCTGGCTCTTCCCTCTCCCATGCGGCTTCCATGTGTCCCGGCCGTGCGCATGTACAGCGTGCGCCGGGTGAAGATAATTTATTCACTGCTCTAGCAGTGAAACCACGCCCCCAGCAGACAAATAGAACCTCCTGCCAGAATAAGAGTCCTCACCTGCCTGCTAATCACGTGGACCTATCCAGGATAGTTCTACGCACTCCTCCAGGTCTGCCTCACCTCTGATTGGTCAGCCGCACTTTATAATGCCTGTCCTCCCACTCACTCATTGCTCGACATAGTTTCCACTAGGATTACTACTCTGGCATTCTCTCTCTTATTCTCTCAGATTACGACTTGGCTTAGCGGACATCTATCTCTGGCTCTCGACCCTTGCTTGGACCACGACCTTCCGGAATTCTCCAATCCCTGACCTTGGCTAAAACGGCAACGACGATGGCACTTCTTCACCGGTACCGGCAAGTATTGCTAGCTAACATCACCTGGCCTGGCAACGCCTACATACCACGCTCCTTTTGCTGCGGGTGCATGCCCATATACATTCCTCACCTCAGTAGAAGGGATGGGTCTGGTCTGCGGGCAGCACCGGCGTAACACCTTGATTATGTAGATGCCTGAATATGGCTTTCTACGGCACAAGGGGGAATACTATAGGGCCATATTCGGTCAATTATGTCATCAAGGGGATTATACAGGACATCTAAATGATTTAAGTGTCATATCCATGATGACTGAATATGGTCCTCTAGTGCAGGTGTACGCAAACTTCTTGAGCTGCACCCCCCTGCCCGGGAGCTGCAGTGTTCGAGCCTCCCCCTCTGCAAAGACTCAGCGTCAAATAACGTTGCGGGTCATGTTACGTCACGTGACCCCATCGCGTCATTTGTTGCTTGTTGCCGTGGAAAAGTGTCGCCGAAGACCCGGCAGAGAACAGGTAAGTTACAGAGGCCTCACTCCTCCTCGGCATTTAATTTAAATGCTGTGGGGAAGAGCGCGGGTCCTCTGTAACCACCACAACCCAACCCCCCCCCCCTAGAAATTCTCACTCCGAAACCATTATTGGGTCGTCTATGTCATCAAGGGCCAAGACAGACCTGTAAGGATTCTGCCCAATCCGTGCTGGGTTTTCTAGGTTGCCTGCTCTTTCTCCTCAGTCTGGCCATTTTGGTTACTGGCAGTCTGCCATATAAGGCTGCAGTTCCCAGTGGGAGTCACCGAGCAAAGTTCTAAGTTTTGCAGCTCCTGACAGTCTTCGCTGTCACGCCTTTCCCTGTTTGGATTCCTTGTTGCTGACCCCGAACCGTGACCCCAACCTCGCTGCTTTCTGCCTGCCCTGAACTTTTGCCTGTCAACTGGATTCTACACCACTGCCGCCAGCCCTGATCTCTCCCTGCTTACTTAAAACAGATACTCTGTCCCTGGGCTCTAGTCTCTTATTCTGCATACCTTCCTGAGCCCTGCGGGTCCTCTTCCTGATTGGAGACGAGCACCGTCACAATACCAAATTGACTGCTGACTTTCTCAGGGAGCTGCTCGGGAAGACAGAGAGAGACTTCTTCTCTGCTCTTTCTGCGCAGATCTTCCATACTGACTGTCTGCCGGCTGCTGGCCTGGGAAGATTAACACTGTTACTGTTTTCGGGCCGTGATTGCACGTTGCTGCAGTGCGGTCCAGCAGCCGCATGTGAACAGTAAGTCTGGATACATCTGTAACAAGTTTGACAGCCTCTATAGATATTAGTCTGAACTAAATGACTTGGTCAGAGTCTGCATGGACCAACGGATGTGAATACCAATAATTTACTATGCTCCTCATGCTGACCTCATTAAGCTGGGCACTGTCTATGGCTGGGAGTTATAAAACTCTGTTAAAACTGAGTTAATATTGAACCCAGCAACAACAAAAAAGTGTCACTTCTTTTTACATCAATTTTATGACCCATGTCAACAATATTTCAGTAATAAATTACCTGAGCACTATTTCTTTACTTGATGCGATGCAAGAATTAACGTGACCATTAATAACACATTAATTACCCCATAGTGATCTCATTACTTCTATAGTATCATAGCGTTCTGTAATATCAATACTATTGTAGCTACCAAGGTATACCACAGTCATGAAAGGGGTTAATACACAAATACATTTCACTATCTACCCCCCTTGGTTACCTTAATGGCTATTAAAGCATTGCTACAGTATGCAATGCTTTTCTATCCGCTAAAACATCTAAGGGGTGACGCTTACCACTCCCATGCGCCTAACCACCCGCGGGAACACTTTGTATACCGTGTTTGGCTGTGCAGTCCATGGAATCACATCTCGTTTGTTGGGTTTATTTAATTGCATTTCAGTATTTCTCCAGCAGATGGCACAGTGAAATCTTTCATACAAAACAGCACACGATCTTAACATGTTTTTACAGTATACAGTACAGTTCTTTAACTGATTGCAGTGATGGGCAGTTTTTCAGGTGTAAAATAAATTTTCCCTACCACAATTAGTGTCAATACGGTATCTACTCTAATAATTTCATGTTGTGTTTGTAACAGGTATACTCCCAGGGGGTGGGGGCTTTTAGCTTTTTGGCTACTTGTTTATTTACAAATGATTATATATATATATGGCACCAGCTGAACAGGGACAATGACCTTCCTCGGTCGCTGGAGGAAGGGAAAGCAGCTACGAAAAGGCTGGTTGGATACTGGAGGGTATTGTTTACTGATCCCATTAATATGGTGTGGGGACTAAGTGCTGTTTGCAGTACTGTCAGTGCATTAAGTGTAGAGAGTTGACTGTGTTACTGCTTCATAAAATAGTATGTACAAAAAAGATGGCGAGTGTGTATTAAATAACCTTTTTGTTTTCTTTTACAACTGAAGACAGCAATCCATTTCTTACTCCTCCATCATGAGGAGAAGAAAACCCCACATGAAGCTTGACCCTCCTCCAGCTCCGACATGAGGAAGAGTTCCCCACCCAGTCAAGTAAGTCCACAACCGCCAGCCAAGAGGGCCCTGTTTTTAGAAGGAGGGCGTTAAGAGTTTTTTTTTTTAATCAATTTTGTTTAATTAATAATGTTACATTTTACATTTCTGTGAATAACATAATATTGAAGTTCTAATAACTAAGAAGTAGTAAAAAAATCTTTTTTTTGTGCAGTAATCCACAACAAACAACAATATAACATGTATAACAAATAAATAACCATAGCCCAGTCACCCCTCCCACCCCACTAACCATTATTAAGTACAGCATATTTTCTATCAATTATATATACAGCATCAGTCCCTTTAAATCCACTGAAACCGGCAACTAGCGCATGCACTGTCTACATCTACACACAGAAGACAAAAAACAAAACAACAACATGAAAGAAGCAGCTGCACTCGAGCTCCAGAGATGCTTGTGATCCATTACCCCCATCCTGGTGATCATCGCATTACATGGGTCTATGAGTCAAGTTTGGGCTTTGATGTTATTGTTGACGGTAACTACAGTTTGAGGGGACGGATGGGGACTGGAAGATATTGTATACTTATCCCATCTGTACCATTGTCTGTGTGTTCTACTAAATGCTGGTTACAGTACTGTCAGTGTAGATCGTTCACTGTGTAACTGCTTCATACAATAGTATGTACAAAAAAGATGGAGAGTGTGTTAATTTACTTTTGTTTTCTTTTAAAACGGCAGCCAGAATTACGTATTGTACTACTCCAGCATGTGGAAAAAGAGGTGAAGGAGGTCTCATCCACCTCACACCTTCACCATTCCTCCAGCTCCAATACAAGGAAGAAGACCCCACCCAGTCCAGCAAGTCAACCAGCCAAGAAGAGGGGCCTGTCGTTTAGAGAGATGAGATGGAGCTAGAGAGAAGGGGGGGGAGTTACATTTTTTCATATATTTTATTTAATAAATAGTAAACAACAGAATGAAATAACATGTATATCTTAACTTCAAAATAGCAACTGCCCACTTATCTCTCACCCTACCTCCCCAAACCAGTATGGTACTGTATATTGTCATTCAATTCTATATACAGTATTAGTCCCTTACTGCACACACAAACCGAAAACAAAACACAGAAACATGGCCCAGCAGCTGTATCCCATGTTCCATAGATGCTTGCAGTGCATCACTCCTACCCTGGTGACAATCACAATAAATGGGTGTATGAGTCTTGAGCTTGGGCTTTCATGTTAGCCACCTCTGGCTGGTAAATGTCCTGAGTAGGTTTAGTGTCGGTGCCATTGGCCAGTTCAGGTGTGCATTAAAATTGTTTCCATATTGTTTATGTTGAATTTGGAGTAGTGATGTGCACATTTCAGAGGGTCCTTTTGGTCGCACGAGCCTTTATACATTATCACATACTTTAATGCCAACACTGAAGGGGGTCAATTTGGATGTTTTCTTTTTGTTGGGAACATGGGTGCTGCTACCAGTTCAATAAGTCCATGTGGGCGATTAAGGTGTGTGTTTCAAATAACTTTCTCAGTTGTTATGTTGTACAGTAGGTGAGTCTTTTTCTGATGGTGCTGTTGATAGATATGACTGTTTTACCATTTGTAGATAGCAACAGAGGAGGAAGTGCAACTGTAACCAAAAGTAGAACTAGTCAGGAAGTGTTCAATGGAAAGTGCAATAAAACTGAATACAGTATAACAACACATTACAATAATCTTTAGTCTCAATGCATACAGTACATGCATTCCACTGAAGAGTAATTAATACAACAGGTTAATTCAGCTAAATAGGGGCAGCCAGCCAGTCCTAATGTTGAGTGTGTGTGTGGGGTGGTGAGGGTGTAGTTGTGGTGTGTGTGTGTGCTGTGGTGGGGGATATGTGTTGTGTGGGGGGTGCTGTGAGTGGTTGGTGCTTTGGTGTGTGTGTTGGGTGTATTCGTGTGGGTGGTGGAAAGTTATTTTTTTATAATATGAATATTTCTTGTAATAATTTTTTTGAGGGACATACAATTGTTTGATGTGTTTTCTTACATTTTCAATTTAAAGGAATTTGTGTTTTACTTACCTGTGTATTAGTACTGTAATTGTCACTGAAAACACCTTAATAAGCCTCTCTGATTGGCTTCCTCTTTCAGCCTCCTCCACTCACTGTATTGTGGTTCAGACCACACAGCTATGTATGTGCCTAATGCAAACAAAAAAAACAATGCACTTTGGGGATAAAGTATACAAAGGCCCCACCTATCCTAGCCCTCTACTGTAGGAGAGGGAGGAGGAGAGAGAGGGAGTTGGTAAAGGGAGGTAGTGAGATAAGGGTGGGTTTTATGATGTGTATATATATATATATATATATATATATATATATATATATATATATAGTTTAATAATGAAATGAAGTACTGTATTAAAAAAATGGTATTGTGCAGTTAACAAAAGTACAGCAGTATCACAACATACATAAAAAAAAACTTTTAGAACATCTACAATATAACTAAGCCCCTGTGATGGGGTGAAGAGGTTAACTCCCTCACTGTTTCACGCTCAGGAAGACCACATCCCATCTTACATGTCTGCTAGAATGTTGCAATTAACTCCTGATTAGAAAGGGGATTAAAGGCAGGCAGCAGATTCACTGCCAGTTCCTGTAGCCTGCAAGGAAGAAGGGTCAGAAATCTGCTAGGAGGCAGGGCATCGGTTATTATTATTATCGTTTATTTGAAAAGTGCCAACATATTATGTGGGGCGCACAAACAAATATAATGAGGTAATGAGGGCCCTGCTTGTGAAAGTTTACAATCTAGAGGGAATGAGGGACAATGTTGAAACAAGATGGTAAGTTCATTGTAGGATAGGTTAAAATAGGATAGGATAGGTTGGAATATGGCCCAGTCTTACAGCGTAATCCATTAAGGTTTGTTTTGGGGGGAGGGTTATTACATAGGGTGGAGATTGGTCCGGCCACACAGATTGGCCCTATGGGGTTGGGGGGGGGGTGTTGAGTTGGAGGTTAGAGGTATGGCAAGTAGGCTTCCTTGAAAAGGTGAGTTTTCAGGGAGTTTTTAAACATCTGAAAGCTGGGGGAGAGTCTGATGGTAAGTGGTAGGGAATTTCAGAGAGGGTATAGCATGGGAGAAGTGTTGCAGGTGGAAGTGAGAGGAGATAATAAGGTGGGAGTAAAGGTGAATGTTGTGGTCAGCGCATAGGAGAGGGTTAGGTATGTATTTCGGGATGAGGGCTGAGATGTAAGGGGAGGCAGCATTGTTGAGACATTTGTATGTTATTACTAGCATTTGAAATTGTATTCTAGAGGATATTGAAAAGCTAGTGTAGTGATTTGCATAGTGGAGCAGTGAGTTGGGTAAATGAGTCTGGCAGTAGCATTTTGGATGGATTAGAGTTGTGATATGCAGACAAGGGGAATGCCAACTAAGTGATGGTTGGAGTAATTGAGGTGGGATATGATGAGCGAGTGGATTAGGATTTTAGTTACATCATTTGGAGGATGAGACAGCAGGACTTTGATAGGTCTGAATGTGTGGAATGAAGGAGACATCAGAGCCAAAGATAACCCTTAACATCAGACTTGAGTTGTTGAGGAGATTGTGGTATTGAGAGTGAGGCAGAGTGTTGGTATAGCAGTTGCAATTGAATGGGGAAAGAATAATAATTCTGTTTTGGACATGTTACGCTTCACTTGACGGTGAGACACCCAGAAGGAGATGGCAGAGAGACAGTTGGAGACATGGTACAGGAGAGAGGGGGAGAGGACACGGGATCTCCCAGAGATTGCCTTTGAAAAGCTGGGACCACACCCAGTACCATAACCAAAGTTCACCAGCTAACAAAGCAGGGCTGCACTACCGTTAAGGTAGCAGATACCCAGAAGGATTGCATTGGGGTACCTGGGGCTCACACCAAACAGGGAAGATAAGGACATTTTATGTTGTTCCAAATGTTGCTGTTTTTCTGTTTGATCTTTGCACTGCTGAAGAAAGTAAATTGTAGCCTGTTTTTTCTAGTATGGAAAATAAAGTCCTTTATTTTGTCGAGAAACTACTATGTGGACTCCTCACTGACCCTATCCAGATGGCCAATCCGTCACACACCATACCATTAAATTAATAAACAGTCATTCTACCAGGTTCTTTTTCCTTTTCATGCTTTGTAGGAATCAAGTCTGTACGTTCCAGTCATCACGATTCCATACTTTTAAGTAATTAAGCTGCCCACATCAGCAGTTCTTTTCCCCAACTTATCAAGTTTGCAGTACAGGCACAGATCAAAAAAGTTCAAGGTGCTTGTTGTACTGTTTTTTGGATACTTTAAAGGACAATAGTGGTATTTTTGCATTTCTGTCTTTATTAATCCTTTTGGCTACCGTACTGTTATTTATGTGAACTTTCACTGTTAGAAAAGAAGCAACATCAGAAACGTGCTATTTTAGTATTAATCATCCAACCCTATCCCATCCGACCCATGTTGTGCTTCAGAGCAACGAGAGCCATGGCTGTAGCTTAAAGCAAACAAAGAAACACACAGTTCGGGTATTAAGCAAACAAAACGTGGCCTTTCTAAATTATTGCATGGTTGGTCAAATTGCATAAATCTTGCATTACAGAACTTACAGAACTGTAGCTTTAAATACTGTAAGTAACTGCATTTGACAGACTAAAAATGTGTGATCTATTCTTTAACACACACCTCTATAGCTTTCAGTAAGTTAGAATACGGACCTCAATCATTTCTTGCTCAATCTCCAGGCACTACAACCGCATGAAGCATGGTAAAGCCCCTGCTCTTAGCTGGAGGATAAAGAAAGATTAGCTAATAGAGTACTGTATACTGTATAATACTGACACAGTATTAGTAGTAATCACTAAAAACAAGGATAAAACATTTTCATACATCCCCCTTCATCCTTTCAGCTAACGTTGTCCAATGCTACCACCCACCCACTGCATTTGGCTTCAGAGCACTGAGCCATGGCTGTAATTTAATGCACACAAGGAATAAAAAAATACACTGTTTGGAGATTAAGCAAAGCGATCAATTACTGATTTCAGTCTTTTCCCACGAAACACTGCAGTCTTTACTCGCCAGGCACTGCTGCCAAATTAAGCATGAAGCATGGGAACGCCCCCAGCCCTCCCCCTGATTGTCAATGACTCTGTCATTAATCTGGGTATTTGATTGGGTAATCAGAACCACGTCTGATTGAAATTACTGACCAATTTCCATCAGCCTTTTTTTTCTTAGCAAAAGTGTAAATCTGAATAAACCATTCACACCCCAAGTTGTCAATATTAGTCTGTTGTTCCTGAATATTGTTGTTCAGAGTGCTGGACCCATGTGAGATTCCTAAGCATAGACACTTGATAATGGTGCATTACAAGAGAATGGAAAACATAATAATTATTTGACAATATCAACTTACACTTTATAATAATTACATCTCTATTGCCATCTCATATCTTTCAATAACCACTGGTAACACATTTTTCATATGGTTATTGCAAGTTTCTACATTTAGACATTCATTCTATAAATGTGTTATCCCTTTCACTAGTTCATCTTTGTTAGCAGGCTTGACATTCTTGTGCATATGATGCTTTAATGCATGCCAGACCAATTAGATGGGATTCAAATCAGTGGATCTATAAATATATAGAGAGAAATACAGAATAGTTATTGACAAGGATAAAGCAAACACACACAACAGCACAGTGCAACAGTATTTTATACAGTTAATAGTACAATAGTGCACAATACGGTTACTTACTCTGGATGTGTTCTAACCCAGTTGATTCCATTGTTCTTAATGAATGTTTCAGATACACTGTGTTTTGGGTCATTGTCTTCAAACAACTGGTGACCCGATGTGAAGAATTCAAAATGTATGGTGCTGCAGCCTGAGAAAAATAACCTGAAGGATGCTTTGTCCATGATACCTATTGATACAATAAAAATGTCACACAGTTTTTGTTTATGGGGAAAGGAAAAAGGACAGAGTAATTTAAAGATATAGTTACTGTTCACAACTCTGAAACCAAAAGTGGGCCTCCCTTCAAATATAACTATATGTCCTGGTCCAAGTCTAGAGAGTGCCACTAATACGTTAACTTGAGTAGTTTGAGGTTTCAGAGATAAACAATTTTTTTCTGATTGCCATACTAGAACATTGTTCCAGGGCGACTGATGTTTCATCAGTTAATATAACATCTTCAAACTTTCCTCCACTCTCAATCCATGCACGTGCTTTGTAAACTCTTTTAATCATGTTAACATCCCTTATCATTGGATACATTCAGCAATAATACAAATGTGGTTAGAACAGGAATATGGTACAATGTTCAGGCATATGACTTGGCATGTGTGTGTAACGCGTAGCTCACCACAAACGAAGCGCGACCGCGGTGCCGAGGTAGGGGATTGGATAACGTCGACCCACAGCCACGCAGGCGCGCCTAGGATGTAGAGTAGTCATTCAAGCCAGGTCAGGGTTATAGATTGGAGAATGTTAAGGTACTTGCCAAGTTCAGGAGCGGAGAGTTTCGGATCGTCGTAGTTCGTAGCCAGGTTCAGGATTGGAAAGTATCGGATAGTCAGCATACGTAGCCAGGTTCAGGATAGGAGAATGTCTGATCATTGGAGTACTTAGCCAAGGTCAGGACTGGAGACAGGAGAATGGTCGTACAAGCCGGATCAGGAGTGGAGAGAAACAGAGTCCAAGGTGCTAGCAGGGTTCAGGCAACAAGAGCTTAATCAGCATACAAGGCAAGGCAAGGATTCAGGAACAAGGATGTGACAAGGCACGGCGTCACAATAACTTTGCTCAGCAAGGAATGGTAGCAGACTGAGGGTATAAATAGGAGGAGCCTCCAATAGCCAGCCAGGGCGGAACCAGGAAGTGAAAGTCGATTTGCTGCTGGTGCATTCAGGTGTGCCCTATGATGCATCGGTGTTGAGGGTGGAACTGCTTGGGTGCCATCCCGTGTGCGTCACGGAGTCCAGGGGGCGGAGTTTAGAGCGCGCGTCACTCCCACGCCGATTCCTGGGACAAGAGGGGGCGGGACCTGTCGCGCACCGACCTGCTCACGTCACAGAGGTCATGGGGCAGAGCCGAGAACGTGCGTCACGCCCACGACGGTCCTGAGTTTCCCCAGAGCAGGGGCAGAGCTTGACTCGCGCGTCAGCAGGGAGGCTGGATGAACGTACAATTCATGTGACAGAAATGGGAGGTGGGATCCGAATCCACAGGCGGTTGATCAGAGTGCGCAAGTCCCGCGCGCGCATACTGGGACCACGAAACCACGCATCCTAGGTATCCATCATGGAAGGTTTGTTGGGGTGAGGGACTATGCAACCGCCAGGATGGCGAATCCTCACAGTACCCTTTAGGAGCGACTTCTGGGAGACTCCACGATGGCTTCTCTGGAAATTTAGCATGGAACATGCAGACTAGTTTGGCTGCGTGTACTCGGTGGCTCGGAATCCAGGACCTTTCCTCCGGGCCAAAACCTCTCCAATGTACCAGAGAGTGTAGCGAACCTCTGGAGATCTTAGAGTCAAGGATAGATTGGATCTCATATCCAGCTTGCCCTTGAACCATGGGGGCAGAGGTGGGAACCACCAGAACTGAAAAGGCGTTCTGGACCATCGGTTTGAGCAGAGAGATGTGAAAAACAGAAGGGATATTCATAGAAGGCCCAAGAGCAAGACGATATGCCACCGGGTTGATCCTTTCGGAAATCGCAAAGGGTCCGAGAAATCTAGGTGCAAACTTCATCGAGGGTACCTTAAGCCTGATGTTACTGGATGACAACCAGACCTTGTCGCCAGGTTTAAGGTCCAGATCAGGTCTGCGATGCGATTTGCCTGATACTTTTGTCTATTGACCGCTTGCCTGAATCTTTCTCCATAGATCCTGTAAGTCCTTAATCCGCCGCTGAGACCCCTGAGGAGGGTAAAACAAGAGGAAGAGTAGAAGGATTGAAGCCGTAGTTCACAAAGAACGGTGACTCCAGAGTAGAGCTGCTTCGTGCATTATTGTGGGCGAATTCTGCCCAGGGTAAAAGTTCCGCCCAGTCATCTTGGGAATCCGAGGTAAAGCACAGTAGATACTGTTCCAGGGACTGGTTGGTCCTCTCCATTTGACCATTGGTCTGTGGGTGGTATCCCAACGAGAAATGGAGGGCGATACCTAGCTGAAGGCAAAACGAGCACCAGAAACGAGAAATGAACTGGAATCCTCTATCTGAAACTATCTCCAAGTGTACGCCATGTAACCAGAAGATCTCCCTGATAAAGATGTCAGCTAATCTGGGAGAGTTGGGCAGACCCTTGAGTGTTATGAAGTGGGCCTGCTTTGAAAAACGGTCTACTACTACAAGTATAGTGTCCATACCCTTGGAACGAGGCAAGTCTACAATGAAATCCATTGACAGATGTGTCCATGGCCAATCCGGAACAGGTTGAGGTTGAAGGAGACCTGCAGGAGATTACCTGGGAGTTTTAGTCCTGGCACATGTAGGGCACGCAGCTACAAAGTTCTTTATGTCCTTTTGCATACCTGGCCACCAAAAGGTGCGAGAGAGGAGGACCAATGTCCTCTTGATGCTGGGATGGCCTGCAGATTTGGACGAATGACTCAATTCCAGAACCTTCTTACGGTGTGGTGGTGAAGTAAAGAGATGGTCCTATGGAGGTGAGATGCCAGGAGGGATGTGGCTTTGTTGACGAACAATTTCCTTGAGTGCTCCAAATTAAGTGGGCGCGAGAATACATTTGGGCGGTAAAATGGGTTTTTGCTTATCTTCAGACTTATCATCCAGAATTGTCGAGAAAGAGCATCAGCTTTAATATTCTTGGATCCGGGAAGGTAGGAAATTATGAAATGAAACCTAGAGAAGAACAGTGACCATCTGACTTGATGGGCTCCCAGGTGGCGTGCACCTTCAATATATAGCAAGTTCTTATGATCCGTGAGGATGGTTATTGGATCTTCAGTACCCTCAAGCAGATGTCTCCATTCTTCGAGAGCTAGCTTCATGGCCAGGAGTTCCCGGTTCCCGATGACGTAGTTGCATTGGGCTGGAGAATTTTTGTTCGAAAAAAATGGACAAGGATGCAACCTGCGTCTTGCAACGCTGCTTGGAGCCGATACGTCACTTCCGGTTCCTCCAACACATGGAGTAGACGTCACCGGAACGCCCACGTATGAGACGTCGAACTCAAAGGTAAAAGGAAGCTTGGGATCAGGGTGAATGAGAATGGGGGCGGATACAAAAGCTCTTTTGAGATGGGCGAAAGACTAGAGAGCAGCAGTAGACCAAGGGTCCGCTTTCTTCTTGGTCAATTCCGTAAGTGGGGCCACAAGAGAAGAAAAAATTTGGATAAATCTCCGGTAATAGTTTGAAAAACCAAGGAAGCGTTGTTTAGCCTTCAGGGTGGTAGGTTGTGGCCACTTTGGGATGGATTTGACCTTGGCGGGATCCATGGTGAGTCCGGAATCGGAAATGATGTAACCTAGGAACGTTATGGATGTTTGATGAAAATTATATTTCTCCTGTTTGGCAAAAATTTTGTTCTGACGTAAGTGGAGGAGCACCTGTTTCACGTGAGAGATGTGTTCCTGTTTAGATTTGGAGAACATCAAAATGTCATCAAGATAAACGATTACAAAGGAGTTGAGGAGATCTCTGACATTTTCATTTACGAAATCCTGAAACACAGCTGAGGCATTGCACAGACCAAAGGGCATGACCAATAATGACTCATAATGTCCATCTCTGGTGTTGAAAGCCATCTTCCATAAATCACCCTGATGGATCCTGACCAGATTATAAGCACCACGTAGGTCCAACTTCGAAAAGATATTAGCTCCTTGTAATCGATCAGACAGTTCGTTGATAAGGGGCAAGGGGTAGCGTTTTTTATGGTAATTTTGTAAGGGACCAGTAGTCTTTGCAAGGATGTAGGGATCCGTCCTTCTTCTTCACAAAGAAAAATCCTGCGCCCGCAGGAGAAGTAGATTTCCTGATTAACCCCTTCTGTAAGTTTTCCGCAATGTATTCTTTCATTGCCTTGGTCTCCGGCATAGACAATGGATACGAAGTCCCTCTGGAGGGTATAGTGCCTGGAAGCAGATCGATGGGACAATCGAACGGGCGGTGTGGGGGCAGAACCTCCGATCGGACCTTATCGAAGACGTCCTGAAACTCAGCTTACTCGTCTGGCAATTGTACCTTCTCCTGCTCCTCGGACACGTTGGTACCCCTGATACTACTTTCCTCCAGAATGAAGTTCATGTGGCAAAATGTCCCCCATTGGATGGGTTCCTTGTTGAGCCAATCAACCCGAGGGTTGTGAATCTGCAGCCAGGGTAGCCAGAGGATCACGCTGATAGAAGGAGTATGGATGACATTAAATTGGATCTTTTCCAGGTGTGTTCCTTGCACCTTGAGTTGTAGCACCTCTTCTTGCACATGTGCATTATTTTTATACTAATGTTCTTTGATAATTTAATGGACCATAGTGGTTATTTAGAAGGTACTGTTAAATGTTTCATTCAGCTTCGTTATGCAGATTTTATAACTTTTATAAGTGTGCTATAGCTGTACAGCTATAGGCATAGTCCTCCTTTTGGCAACTTACCACAATAGACACCCAATCACTAACTCTGCCTTAACACATTGTATTGTAAATAGTGTATGAATGTTGTCCCAGCAAATGAGAAGTGACCAACGTAACAGAATATACATCAACTGTACTGTATATGAAGTTACATAGAAATGGATTGTCATATAAACAGATAGAAAAGACTGATCTAGATCAGAACTTTTCTGCTGCATCACAGTTCTCCATCTTTTGCTTCAAAGATATATCAATCCAGCTTCTTTGGATGCAAGGACCTTCTTAGTCGGTACCAGTTACAGCATTAAGGACTCTAAGACGGTGCAGAATATTTGCAGATAATACCAGATAACACGTGACACCTAAAAACACTTATGTAAAGAATAAAGTGGGGGAAAAACTCGATAAACGCATCCAAAACTCCAAAGTGCAAGACTCTAGGGAAGGAGAGGGAGAAGAAGAAGAGAACTATGGCAATTATCAATCACCTAAAACAAGAAATCTAATACCTAAATAACATGCAGCAAGCGCTAATCTACAAAAACAGAGGGTTAAACTTTGAAAGTTTTTTTGATGACTGCACAGATTGCATGAATTTAGAAACAGATAACTTGGAGACACATTTTTCCAAAACATGTTGACCCAAGAAATGAAACAGACATGGGATACATTCACATTAAAAAAGTAAAAAAGTATTTGGAACACAAGAGGATCCCCAGAGGTCTGAGAATCCTCAAAGCACCCACAATAGATTTGGATGATGAGAGTTTTTTTTTTAAAGGAGTGGAATCATAGTTTAGATGCATGTTCTGTGGGGATAATACAACTACTCATTAAACACAGAACAGAATCACTTGAGAAACTTGATACAGAGATCATGAAGATCAAGCAACAGCTTGAACCATTTATGGAATTAAAAGAATATAAAACATTGGAGGATAAAGTTACACTTAGGATAGAAATATCCGAGAAGGATGTTAAACTCATAAAGCAAAAGAAGTTTGCAAGAGATAAAAGAGATTATGAGGAGAACAAACAGAGGAATTGGAAACGTGAAAAAAGTGTATTAATAAATGATGAGAAAGAGGTTAATAAAGATGCAGACATCCCAAAAGAGAGGGTGCAAAAACCCAGAAAGATGTCTAATAAGAATGACACCCCATATAGGGTCCCAGAGATATGGTGAAAATTATCTTAGAGACAAATAGCAGAAAGATTGGTCACATCATGAATCTTATAACAACAGAGAAATGACAGAGATCAAAAGAGATCTTCAAAAGAAATCAGTCGGATAGATCCCCTATACGTAGGACTGAAGCAATGGGGGGTCGGAGAAATTAGGTCAATAAGCAATAGGCTTCTCTTTTAGGGTATCCCCAGGGCCACGAGCCCCTTAAAGATTCAAGGAAGGGAGCGGACAATTTTATAAGGCATGACCCAAAAAGGGTAGAGAGAAAGAGATCAAGACTGGAAGATTCAGAGAGAAGAGAGGAGGAACAAGAAAGAAGAAGAAAAAGACCAGACTCAGGGAGAAATTGGTGAGAAGACTGACATCTTCAATATTAGTAGTTATGAGCTAAGCACCGCAGAAAACAGTGTTTTATCTAAGGGGTTAAACTTTGCGCCCACCAGGAGCCCAAATATGTTTAACCTCTATATACAGTCATGTGAAAAAGAAAGTTCACCCTCTTTGAATTACATGGTTTTACATATCAGGATATAATAACAATCATCTATTCCTTTGCAGGTCTAAAAATTAGGTAAATACAACCTCAGATGAACAAAAGCACATGACATATTACACTGTATCATGATTTATTTAACAACAAAAAAAGCCAAATGGAAAAGCCATGTGTGAAAAACTAAGTACACCCTTACTGCTTCCATAGGAATTAAGATGCTAAGTAGCAGACATGTGCTGCTAAACAAAATGCTCTTGATTAATTGATCATCAGCAAGTGTGACCACCTCCATAAAAGCCAAAGTGTTTTAGCAGTTTGCTGTTCTGGAGCATTCAGGTATGTGTTAACACAATGCAAAGGAGGAAAGACATCAGCAATGATCTTAGAGAAGCAATTGTTGCTGCCCATCAATCTGGGAAGGGTTATGAGGCCATTTCCAAACAATTTAAAGTCCATAATTCTACATTGAGAAAGATTATTCAGGAGTGGTAAATATTCAAGACAGTTGCCAATCTTCCTAAGAGTGGACATCCCAGCAAATTCACCCCAAGGTCAGACCCTGCAATGCCCAGAGAAATTCAAAAAAACCAAGAGTTACATCTCAGACTCTACAGGCCTCAGTTAGCATGTTAAATATTAAAGTTCATGACAGTACAATTAGAAAAAGACTGAATAAGTATGGTTTGTTTGGAAGGGTTGCCAGGAGAAAGCCTCTTCTCTCTAAAAAGAACATGGCAGCACGGCTTAGGATTGCAAAGTTGCATCTGAACAAACCACAAGACTTCTGGAACAATGTCCTTTGGACAGACGAGACAAAAGTGGAGATGTTTGGCCATAATGCACAGCGCCACGTTTGGCTAAAACCAAACACAGCATATCAGCACAAAACACCTCATACCAACTGTCAAGCACGGTGGTGGATAGGTGATGATTTGGGCTTGTTTTTGCAGCCACAGGAACTGGGAACCTTGCAGCCATTGAGTCGACCATGAACTCCTCTGTATACCAAAGTATTCTAGAGTCAAATGTGAGGCCATCTGTCCGACAGCTAAAGCTTGTCGAAATTGGGTCATGCAACAGAACAATGATCCCAAGCACACCAGCAAATCTACAACAGAATGGCTGAAAAAGAAAAGAATCAAGGTGTTGCAATGGCCCAGTCAAAATCCAGACCTCAAACCGATTGAAATGCTGTGGCTGTACCTTGAGAGAGCTGTGCATAAAAAAATGCCCACAAACCTCAATGAACTGAAGCAACGTTGTAAAGAAGAGTGGGCCAAAATTCCTCCACAACGATGTGAGAGACGGATAAAGTCATACAGAAAACGATTACTTCAAGTTATTGCTGCTAAAGGTGGTTCTACAAGCTATTGAATCATAAGGTGTACTTAGTTTTTCACACATGGCTTCTCCATGTTGGCTTTATTTATGTTAAATAAATCATGACACGGTGTAATATGTCATGTGTTGTTGTTCATCTGAGGTTTTATTTTCTTAATTTTAAGACCTGCTAAGGAACAGATGATTGTTATTATGCCCTGATATGTAAAACTTTGGAATTCAAAGAGGGTGTACTTTCTTTTTCACATGACTGTAGATGTTCATAAATTCGCCCGGAAACTCACGCTAAAAAAATACTATATGAGGGATGAAGTGAGCAGGTCTATTATTCCGGTAGACAATGCAGTGAGAGTGCAAGTCTCACTTCCTCTTACCCCGTTTAGGAATCCATCAGAGTTCTACCCGAAGGCTGTTAGAGGTAATTTTATAGATACGTTCACCAAGATGGTGATTAATGATTTAGAAGGGCAACCACAGATTTTAAATGTAATAAACAAAATCTCACCAAGGAAGAAAAAGCAGCAGTTAAAAGCCTGGAGAATAATAAGACATAGTAATAAAATCAGCTGACAAAGGGGGGGGGGGATTGTAGTTATGGATTTATCATATTACAAGGAGGAAGCCCAGAAGATTTTGAGTGATGATTTGACGTACAAGAAATTAGAACAAAATCCTACCATTCAGTTTAAAAAGGAATTGTCTAGTCTTTTACGACAAGGATTTAGGGATGAGGTTATAAGAAAAAGGGAACTGGAGTTCTTAGACGTAGACCAACCGCGAATACCAGTTTTGTACTTCATTCCAAAAATCCACAAACATTTAACTAGACCCCCTGGACGACCCATTATATCGGGTATTGGATCCCTCACGTCCAACCTCTCCCAGTTCTTAGATCACTTTTTACAAAAATATGTGGTACAGATTCCTTCGTATCTCAGAGATACGATACATCTTTAACATCATCCAGGACCTAGTGTGGGAAGAGGGGTGGATATGGATGACATGTGACGTGACCTCTTTGTACACGGTGATTGATCATGGTTTGGGATTGTAGGCTGTCCAAAAGGTTTTAAATGAGGATAAAGGTGTTGACACTGGTCTGAAACAATTTATAGTAGATGGCGTCAAATACATTTTGACCCACAATTACTTTTGTTATGACAGTAATTTTTACCTCTAGACGTGCGGAACTGCAATTAGCACTAGGTTCGCACCAAGTTATGCGAATTTACTAATGAGCATGTGGGAAGATGGTCATATATGGAATGGAAACCCATTTGGTGTGAGCCTAGTGCTCTGGAAGAGATATATTGATGAGGTGCTGTGCGTCTTGAGGGGATCTATAGAAGAATTAGATATATTTAAACAATATCTCAACACCAACACCTATAATATTATATTTACTATTAATCATGATTAACTTTTTAGATTTATCTTTGTATATAAAGGATGGTATTATACAGATCAAAACCTTCTATAAAGAGGTGGATGCTAATACCTAAATGTTAGCACAGAGCCACCATCATCCCAGGTGGCTGAGAAATATCCCCCCGGGTCAGGCACTTAGAGTTAAGAGGAATTGTTCGCAAAAACATTTGTGAGGACAATTGGGGGATCTCAGACAGAAATTTATTGAAAGAAAGTATAACACCATAACAATAGATCAAGCAATTCAAGCTGTAGATAAGGTGGATAGAAGTACGTTAACAACTATGAATAAAATCAAAACCCAGGACCAATGTGGATGCTAGGGTTTTATCCCATTCATCACCCAGTATAATAGTATGGCTCCCAAAATTAATAGTATATTTAATAAACATTGGGGGATTCTGCAAAAGGATAAGGGATTGAGATCGATTCTACCCACCAAACTACAAATATTTTATAAAAAATCTAAGAATTTGAAAATTAGAGTGGCCCCGAGTTGTCCTATCAGTGCCTCAAAAAGTCAAAATATAACATGGTTGAATAATCTTAAGGGATATTATACATGTGGGAAGAGCATTGGTTGTGGTTACAGCTCAAAATGCAAGAGATTCAAATCCAATGTCACAGGCAAAACTTATGACATTGAGTCATTTATCAACTGCAAAACAAGCTTTAGTGTGTACAGTATACGCTAGAATTCCCGTGTGGGGAACACTGGAGGGGAAGTTTCTGGATATACACACTCAAGACCCTTGCCCCCGAAGGCTTGAATATTGAATTCGATTTAGCTTCTTTCTTGAAATACTGATTTTGACATCTGGTATCACATGTCTATTTTTATACGCTCTAGGTAGAGATAGGTCTGGAGTTTAAATTATGTTATTAATTATGTTTTAAAAAGTTATAAATTGTTTTTATGATATTTTAGGGGTGATTGCCTTTTTATATCTTTTATATAATTCTTACCATAAGTTATGTACATTGCTGAATGTCCGATCAGATTTTAGAGGTTTAAGGGTCCATGTCTGTATTATAAGAAAGAAAAAGTAACCCCATTACCATATATATTGTATTGCTAGTGTGTTTGATTATCTCTATCTGCACATTTAACAGTACTGTTGGCCCTTTCCCTTTAAATATGTTAGATTTCTGGTAATGAACGGGTTAAATCCTGGAGGTATAAATAGCACACTCTATGGTCATGGTTCTATGAGCCCCCGAGGAAGTGACTGCTGACGTCATGAAATGCATAGGGAGGGAGGAGCCTAGTCGTTTGGTATGCTGATCAGTGAGGAGTGAGGAGTCTTTGTAGCAGAGCTGTAACATTATCAGCAAAGGTTGTCGGAGTCCACAGCTGTTAGGCCCAAAAAGCTGATAGGCTAAACACTGCAAGGATCAAAGATTTCAAGCTGCGGATGGCATTTTTTGTTATATGTCAGGATGTGGCACAATGTAAGTGTGTATTCGTCTTGTGTATTTGTTTTTATTAAAGTGTTATTTGCAGTACCGCACTATCCTTTTCCTCTGTTATTCTATCGGTGGGAGTGTTCCTGTGTATGGTGTGCAATTACAGTAGCGGCCACCTTTATCCTAATGCGGCCATATCGGCGCAACTCTCATAACCGCGGGCAGATGCAGTATTTTTTTTTCCGGAATATGTTCCGGTATTTTAGCTGCGGCTGCCTTTATTCTAGTGCATTTTATTAGCGCTGTCTTGGCATGAATGAGGCATGAACACGGTGAAGTGCGTGGCATTCGGAAAAAATCCCCGAAAAAATTCGGAGATGTTGGAGAATAAAAGGGACCGCGGCTGTACAAGAGGGTTACCGGGAGGATCAGTTTCGTTGGTGCACCAGGAAACCGGAAGTGACATCGAACGCCGGCTGGATCGGCGGTGGATATCGCAGAGCCCGGAGAAGTTTGCGGAATACCACAAACTGGTCTGTTCTTATGTTTTTGCACTGATTTGTGTGAATATAAGTACAAAAACCTTTGTGAATCCCACTAGGGGTCACAAAAAAGAGTCCCTATCAATTTGCACTCATGCCTATGTGATATGTTGTATAAGCCATAATAGCTCAGAGTGACATACTCAAATGAATGTACAGTATACTCAGGCTAAAGATATGAGCTGTGGTGAATATAGTATAATCTATATATGTATAGTAACACACACTCTGCTAGAACAAAAGCAATCACTATAATGCAACAGTAACATCCAAGCAGACAGTGTAATTTGTTATGTTTGTGTGAATATAACCTGATTTTGCATATAAAAGTTGGACTTTTAAAAGAAGGCTCCTGAATCTGCACATTACATATTGTGAACTTGCTTCACTATTGTGCCTTTCTTTCTCTTTTCTTCCCTTGTACTCCCTTACAATGAGGTGCGCTGATCATCTTGGATTACTACCCCAGCACTAGGCCAGAGACCACTTAGGCCCTAGCTAGGCCCCGACTCCCACATAGATTGTGGCTGCGCTAGGGACTTGCCCTTAGATAGGGACATTGCCTGCTTAGCACTCCAGTTCAGGGACACAGACAAGGTGTGGCTGTGGACTGGTGATCCGGTGTTCTGGGACCAGACCACCATATTGAGAAACTATCTGCAAAGGTGATACACTCCTTGTGGGTGGTCACCTCCACGTGGAGGCGGACGTCGTCGCTGACCACCGCCATCGCTGGATCCGTGGATTCTATTCTTCTGGGTGGCGTTACCGGGTGTCGGAGCACCCGGCAGGTGCAGGCAAGTGCACCAACTATAAACATGTTAGTGGGCATTGATGTCTCACACATTTGGGCGGGAGTTGCTACTTGGGTGCCCGAGGTCACTCAGGACTTTGTGGGAGTATATTGCCAGTGTGTGGACACAGGGTTTAGAGCTACGAGAACCTACGCGACACGAGGTTGCAGTGGGATGAGTCCCAGCACTCACATCCATGTTTGCTGTATGCGACCAAGTAAAAAGATCACCTGGCATGGGTTATGTCAGGATCATCAGCAGAAAATATGACAATGTTGTCAAGGGTCTAGTCTTACTGGCCACCGGGCAAGAGATATCCCCTGAAGATACCCCTCAGATTATATACCTCCCAGAAACGTTGCCCCAAGAGTGTCAGCTCATATATCATGCGCTAGAATCCCCCCAAGCTACTTCGCCTCCTGGACCCTCCACAAGGGTTTCCCCACTGATTGAGGCCTCCACTGCCTCCTATGACCCCGGGGAGTGGAGAACCATAAAAATGGTTGCCAGCACTCCAGCAAGGCTAGACGTATACCTCCCCCGGGTAACATTCACCTCAAGTGACATGCAAGGGACCAACAACTTGGCTGGAAGCCCACCCCAGTCACCGCCTCTTAGCCGACCGGTGAGAAGTCCATCGCTAGCTCCCAGCCCTGGGCCAGGCAATGGTAGTCGCTTTTCAAGTGGCGGCTCAGTACTAGGAGTAACCTTACCGCAATTAGTAGAGGCCCTGACCATGTCGTCACAAGCGCAAAATTATAGGAAGATCAAGGCCTTCTCTGGGACGACCCGGAGGGAACATACCCTCAAGGTACTTGATAAATTACCCTGTACCGAGGCGGTGAAACATCAGCAGATAATGGAGAACCTCCCGCATCCACTATGATTAGTATGCATCGCGATCAAGACGCTGACATCTCGGCCCATAGGATCGTGGATCTGCTGACCCAGGAAGGCCTGAAGCTGTCCTTAGATAAGTGCTGCTTCTGTCACACATCCGTGACTTACGTGGGACATATAGTGTCCGTGGAAGGGAAAGCCACAGACACTGCCAAAATAGAAGCCGTAGGCTTGCTGTTTAATGCAGTGTTTGTCCTGGTGTTTGTTTGGATAATTGTGTGTGTTACATAGTTACATAGTAGATGAAGTGTATAAAAGACATGCGTCCATCAAGTTGAACCTATGCTTAATTTAGACGACAGATACATTATCCAATATCAGTACTTACAGTATATTGATCCAGAGGAAGGCAAACAAAAAACCCCAGTGAAATATCAACCAATGATATCTCATAAGGGGAAAAATAAATTCCTTCCTGACTACAATAATTGGCAATCAAATACTCCCTGGATCAGCATCCTTCCCATGTTTACTTATTTTGTATATCCATGTATACCTTTCCTTTCTAAAAAGATGTCCAACATTTTTTTGAACAAATCTATTGTATCTGTGTGTGTGTGTGTGTGTGTGTGTGTGTGTGTGTGTGTGTGTGTGTGTGTGTGTGTGTGTGTGTGTGTGTGAGAGAGTTGGTCACTCCTGCACATTTTAGGGTGGGTGGTTTAGGAAAAGTGGATGTAAGGATCACTAGCAAAGATGGAGTCTATATTTTGATAACGTCAAAAAACAACCAACGGAGAAGGGTTCATGGGTTTGGATCAGAACTCATGGTGGATATTAAAAATGCATGGGAGTACGAAGGTAGTGCACCCCTAAGGAAAATTTACTGCACAAGGATGGGTCTTTGTTTTTGCGGTTTTAGTATATATTGTATATAGTATATTGTAATATATTGTATTGTATATATCTAGCATAATATTGGCCTGATTCTGTGTGAGTATGGCACCCATTCATTTATAATCAGTGTGGAGACAGCTAGGTTATGTTTGGCCGCAGATGTTATAAAATTAGAGTAGGTCATTTTGCCAGCTAAGTCAGGCAGCATGCAGTTAATTAAAGTTATTTTTATGTTGTTCTCTCCTGTTGTTTTGTTCTTAAGGATAAGCAACTGACATTGGGAGCTGTGGAGACGTCCTGATTTGGTGGGAACAAGCTTTTTTTGGTATGGATCCAGTGTGCACTAATGTGAAGTGGTTTTGTGGACAGGATCTGAAATGGGTGCAAGTCCTGCTGGAATTAATGCACCTGAAGTCCCTGTTCACGTCTCCTGATATTGTGTTGCTTCGTGTGTGAGGGAATTATATGGGTCAGAAGCAAGTGTTGGAATAATTAAGGGACATGCAGCAGGACACTGTTAGTGTTAGTTGCTTTCCTGGGTGTTTTGTTAGTTTGATCAGAAATTATTCTGAGGTTACAATAGAGGGTGGCGCGGGATCCAGTTACTTTGGATCTTTACAGGAAGAAATTGAATAAGGCCATGGCTAAATTCGGTGTGGGTCGTGTGATAGTTTGCCAAGTGGATTTGTAGGACAGCCAAGTTGATTTACGATGGTGTTCACTTGGCAGATGTGGGCACTGACATTTTTAATTTAAGCTTTCCGTAGGGTATGGAGAAGACACTTGGCTGGTGGGTGCTAGCTACGTCAGTTTAAGGTGTAAAATGCCAAACTATAAGAGATCTGCTCGATACCTAAGATGGCTGCTGCATGAAGTGACATCATCCTCACAGAAGCAATCATTACCATCTTGCTTCCTGGCAATTCCTGCCTTCAGATGCCCACAGGAAGTGACTTCATCCCCACTGAAGCAAGCGTGGCCATCTTACTTCCAGGCAAATCCTGCCCTTACACCCCTGACAGGAAGTAAGCCTCACTATAGCTCTCATTGCCAGCAGCTGCCACTAACCTTTAAATAGCAAGCAATTGCTACCTGACGTTGCTCGTGTAAAGTAGTCCAGTACTCTATGCCTTGGTCTGCCTTTTAGCCTTTGTCTTGACCACTGCCTAGACCGGATTACCCCATGCCTTGTTCTAGTCCGGTTGTTGTCTGTTGCTGAGTCTGTTGCTGAGTCTGTTGCTGAGTCTGTTGCTGAGTCTGATGCTGAGTCTGATGCTGAGTCTGTTGCTGAGTCCGTTGCTGAGTCCGTTGCTGAGTCCGTTGCTGAGTCCGTTGCTGAGTCCGTTGCTGAGTCCATTGCTGAGTCCGTTGTTGAGTCCGTTGCTGAGTCCTGAGTCTTCCCCTGCATCCCAGGCCTCAGATCCCAGGCCAAGGTTGGTGTACCTACTACATACTTTTGCCCTGCGGGTCCATATCCTGTCCTGCAGTCAGCAGTATTACACCTAGCCAGTGTTGTATGTTGACGGTACAGACTGGGCCCATAAGTAAGGTGTTTGTGAGCATCCTCTTTGGTGAGTGACACTTTACAGTTGCTATGCCAATTGGCCGATAGCAATTTGGGGTTATGAGCCACAGTAACGCTGGAGGTTCTCGACATGGTAAAGGCCAGTCTGGGTTGTGTTATAAATGGTATTGTATTATTAATAAAAGCTGTGGCTTTATTCTTCCAGTAAGTTGTCAGTTATCAATGTTTGGCAGTAGGGGCATCATGTGCAAGTATTGAAGCAAATGCCAGAACAGACTACAGTAGTCTATTATGTTTACTAAAAAGAAAGAAGAGGCTAAGAATTTTTTTTAAAAACAAAATGAAAAATTTATATATTGTAAACAATAGACCGAAAAGTCTACCACAAAAGTAACACAATGAAGGTTAAAAACTAAATAAAGGAGCACAACAGACAAGACAACAACAATGGCTGCATTAACCTATTTAAGGTGCAGGTGATTTGCATATTGCTGAATCTGAGATGTCTAATAATATTGCCAGAGTTTTGGGCAGAATATGACCAAATTAATGACTTGTAAATTGTAGAAATAAATAAAATAATAAATACATGTAGCCCCCACTCCCCATCCCAATCGCATATCGGGCCCCCTAAGGTGTACTGGGGTCTGGCTACGTGTCTTTATGTGGTGCATACCTGCTGGCAACAGGAGGGCCTGAGTCTCCCGCGATGACATAGGGGATAACAGGAACAGGTTTCTGGGGTGGATGCCTTCGTTCTGATTCAATGGTGCAGCGCCTCCATCTTTAGTATGCCCCAGGAATGCGGGTGGAATCCTTTCCAGAGAGTTCCCACACAGGGATGAGAGATTCCAGTCTCACACAGCATTCTCTTTACAAGCAGCAGTCTTTATTCACAGCAGTATGGAAAATAGCTGAAGCGCTCAAATACAGGTATATCTCAAAATGATAATAAGCCAGACCACTGTACCAGGGTACTAACAATTGATATAGTACCTATTGTGTCATATAATGGGTACTATCCTCCTGAAGACAGGTGGTGTGTGGTGCAACCCACTCACCATCAGTCTCATTGGCAGGTTCCCCTGAAAAATATACAAGTACTCACATCCTGGTAGGGCAGGCAGGCTGTGCAGCTACTCAATGCAATACAGGGAAAAGGGAGACCAAAAAGCGCACCAGCACAAACGGAGCAGGAAGAACCCAGGACAAAAAAATTATTAAAAGGGCACTTTAATGTGGCAAAAGACCCATCCAATGCATTTCGAACGTCGCAGCGTCCCTTTTCCCTTTATTCACAGCAGGACAGCAGCAGCCGACAGTACAATTCAGGTACCATCCACAAACTGTCCTCCTTTGTGATGGTCCTTCCCTGCCACCACTCTGGATCAAGGGCATCCAGAGTGGGGCTAACTCTTCCCTCACCCCCTAAGCCCCATTTCTTACCAGGGCTACACGCTCCCTCAGGTGGAATCCAATGGTCCCCACTTGGACCTAATTTTCTGGACCATCCTGCAGGTGAACAGTCTGTGAACATACAAAACATAATTGATTAGTATTGTGTACTCTTGACTGTAACACCCATATGGGTGATTATAAGATAATGGGACTCCCAACATGGAGAACCCTAACTTCAATAATAATGACGGGGATCAGGCTTCTTCACTTCCCGCCCATTGAGATCCACAACCTTAACAAAGAAGGGTTGTACAGGCCCTGTCTCCGGTCTTTACAGGACATTGTGCATATAGATATTCCTGCCTGTACTCCAAGCTTTTATCACAGCACATATCTTATCCTCCCTTAAGTAAGTGGTATTACCAAACTTGATTCTTAGATGCTCAAGGACTGCCTCTCGGAGCCAGGTATCTCTCTGGTCCTCAATCTCCTGCATTATCGGCTCTGGCACGTATGGAAACTCATATCCATGAGATTGCCGGTGTCTCGCCACTATGGCTCTGTCTGCCCTACTTAATTTAGTAAGTTTCCGGTTCCCAGCCTTGCCTGGCAGTACCCAGAACTGTGGCTCCTCAGGGGCAATATCATCATAAAGAATAGATGAGCCTTTGGAGGTAATTACCTTAAGCATGATATCTCTCCACCTGTTGTCTAACTCATCGGCAACCTCCTGTGGAGAATAGGTGCCTACGTCCCACCAGTGATCTACAATCTCTTTCTTAATTAACACGAATCTGGTGTGGTCCATCCCTTCATGATACCCTGTGAATAACGGTGCTCACCATTTATCTCGGTGCTCATATGATGATGATACACTCATACCTTCCTCAGACTTTGTTCTGGAAGATACACCTGACGCCGCTGCCTCTGTAGAGTGCGAGCCTTTGCGTCTACCCCTTTGCGTCTACATTCTTATAGATCGTGGGGTTCATCTTAGGTGGTGTGGGACTTACAGGACCCGATTTTGCAGTAGACTGGGACCCTCGGGCCCTACCTCTAGGAACAGGATTAAACACAGTGGGTTAGGTACACGTACAACACTTGACAATGGTTTCTCCCCATCAGAACCCTCATCACTTGTCACCCAATCCCGCCAATCAGTTGAATAATTGGGCATCTTATCCATCTTACTCCCACTAGGGCCTGGTGGCACGACACGTGATGAGGCAGTGACCGGGCAATGGCACTAGGGGCAGGGACCATGGGATCGCCAAAGTCCGTCAAAGTGTCTCTAAGTCGGGCGATGCCACGACCGGTAGGTAACTTCATGCTGGCTCTTTCGGCAGCACTTTGGGCTCCTTGCTTGGCTACTTGAGCCTTAAACTCCTCAAACTCTGCTTCCAATCCCGCTCTCCTTAGGGAAGTAAGCAAAGCTTCCGGGCCTCTGCGCCAGTCTGACCCGGGAGTGAGGTCATCGCTGGTCACCGTGGAATCTCCATCCGCTCCTTGGTCTCGCACTGGAAGTGCGTCGAGGACCGGAAGGGGCAGTGGCGGACCATCAGGGTCGCAGATGGGCAGGTAGGCTTCGAGTCCTTCTCTCTCCATAGGTTCCTCCTTCACCCAGCGGGAATAAGGGGGTGGTGGTGTCCTCTTACCGCTCCACTGTCTTGCGATGCTCTGCGGATCTCCACCGCACTGGGAGTTGCCACGGCCATGGGACTTCTACGCGGTTCAGGCCACTCCAGCGCTCGCCATCGGGGGGTCTCCGGACTCGTCTGCTCCATCTCAGGGGTAAGTGGAACTTCTTCTCTACAGCTGGGTGGTTCACTGGCCGGCGCATTGCCACCGATTACCGGCTGTCTCTTTCATCCGACGAAGGCTGCAATGGCTCCTCCGCTGGGGAATCACCTCGAGTCCTTGCGGCACCGCCAGTGGGTATGGGTATGAAACGGACCCGCTCCGGTACCTCCACTGCGGTCACGCTCTCCTCCGTCGGGACATCTCTTGGTGGCTGGGCCTGGGTCCCTACCTCATGGGTGACATATGGGACCAGGGCAGCATTCGCCTCCGCCTCCTCTACCTCGATCAGCGTCACTGGAGAGGCTCCTTGCGGGGTCTTGATCATAGGGCATGGATCGATAGGCCAGAGGTAGAATGTGCCACACTGTTGGCACCGTGTCATTGTACTGGGGGCCAGTCCAGGTGTCCTGCATTGGACGCACAGGCACCGCAGATATTCTCGGCCATCAACCTCCACAACCAGGAAGCCTCCTGGAAGCTGATAAGTGGTTACGCTTAGGTAAGCCATCTTTTGCGCAGGGGTTGAATTGCTCAGCTTGCTGGTTTCACACTTAGATCCTTCTTCTTCTCCAGTCAAGCAGAAGTGAAGTTCCTCGGCCTCACTTCCTGTCCCTCCTTCCGCTGGGGAGGACTGCTTGGATTGGTTCTTGGTGTGCCCCCTCCCATTGGTGGAAACAAGAGGAGGGGCACTCTCTCTCTTTGCGTGACGTGGCTTCGTCTGTCGGCCAGTCACTGCACAGGTGGGTGTGGCTTCGGCTTTCGCGCCGCTCTCTTGCTTTAGCTGGGCATCTGGGTTTGGCGCCAAACTCCTGCACATCTCTCGCCACATTTCTTTCACAGCCTGCTTGCACGCAGCATGTGCGCGATCTAGGCTTGGCGGGAATCACCATTTTGGATTGGCTGCAACCCGCGTTGCAGTGAATGACGCAGCTGTCGCCATTTTAACCTCCTCCATGCCCCGCCGAGAACATGTATCTCTCGTCGCCATCTTTAATGAGCCCTCTAAGCCCACGATAGTGCTATTCTCAGTGTCTATGGTGTAACTCGTTCCTAGACACTTACTATACTTAGTGGTGTTCTAACCAATGAATATAACGCATGGCATACCCCAGGCTAGGCAGAACTCTCTCCTAGTACACCACACTCGCTGACGGTTAATCACAAGCACTCTGTGGTGTGTTTTCTGGATACTGGCTAGTGTACTTGGCATTTCCTAAGTACTGGGCGTCAACCTACTTTTGTCCACTCATAGTGCAGACCCTATGCTGAAGTCCCTGGACAAGTTAACAGGCTAACCCCCACAGGAATCCTACACTATCTGCCTCAAGGGACTAGAACAGCTATGGCCACATTACCCAAATTTACATCACCCTCCTAGGGCACCTAGGGTGTACTGTGCGAGAGGACAATCTCTCCTGACTACCCCTAGTCTGCAAACATGCCCTTCCTTCTGCAGCACTTGTTCTGAAAGTGTACCTACATCTTTCAGTTCTGCTTCGCTGAAAACCTGTCCTGTTGCTCACAGCTATCTCAGCTATCTCAGCAGTGCCTCCAGCTGTAGCCCCCACTCCCTGTCAAAATCGCAGATCAGGCCCCCTAAGGTGTACTGGGGTCTGGCTACGTGTCTTTATGTGGTGCATACCTGCTGGCAACAGGAGGGCCTGAGTCTCCCGCGATGACATGGGGTATAACAGGAACAGGTTTCTGGGGTGGATGCCTTTGTTCTGATTCAATGGTGCAGCGCCTCCATCTTTAGTAAGCCCCAGGAATGTGGGGTGGAATCCTTACCAGAGAGTTCCCACACAGGGACGAGAGATTCCAGTCTCACACAGCGTTCTCTTTACAAACAGCAGTCTTTATTCACAGCAGGGCAGCAGCCGACAGTACAATTCAGGTACCATCCACAAACTGTCCTCCTTTGTGATGGTCCTTCCCTGCCACCACTCTGGATCAAGGGCATCCAGAGTGGGGCTAACTCTTCCCTCACCCCCTAAGCAGGGTGAGAGGTACTGGTCCACCTCACTACACTATGGTTGGATCAGCTCTACTCAGGAGCTGATCACTCCTCTCCTCCAACTCACTAACTACTAGTCACACTAGTCACTATACACTACCAACACTAAATAGGAAGTGACACTGCTTTATGTAACCTCCAGTAGGCACCACCCCTGCATCTCTTGCTTGGACACAGGGTCACATGACCTACCTTCACTTACACAACCCAGTGTCATAAGCAGGGAAAACCCATGTCAACTCCTGGCAATCTGCCCTTAGCAGAGTTTACACACAGGAGGAGGATAGAACTATAGCCCCATCTCTTACCAGGGCTACATTATTTACAGAGTTCATCAATTATTTATAAAATTGTTTTACCATTAAGTAAGTTTACCAGGAGTTACCTCTCATTTTCAAGTATGTCCTGGGCACAATTAGGCCGAGTCCATAGACGGACAGGCAGCGCTGAGCCTTGCGGACGCTCAGCGCTGAGCCCCTGCATCCTCAATGAGGATGCCTTGAGAGGGGGCTCACGCGAGCGTCCGCAGGCGAGCGGAGGCTTTGGAGTTTTCAGCCGAGCGCCAAGCTGTTTTTCAGCGCGCTGTCGGCTGAAAACATCCAATCAGCCTGAAGCAGCGTCAACGTCACGGCGCCGTGATGTCGGCGCCATGACGTTGATGTCAGTGCGTCGCGGGCGATTGGCCCAGCGACGTCACTGCCCCGCCTCCAACCACCTCCCTCCGGCTCCCTTTGCACACGCTGGCTCGCCTGCAAGTCCGTGGAATTGTGCTGACTTAGCAGGCGAGCCTCAGCGTTAGCGCGCCTTCGCTCTCCTCACCCCTCTATGGCCCGGGCCTTATCGTAACAATACATGGTTACATTAAATGAACTGTGTTGTACATTATATTTTAAATAATTTTGCCATCCGTTTAGTTGCATGTGTCATAGGAACGCAATGTTGTATCTCTAACACACCTTACTGAGAAGGATTGCCACTTTCATTAAAGAAATGCTGGTTGCAGCATACTTTACTTAACATTCTGTGAGTCACTATTAGTCATGATATCAAACAATAAAAGTTACAGGGCATTTTCTGCGCTGCAAGAAATAGATTGTTATATCAAACAAACGTTAGTATAGACTAATAATGGGTGAAACAAGAGATTACAAGTTTTCATGTTATGTTATCTGCAGATGCAGAGGAAGTTGGTGTTATTCACAGTTCCACATGATGATATGATTTTTCTAGGTGAGTGGATTTAGTAGACATTTAATTGAAGGAATAAGGATTATACCATATTGTTGTCTAGAAGTGAATCTAAGATCTTGTGACGTTTGGAGAGCAGAGAAGAGGATGTAATTTGAAGGAATTATGTGTACAGTATATTACACTTTGTGCAAATTAATGAAAGGGAAAACCTAGTACTATGATATTTTCCTTTGATAACTTCAATCCTGAACTGCAGCATAACCGCAAATTTCTGAGTCTGCACATCCCTTCATAAACACTTGCTTATTAGAATTCAAAGGGGCAAAAATGCAGGGCATCCATATGGAAAGTGGGAAGGGATTAATTATCAACTCTAGTTTACAAGACAGTTAAAAACATGTTCCAAAGAAACTAAGAAAAGCCCTGCACACTACAATTTACTTTATGGAGAATTCTAAACAAGATCAAATGACAATTACTCATTCACATGCACTTCCTCTACTGTATTATAATGTCCATCATTTATCTGGAGAATTAAAAGTGTAAAAGTCACTGTAGATTTCTTTGAACTTCATAAATGTACAGTACAGTATTGGTCATTACGTCGGTGTCTCATGCCATATTTTAGTATTAGAATATTTAACATTTAGGCACAATTTAAAAATAAGGCCATTCTGACCATTTTTTTATTTTATAACTTGTGTTCTTATACACTCTAGTACTCACTCAAACAATGAGTACCTTATGGAAACACGGAAGTAAAATAGTTTTAGGGATTTTTACACAAATGTCATTAGAAAGCTTGATGCACTATACATTACTTAGATTGTGTTGTAAAACACATGGATAAATATAGATAAAGTATGGTTAAACTTTTTCGTCTCAGTGTAATAGTCGTGTCCCAAAAAACAAAGTATGATAAGAGATCTTGATTCTATCAACTAAAGCAAAGTTCACCTTTATCTGTTTTTCTTACTGCAATGTTGTCCCCCAAATATTATTGGCACCAAATTAGGTAGGAATAATGCATCAACGTACATGATTTAAGTTCTTTTTTGTTATTTTAAAATCTGTGATTATTGGAAATATTAATCAAAATTAGTCCTCAAATGATTTACAGTAGATATATCTAAAACAAATGTAGCAATTGTTGGCAAAACCATTGTATAAATCTTGTTCTCATCCTACCACTGACTATTATTTCTCAAATAAATACATTAAAAAAAAAATGTTAAATACTCGCCGGGATTCACTAAACCATGATGCAGGTATTAGACCCTTATCCAGCGTTAACTGCCTTTTTAAGTCAATGGTTGCAATACCCAACATTGTGGATTAAAGAATCTGCCAAAACTGGGTTTGTTGCTGCATTTTTTTTTCTTGAAATCAAATTCAATCAAGTCCACTGGTGTTTATTTTAGAAAACTTCAATTTATATGGAAACCCCCCCACAAATTGTTTTGCCAAGCAACCTGGTAATGATATAATGATATCTATTAGTGTTATTTACAACCAAAACGTACAACTCTAAGCAACCCCAGAGCCATAAATGTGCTTTTCCTGCTATCTGTAGCTGAGTGATGGTTTAAGCATATCCAGTACTCTTTGGAGTAACCCAAATAAATAAAAGAGCTTACTATGGCCCGTGACCACATACGTTCATTACTAACTTAACCATTAACATGTATCTTTAATGCTCACTAACATTAGGTTGTCAAGGTTTTGGCCGTAAAGGAAATTTTGTTAAGTATAACGGACGTTAGACGAGTGCAGTTAAGCACCCCGACCAAAAAATGGCCGGGTGGGTTTAAAAATTGTCGGCTTACCCCCTAGCCCGAAGGCCTGGGGAGCGATGAGTGCGTGGGAAATAAAAACCGTGGATTAAAAGTGTCCATGCTGGGAAAGGTTTGTGATGCCTGTGCATCGCGGCATTGGGGAGTATACCCGTCCCCCTTTGCACTCTTCACAGTCGGCACCATTATTACAGACCCCCCCCCACCCCGGTTTGCTGGCTGAAGGTGCACAGTACACATTAAAATCTCGGGCTCTCAGTCCCGCCCCTCGGCCAAAGCCAGAGGAACAAGTGTGTGCTACTGCCTGTCCTATCCCTGCCACAAGTAGGGCAGACAGTACACTTTATTTTAGTCAAAAGGCCAAGAAGCGTCAGTCCCCCTAACACCGCATATTCTATAAGGAAAGAGAGGAGTCTATTTTGCTTATTAACTTATATTACCACCCCAAACACTCCTTTACCGAACACGTGGAGACATACCTGTGCAAAAAAAATGAACACACCTGAGATACCAGGGAAATATGTGTAACATGGTAAATCCATTCTTCCTATCTCTTCCACTGTTACATAATCCCCTAGTAAGTGCAGGGCAGTAACAGGTTAATTCTGTTTGTATTACACCCCCCTGTATCCTTCTCTGTGATGGACAGAAGTGAGGTGTGACTCATGACTTGTGGAAGCCTAACAGGATGGGAACAGCAGATCATGAGCCTGCCCCTTCTGGAATAATCCTAATTAGAGAAGTGTCCCAAATTTGGTCTTGCTCTGCCTTCCAAGGTAGGAGCATGGGCTGTCAGACTCTCCCATCGCGAGGATGAGCTGGCCCACTTTATGCCTAAGGGCCTGAAGAACATCAAGACTCAAGGACCCATACTATCGGGGCAGAATCACTTGAAGTCCTGGGATGTTGGACAGTATCATCTACAGTATGCTGTATGTGAGCTATGCATCATGTCCATTATACCTCTTCCTGGGTGTCAGTTCCTGGGCAGGAGGGGTAAGGAGTGCAGTGGTGGGGACTGACATCCATACACCAAGGATCCCATCACCGCTGGAGGTGCTGACAACCAGAACCCAGAGACCACCCAAAAGCCTGTTTTGTTGCCCCTTACCACTGCGGCAGACTCAGCTCTTCTGCACTAGCAGGTGTGCCTCAGAATCACACTTAGTTAGTAATTCAGTCTTTTTCCCAGAGGGGGGGGGGGGGGCATGGGTTACATATGCTAATTGAAATAATTTGAATATACAGCTAAACCTCGTTATAGCGCGGTCCTCGGGGGCCACCCGATCCGACCACGCTAGAACCGGGGTCGCGCTAATTTTAAAAAAAAATGGCCGCAGCGTGCCTGATCAGGAGGGACAGAGGGAGTGAGGAGGGAAGGAAGAGGTGGCCGGAAGCCCTACATGTCCCCTAGCAACAGCGAGTCCAGCCGCAACCTGCTCCTTACCTCCCACCGCCTGCATCCATTTCCTCCCCCCCACGCCCCACACCTACCGGCCCTCCCCGGCATAGCCCACGCGGCCCTCCGAGTCCCAGACTGCTCCTCACTCACCCCCCCCTCCTCTCAACACCCCCTCTCCTCCTGACACCCCCCCTCCTCCCGACACCACCCCTCCTCCTGATGCCAGCTCCGGTCCGATCTCAGCAGCCGACACCAAAGGTAGGGAGGGGGAGTGGGAGGTGTGGTGTAGTGTGCTGTGAGTGCTGTGAGAGTGTGTTGTGAGTGCTGTGAGAGTGTGCTGTGATTGCTGTGTGCTGTGAGAGCTGTGTGCTGTGAGAGTGTGCTGTGAGTGCTGTGAGAGTGAGTGCTGTGTGCTGTGAGAGTGTGCTGTGAGTGCTTTGTGCTGTGTGCTGTGTGCTGTGAGAGCTGAGTGCTGTGAGAGTGTGCTGTGAGTGCTGTGTGCTGTGAGTGTGCTGAGTGCTGTGTGCTGTGAGGGTGTGCTGTGTGCTGTGAGTGCTGTGTGCTGTGAGTGCTGTGTGCTGTGAGAGTGTGCTGTGAGTGCAGTGTGCTGTGCTGTGTGCTGTAAGTGCTGTGTGAGCTGTGTGCTGTGGGAGTGTGCTGTGAGAGTGTGCTGGGAGTGTGTGTAGTGAGTGCTGGAAGTGTGTGCAGTGTGCTGTGAGCAGTGTGCTGTGAGAAGTGTGCTGTGAGCAGTGTGTGCAGTGTGCAGTGAGAGTGTGTGCAGTGAGAGTGTATGCAGTGAGAGTGTGTGCAGTGAGAGTGTGTGCAGTGAGAGTGTGTGCAATGAGAGTGTGTGTTGGGAGTGTGTGCAGTGGGCTGTGAGCAGTGTGCAGTGAGAGTGTGTGCAGTGTGCAGTGAGAGTGTGTGCAGTGAGAGTGTGTGCAGTGAGAGTGTGTGCAGTGAGAGTGGAGAGTGTGTGCAGTGAGAGTGTGTGCTGGGAGTGTGTGCAGTGTGCTGTGAGAGTGTGTGCAGTGAGAGTGTGTGCAGTGAGAGTGTGTGCAGTTAGAGTGTGTGCAGTGAGAGTGTGCAGTGTGTGCAGTGTGTGCAGTCTGCAAAAAAAAAAAAATTTTTTTTTAAATTTAAATGTTTTTTTTTTTTTAAACGGGAGCCACGTGAAAACCGCGTTATAACCGATTTTGCGTTATAATGGGTCGCGCTATAACGGGGTTCACCTGTACTTTGCAAAAACAAATTAGTGTATTTTCTAGGTATCTCTGGTGTGCTCAGGTTTGTGCACACCTACAGATGTAGCCAGACTTACAGTTCCCCAAGTCATGGCAATAATACAAAAAGGAAATTGTGCATCTCCAGAGAAGGTAAAAGCTATGCTAATTGAATGAGCTAGTGAGTGAAGCAAGCAAAATAAAATATCAACTAGACTTTGTGGCCACTTTGAGTGTCTGTGTGTTCTCTCTCCACAGGTAAAAAGCTGGAACAGATTCTAATTACATTTTGAGGGTACCTTTCTGCTATCCTAATTTAGAACTGGCCGAAGTTTCAACCAAATTGGTGCAACCCTCATCTTGGATTTTTTTTTTAACTGATAAAAATAAATGGTACATCTAATCGACCTTTTTCTTGATACAAAATATTAAATGTATTATTTTGCAACATGTTCTTGATTTTCAGACAATTTGCTTGAATAAAATATATAAAATGAAAATACATTGTTAACCATAGTAACAAACAACACTGTATAACAACAACCTGTAGATTTACTTTGATATCTTGATGGCAGTGATAATTATTCACTGCACAATAGGTTTTTGTTCGATTTCCCATGATGCCCATAGAACTCTTCATGCATACTGTAACGAACTTCTTGAGGTTAATGAATTGTGCACCTTGTTTTATGTTTTTCAACTGACTGAGATTGTCATTGTTACATGGAAGTGTTTTACAGTTTGATATTACAATATATTAACCGGATTTATTTTCAAGTCACAATAATGTGAGAGTTGAAATAATATTCAATATTTACATTATTGTTTCACTTCAAGACAATAATAATAACAATAATAATAAAATTAATAATAGCATGTTCTTGTATATTGCTGGGTCTAATGGCATCTTAATCCCCTTTATATTTTCTTTCCATTTCAAAACTGTCCTTCAATATGTTTGCATAACTGGACAGAACCATCAGATATGCGCTGATCCCCTATCTGCCCACAACCCCTCCAGCATCTATCAGTAGACTCCGGGAACATTTGCATTAACCTCTTGGGGGTGTAATACCAATGAAGCAGAATTTTGTAAATATTCTGCTTTGTTACTCTACGTATTTGTACAAGTTTTGCCTGCATTGTCCCAAATATCTTCCCAGTCCTCTCGTTATTTCAGTCTGGAAGTCCAGATCCCACTGATCCATATATTTATGCAGCGAGGTATCCTTTTGAGATGTTAATACCTGGTAGAGAGATGAGATCAGACCATTTTGGTATTTTTTTATTTTTTTTGCACAGATCTTTGAATCGTGTGTAACCGGTGAATTCCTCCCCATAAAAACCCTGCAGAGCAAAATGTCGGATCTGCATATATTTGAACATCTCAGTTGGGGGTAGACCATATTTTCTAGTTAATTCCTCAAAAGACATCAGCTTGTCTTTTTATAATAGATCTCCCATCTCTAGGATCCCTTTCTGTCTCCAGGTTTCAAAACCCTGACCCTGAAATCCAAGCAGGAATGCTGGGTGGCCAAACAGGGGAGTAAGTCTGGATGGGGTTGACATAACATTATATTTCTTTTTTGCCAGTTGCCAGATTTTTAGGGAGAATACAATGACTGTACCATCGGGTCTGAGTGACACCCAGTACCAACCCCGGGGCTCGACTATAACAAAGTATGCAGACCGACTGGGCTTTTTAATGAGCTCTCCAAATCTACCCAAGCATAAGACCCTCCTGGGGAATGCCAGTGCCATGAGATACTATATAATATTTTAAAATATTTGGTACTGCCATTCCACCTCCTTCCTTACACTCCAACATAATTGATCTGGCTACTCTTGGTTGTTTATGATTCCAGATAAATTGCATAATTCGATTTTGAATCTCTTTTGTTGTTGTATGCATGACAGGTATTGGTAATGTCTGTAAATAGTACAGAAGTCTGGGGAGAATATTCCTTTTAATCACAGTAATAAGCCCTAACCAGGAGATACAATGGGAATTCAAAGCTTGTAGATCCTTTCTTATCTTAGAAAAAAGCTCGGGTTAATTATATTTATATAGTGAGTTGCAGTCCCTAGTGAGATAAATCCCTTGATATTTTAAAAGGGTCTTTTTCCATTTGTAATCAAAGTGGCCTTTGAGAACCTTGATCTCCCTTTCCATTAATGTTAGATTTAACACTTCCGATTTTCGTACATTTACTTTATATCCTGATAAATCTCAGAATCCACGGAGCATGGATTGAAAATTCGGAAGGGACACCAGAGGATTAGAAATGGTAAGGATAATATCGTCCACAAAGAGTGATATTTTATAGCACTTTTCTTTTATTTTAATCCCTTGTATATTTGGGGAGGTTCTGATTGTTGCTGCAAGAAGCAAGAGGCTAGATTGTCGAGGCAAAAAAAAGAGGAGAGAGGGGGCAACCCTGTCTAGTTCCATTTTTAATTGTTATTAGGTTCCTCTCCCCCCCTAATCGGAAGGCAGTAGCGGTCGAGTGTTCATAGTGATGCACCAGTCGGTGTATCCGCTCACCAAAGCTGCAAACGAAAACCCTCACTTGCGGTGCTGAGCGACAGCAGAGTCTGAAATCACCGATGACATCACGGCGAGCAATGGTGCTGCCTGAGCAGTGGGGGAGCACCATGGCCATGGCGGCTCCCATCGAGGCGATGGCTGTACATGCGTCCAATACAGAGATCTCCAAGAGCCAGCAGAGTGGTGAGGATCTTCTCTCTTACTTACTTCAGGCTCCAACGGAGGCATCCGGCGAGGATGTACCAGCTGGTACCTTCTCTGACGCAGAGGACAGCAACACCCTTCCGGTGCAACTGGATGTCGACGCACTGCCAGTGCAGAAGGAGGGTGAGGACATCTACACGGATCTTGTGAGACTGGCAGATGCTGATGATGTCATCCTGGAGGCGACCGTCGGGGTGGACGAGGATCAATCTATACCCGCTCCGGTGAGTACCGCCCTCTGTAAACTAGAATTAAAAGGGTACTTTGGCCAAGTAAGGGCCGTAGGATCCGTGCGTATCAGGACACTCCAACGGTGCAGTCCATAGCCGGCCAGGGTAGGCCTAAGACAGTAGACTTTTGCATAGACATTAAGAAACCTAAGTTACCCTTGTTACCCCTAACTCCTCAAAAACTGTTGTTGGGCCCCAAAACATTATATCACGGGCCAGATAGTGTAAGAAAACCTTCAAACCCTCTGAGGACTAAAGAGATTGGGTTGACTCTGAGGAGGGTTCAGATGGCGAGATACCTGCTGCCATTAGGATGTCTTTTGGGGGAGGGTCAACTTCTTCCTTTAAGTCTGAAACCCCAGGTGTATCCTCAAAGGTGACCTCTGAGTCTGATTCTGTGGCATAGGCCGTACCTGCAGTGCAGGTATTGCCCTGGTGAAACCCTATGGTCCAGGGGTATGTTCCTTATATGCACAGGACCACGTTCCTACTCATCAGTGTGGACATAGTTGACCTTTGCTGGGAGGAATGGGAGTTCTCCACAGAGGTGACTGCCAAAGTTATAAGGAGGAGAGAGCAGGAAACTAAGTTAGGCGTTATAGAACCCACTTCATTTATATGACAAGGCCACTCAGGAACCTTTATTCTGGGTGTTGCCAGGACAGGCCTGCAGCCGCAAGTTGATTGAAATCAGCAGGGATGAGAGATTAGTGGTTCAAAGGTACAGACAATCTCACAGGTTTGAGTATCCATATGTTCCCGAGCCCATCATACAGGAGATTGAAACAAACAGGTACTGGGGGCTAGAGGTAAGGGCATATATAACATCTAAATGCATTCCAATCCATTCTATCTTCCAATCAGAAGATCAGATCACATACCTAATGGGGGCCGAATGGGCCAATCTATTTACATGGACAGGATAGAGTACCTGTCTGAGAGAAACCCCAAGAGGATGTTTTATGTAACGGTTCCCGATCATACAGGCAAGCTTGTTAAAAAGCCTGACTGTCCCATTATTAGTATAAGGGGGTATAAGGTTCTCCATGTAAGGAGTAATCTATAATACTTAATCACTGTTTTAAGGTGTATGAGATCAATTGCCAAGTACTGAGTGTGTTAACAAAATTGTTATGTTGTTCATCTAAAGGATGGTACCACTAAATTCGGCTCCAAGTGGGGCCATTGGATTTTCCATCAGAGGGAGAGTGTAGCCATGCCTGGCTTGGCTTCTAATCTGCCCTCCCTGACACATAGGCCATGGTAACAGTGCAGGCAGTGTCAGGACTAATCCAGGGTTTTCCCCATCAGCTGCAGCTCCTTTGAGTGACAGGGGAGGAGGTGGGCTAAGGCCTGTGTCCTGCCCAATAAGGGGCTCAGACCATGGACCTTCCCCCCGGTACTTAAGGGGCTCACACCCAAATTTTGCAAGTCTGTCTCTCCCTTGAGAGGGACATATCCTATAAGAGTGTGCACAGGGCTCTGGCCACCTTCTATCCCCTCAACTTGGGGAGTAGGACTGATACCTTTGACTCTTATAGGGAGTCAGGGAAGAGCAAAGACTTACCTTTGTGCCCATGGCCGGGGGTGTGAGTCTAGGGACCATCCGGAGGCTGGAGGCCTAGTGTGTGCAGTGTTCCAGTGTATCCTGTATGCAGATGGAGAATAAAGTGTTCCTGTTATAAAATATACTCCTGTTTTGTGAGTGCAATCTATCAAGGGGAGTAGTGTTGTGTTCTCCTGCAGGGATTGCCTTCGCATTCTGGAGCCTGCAAGAGATGGAGGCGCTGACACCAATGAGATAAAGAACCATCATCTACCCAAGAATCCTGCGCTGATGTCTCCACTACCACTGACGGACAACTAATGTATCCTGTAAGCCAGCAGGTACCAGGACTACACACCTGGTAGCAGGGCAAATCTCCCAGAGGGTGGGGGAAACACTGCTACATGAGCAAGAAATTATATTATCTAAATGTCAGGATAGCTGGCACAGTACATGTGAGAGACAAAATGTGCTTTCAAATTTCCAGAGTATCATGGTCCATGAACCTGTACAATGTTAAAAAAAAAAAAAGGTATAGTCTTAGATCTCCAAAATTATATTTTTGAAAAAGCATGGGAGGAGGAGCTAATTTTGTTTTGTTCATGTTTTTCTGTGTAGTTTAATAAATTGATTTTACCTCATTTTTTTTCTGGTGAGTTTTTCCTCTGGGCAGCAGTACCTTGAACTACTTTATTCACCTCTTCATTTTGCTACTTTGGAACGGGTGGACACCATTGAAGATTGTGGAGGCACGTCTGGAGCAGCAGAATCGATCTACATAGATCAGCTGGCACCACAAATGACAGTGCGCGATCATAAGTAAATGTTACTCCACACCGACTGCAGTCTAGATTAAGGGGCTAAGAACTGAGGCAGACCCCTGTTCAGAATTCTCTCAAACCTATACAGGTACTGTATCTTTTATTTGCCTAGTTTCTGTGTTCTGCCCTCTATCACTAGCTGCATCATCACAGACTGCCTTCCTTTAAACCCCTTTACACAGGCTCCGGTTTTATTGCCATATCTTCTGCAATCTGCAATCTGCACTCTTAGAGCTTCTATTCTGTTTTTGCTAGCATTGTAAGAAGCCTGGTCATACTGTATGAAAAGAGATAGCAGAGAAAGGACGCAGGATGGGGAACAAGCATTGATCCACAATACAGCTCCCACTACCACTCTGTCAATTGTCACTAAAACAAAGATTCCATCCCAAGCAAATAAAAGCTTGTATTGAATTGGAAAGTACTAAAAGAGGTAAAGGAATTTTTGTACAGTAATTCCTAACAAATTTTCAATAAGTGAATTTAAATTACTACTTTGCACACTCAATCTGTGTGTAAAGAATTAACAAGGAGTTGTGATAATTGATGGTTTAATAATGAATTCACAGATCTCTGCCGTTATGTCTACCAACAGCACAACGTATACATCCAACTAACTCTCCCTCCCTCTCTGAAGTTTATCTACACTTATATGCAATTAACAAAAATGTAATTACAAGTTAACCATTCATTCAGAAAAAATTGGTTACAATTCAATAGAAGTAAAAGAATGCATGTAATTTTTTTAACGAATTACAAAGTATTAAGAGCTGCTACAATTTGAAGAATAAAAAATGAACTTAGAAAGTAATACATTTTTTTGTGCAAGATGGTGGGATCCTTTCCCACATTCGCAAATAAGATGTGAATTATAAGATGTGTTGATTTTTGCTTTTGATAACATTTAATTATTTGGTTAATATTAGAAGGAAAATAACAGCGTTAGTGCTACGTGAATTCCACCCTCCCCCTCCATTATTATTGAGTGAAATATATCATTATCATTATATATCATTCAGAGAATAGATGGATAGTTATACATAAACAAACAGAATGTTTTGTTATTACAGAAATACTTTTTTTTTTTTTTTGAAAGGCGTGCTAGCCTGGATCTGAGAGAGGTGAGTGGCAAGTCTCGAATCTCCTTTCTCAGCAAAGTTTTAAGTACTTGGTCTCGATCAAAGAACCAACGATTTAGAAGAAAAGAAACAGCAGTAACAAATAAAATGAACATTTATTTTTATCACTATTAAGAAACCTCTTAAACTCTTCAATCATATTCTGCACCTTTTGTATAACTATATCACTGAAATTGTCCATAGTAATAATTTGTCTGCATCATATTTACACAAAAAATATGTGCAAAACTCTAACATCTATTTCTATTTAGCGAAGTCTACTAGCCTTCAAAGTGGGGCAAGAAGATATATTAAAGAAAAGGAATCCAATACAATTTAAAATATATATATTTCCATTGATACATTCAGGGCAATTCTTTTGTGCTGGTTTTGTCCCAGTCTTGCTGCCGGGAGGCTTGTATAAATAGATCATTTTAGCACTTTAAAAAAAGTTTCCACATTCTCTCTGACGTCTAGTCAACTTTATTTAATTTAAGTTATTTAACAGCTGAGATGAGTCAGCCAGGTTGAGGGTTATGTGGGAAAAAGTAGTTTCTTTAATCTTAATAAAGCAAGTTTGTTCAGGTAACACAGGTAGTTTTGAAATTAAGGGGGGGTTTCACTAAACGGCAATATTGCCAATCCCATTGAGCCAGTAATCATATTGTTGCTCATATGATGTATTTAATAATAATGCTAAAAGTATAATACAGTTACCTATATGAAACCTTCTGTAATTGCAAATATGTGGGTAAGATTTCAGGAAACTTATTATTGTCATGCAAGCTTAGTCTAAAGGTTTGTTTAAAAATTGACAAAAAGTGATCTGAATTGTGAAAGCAGTAGAGACTGATTATACTGTAAGCACCAGTGAAAATATAAGCTTATATTATTTTATGCTATTCCATTAAAACTATAGACAAGATTTAAGATTGAGCTTTAAACTAGATTTTGTGCACAAAGATCCATAAATACATATTTATACATTGAATGTGTGCAAATGGACCTGGCTCAGACTGTGCGCGAAAACACCCGGACGCAGAGAGTACATGCAGATGGGCTCCACGTTTCCCAGAAAAAGTGTTATTGCGCTTTGAGTTTTATGGAATTGTGAATGCAAACAGAATTATGCTATTATGTTGCGTGTTTTGTGCTCCTTCGTACGTATGTGTGTGGGTGTGTGTGTATGTTTATGTATATACCCCTTGAAGAAGACTCAACGACGAAACGCGTAGGGTTATACTCACAGGCGTTGTGCAGCTTCCTGAAGCAGTGGTACTGCTGCGGCCCCTCCTATTCTCCAACTTACCAGGAAAAATGCGGGGATGTTATCCGTTTCTCACGGAGTTTCTCGCGCGTCGGTCGCTTCAACAGACAAGCGCTTATGGCGCTTTACATTAAAAGCGCCCGCAGCACAGGAAAACGGATGAAAAAACGCCGCGCGCCGCTGCGTTTTTAAAAATCCTGCGGTGGCGGCCGCAGGAGGATAAAGGCGGCCGCCACTGTACTGTGACAGAATACCATGGACGCTAGAAAAAAACCCCTACAATACAATAAAGTACTGAAGAAAATCCAGCACACCCTAATAATAGATACAAAGTCACAGGTACTGTATATAACCAAATAGAAAATTTAATCAGTGCACAAATGAATCAAACAACTGACAACGCCACACTAAAAGAACAGATAATACATAGGTAGGGCCATACGTGGGATGTGCAGGAGGATAAGGGATAAAGGAAAATAGGATGGGGCAACGAAGGGAAGGTGAGGTGAAGGGTGAAGAGGGGGCAAAACAACAAAACAGTGGGTCACAATGGGGGAGTATAGGGGGGCTTAACAATACAATGACTTGATGTGGAAGGCCACCACGAGGGTTGCTGCATGAGAAAAGGGTTTCTTTCCTGGACTTGTCTACCACACGACCCAGGGGGTTCCCATTGCTGATTTTGGCTCACTTGCCTGTAAGTGTTTATGTTTTTATTATTATTTGCTATGAAGATTGTCTACATTATCCTGTTGTCCTCTCCTTGTCTTCCCTGGGAGTAACCAGTCCTGCCAAGAGTATCCCATGTTCCCAGGAAAACCTGCTGCTGAGTTGGTTACTCCATAACAACCCAAATGCCTATATCACTCATAAAATGTGAGTTAAACTACTATTATTTCCTTTCCAAATATTTTACTACTATACAGTATTGCACTATTTTTGGTGTTTTCTCTGTTTATTTTCTATATATCTGGATGAGAGTGCGCATTTGACCCTTCTGCAGTTATACATAATACATACATACATACATACATACATACATACATACATACATACATACATACATACATACACTTCCCCCACCCCTTGGGAGATTTCGCCATTACATGGTGTGGTTGGCACATACCTGCTTGTTCATGGTAGATCTGAGTCTCCGCCGATGTTGTTGGGGAGAACAGGACTGGTTTCTGTGATACATTATAGTTGCTTTTTTCGGGGTACATGGGGTTCCATCTGCCGCATGCTCCAGATGTATGGTGGCAATCTCCTACGGTAGAAATGGTTACCTCTCCCCCAGAAAGATTACACTCTAGGCAGGAGGTATATTCAACTGGATCGGTATATTGTTGTTTTGTACAAACAGTCAAACGTGGGCCTCTGCCCAATGCAGTTTACTGTAGGTCTCCAACGTCCGGAAGATCCCTCAACCTACACTACGTGTCAAGGGCCTCCGCAGCAGTCCTTACTCTTCCCTGACCATCTAGCAGGGCCAGGGGAAAGGTAATCACTCGCTCTCCCCCTAAGGGGCGAGGACTAGGGTATGCCAGTACACCGCAATCCTGCGTGTTACCTGTCTCTCTCAACGGTAGAGTCACTGTCTAAATTTGGTATTGCAACCCCTTAAGTACAGTAGGGGGAAGGTACCAGGTCTGAACACAGGATTGGGCTGAACACAGACCTAGTCCCACCTCCTCCCCTGTCACTCAAAGGAGCTGCCTGTGTGGGGAAAACCCATAATTGGTCCTGACACTGCCTGCTCTTACTAGGGCTCGCATGTCAGGGAGGGCAGACTGGTAGCCAAACCAGACATGGCTACGTATATATTATTTTTTATTTTTTAATCTAAGCATTAACAATGATTGAAAGCGGACGTTTTAAGGTTGGGCTACAATTTTCTAAAATATATGGACTGGATTTGAATGATACAAGCTCCACAATTGATACATTATTATTACTAGTATAGGTGTCTATGGGGTTTGTTATACTAATGTATATCAATTGAGATTACACAGACACTAAGTGGAGTATATTGAATCATCTCCTAACATCTCTACTCACTATGCTATGAGACCAGTTCTCCATGTCAGGGTAGTTTCAAATTAATGGAGTTCAGTGTCCCATGATTTGGAGATGCAAATTCCATGTACAGTGTGTTGAATAGAGAATTTGTCTTTTATGTATTAGTGAGCAATTTAGGAATGTATTAAGAGGATCTTAGGAGTAGTTACAAGATGCACATATTGTAATGGTCTGTATCAATGTCTGTGTCTCTAAACTTATAATTTTCTCCACCTTGTTATCAGCATTATAGGTGGCTAATTAATCAGCTCTCAAAGTGAAAAACAAAAGTGAAAAACAAGTTTGTACATTTGGTTGCAGGAATAATCTCTAAGAAATGTGTGCAAAAAAGTTCAAAAAAGGTTTGTGATAACAGCTCTACTACTTTATTTTAACAACTGGTAAAGAACTAAGCACATGAATCAGAATAAAAATGAACGTACAGTTCATGGGAAACATGAAACAGAATGATGTGGATAGTAACAGAAACAATTCTGAGTCATGGATACATCGATCTCTCAACATATGCGACTCACATTCACCAGGTTTCAACAAGAATTTAGCAATGCGTAGTTCCCAGAGAGTGAGTCATCACTGAGATAATAAGGGGAAAAATGTAATTCAGAGCTTGGCATTTGAAATTGGTGATGAAGCTGAAATGTGCTGATGCTGACATTATAGGAGTGTCTTGCTGTCTGCAGTGGTGCTCTGCTAATTGTCAAAGTAATATAATGTTATTATACATTCTCTTCACCACACTACCAGCCGGTATGCCCAGAGGGATCCACGTAGGCCAAGGTCGGTACCACCAGTCGTGTGCTACACCAACATCAACAGTCACAGAATAACACAATGTCCTATGCACACCCGCCACTTAAAGATTAGATTCTTCATTAAAATGTTGCATCTTTATTTGCATGTCTTTAAAAGCCATATATATGACCAACATACAGCAGGGGAAAAACATTTCAGAGCTTCCCAATGCTTGTTTTGCATTTGCTTCCTCGGGGTAAAACAGACGAGACACTGAGTATTCTAAAGCTTGCCTTAAACTATCCCGGTTACATTTTGGGTACATGCTGGGTGTAACCTGGCTAGTTTAAGGCATTTCTGCATTGACTAATGACCCATAGGATTAACACAGCAGGGGTCCCTCGCAGTCCCATTCAGTTTGAATGGGACTGCCAGGGACCCCAGCTGTTTTTCTGATGGGCCATTAATCAATGCAGAAATGCTGGGTCTAGTTTAAGGCAAATTTAAGGCATGTATCCAGCGTGTACCTGGGTGTACCTGGGTCTTTTTGGTGATTGCCACTAGTGTTTGTTAGAATAGTCGCAGTCTCTGCTGTACATCAAAGGGTAATGGATATGGTGCATTTATATCACTATACCAATTGTCATTGGAGACCAGGACAATACACAACGGGATTGCATACACCAGAGAAAATGCAGGAGTTACATAAAACAGGTTTATTTTGATTTGAGCCAACAGGCACAGTGCATTACACAGTTACTGTACAGTACAACTCACCCAAAACAGGGGATACGGGGGATGGAGGAATCCTAGCTAGCTACAGTAGGTGCGGGGTGCTGTTTCAGAATGCTTACCAGATCAGATTCCAGTCCCAACCGGCTCCTGGTACCTCAATACATCAGTGACGCTATTCACAAGATTGCATTTTTAATGTCCATGCAAGTGCAGACGTACACACAAGGAGACAGTTTTGGGAAATTAAAACATGGCTTTATTTAGCCTGTCCCTTTGTACAATGCAAAGCAAACAAAAATATACAAAAGATACAAACGCCTATCACTTGTAAGGGCGAACTTACTTCCCCAGTCCCTATCTGCAAGACTGGGAGGAAAAGCCACTTACCAGCCTACCACCCCAAAGTCTCAAGTGGTACCTCAAAGCAGGTGGCCATTCAGGTCAATCCATGGGTCTGGTGTCCAGGTGTCTTGATCTCAGCAAAGCCTATGTGCTCAAGACAGTATCTCCTCTGTCAGCACAGTTCTGGCAGAGCTAAGGAGTTCCTGGGGCTGTCCCAGCAGGTTTTTTTTTTACCCTCTTCTGATTACCCAGGTGGGGCTGGTAAATTGACTAGCTTCAATCAACCAGCTCTCTGCTGGATTTTTCAGACCAATAGAGGCTGCTAGCTTATCTGACTGAACCTCGTTCTCAGTGTCTCTGGCACAACATTG